>NW_026947512.1:42717200-43347200 GCF_034190915.1 Cavia porcellus
TTCCAATAATTAATAATAGAAAAGTGCTATCCAAAATAAGATGTTAGAACTTTGAGCAATGTCTATAAGAGTTTGCAGTTCTACAGGTTGGTGGTATTGGCTGTACTGACCGAGATAGTCACTGTGAGGGAAGGAGAGAGGGAGACAGGCTAAGGACAGACACGTAGGCACAGTCAGGGCATGAGTGCCTAGCAGGGTGCAGAGGGCAGGTGACCCTGACCACTACCCACCTCCTTTTGTAGTCAGGCATCCACTTAACAGTTAAATTGGTCACAGTCGAATTTGGGTTAACAGTATATAGCAAGGGCCAGAAATCAGAAGCACAGGAGAGGATGCAAAGAAAGCTATCAAACCCCAGGAAGGGACTGTATCATGCAATCATGTGGCAGCAGCAATTTTACTGGTAATAAATGGCGGTGGTTTTCCTCAGGCAGTCCAGTATCCTGATATGAGCCGAGTATGTGCTTTACACACACGCGCGTGCATGTACATGGGATGATTCTGCAGATGCCATCCCAGTGCATCTGTGATCAATGCATACACACACACACACACACACACACACACACACCTCCCTCCCTTCTCCCATGAAGCCAGCACGGAAAACATGGACACCTCAGGGCTTCCTGGAACCAATTCTGAACACATAGGAAAGGACTGCTGTGTGTTTTGTGAATACGTGAAAATTCTTACACAGAAAGCCACTCCGTGCTCTTAGATAGCGAGCTTAGAAAACAAGACAGAAAGGGGGAAAAAAAAAAAAGAATGAGGTAAAGCGTACACAGGTAGATAGAAAAAAGAAGAAAGAAAAAAGAAGAGAAGACAGCACGTGATTCAGCTTTAGAAGAAGTTGCTCTGGGTAAGGATGTCTGATTAAATGTCTTGAGATACAAAGTGTGGGTTGGGGTGTTAGTGTATCCCTCTACAGCTACTTCCGGAATGCCAGGGCCTTGGCACTGTCTGTCTTTTAGAGGATAAATGACTGATAATTTCCGCCTTGGAGACTTCTCCCGTGTATTCGCATTTCTTTTGCATGAGTGTCCTCAAAGTGTTTGTTGAATTAATGAAATTATTTGCAATTTCCAAGACAAACCATTCTTATGAAGTCAATATCACTTTGCTCTTCTTTCTCTAGGAATCTCTCTCCTGGTGCCTGGCTCTCCCAGGGTCAGAGTGAGCCTCGTGGGCAGCCAGTAGTACCCCATGCTGGTCTTTCTCCATTCTTTCCACACCCTAACCCTGATGTCCCTCTATTTATTTGTAAAGTGTTATAATTTTTTATTTTATTCTCTCAACTTAAGTCAAATGAATTCTATATATTTTCTTACGAGAGGAACATATTGAGCCATATCAGACCTTGTAACTGGGTCTGAGGTCATGTGTAGGATTCTTTGCTAAAACTGAGAGACAGAATTCTAATTACCTGAGTACAAGAGTGGACACAGAAAAGACAAAGTAGGAATCCAGGGCAACCACAGCAACATGTGCCTGCACCTCTGTTTTGTCTCACTGGGTCCCTGTCAGGAGTACCTATTTGCAGGTTGGATTTTTTTGCCTTGGTCATCTTGCTGGCTTCCGGTCCATCACAGTCTGGTACCTGAGATGCGAAGGGTGTCTTTGTGTCTGTCTTGCCAACTCTGCAGCATAGCAGCTGTGCTCGGTACCCCACAGGCTGTGCTTGTGTGTACTCATTTCCTGAGCAGGTGTGTCCTCCTGGATGCACCTTTTAGGATGGTAGTGTTATCAGTCAGTGGTGCCCAAGGAACTGGAGGGAAGGGAGGAAGAAGGCAATTGGTCCAAATCCAAAGTCCCCTCGCTGCCTGGTGCCCTGGCCCAGCCCATCTGCTGTGTTCCGTGCCCTCTCTTTGTTTTAGGTTTAATTATTCTCTCCCCGCAGCTTCAGCAAGCAGGGGAGGGTAGGAAAATAGTAGGTCAGTGACTGCCCCTCTCCCTCCAGAGGACATGGACAGACAAGACAGGGCGATGCTGCGTTGGGTGTTGGTCAGCGTGCCTATGGTTCTGGTGGTTACAGCACTGGCCCGCATGCCCATTCCTGTCTCACTGGGGTGATCATGCAGCTGGAGCCAAGGTCTGAATGAGTCTCACCGTGTGTTGTAGTTATTGAATGTATCTAATAAATCTCTGACCTTTCAGAAACTCTTCTTTTGGATGGTTGTGCTTTCTCTTGCATGTTATTTGTGTGTGTTTACTGCCCTATTACTGGCCGGTTCTGCTTGATTTCCTTGTTCACACTTTAATTTGGAGGCACCTTATTTTACAGTCCACTAACTTTGTTGAAAATAAATCCACTTTACTTGTGTGGTTAGTATTACTTATTTGATAACATAAGTACCATATTAGGGTGCGGTGAATGTGTAGTTTAAGTGCCATGCAATTACCAGGTAAATATATGATGGGTTTATTTTATCCTCTCAGCCCAACACAGGGCAACATTGTAATTACTTTTGGACCCATTAAGTGAACTTACCACATAATCTGCAGGGAGATTAATTACCTAGTTAGCTCTTGCCACCTTCCATTTCTACACATTTTCTGAGATTACACCTCTTTTAGGATTACACTGTCTCAAATAAATCCCCGAGGCTGAAGTGCAGCAGCCATCATGAATTGGCCACAAGGATAAAGTACATGCAACGCTCCTCGGGGAAAAGAGTTGAAAAGCCGCTGTGGCACATCCTGGGGGTGGGGAGACACCTACATTCTAAATTCAAAAACTAACGCTTTTATTTTTGCTTTGCCCATGCATTCAATAGGATGGAGTAGGAGAGGTATGGGAGAAACAGCATGTGCCCTCTGAGAGACCAGTCCTCCCCACAATAGTGCTGGAGTCTAGTATCTAACTGAGGCCAGAAAGTAATTACCATGGACATAAGAGCCCCTGGGACCAAGACCTTCACCATCCATGCCAAACACCATGACAATGATTGTATATGCCCTGAACTGAGGTTGTCCGTGTCTCGGAATCTGAAGGACTTGTGTCAAAGCTAAAATTCCTATTCGTAAGCTCTGGTCTTCTCCCAACTCATGGACCATGGGTTAACTTCTAGCCCTACACCACTGTCTGCAAATGCATGTACCCCCATCATCAACCAGCTGAGCTGTCCCACTTTATTTGTCATTTGTGTGAATCTGTCCTCTATCAATAAAAATAAAGGATAAGATATACTTTGAAGGTAAATAACTTCTTAAAATATGTATATTAAGGAGTTGCCTGTTTTTACTAGAAAAAAATTTTATGTTCTTTACAAAATTGATTCTCTGCAAGAGTCTATTACATGGTAAGCTACTTAATGCAGTTAAGGTATTTGGCTAGCATCATTTTGATTTATACAAGGCATTTGAAAAACAGGATTATTGTGCGAATGAAAATACAACTCATGGCTAGCTACATACATCATTTTCTATGACCAATAACTCCAAACCTCCAGTAGAGTTTCATCTTGTACCCCAGGGTGGTTACTTAGGGATCCTCTTGTGTCTTCCAGGCATTGAGAATGCCAGCGACATCGCTCTCTATTCGGGCCTGGGTGCTGCGGTTGTCGCCGTTGCAGTCTTGGTCATCGGAGTCACCCTTTACAGACGGAGCCAGAGTGACTACGGCGTGGACGTCATCGACTCTTCTGCATTGACAGGTGGTTTCCAGACCTTCAACTTCAAAACGGTCCGTCAAGGTCAGCGGCGTAGGTCCCCCAATACCTCATCCTCAGGACCAGCGGCTACGTTTGCACAGGGACCCCAGAGTTCTTGGGAGCCTGTGTGAAGGTAGCTCTTGGCACTGGGAGCCGCTGCCGAATTGTTCTTACACTACAGACCCAAGCATGAAGGGGCGGTCTGCTGACATCCTTAGCTCCCACAAGGACAAGTGACTCTCAGGTCACCATCAGCCGCATTTTAAATGAGGCAGTTCCATCTCTGATGCATAGTGAGCCTAATGAGTTACTTTATCTCAAATGATCCAACTTTCTCTTTGAAGAAGGCTGATTTGAAGATACATATTTAATTTAGTTAACTAAAACACTGACTTCAAGGTAAGGATCAAATCCCAGGCCACAAGCTCCCAAGTGTATTTATTACACTAGATTTTGGTTTCTTGTATTTTAAATAAGTAAGAAGACTTTAAAAAAATACATCAAGGGTCACTTAGCCGGGGGAACAAATGAAACTGCAGCCTGAATGACTCTCAGTTGTCACCAAGTCCAAGCAATCTTATGTAGCAGGGCAAGCGACATCTATCATGTCAAACTATAGGAATACTCATCTTCAAGACACAGAATCACTTAATTCTCTTAGATGAACCAAATCTGTTCCTGACCGCAAGGTAAAGATGAGCCATTCCTGCCTTTCATTTCCCAGAAACTGACACCATTGCTCTTCAGGAGATGCTGCTTGCTACCTTGACCCTGAACATCCGTGTTATAGCCCTGTTTCTATTTACTGTGAGTCAGTAACGCCTGTGGCATAGGCAGAGAAATCCCAGTGCTTAGAGCTGTCTGAGGAGATGGCCCACTGAAATGGAAATCCACACCTTCTAGAAAACAAAAGAGAAACACAACTGAGAGATGGCCAGGAGAATACAAGTTTCCCCTCATGCCACTTAGCCACGGGCACCTCAGTGTCCAGCCTTCCAGACCAGTGAATGTTCTGGATTCGAGAGACTGACTGAACAAATGTGATTTAATTTGTTATAAATCCAGTGAAGAGCTGATTTTTATACAACATAGAGAACTAGAAATATGTTACCTCAAATAATAAGATGGCCGTGTCTGAGACCATAAACAAACGGAGGAACTATATTAGGCAGTATGAGATACTGTATGTAAGTCCACAAACTTTAAAGTGAGTTAGCTTTGAGTCTAAAACTTCTGTGTATTTCTGTTTAATCAATTATCCTGGAGTCATAGTTTTTACAGATATAAAATAATCCACCTCAGATATAAAATATCCACCTCAGAGTGTTCTCAGGAGAAAGAAATTACCAAGACTAAGATAGCTAAGCATATGGGAGTGTCATAAATGTAATGAACGTAGTTCTAGAAGGGGGTAATTTCCTCTCCCCTTAGCATCGGATGTCAGCATGCTGCCCAGAACACCAAGCAGCAAGTGGGAAACACTAGCTTATAAAGCTTACTTACATCTCCTTAGGAAGATACATCCCTGACCTTGTATGCACTGTGGTCTCCAAGAGAATATGTTGCCTTGCCAAGTTACAGACCATCTGGTTTATTTTTGGTCAAGAATGAGAGAGAGAGAAGGGAAAATCCTTTGGTAATTGCTAATCCCCATATATTCATTGTGACGCTGTATTTCAAAGTGGGTAGTTCTGACCTCTCGACCTTAGAGATCAATCTTCAGCAATATATCTGGGGACCCAGGAAGGGGGATAGAAAGGCTGTTAAACAGAATGTCATGGACTAGAGATGTAGCTTAGTGGTAGAGCACTTGCCTAGTATGCATGAAGCCCTGAGTTCCATCTCAGCAATAGAGAGACAGAGAGACAGGAACAGAATATGAATGAATGTCATAATTAGACCATGGACTTGGAAAGAGATTCCAAAGGATAGATTTGAGAGACCAGGGTAGGTGACTCTCACTGGTCAGACTTCTGCAAAAGTAGCTTCTGGTACTCTTTAACTGTAGACTGTTACACACCCTTTTTTTTACTGAGACATTTTCCATGCCTGCGCTGGCGACAGCCAGGAAATACTTTTGCTTTTTTCCTTCTTTGCTTCTCCTAAGTGAGGAGGGCCTTTTAAGTGTAGGTAAAAGTTAAGCCTCAAAAGGTTAGGGCTTGAGATCAAATAGCCAAGAGACTCAGGGATAAAATTTTGAAGTCTCCATGGAGACTTCTTTTCAGTTTTGGAATGACTCTCTGGTCCCACTTCTTGTCCAGAAGACCATAAACAAGAGCAAGGTCAGGACCTGGAGAGGTCCGTGTGGTTCTTTTAAAAAGCAGAGTCTCATTGGTGCCTGTGTCTTGGCCCTGCAGCCCGAGGTGTGAAAAACTCAGGCACCATGAAAGAGGCTTTAGATCTACAATGTTATTTCATCTCATTTGTGCGTATTTTTGGGAGTCTAGATTCTAAGAGCCTCTAAACAAAATGCGGAAGAAGGCAGAGTTATAGATTTCCTGCTGGCATCGTTACAAATTATGAAAAGGGAAACACAATAGAGGCTAATACAACATGGCCCAGAATTGCAACATTTTCAAAAAATATCATATTTTAAGCATTTTGGTCAGGCACCAAAGGAAAATTGTTTAATATGGCTTGGGTTTCAATTTGAGATGTCATATTGACGGACTGATATGGGCGGGTGGCTTGGGACTGAGGGCTATTTTGTTAGTTACTAATAAATGAGATTACTTCATCACAAGAAAATATCACAGTGTTTCCTTTTCATATTTGGCTCGGAAAAACATTAGTAAGCCCCAACAGATGACAAAGTCCAATTTCTTATGTTTTTGTAGACTGTTTTTTTTTTTTTTCCATTTGTTTTGAGACAGAAAGCACATTATTCTGAGCTGCTCCCCATGTAGAATCTGAGCTGCTCTGTCCCAATATGCTTCTTTCTTCCCTCTCAGAGTGACATAGGTAGCATTCAAGCAAGTCAGCTACTCAGACACGGAGCGATTCCTGAGGTTCCTTGACCCGTTGGTTCTGCAGACACATCGTTTACTCCCCTGGCTTCAAAAAGTGCCACAATTCCAACAAAGCATTGTTACAAGCAACACTACCTCGTCACCCTGCTGTGTCATCACTTGCGATTTAAAATGAGCAGATGTTATTTTTGCTCCACACTGAATTGCAAAAACATTTTTTTTTGTTAGCTTCTCTTTGCCAGTTAAAATCAGCTCATAAACAACAGAAGCTGAGTCAGTTACCTGACTGACTACCAGCAATACTTACTTTGAAAAGACGAAATCTGAAGACTTCAGAAAGGGGAGATTTTGGTCCATGGCATTTGGAAAACTGGATGGGGAGGATCCTCCTGATTCCAAGGCCTGGTCCACTTGCTCCAGGTGGGAGGGTGGGATTGGTATGCTGGCTTGAATCCCAGCAGCTAGCCATCACGTAGGTGGCCCTGTGGTCAGCAGAAACAATTGTAGAAGGGTAATGGAGGTGTCTTTTAGTGTCTGAGTGACAGATCAGTTTTCTTTCACTAGGTAACTCCCTGCTCCTGAACCCTGCCATGCAGCCAGACCTGACAGTGAGCCGCACATACAGTGGCCCCATCTGTCTACAGGACCCACTGGACAAGGAGCTCATGACAGAGTCCTCACTCTTCAACCCTCTGTCAGACATCAAGGTCAAAGTCCAGAGCTCCTTCATGGTCTCCCTGGGAGTGTCAGAAAGAGCAGAGTACCATGGCAAGAATCACTCGGGGACCTTTCCCCATGGAAACAACCGTGGCTTCAGTACAGTGCATCCCAGAAACAAGATGCCCTACATCCAAAACCTGTCATCCTTCCCCACAAGGACAGAACTGAGGACAACAGGTGTCTTTGGCCACCTAGGGGGGCGTTTAGTCATGCCAAACACAGGTATGTGGTGAACCTATAGCATGCATTCCTTAGCATTTGTTTAAATACCTTTCATTTAGAGGTTTGCAGCCTGGTGGGTTCACTGTATGTTTACCAGTCCCTTGTCAGAGCCGCAAATGTCGTGCCTCCAACAATCTACTTGATGTACATTGCAAACCAGAACCAACCCTGAACCGGACCTCGTGGTCTCCATCTCAGAATGCAATGAACCCTGGGAGGGCTGATGCCCATATTCACTCAGCAGGCCTGAGGAGAAGTCCCCAAGGTTTAAGCCCCTTTAAATATTACCTAGAATGTCATCAGGAAGCACCAAAAACATTCTTTGACATGACTGATTAGCATGGAGTTGATATACAAGAATGGCTTACATCTAGGCTGATTATGCAGTGAAATAACATTCAAATTGCATCAATAACTTGCCTCTCCTAGCCCATGGACCTCACTGGAAACACTACTTTACGAAGAACAATGATGAAGAATCACCACGGAGTTGCTCTTTGGAATTAAACCATCATTCCAGGGCTGAGCTATAAGTACCATTAACTCTTGGCATTTTTTCCTCCATTGTGTTAGATTTCCTGGTTGTTATAACAGGATACTTTCAGCTGTCCAAATCACTTTTGAAATGATATCGTACCTATGGATTAATCTTCTTGAGTTGCTTCCTCAGAATTAATTGAGTGACAGGAGAGGTCAGTTTCTCATCTGAGTTCTAAGGAGTGCGAAGTAGATAATATGCTAAATCAGACAGGGCCCCCCTCGCTCCTCCAAAGGGCAAGATCCACTGTCCGTGAGTGTCATAACAACAGAACTAAAGTCTCCACGTTTCTCCAGAAGGTAGAGTTAACCAACATTTTAACTCACAAAATGGAAGCAGTAATAGGACTAGTCTGAGGCCACCGCTTAGCCAACCAGTCCCTCCACTGACAGTTCACTGACTTGAAGTTGAACTTTGTCTTAAATTGGTGAACATCGCTTTTTTCTATCCCAGATTGACTGCTTCCTTTAAAACATTTTCAAATAAATTTTGGGGCCAGGGATACAGCTCAGCAGTACAGCACACACAAGGCAAAGCACTAAGGTTGTGAGTTTGACCCCCCCGATACAAAAAAAAAAAATCCCACATAATTAAAATAAATTTTGATTTTTAAAAATAGTCCTCCAGTGCAGTCCTAATAATTATTATGTTTTCATAGGCTCTCAGTTCTTCAAATCTATTTTGATCCATGTTTTGGAACATGATTACAGTCTTGCTTCAATGTATATGAGTGTATAATTTTTCCTGTTGATGATTGGCAGTGTTCGGGGTTCTGGTTCTGGAGTTTTGATAATTGGCAGATGGGAGACAATTCAAATGAATCAGGCAGGCATAAATACCACTCATAGTCAGTTACATTCATAAAAAATGTGGGTATTGGAGAATGAAAAGTGATACACACAACCTTTGCTCTCTCAAAGAATAAGATACACACATCAGATTTATATGACATCCCAAGCTGAGTCACTGCACCTGGATTTTCATCTCTTTCTAGCTCTGGCTCGGCTATTAGGAGACTCTCACTGTCCACTGCTTAAGTGGTTTGGCCAGTACCCCTTCTCGTCTTCTCCTTTTGTTATATACTCATGTGTGTATGCTTTTTTATGCATACTGAAAAAATGCCAAGACCTGTCCATCCCTCATCTCTGTTTCATGTTCACCAGAAAAAGGGAAGAGATAAAATTGTAATGACACAGATTTTTCTTTTTCTCCCTCTCCTTCTCTGAGAAGTAATACAGTTAAAAACTAAAATTCTGATAGTACTGTCAGTGATGCCGCTCAGTTCCTCTGTGAAAAGGGTATTTTCAAAGCTCCTGACCAAGACACAATGGATAAGATTGAAGATGTTTACTAAGAATGAATTAGGGGGAAAATAAGTGCGGGGAGTGAAATGTATTCCCTGTAACTTCACAGGACTTAAATGCAAAATATGCCCTGGGGAGATGAAGTGTAAGGATCCAAAGCATAGAAATTAGATTGCTGTAATACCATCCATCCCAACTTGTCAGATGGTATGTTCTGGAAATCATTTATTATGTAAAATATGAAAGAGGAAACTCAGACAGGTGGTTCTGTTGTCATGTCAAATAAAAGGCTGCCAAAGTAGCAGGTGGAGTTTGAGGAGAGGAGTATATATCTTCCTTTAACCAGAGATAACTGATGGATGACATATTGAAAATGGGTATTTCTTTACGAGACGACAGGTGTAAAACTGTCCTGCAGTGCCTCTCATTCTTCATAACATATCACCTGCCGCCAGTCCACCCTCCTGCCACCCTTCCTGACCGTCGTCAGTCTCCACATGCAATTTGCATGTTAGGGTAGAAGGAGGGAAATACGCCTGAAAGACAATAATAACACTTCTGAGAAAAGGAAACAGGAAGTTAATTTAAAGCGTCAGTGATCCTATGTATTCAAATTGAATTTAGGAAAACCATAAATAATGTTTCAGTATTAACACAGAGAATCAAGCCAACTTGAAAGGAATGAGACATGATGCATTCTGCAGACCTCCTTTCTCAAGTGTCCTCTGCCATATTTCTTCTCTTTGGATCAGGAAGTAGAGCATAAGGATGTGACAATTTATACAAGATAACAAGACTCTAAGCCTCTCCTTTTCACTGAGAATTTTGAATCCTGTGTGTTCCATCGTTCATATATTCACGTGTTCACCAGGTTCCCACTCTGTGCCAGGCAGGCTCTGGTGCTGTGAGGTGGCAGGCATTACCACTTACTCATGGCCTGCTGTCTTCTCCATGTGAAGGACAGGGATTGTGTCTCTTCGTCTTCCTGGCCTAGAGCACCTAAAAGAGAAGCAGCAGAAAGTGCTATGACAAACTAAAACAAGACAGAATGACGAGGGCACGTGCTCCAGCTGGCGCTCAGACATAGGGAACCCTCTGCTTTCCAGGGTGTGTTCAGCAGCAGGGAAGGGTTTGAAGGCACCACTCCATGGGGCAGCTGCACTGAAGGAAGCCTGGGGCACGCAAGGAACCCTGACAGGGTTCCTGAGAGTGGCAGATGCATTTCTCCTACCATCAACAGGAAGGTCCAGAACATAGAGGGCCCTGCTGAAAAGCTATGGGCAAGATTTAAATGCACCTCCTCCTTAGAGCTATTGAAAGATCTTGGTGATAAGTAGCATGTGACTGAATAATGCGTACAAATATAAATCACAAATAACTTGTCTTACAACAAGTCTTGCATTCTCTGACTCTACCTACTAACAGGTATATTGACGGAGACCAGGAAAACCTGTCATCTTTATATTTAAATTGTTATTAGCAATTTGAAAGCTTTCTGTGTAATGAAAGAGGAAAAGGCAAGCACTACATTATTGAAAATATAGGAAAATGCCATGAGATTTCAGTTTGTCAATAACTTACTGTTTCAGTATTTCATTTCTCTTTGTGAACAAGAGTCAGCATTAAGGAGAATCCCAGATCTCCTCAAGTGTCTCTCTCAGCCAAAGTGGTATATTTTCTTTTGGGAAATGAAGAAGAAAAGGGACATTAACTTGTGGCTTTCTGTGTCTTCTCTCCCGCATTATAGGATTTTATTACAGTAGGATGGCGGGATTTTTGACATTGAAGTGAATATGGCTGTGTCACCTTTGGCCTTAGCTCTTTCCAAGTTCGATTTACAAACTTAAGACCACGTTGGTTATACAATAACCTAGAAGGTTTCTAGGTTTACCAGATGTTTTTACCTTTTCTATTTTCCTAACAAGATGCAGCTCTGAACCCAGCTCTCTGCTTACTTCCTGATGCGTGCTTTGTAAGACAATTTCATAACAGATTGAAGGAAAGAATTAGCACATCCATCATCCATTAACTTTTTTGCACGTTAATGGAAGTAACACTTAAATTCTGGAGCAAATTAACTGATATATTGATAAACTCTTGTATTTTCAGGTACGCTTAATAATAATTGGTTTTAGGACACCCAGTTTTTTTTAAGAGAACTAAAATATACCAGGAAGGTTTAAAATAAAGTCTAAAACATCAACAAGCTGGGAATACAGCTCCCATGATAGAGTACTTGCCTAATATTCTGGGTCCTGGGTTCAATCCATGGGACCACAAAAAAAATAAATAAATAAATAAATAAATAAATGGACTCATTTGAGCACTCAGCTGAGTAATGTGCTTCTTCTCTTGTACCTGTTATAAAACAGCATTCTCCTTATTATCTTGGACTCTGTAAATTTTCCAAAGATTGGGATTTCACAAGTTGCCATGAGAAAGTCTTTCTTTATAGACACCTGTGAAGTGCTCAAGCAGGGTACTTCAAAACAATTGGAAAAAACTGATGAATAAGCTCTGCTTTTTCTGTTACAGGGGTCAGTTTACTCATACCACATGGCGCCATTCCAGAGGAGAATTCCTGGGAGATTTACATGTCCATCAACCAAGGTGAACCCAGGTGAGAGACAGAGAAACTATATTATTGACATCTTAGATATGGAGTGCAGACTTTTGCTGATGTTATAAAGATAATAAGACATGTCTTGTTATGTCATGTCTTGTAGGACTGGGTAAGATAGTTTGCTGCTATAATACAGCAAGTCTATAGAAGGAAAAATCAGCCACAAAGCCAGTGGAGGGAATGAAAATGCACATGGCTTCAGATTTTATAGTCACTGGTATCTATAACAGCAGATACCAAATGGAAAAGAGTTGGTGGACAGGTCATAAGCATGACCTTTCCATAAACATTGACCACCCTGCTAGTGTTCCTCTCAGAAATAAAATAAAATTGTCCCTGAAGGTGTTATGAAAATCCATGCAGTGGTTGACTCACAACCATTTAAGGTCAGCAAAAGCCCTGCTCTCCATAAGCTAAGAGACAATTTCTTAGGTAATTTTCCTTTGTGAAAAAAAAAAATATGGCATAAACTTCAATAGCTTTCAAGCTGAGAAATTTCAGCAGCGTTAAATTCAATTACATGAACAAATACAAATCTTGTATTTTAATGAAAGTAGTTGGTTATTTTCTTAGCACAACTATAATATTTGTAGAAACGTTGCCTTGCTCCACACATGATAAACCTAACTCCTCTTTAGAAAGCAATTTGTCTCATAAACTGGATATATACCTCTGGCATTTTTAGTCATAACATTGTAGTTATTTTAGAATAGATTTTTTTGTTAACAAAAAAAAAATGTAAAAGAAAAACACTGGAAAGAAAAGCTGCCAAACAAACAGATGGTTTAAACAGATTTTGATAGCTATTTCTATTAAAGGGTTTGCGAGTACCCAGTGGTTGTAGCTTTCTGATCTATAGAATTTGAGAGACATGGAAGAGAAAGTTCTGCCAGAGGGTTGTTGATGAGGTTCCTAAAAGGCATATGTGTAGTTGTGCTGAGCTGGCGCCTGTGTTCTTTCCTCTGTCGTGTAGAGCTAGCTGATTTTTCCTGTGTGCCTGGAAAGGTTCTGATATCTAGCTGGCTCAACTTGGCAAGCGGGGGAATCTGAGACTCAGGAAGTTTTGAAGAATGTGTTTAAAACGCTTAGGGAAACAGGCTGAGCAGACCTAAATTTGGAGTTCTTCAGATGAAAATCACCTTTTTTAATCCCCTATTTACCTTAGAAACCATAGCTATTTGAAATTAAGAACATGGTCAATTGCACATGTGTTTTAAACACATCAGCCTGCAAAAATTCCAGTGCAGTAATCCCTATGCGTCCACAAGGGATTTTTCCAGAGTCTTCCAAATATCCCAAGATGAGGCCAGGGATTTAGCTCAACAGCATAAGCACCTCCTGGCAAGTGCAAGGTCACGAGTTCAATCCCAGTACCCCCTCCCCCAAAAAACCAATATCCCAAGATATTTAATTCCCTTATATAACATGAAATTGTTTTTTAAAATATTCTACACACATCCTCCCACATAATTTAAATCACCTCTACATTATTAATAATACCTAATACAGTGCAAGTGCTATGCAGTTACTACACTATATTGCTTAGAGAATAATAAAATAATTCCATCCATTTGTGATGCGTGTGCAGTTTTTTTCAGGTATTTTTGATCTGAGCCTGACCAAGTCAGCGAATACAGAGCCTGACTGGATGAAGCAGTATCCAGGCAGTCTCCCTGCATCTCCTCTCTTCATTGCAATCGATCTGCTGAGCCCATGCTCAGCACCTTCTGCTCAAACCTATCCCCAGTGTCTTCCTCATCACATCAGAACCAAACTTGGGCTACTTTATGTTTTTCCAAGGCACCTAATTTATAACTTGCCTCAATCCCTGTCTCTTATTAGAAGCTGCCTCTTCTTCAGAGGTTAGAGCTAGAATGTGCCAAGGGGTGTCAAGCATATAAAGACTTAAGTAAGATGCCTTTAAAAATCTCAGAAAGGAATGATGACTTGGGACATCCAGCAATTTGAAGATGAGAGGGAGAAAATACCTATGATCTTGCCAGAGTCCAAAGTCCACGATAGACACATTGACCTGATGGGTTACTCCCTGGGCCAGATGAGCTTTGCAAGTTCCATGGTAACCAATTTTGTTTATCCATCTCTATCTCAGGTGTGAGTTCATTACTGCTGTCTAGAAAGTAGATAGAAACAAGACCAATTTACCCAAGACTTTAGATCTGTGCAGTGTGCATTTCCTTATTAAACCATAGTTTTAAAAAAAATTGCGCAAACCACACATTCCCTTTCACAGTGCTCAAAGCTTTCCAAATGTCCCTGGCTCCTGAGGAAACGAGAAGTCTGTGGGACATTTAGTTTCCTTGGCAATGCTTGTTCCCTTTTCAGTGGCACCAAACTATTTAGAAAAACACTAAAAACAGCAAATGCCTCTCTGCTCTTTTTTTTTTTTTTTTTTAAGGTGGGATTATTTTTTTTTCTGTGCTAAGAAGCTCTTTGGATCTGTGTTCCTTTGCTTTTATTCTTGTGATTAGCCAGGAGAAGACCATGTTACCATTTTTTCTTCTCAGTGACACGTAAAGACCTATTTCTATTTTGTGCCCTCTTTCTGGCTGCAGCGAACAGCTTGCTTCTAGTATCTGTGTCTCCAGAGTCCTGTCCCCATCCTTTTATGTCCTACATTTCAGGATTGGATGTGCTGAGCCCCCATCACATCTACACACAGAATACAGCAGGATCCCCCAAACAACAAGTTTATGCTGTGATTTAAATTGAAGTCCCCTCCGTCCTCCTGGCTGTATTCTCCCTGTTGATCCTTTCTGAGTTGCATCCCCAGGCTAGCAGAATGATCACTTGTACCATAACTAGTATCATTTACCCAGGTTGTGTAGACAATTCTCTAGGCCAGGGCTGTGTGGATTGAACTGAGACACAAAACAGCCTGCCATATTGGAGCAAGCTTGGATGACTACGCTGTTATATTTTGAGAAGTTTTATATGAGGTGGCATTTTGTCTGAATCAAGTGTACCCTGCTCTCCTGAGAGGTCCTACTTGCATTCCTGTATGCTGAAAAAGACCTCTGCATTTTTTTTTTTTTGACCTGGGAATCGAACTCAAGACCTTGTGCTTCCCAGGCATGCGCTGCACTAGAGGTATCCCGCAAGTACCTTTTCAGGAGTACTGAGAATTAAACAAGGCAGGATGAAATACAGAAAGTACAGGGGAAAAATTATTATAGAGTAGAGAATGAAAGACTAGAACAAGTTTCAGGGCACTGAATCACAGACATCACGACAGGAAACATTTATCTCCATGGATAAGAGCGCATGCACACAGACGCTAGAAGCCTTGAGCTCCATTCCAAGTTTCTCTACCATTATGGGTGTGACTAGAGATAAGTTATCCAAACTCTGCATCTCTACCTCCTCATCTGGAAAGTAATAATAGCCTTGTGAATAATAAGTAACATGATCATTTTAATTTTAGATCTTCTTTGGCAGAACTGGACCCCAAGCAAGATTAATTTCTAATAAAAATACATTCTTTACATCAAACTTCGCATATAGTATAAGTATATATATTATTTTCATAGACTTTTGATAACACGCAGGGATGAGTTCTAATGCTGAAATCAATGAAATGGACAGAAGAGCCCAGATTTGGGAAGAAAAGGATAGCACTGTAATTCAGTGGAGTTGCAAATCAAGTGTGCCTTATCTGACATAATTGGGACTGGAAGTATTTCAGATTTTAGAATTTTTTATATAGGAATATTTACATGTACATAATGAGATATCTTGGGGATAGGACCTAAGTCAAAGCACATATTTATGTTTTATAAGCACCTAATGCACATTTACCTACAGGTAATTTATCCAATATTTTTAGTATGTCTACATTGTGATTGCTGCCCAGGTGTCATTTCGGCACCCAAAACAACTCAGACTTTGGAGCATTCTGGATTTCAGATTTTTAGATTAACCTGTATCACTGCAGTAGGGGGCTTCACAGGAGATACTAGAAAGTGTGTTATATAGGTAGACTTGATTTGTTATATAGGTAGACTTCACTTCAGGGTCATAGCATTTTAGCCAAGTCTAGAATGATGAGATTGTTTTGATCACTTTGCATTGCAGGGACAAAATACTCAACACCTAAAATGAAGGAAGGAAAGGTTTATATAGCTTACGGTTTGTGGAGGTTTCAGCCTATAATCAGCTGGCTGCAAGGGAGGTGGCATGGCACATGGCAACACTTTAAGGCAGCAGCCAGAGCAAAAGGGCAAAGAGTAAGTCTCTCTTCCTCCCTTACCCTGTACACAGTCACACACCCACCCCATCCCACTGCCCTCCACCTCTGCCAGGGCCCAGGTAACACTCACAAAATCTCCCTGCCTTCCTGTTGCAGAGATAAGGATATTTACAAAATAAGGCTCCTGGTTCCCTGCTGAGTCATTTTAAGTTCTGACCTCTCAAATTGACACAGCATATCAACCATTAAAGAGATGTTGACCAGACAGAGAAAAGGCCTCAGTGGTCTCTGCCTCTCCAGCCACATCTCCTGATGACTCTCACAAGTGGGTAGGTGTAGGAGGGAGAAGAGGGGATCTTTAACAGTTGCTCCTGCTAAAGACTTGTTGCTTTAAATCACTCCTCCTCAGTCTACCCCAAGGCTTGCCACAAATAGAGCAGAGTTAGGTTTTATGCACTGCCTCGTTCACAAACTGCAAACTGAGTGACCTCCATCTCACAGAAAGGCGCGGCATGAAATGGAGATTGCAGCTGTCAGAAGACTTGCTGATGTCAAGCCCCAGACCTCAGGTGAAGGGCGTGTGAGTGCCCACTCCATGCAGGGCACAGTCTCCTGGGTCTGAGACGTTGGGGCAGGCAAGGACTCTACTGCAGTGACCTGAAATACCTGTCTCAGTTCCCAGATTTTAAAAATGGGGTCTCTTCCTTTTTGCATTTCCACTTAAATCTTTTGAGAGGCTGGATAATTCTATCCTTTCAACAGGATCAGCAGGTTCTGATCTTTTTTTGTAAAATAAAATTAAGTAATTCAAGCAAGAAAATTAGAAAATCAGCCATCTCAGTTCAGAGCTGCTCCCCCCCCCCCACCACCACAGGAAGAGCAGGGAGGTGTGGACACTACCAGCCTTCACCCTCCTCTCCCAGCTCTTTCTCTGCACCCCACCCCACCCCATGGCTGGAGACTGGAGAACTGGACCAGAAAATTATTTTAGGGAGCTTTCTTCTGAGAGGCAATAAAATGAAACCAAAGGCAAACATTCATTTCTTTTTCCAATTACACTGTCATGTGGATATTCCTGACCAAATGCTTAGGGTGGCATCAAAAATGTGTTAGTAATCTCACTGAAGAATTTACAAAACTATGCCTATTTGGGGATTTGGATGTAGCCCAGATGAGATATTTCAACCTCTTTTGTGCTTTGTTTTTCACTATTAAATGGTATGGCCTGGCCAGCAGATACATTCTGGGGTAAAGATTGAAAAGGTAGTGCGTGCAGTGATATGAAACACTTATTAAAGGTCCTTACATGGTACCATAGTTTTATTAGTAACACATGAAATAAAGCCAAATGCTGGGCTAAGCAGGTAGAAAAAATAGCTCTACAAAATGGAGGTAAAACAAAAAAAAATTCTTTTCTAGTAATGGGTGCACAAACACTGCAGAAGAGGTTCACATGGTATTTAATCCCACAGTAGCGAGATGCACAAAATTATAAATACACTTACACACACCTCCTCATATATCACACTTAGCAGAGAATGTAAGTCCTCAGGAATGTCCTCAGACTGTTTAAAAGGACCTTAGTTCTTGGAGAATTTTAATAAGTCCACATACATATTCATCTTTCATCAGTGAGATTAAAAACATAACCAGAGGCCATTTTATTAATAGAAATAGAATTTTATGATATGAACCTGTTTAGTGTAAAGTATGATTTTATATCAAAGCAGACATTTGTGATGTAACAAAACAATCCATCCCAGTAAGAGATAAAGCTACTAGACATTTTCTGGTTCCTCAGAAGGTAAGGAACCCCCTCTACCTAATACTACTCCAGTTAAGTCCTGTGACCTCAAAGTTAAAACTTTGCCTGTTGAGCTCAGAATAAGAGCACTCACATTGCACTCTGCCCTGACACTGGGTGACTGACAGGTCAGGCTGCTGCTGTGAGGAAGAAAGCCTGACCAACTCCTCCTGACTCGATCCGTATCTCTGCTTGCCTCCCAAGTTTGTAGGACATCGCAGCAGATTCTGTTCAAACCATTCTCTCTGAGCAAGAAAAAAAATGCATTGCTCCTTCGCACTGCAAAAATAATAAATACATTTTAAAGTAGTACACTGTTAGAACAGTTCCCATGATTGGTGTGAGGATCTCAGCTCAGTCAGTAGCCATTTAGTGCAACAAGTAGTCATTATCGTGGACCATGTTGATTGTGAACTCACATATAGGACATGGAAGAAGAAGATTATATACACTTGCAGGGTAGTGTGGGAGCCAGGGGACTTTTCTCTTTCCCTGGTATTGACAAGGTTGCAAGATGATTGGGGGAAAAAAAAGAATCAAATACCCTATTAATTTCAGAGATTTTCCAATGCTATTTCTCCCTCTGTTTAGAACCTCCTGAGAAGCACCATTTCTTGGTAATGGACCTCACCATTGGCCCCCTACACACACACACACACACACACACACACACACACACACACACACACACACTAACAATACCCTCTCCCTCCCTTTGATGTGGGAGAGGAATTTGAAGAGTGAAAAAGAGAAATCACATTTTGGAGAAATGTAAGTATCAAATATAGCTCCTCCCGCTCCTCTCCACAGCCAGACAGAGCCCTCAAGGACTTACTTATAAAACTGGGGTCACCTTCTGGACCCTGATACCTGATATCCCTGTCCATCGGTTGACTTCTTCCACACTACCAGAGCACAGGACTGAAGGAGAGAAAGTTTTGGGAGGAGAGGGCTTGCTGGCAAAGCCAAAGACAGAAGGCGCAAGGATCACTTCCTAATCCCCAAGTCCCAGCAGGGCATAAAGATGAACCTTGTCCGAGAGTTGTGTCCCTAACACGGTAAGAGCGAAAACCACAGATTTGCCAGGGCCTCTACATGCTGTGAGATGAGGACAGTGCTCCTGCAGGTGGGAGCTAGCTGGCAGGTGGAGCTGCCATTTCCCAGGACAGTAGGGATTCAGGGCACTTGTTGGTATTCTGGTCACCTACAACCACTGTCTCTGAGAACTTCTAGAATCCCGCTATTAACAGTTATCTCTAAGATCATGTAAGTCACCTAAGGAAGACTGCCATCTTGCCACAGATAAGTAAGGAAAAAATGTGTGTTTTCCTTTCCATTTCTTCTCATCACAAAGCATAGAGATAAGCTCAGGGAAGAAGCAAGCATGGGCAAAGCGACAACCTCTCCCTCCCCTCCAGGACAGCCACCAGAGCGGTGGTGGCAAACACTTAGAGCCCTCTCTATGAACGCATGAGCCAACTCACCCCAGCACAGAGTGCTGGATATTTGGGGGCAGTGTTGGCACCTTGCGATAAAGAAGTACCTTTTGGGTAACACTTTGGACTTATGGCCTCTAAAACGTTCACCATCACTGATTTCAAGCCTCTCCTGCGTCCATACAAATATCCTCAGGTATGCTGAAAATGTGTCCATGGGTACTGGGGCCATGGGGAGAATTTGGATCACATGTGAGATTTAAGTTTTAAAACTAGGAAAAATGAATCTTAAAACCAAGTGGAATTATTTTAATAATTAGATGTTATCTTAAAAGTCCTATCATCAAAATTAAATGCTTAGGAAGATGAGGGGCAGGGACTGCAGCTTTGAAGCTAAGCTAGGCAACATAGCAAGACTTTTTCTCACAATAAAAATAGGCTGGGGTGTGCCCAGAATGCATGGGTGAAGCCAGAAAGGAGTGGGGGAAGGATGAGCAGAGACCAGAAGAGAGAAAGAAACAAAAGGAGACAAAGAACAGAACCTTAAGGGTCCCTATTACCATGAGTATGACTGTTAGGAATAAATAGAAAAACTGATTTTATCTAATGTCGTATTAGGCTGAGCACCCTCATCAAGCCAGTTACTTAAATTAACAACGACACTGCAGTATGCTATGTGGGGCGACGGATGCCCACAAATGTGCACCACATTGTGTGAAGGTGGGACCCTGTGTAAATGCTTAGGAAAGGTTTCAGAGAAGAGGAAACAGACAACTCTGAAGCTGACAGAGTGAAGACGTCCTTTGAGTCAAGAGGGAGGATGTGTAAAGGCGCCAAGGTAGAAATAACGTCACACATTTGAAAACGAAACAAAGTGGAAGAAAACATGAAGGAAGAGTGTGGGAAGGAGGCTGAAAACACATGGCCTGCCGCCTCGGGCAGCTCCCTGTAGAGACTGAGCTTTATCTCCCGGCTGAGAATTGATGGACCTTCTGATTGAGCAGACCCGTTCATGCTTAGCTTTTAGAGACACTGTCTTCTGCGGGAGACCACTGCCAAAGCTGACACCTGTCTGATACAAACTCCCTCCTCAAAAGACAGTGCAAACACGTCTCCTGTTGCTTGGTGCAATTATTAATAGTGTTCCTTTTCTCCCACGAAAGCCTGTCAATTTGGACACTAAATCAGAGTGACTCTACTCTTGAGTGCCCTTGTCGCTAGTCTTGAATGTTTTATATCCATTCAGTAATTCCCATGTTGCAATCTTTGGGGCGTTTTGAAATACTCATGATGGGCAGGGGGCAGAGGGGAGCCAAAATGTGTGTGTGTGTGTGTGTGTGTGTGTGTGTGTGTGTGTGTGTTCATGTGGATTGAAAGAGTTGAGGATGATGCCCAGAAATCTGGCTTGGGAAGTGGTGATTAATTAGTGGACAGTTTTGCCAGCCGCAGGTCACTAGAGAGATTTGTGATAAATAGTTGCCCTAGGAGCAACTTCAGATCTCTTTCCAGGGAATAAACACAGCTGTCCGCCTGATAAGAAAAAGCATAGGGAAAAACTGATGGAAGAATAAAAGAGAAAAATCTGTATCTATAATCAAGAACAAACAAACCAAATGCTGCGTTGAAATTCCACATCCAACTTTGGCCAGAGAATACAACAGCCGTCCTTTCTATCAGTTTTGAAAGGCCGTGATGTGGGCCACAGGAAATCCTTACTTGCTCCATTTAAGGGAAAATCTACCTTAATTTTCTCCCTTCTACCCTCCTCTTCCTCCCTATCCCTTTCCCCCTTTCCCCCTCTTGCCTCTGCCCTCTCTGCTCTCCTCTTCTCTCCTTCCCTCTCTCTCTTCCTAAGGAAGAATCCAACCACTGATCCTAGTGGTCCCAATGAAATGCGCGGATGACATGTGTGGCTTGTACACACTGGCATACACACTGGCCCTGCAGGAACACAGAATTGGCAGCAGTGAGACGGTGCAACAGGTGGGGAAACACCAGCATTCAGAAGTCCTGGGCTTCAGTTGCTCTTTCCAACAGCCTGTATGACGTTGGACAAACAATTATTTTTCTCCAGACCTCACTTCCAGGATCTGTGAATTGTTTGTTATTAACTATGCCTCAGGATTTCCATAAAGCAGTACAACCACTTCAGACATAAGTGCAGTGCAAACTGAAAAGTGGTGCTTACTTACTTACTGCGGTACTGGGACTAACCAGGGCTGTGTGCATGTCAGGCAAGTACCACCACTCAGCTACATCCTCATCTTAAAAGCAATCTTTAAATGCCATGTTTTTACCTCATGTCTTTTGTCTATCCTTAAGTTTTTAATTGCATAGGTAACAGAAGTTATCTTTTGCTTTAGTCTGACCCCTTGAGGCATGGATCTTTCTTTTTTACTGTGATTATATTTCTAGCTTCAGAGTAAAGAGCTGTTCAATGATAACAAACATGGTAGTGGTTCACCCTAAACTTAAGACTCTTGTGAAGTTCCAGACAACTGCATGAAATGCCTGTGAGTCTTTCCCCTTATTGAATAAAGGTACATCTCCACTCCGTTTTCCATGTGATTCTGGTCACTGTAGGGGTCCAAACTGAACTCTGGGTGGCCTACTGTTCAGATCAGACGAGTGACCAATTCAGCCAGGCTGTGGTCTGGCTCCCCTTGAATGAGCTTTGTCTCTGGCCTCTTTGCCAGGGTAGCTTGCTGCGTGGTGGTGAATGGAAGTAATTGCATTGTCCTTGGCACCATTTTCGCTCAATGGTCAAGTAGTTTGAATCCAGTTTCTTCCTTTATGTAATTTTTTGAAATTTTTATTGGAAGCATAAAATTGATGGCGTATACCTATCCTTGCCAAGAAACAGGGTGTTAATTAGCTCTCCAATAGGGAACCATGAAGAAAGGTACTTCCTAAGCGACCAAACAAAAATGACTCTGCTCTCTCTCTCCCTTTCCCTCTCTCTCCCTCTCTCCCTCTCTCTCTCCTCTCTCTCCCTCTCTCCCTGTCTCCATCTCTCCCTCTCTCTCTCCCCTAGTGCCAAGGGAATAAATTGCTGCTATTTGGGAAATACATTAATTCTTTCAGGCTACTGGTACCATGCTGTGTAATAAAAGGGGCAATTTATCAAATGGTATCTTAATGGCCTAGAAGGGTTAATGCACCGTTAGTGGAAGATTATGCTCTTTTCCCCAGTAAAATCATGATGATTTCTTCAGAGTCCTTTAGGTTAGAATATAATGCCATTACTCCCAAAAAGAAAAAGATTAAGAGAAAGACAGATTAAGAAAAAAAAAAAGATGATGATGATGAATTTTTACATTGTTATTTTAAGATCTGCATTTTGGGGGAAGAATTTCCCCCCAAACTATGCTCTTTGTTTTCTCTTCCACCTCACACACTCTCTGTCCACAAGTGCCAAAATAAAGCTCACCATCATTGTAATCAGCAGGCATTTGAGGCCCCTGTGGGCTCACAATGGAAAGTGATTAGAGTGGTCCATACGTGTGTTTAACCAAAGATGCCATTGACAAGATAACAGTGGTTTTGAATGTTGTTAATAGCTCTGAGTAGAGATGTACCCTTATTCAATAAGGGGAAAGTCACCAGTTTATGGGTTTGACTGGACATTGCAGTGGGGCACCACGTACTGCAATTATCTTTATTTGTATTATTTGAATGCCCATGCTGGAAGTAGAAAAAGCCCATCCTATTAAGATATTTAAGATTATATCACCCTTTCCACTTCACTTCATCGTAGCCTAATAAAAATGCCCAGGGAAATTGCCAGCTCATGGATAGCCTGCCTCCACACAGTCCTTTGAAAACCTGTACTGTCAACCTTGGCTATAACCTTTCTATTAAACCATAACAACTTTCTAGGACACCATCAAGTTACATGCAGTGAGAGTCTCACTCCAGGAGCTACCGTGAGGGCCCTAAAAGCTGAAACACTAAAATTAACCCAAAACAGAGCAGACCCTTGATCAGTTTGGGTGATATCTGGGTGACCACATGAACCAGAAGGCAGCAGCAGAGAGTTTCAAGGCTGGAAGACCTGGTGACAGACAGCAGAACAGCTCCTCAATGATGTCTATGCCCTAATCACTGCAGCAGCTGGATACCTCACCCTGCATGGCAAAGGGGCCTGGGAGATGGAAGTTAGATCTGGAGGGGCAGCGTGTTGTGTGTGACCCAGGAAGGCCCAATGTAAGGGTGTTTTTAAGGGATAGCATTGTAAGAGAGAGGGATCTGAAGATTCCATGTTGCTGGCTCAAAGAAGCAAGGAGGGACCACAACTACTAGCAGAAGATTCATGCAGGCCTCCACAGCAATCATTTTATTTACCTGAAGACTGCTTTCTTCAGTGTCTATAATTAAAGTCATCACAATTCTCATGCCTGTTTTTTGTCTGAAAATTCTAAGACTGGGCCTGAAAGTGTAGCTCAGCAGTAGAGCCCTTGGCTAGCACACATGAGCCCCAGGTTTCATCCCAGAAAGAAGGAAGCGGGAGAAGAATAAATGGCAGAGACAGTGGAGGGGCGAGGGAGAGAGAGAGCGTAGAAGCTGTGCTTGGAGGTTACCTCCCAGAGGAATGTTTTCCTTGTTTCTTGCTTCCCAACCACCACTTGCCTTTTCCATTACTCACCCCTCACCACCAGATGAAAAGGACAGTAGAGTCCAGTGCCAGGAGTGCTTCCAAGTTGTAATTTAAAGCAGTAGTTGACTTTGGCCATTTTACGTCATCCCAGGCCTAACTGGGAAGGAGTTGGGCCTAATTGTTGCCAGGTCCCCTTCCAACCTAAGAAAATGACTCCATGAAATAGGACTTCTCATTTCCATCAGGAAAGGCCATTTTCTCCATTCAAAATGAAAAATGAGTGAACAACTTTCTGGACATTAGGATATGTCACAGCACACACTGCATGCTGCCTCCCAGCCTCGTAGGGCAAGCCATCATTTGGCTTCTGGAACACAAACTCATCGCAAGCCCAATGCTGCATGAAAGACGAGGCTTAAATTTGCCAGGGAGCTAGTGATTTGCACCTGCTTTGTGATTCCTTTAGTATATTAATTGATAAACACCCTATGAATGTGTGTGCCAACTAATGCCTTCTAACATATGCAAACCGTGTAGTTGCTTAGCCAGGTGGTGTTCAAATTTTGGCAAATTCAGATAAACTCACTCCAGGATATACGTCCTTCCCCTCCCATCCCCAACCCCTGTGCACTGTGTGAGGGACCTCATCTCCAACCCTTCCAGTCCTAGAGACATATGCTTGTATCCCCAGAGGATTACGTGTATTGCTGGTTGTAATTCATTGTTTTAGCTACTTCTTTTCTTGCCCCCAACTAAGGAGCTATAATAGCTTTATGAGCTACAACATTATTCCCATTGGCTGGTAATCAAGGCCAACCTGGCATCCTTACTGATGAATAAGGGGGGTGGGGGACAGTCCCTGTGCAGCTGAGTTCTCCGTCCTAGAAGCATCGGCCATGGCTTTACCATTTGGCATTTGAACTCGACTGGCATCTGTGTACAGCTTTAGAAGTTCACCCTGTGCTTTTCAGAATGCTAGTCCTTCACTGCAAGAAGTGTAGCTTTGGGTATTTTCTCAAGAGTGACACAGTTCTCAAGTGTTTGTGCCAGAGCCACCTTACAAGTAGTGGATACAAGTACACAAATGCAAGTTCTTGGTCCCTATTCCAAAAAGAGTAAATCAAAACTTTTATGGGTGGTGTTCAGGAATATATTAGGAAATAAGCTCCCTGAGGAATTCTCAACCACATTAAATTTCAGACCAACTTAAAGAGGAAAAGCAAGAAGGATGTATTAGAAGAGAAATTCTTTTACGCTTTACTCTCTCCTCTATTTTGCTTCTCATTCTCTACTGTCCCTTTCCAGATATCTGTTTCCTTAAATCATGCATAGTTGTAGAATTATAGTCCTCAGGACATCATGGTGTTGAGATCAACTGAAGAGCAAACCCAGCTTTAAAGGGCCCAGCTCTCCAGGTGCCTCTAGGATGTGATTTTCCTGGGGCTGACGTGAAATCTCTGGACGGAACCGACAAGTGAGCCAGGTGTCTGATGCAAAAAAATAAGAAGAAGGAAATCAAGCAAAAGAAGCTTGACTTTTTTTAAATCCACAACAACATTAATGCTCTAGGTCAAAATCTGAGGGTTTTAATGAGAAGAGAAAGACAGAATGATAATATTTGCAGCTGTGTCTCTTTGGGAGGGAACTGTAGGCGGCTGGAGTAACCTTGCTTTCTGAGCTCTAATTTTAAGACAGCAGCTTCCATATGTCTGGTCCATTAAAATATGATTTAATTATGTATCGACCCAGGACCTGACATAGTAAAACTATCATTACTCTCCTGCCTGGATTCCTGAATGATACTCTGGGTAAAGGTGATCAAACCTACATTAGTCTATAACATGGTCCATACGGAAGGAAAGAGAAACCGGTAATGACCAAGCACAGTGTGGCAGGCAATAACAATAAAAACCTCATCTCTAAACTTGGAACTGTTTTATTTTTGCTTGAAGGAAAATACATTGTACGACATTAGCATCAGATCAAAAAACATTAGGTGCAAAAGCAGAATGTGTGAGTGCATACCTGCACACTGCCATGGCCAGCAGCTGCTGCATGGCAGCTGACCTTCACTGTGACCTTTGATGCTGGCTTGCGGGGAGGTGCAGTAAAATGTCAGTTACTCTGTGGTGTGGTGAGGTCCATCCCCTCACGGCTACCAGCTGCATCACCTCTGCAGCCTCCAGTACACAATTTGTATACTAGTCAATGGCCTTGCTGATTTTATTATACAGAGTCTGGAATATTTTCCCTAGTTCTTCTGTCCTCATGTATCCATTCATTCAATTTTTATATAATTTTCAACTTAATGACAACCTGCAACAGTAACATAAAGAATTCTTATTCCCTACAGGCATATTCATAAATGTCAATATCTTGCATTTGCCATATTCGTCTCTCCCTGTGCATGTATACACAAAAAAATACCTGCAAACGTGTTTTTCAGTTCTGTGAACCAGGTGCCCTCAACCCCAAAACTTCAGTGTAGATGTCTCCAAAACAAGAAATGATCTTACATAACAGCATGGTTACAAGCAGACAGTCAACACTAATGAAATACTACCTAATTCACAGACCTCACTTATATTTCACCTCTTAGCCAATGTCATTGGTAGCAAATGCAAATCTATGTCTATTACATTTGATTGTCATGTGTCTTTTAGTCTCTTTAATCCAGAACAAGGTGTCTTTGTCTGTCAGGACACTGACAGTTTTTAAGTGTGCTGACCAGGTGTTCTGCAGAACGTCCCTCATGCTAAACTGTTCTGATGTTTCCCTGTGGTGAGATTTGGGTTGTGCTCTTTGCGCAGAAATGTCACAGAATGAATCCCCGTTCTCTGTGCTGTGTCCTATCAGAAGTGTACTCTGTCCTTCATCTCTTTACTAGCAATGTTAACTTTTATAAATATGTTAGTTGGTATCCAAAATTTTTCATTGAGACAGTATTTTACTGTTTTGTAATTAGCAAGTCCCTTATGGTAAGATACTTGGAGGCCACAAACATAGATCTTTATTACTCTTGGAACAGTCACTCAATATATTAGCATCCATTTACAATGCTTGATTGAATCAAGTATTAATGTGGTTGATTTGCCAGTTGATGGTTTTCTCCATGGATTCGTTTTTCATTGTTTGGAGGAGTTTTTCCTGCTCTTTCATTTATATCAGCATCTTTTGTGTCAGTGGGTTCTAATACTTTACTACTAGTATTTATTTTGATGCTTAAAATGTTCTAGAAGTGATCAGTGGGAACCACTAAGCTGGCTTTTATGTTTCTTTCAACAGATATTTTGAAACCAGCATATAAGAGGTACTAAGGACACAATTATAAGCAAAATATTTTAAAAATTCTTCAGGCTCATGCAGCTTACATTCTATTTTGAGGACGACAGATAATACTAAATAAATTATATAGCATACTAGAAGGCATTAAGTGCTGCATAAAAAAGAAACGGTGATCAGCTTCTGGTGTAAGACATGCTGCAGTTACCAAGGCATGGCAGGGGAAGCCTTCTTAGTAGGTGGCATCTGCACAAAGACCTGAAGCCCTGGAGGGAACCAACTGATGCGGGCGCCTGTAGGGTCACTACAGAGCCCTGGGGACCGACTGCTGCAATCCCACCAGGCAAGAACAAGGCACCGTTTTTTAGCAGGATAACTGGGGTTGCTGAGTTCAGTATACATATGCAGGGTGGGGGTAGGAAGGCAGACCAGTCACCGCCCAGGTGTCTTAAATTCCCACAGTGTGCATTCATGAAGCCTTGAACACTTTGTAAAGCACATATTGATACAGTGTCAATGTACTGAATTAACAGTCTCAGCCAGCAGAGTTCCTGTAGAAATGAGACCTGGATTTTAAATTATTTATCTTTTTCTATGCATGCACAGGGTTCAAACAGTAGCCATATACATATGTACATTCCTCTGTGCACACAGATACCTATGTACAGAGAGAGGAATGAAAAGGTCACAGAAGCCATGTGCAAGGGCTTTCAGTCTACAGATGACAGGAGATGTAGTATACAGAGAGGTGAATCATACTATGGCCCTGAAATCACTGCAGCGGATGGCTCATAGCTATTGTTAGCACACAACAATTTTAGAAAACTGTTGCACTTTTTTCCCAGCAGGGACACGACTACTGCCTTGTCATGTATTATGTAATGTGAGAGAACTTAAATGTCATCTAGGCTTTTTTTTTAAGCATCATTTTTGTCCACACCCCCTTAAAGGCTTTTCTCTCCAGCCTGTCCTCAAATGTCCTGAACCTCTGTGTTTATCTACACTTGGACTAAATTCTCACCTACCTCTTTCCTGGGGATGTGGAAAGAGCAGCTATTTGGCCAGAAATCTCCTAAAAATGACAGAGTAGAAAAGAGCAATCTGGTCACAGAGAGTAGGCACCAGTAAGTCACAAATATACGGCTGTTTTGCTGCCATCTCTGTGATTGACTTCTCTGTGACCTTCTGCCGCGAACACCTGCCCCCACAGGTGTGTGGAGGTCTTTAATTAATGTTTGTAAATCTCCCTGATTGCCACAGAGAAAAGGTAGCAGGAAAGGACAAAGTATTACTAATCATGGGGGAAAATGAAGAGATTAAGTTTTTTTTTTTTCTTTTCCTTCACCACAGAGAGACTGACCCCCACAGACATTACTGTTACGGTAGGAGGATCAGATGTAAATCTTGATTTACATATTTTGCATTTATGGAAATGCCCAGTGCCCACATAATGGACACACTCCTATGCTGTGTTCTTTGCAGTCCTCAGGATGCACTGCCTCTGCCCGCTAATGCAGTTTAAGTTATTACCAAGGAGTCTTGCTATTCGCAGTGAGTGTGAGGGTTCATCTAATTAGCTGATTTCAGTTCATTTGGCATTAAATAATTCCCCAAATTCCCATATGTTTGAACAATATGTTCAACGAGGGGGGTGATTTTCTGAAAGCAATTAAATAGTTCCTTTAGGAGAGCTTGTCATCGGTCACTCGTAAGCAGCTCTGCTGTTCCTGTCTGTGCTGAATGCAGGCGCAGTGACAGGAAGGATGCTGCCCCTCTGTCACCGCCGCTGGCAGTGTCCACACACAGGCTGCCGTGCAGGCTGGTTAGACACGCTCCAAATTTACTTTTTTTTTTTTTCAAACCTTGCGTACACTTTTTATAGAGCATCTGCCATTACTAACACATTGCTTTCCAGTCTCACTGACTACTTAAGGGTAAATGCAAACATGTTCACAGCTTCAGCTCCCCTTGGCTTGTAGAGGACATCAAGTTTGGACTGTGGTGAAGATGGAGCTTTTGAAGCCATCTCCAATGTTTCCTGGGGATGTCACCATGTCTAGGTCTGTCTTGCATACAGTAGATGTAAAATAACCCTTCTTTATTACAGGAGAAAATTATGGATAATGAGTTCAAATGTGACTACAACAAAAGAAATCAGATGACAACAAAAGCCATTCAGAACTTTATAACACATTAGATACACCCCAAGAAAACTGTTTATACAAGGTCATCTTTTGGAAACAAATTTCATCTTGATTTTGGCCAAGAGGTTGATTTTTTTTATTGAGGATGACATATTTAAATATCCTCCTAGATAGTGTGAGTGAAGGCTTTGATAATAATGTCAATCCTAGATCTCATGTAGCATTATCATTTGTGAGTGCTAAGTTGCTTTACTGGCAATATTTGGTATCATATGTCTTAGAAATGAAAACCTAGTAAATAAAAAAAATTATATAGTTTAATCTAGAACACATGTGCAGTTGGGGAAAATTAGGCACATTTTCAAGTTCTTTGCAATGATTGTTGCCTAATAAACTACTTCTTACTACTGTTAGGCAATGATTCAAAATGAAAGCCAAGGACTGGGGAATAGCTCAGTGGTATAGCCGTCTCCTGGCACACACATGTCCCTGGGTTTGATGCCCAGCTCTCTAAAAGAACAAAACGTCAAGGAAATGCAAAGTGAAGCATTCAATGAAGAGTTATCATTCCTTTTGTTAAATTGTGCTTCCTTTTATCTGTTTATTGACTGTCTTTCCATTGAAAATAATTCATAACACAAAAAATTTAAACATCATTTTTGGGTGGAATGATTTTATGTTCAAATATGAAATAGGAAAAGAGCTTAAAATATATATTTATATAGTTGATTATGCACATTTATATCTGTCTACTATGCTATCACTATATAAGCTATGTATAATGCATTGACAAAAAATAAATGTTTTCAAAACCATAACAAACATACTCAATCTCTGTATGTTTGAAGTACGGTTTTGTTCCATAATAATTTGTTTTATCATTTACCAGCATTAAAAATATTATTGAATGTGTGGTGGGGAAAAAGCAATCTGATCTTAATAAGACTACCAGATCAGTCATTTGTCTAATGCTTTTGACTTTGACATTGACAGTGTTATCAAAAAGGATAAAAATTCAGCAGCTAAGGTGTGACTTACCAATCAGTATTAGAGTCCCCTGATTCTGCCCTAGAATCACAAAGAAGCATTTATCATTTGTTCAAAACCTACGTTTAAAGTCGAGCTTGCTATGTGTGCCTGAGGAGTTTAAAATTAACACCTGCTCTTCAGAGCAGCCCTTGATAAATATGGTGCTATCCAGAGGGCAGTTCTGGGATAGGACTCGCTCAGCTGATGGGGTTCCCCAGTCTGTAGCTGAATTCTCATGTGTAACACCTCCTATCCATGTGTTTCCTCTCCACAATGAAGCCTTCAGTCGGAGGGGTCTGAGGTCCTCCTGAGTCCAGAAGTCACCTGCGGTCCCCCAGAGATGATCGTCACCACCCCCTTTGCATTGACAATTCCTCACTGCGCAGATGTCAGCTCCGAGCACTGGAACATCCACTTAAAGAAGAGGACTCAGCAGGGCAAGTGGGAGGTGAGCCCGTGCCCTCCTTTTCTACAAAACAGGAGCTGGGTTCTCTCAATAGCTTTCCCTGTTTTACCCCAATGAGGTTTGGAGCCTTTTCTTGTTGCAAAGGAGTTGTGACGTGCATTTTTTAAAATTCTCAAGCTATTGGTTCATTTTTTCCTATAGTAATAATGGAAAAGAGATTTAAGAGCTGAAGAAAAGAGCATTTTGTTTGGGGCGAGTTATAATTAGCATCAGAACTCTGAACACCTATGTACCCACTCAGTAACTTCTACGCCTTCTCACAGGTCATGCCCTGTATAACATAGCATTACTTATTGGACATGGGGTGCCTTGAGACAGGGAGGCAGACTGGATGCAGAAAACAAACCATGATATCATTGATGCCCCCACCTTGTACATTCTAACATAACTAGATTGCTCAGAAACACAGTAGGAACTTAATCTATTTTCGGTGAATTAATGAATGCACTGAGGATTGCTAATGTCTGTTTCCCTGTGTATGTGAGAATGTTCACAGGAGAGAACAGAAAAGGAGACAAGAATGAAAGATCCATAATAGGGGACCCAGAAGGACAGCACAGCAGAGATAACTGTAATAGAATTACTATTTTAAATGAAAAGCACTGGTTTATCTGTCTGATAGGAATTCCTTTATGTCCATGTGAAGTCAGTTTGCATGAAAGCAGGTGAATTATCTTGTTGGAACACAATGACCTGCACCAGCTAGACCCTGGGATCCTGCCTTGCAGGGGGTGCTTAAGACAGTAGTACTAAAAGGAAAATCATATTTCTTTAGGAGAAGAAAACTCCGTTGCTGCAATGTGTTATATTTCCCCTGCCCAGCTAAGTCTTGATGGCTTCTGCTTTCACAGTCCTGTACCAGGACACATTGCTTAGAGTATGCAGTTCATCCAGGAAGCATGTTTTGGTCTCCTTTCCATTACGTTTTGCTCTGCCTTGATTTTTACCAGTTGAGTTTTTCTTCTCAGCATTTCCTTCCATTCTTTTACATCCAGATGGTGTTATATTTATGCTCTCCCAAACCAGTCATGCAGATCAAAGATCTTACCAGAGAAAGTAAAGTATTCTAGTACATTATATCCAAATCATTTATTTAGTGCGCCTTCATGAATGATTTCAGTGAAATGAAAGAGGATAAAATGTTTAAGAGAAAATAAATATTACTTGAAGGATATTTAACAAGGTTTTCTAGAATAGAACTTTATACAAAAATAAGTTTCTTTTATTGAGGTTAATGTTCACCATTTTTTGAAAACTGGTATTGAACCATTAACCAGAAATGGAATTCCAAAGTGATTGTTGGAATTATAATCAAAGTAGAATTGTCACTCACTAAACATAACCACTTACTGAGTTTTGATGTAAGCAGTTATTTTAATAGAAGAATAAGAACTAACATCAGATAATTAAGACAATAAAAATAGTCTGAAAATATTTCTTCATACTGGTTTAGCTGTTTATGTCCTTGTAAAGTGCCAACTCTCATCTTCTTTGCAAGCTCAGATAATTTAATGCATCTTTCCCCAACAGGAAGTGATGTCAGTGGAGGATGAATCCACATCCTGTTACTGTCTTCTGGATCCCTTTGCATGTCACGTGCTCCTTGATAGCTTTGGGACCTATGCCCTTACAGGAGAGCCAATCACAGACTGTGCTGTGAAACAACTCAAGGTGGCAGTCTTTGGCTGCATGTCCTGCAACTCTCTGGATTACAATTTGAGAGTTTACTGTGTGGACAACACCCCTTGTGCATTTCAGGTTAGTAATCCTGTATAATTCTTTTGGGTCATGAAACTGGAATTTTCTAACACTCAGTGTCAATAGAGGACTATATTTTTGGGGATTTAGAAAATGAACCCACAACACAGGTTTGGCTGGCACACCCGTCTTGAAGCAAGAGCTGTGTATCCAGGTATCCAGTAATGGAGAGGGCATGGGATACTTGACATTCAAGTTGTGAGAACAGTCAAATTAACACACACACAGACTATTGTACAGTAAAGTGTAAACTCATTCTAGTCATGATTCAAAAAATGGAGATGCACATGAAAGAGAAACTGGAGAAAAGTTTTGAGGAACCTCTTACAAATCCAACGGCTGCATAATATTTAAAAACACTAGGGGATACCATGTAGAAAAAGAAAATGGAACGTGTTACAGAACAGAGCTCTTGGACATGGAGAAGTCAGTGAAAATATTGCTTGAACCAACTGAAGGTTACAGTTAGGATAACAATGCTAAATTATACTATCACCAGCCGGTCATACTATATCTTGGACACATAGTCTATTAATTATCAGGGCTGCAAGGGCAAAGATGGTTCAAGTTTCTTTCCATTTCTGATACTTTTAATTATCTAAAATTCATTTTAGATTAGCTACTCATGAAGGGTGCAAGCTTATTAATAGCAGCAAGGATAATGCAGAACTATCTGTGTAAGCTTTGCTCATATATAAATAGCGTAGCTCTCCTGACACACCTCATCCCAGATCCCTGCTATGCCAGCCCTGGATCATTAAGCCCATTATGCAGCACATTTCCTCAGAAACTAGACTTTAAGACATTGTGCTGGAAATCTCATGTTCACCAACAGAAAAGACAGAATGATCTGAATCCCGAAATTAAGGGTGACACCATGCATGCCAGCCTGCCTTCCCAAACCTTACTGACCATCTTCTAAGTAGCGTAATTCATTATTAAGGACACTCTTAACTTTAGGCTGTTCATAAAAGGGGCTTCTTTTATAGCTAAGGCATTTTAGAAACAACTTCAGCGTAAGTATTAAAATACCATCTTGTGACTGTCATTTTATATGCACTGTACTCTTCATCTGCTCTCTCTAGCATCCAAAAAGAGGATCTCTCCAAGAAAAAATGCATGATAGATGTTCACTAGACCAACAATAAATGGCTAAGTAGAAGGGTTCATCTTGGGGTCACTACCTCCCACCAAACAGTTACATAAAATGTACCAATGATTCCAGTTGGATGTTTAGTAACCCAGCCAGATTTTAAAGCCTGAGTAAAGTAGAGTGGGCATGACGGATCATGGGGGATTTCCAGTTTCTGGGAACATGTAGATAACCAGCTGCTGACCGTGGTGACCAGGCCGCACTGTTCACACAACTGCTGTTGAGGTCAGCCCCAAACCTACAGAGACTGTGCCACAAATAAGTCTCACTCTGATGCAAGTACCAGGAAAGACAGACATTCACCTGAAAAGGTTCTCGTCAGTGACTTCAGGTGTTCTCTTTTCCTTTTTGTTGATGCTATCAGATTCTACAATAAATGGGCTGTTCAAATATAAGATGTGACCCCCAAAATAATGACTGTTTACATTTTGAAAAGTATATCACAGTAAAAAACCACAATTATCGTTAACCCCCTCAAAATAGTCCTCCTCACTTTGAAGCACTTCTTCCATTGATTTTACTATTTCCTGAAGTGGTGCTGAAAGTCCTCTTTCATGAGTGTCTGTATGAGGCATAATCAAAAATATACTAAGTGCCATTGGACAAAAAGACAACCTCATAAAATATTACAGGGTGCTCTTTTCACCTTATTCACTGACTCTGGCACCATGCAACTTACTGTTCCCTAAAGTCAAAATCACCATGAAAGGTAAATTTTTTAAATCAATTCAGAACATCAAAGCAGCCAGGACATTGTAACTAAAAACTCTGATGAGGCAGATTCAGAGCTGCTTCAGAAAGTGGCCAAGTATAGGAATATAAGTGAAGGAATATATGGTGAGGATGGAGAGGTGAATGGTAAAGTGTACTTTCTGTAAGAATTATTTTTAATGTAGACTTTCATAATATATTTGATCATATCTAATATGCATTGCCCAAAAAGTCATGACCCCAAGGCCCTAACTGCAATTTTCCAAACCATTATCTGTTCCTGTTGGTAATTTACCCCTCTTAAGTGACTGCTACAAAAAAATGTTAGTCTCTCCTTTAATGTAATCCAGGTATCTTTATTTCATTATTTAAGAGTTAAGTCTTAAATTAGTAACTTTTTCTTTACCTTTGCTTTAGAAAGATGTTTATTCAGTGGCAATACCTTTGAACTCCAGTCATCATAATCTGTTCATCCCTGTGATTCTTTGTCTCTCTTATTGTGTCAGCTAAATTTGACTTTAAAGTCACCTTCGATTGCACTTGTCATGGTCAGGGTGTATGTGACAGCTGTCATGGGCAGCAAAGAGCACACTTCCCCTCGGGGGTTTGGTAAGACCATCAACCTTGTATGAATAAACTTTTCTGATTCACAGATAGCTTAAAACAGAACTTATACCTTTCGTGAACAGAGACTTCTTAGTTTACTTCCTAGTCAGAGACTCTGGTTATTTGTATCTGAAATGATTTTCTCTTCTGGATTTACCTTGCTAAGTGAATGTGCACAGATCATTCAGCATAAATTATGATCACCTCAATTTCTTAAATCATAATGTGTTCTATCTTAAAGGGCTTTGTATGCAGTATTTATTAGTGGGAGAAAAAATAATGCTACCAATCGAAACTGTAAAAAACCATCAGCAACAATTCATTTTTTAATCTTTTAAAAGACTTCACAGCTAACATAAACTCCCCAAATTTGGGGGTGGCATGAGCTAAAAATACTGTATCCAATATTAGTTTATTTTCTGAAATCCTCATGAAACATGTCTTTATCAAAAGTAGTGCGGACTTCATCATGAAGCACTTCTGCAAAAATTGTGCATTTTAAAATTTGCTTCAACTATCACTGTAAGGAAATGTGTATCAAAACAATACATGCATGGGGGTGACACAAGCTATACTTATTGCATCTCAGTAAGAAATGGTATCAAACAGTACCTGACTGAGCTTTGCTCCCATCCAGGAAGGAAATGTGGTTGAAGGTCAGGGATGCACATTTCATTCACATCTCCTTAGAAAATGTCACATAAAACACTGAAATGCCCATCCTGTCTCTGCAAAACCCTACATAAAGAACCACTCTGCCTGTCCCAAACTCAAGTCTACCAGAGTGATCAGAACTAGGCAGGGGTCAGGAAACATCTTGGTCCCACCAAAGAATACTCATTTCAAGAATGCTGGTACCTACCTGGAGTTTCTGTCCTTCTACAAGGCTACTCAGCTTTTCATTTGTTCTGGGGTAATCTATCTGAAGAACAATAGCTATTTCTTTGAATGACAAAGACAATATACTTTATTTACCTGGTGAAGATACAATTCGTGTAGGATCAGCTTTTTCTGAAGACTTGTTCTGATAAATACATCTAGCACCTCTATGGAAAATTACGGCAACTCAGATATAGATATGTTACCAACAAATAAAAAAATCTGCCAGAAGGGGAGGTAAGGGTGAGAAGACAAAAGTTAAACAACCTCTTGTCCTGCTTCAGTGTCTGTGACAGTGGGAGTGGCCATTTGGTGTCTATGTGCTTGCCGTTGTTCCTTTGATGAATTCAAACAAAGGCTGGGGATTGGTGATGTATTTCCAGAGCTGTAACATTTTAAGACTTAGTTTTCCCTTATTGAGTTTTATTATACATGGACACACACATAGTTTAAACAAACCTTGACATGGGGAAAGCAAGGAACTAAGCACTTGCCCTGTGTTATCTTAGAAGAAGAAAAACTCAAGTTTTTTTTTTTTTTTTTCTCCGTGGCTCCCAGAACTCTTATTCAGTATCTCTCGGTACTCATTACTTACTTGGCATTAATGTGGATTTAGAATCTAATTTCAACGGATTTCCTCCAGATGTAGTTCTTGTGTTTATCAATAATGCAACCTTGGGAAATATTGTTCATGTAAAGAGTTTAAAGGAAAACACTACAACATAATGTGTGAGTGCATGAGTGTGTGTGTGTCTGTGTGTGCGTGTGTGTGTGTGTGTGTGTGTGTGTGTGTGTGTGCCTAAGTTCAAACAGTTTTGTCTCATAAATATGTAAATTCACCCTGCCTGTTTGGGATCCCTGAAGCACACCTGAACATTGCTGCCTGTCTCATTAAATCCACACAAAGAGCTCAGAAAGGCAGAAAGCACAGGTTTTTCCTGGCTACCGCTTCCAGAACTTGCAACACCCAAAGTGAAATGAAGAAGTACAGAGCCTTGGAAACCACAGTGCAGAGCCCTAAGGTTTTGCATACTAGCAAGCAGCCAGGGCCTGTTTCCTTTAACTCAGAAATCAGTTAGGCAGTTCACTTACCTGGAGTGTAAGAGGCAGAGAGGAAAACTCAGGTGACTCTGGGCCTCACTCTTGGGGTGACACCTGCGTGCAAGGGACTCAGAATTCATTCAGTAAAGACATGCATACCACTGATTCCCTAACACAACTAGGCACCAGAACCACGGAAGAACCACTTAAAAATGCAAATGTCTCCAGGTGTGGTGGCACAGATCTGTGATCCCAGCACTGGGAGCCTGGTGTAGAAGGATGGCAAGGGCACACTGAGCTTGGACAGTGTAACAACTTATGGAAACCCTGTCTCAAAATAATAATAATAAATAGAGGCCTGGGGATGCAGAGCATTCTGAGGACTCTGAGTTCAGCCCATATATGGCAAATAAATAAATGCAGATATCTAGGCCCAGAGAGTGCAGCAGTTTAAGGGAATGAATGGAAGTCTATGTTAAAATGTCCATTCTGTTCGAAGAGTGTTTTAAAAGTTCTACTTAGGAAAGTAATTCTTTCATTCTAAAGCCAACTGTGTCTTTATGAATATATAAGTATAGTGATTAGTACATTACGGGCTTTTTCATTTTAATAATTACTTGTGTTGTAACAGAATTACTACAATTCTTAATATTCTGTGTGAGATTATATGATACCATTAATTGCACATAGTTGGTTCGATATGTACAAATTAAATAGCCTAAAAATACAAAAATTAAATTAGGGTTGTCCTTAAACTGGAGACCAAGAGCAGAAGTTTTTTAAAAGTGCAACAATTTTTCTGTGCAATAATTGTAATAAAATACTCATTTTTAAAATTTCTAATATTCTCCATTCTGTATTTCAAGGACTGTTTAGACAGTATATATAACTGTATGGCAAACACAGACTGACATGTCATGTAAGCCCTATATTTGTATATATTTTTGCACAAATAAAAAATTATTTATGGGATAGTGTTATCAGTAGTGTGGCTTTTTCAGGACTCTGTAAAGAGATAGTAAGCATGGAGAAAGGGAAGGCAAGGAAGTCTAACGGAAAATAACAGCAGAGCATTGTGAAGCCACTTAGCCCTGGTCTTTACTCTGTCATTAGCCCTGTGACTTCAGGTAAATGACAGTTTTGGAGAGGCCTCCATATTTTCTGTAAACCAGGAGTGAGTGATCTGAATTTCCATTAAGTTCCTCTCTAATATGATGACTTTGCATAATTTCTAAATATTAAAACAGTCCAGCGCTATATCCGGTAATACATAATCTCCAAAGGGTCTCTGTATCTTCCTGGGTTATTTATTTTCTCATGCATGGAGGCAAGTTAGATCAAAAGAGAAGAGTACGCTTCAGAGGGCCTTGTTCAAATCTACCTTGGCATCAACACTGTTGATAGGGTTTTAATAAGCATGTTTCCCATAGCCCTTTCTAACCTTGCACCAGAATTGCAAAGAGGATAATATATTATCATGCTAATTATTCCGCTTGGTTAGGGATAAGCCCAGGTAAGCAAATGAGGCCTAAAGAAAATAAGTAATTTGTCTAAGACTACACGGAAGTGTGGAGTCTTTCACCTTTCACTTATAAATACTGTCTTGACTCTATGTAGCCCCTGGATTTCCTCACATACCTTACAGGTTGAGCACCAGGTTTATTTTAAAATGAAATTCAAGGTCTTCAGCGTGACAAGCAAGAATTCGTGATTTGGGCCCTTGCCATTCCTGTACCTGTTTCGAGCCATACCTTCCTTTCCACATTCCAGGGGGGCTGCTGTTCCTTGGGAGGCCTCCTGTTCACTGTCTGCAGCACTGGCTCCTGCTTTCTACATGGCTATGTCCCGCACCCCCTAAGGTTCAGCTTGAATGTCACTTCCTCTGTGATCACCACCTCTCCCATGGTTACCACCTCCTGAACTCAGAAATCAGTGAAACAGTTGCTTTAACTGTGATATACACGCAGATAGGAAAACTCAGATGACTCTAGGGTCACACTTCTGGGGTGACACATGCTTGTGAGTCATCAAGAGGTCCATAGAGATATACTTATCCCCTAACAAAGTTAAGCATCGGAATCATCTGGCCTAAGGGTCCTAAAGACCACGCCTCCCACTAGTGACACCAAAGAGCAAGAGAAAATGACAGTGAAACTCAATGATTTCATCCTGAAAAATATACTAGCAACCTATTAAAAGTTTATGTATCTTTGAAGAATGAAAGTTATATACACATTTTTTAATGATGTCATATGTACATATGATAACTCAAAAAACTTACTGATAATTGAAACACAATTTTATTGTATTTATAAACTTATTTGCCTTCTTACAACCTTTCTGGAAAGATTATAGGGCATAATGGATTTCTATTGTTTTATTTCTCCCAGCTCTGCAAGGAAATTGTAAGTTAATTAATGGTGATTTTATAATGCAGTTAGGGAAATCACTTATCTCCAGTCACATGAAAAACTTTAACTTCACAGTAGCTTATTATTTTACAGAATACATGCTTGTTCTATTATTTTATTTGTCCTAACACTTCTTTAAGGTAATTTCAACTACAAGTTTAAAACCAGATAAATGTTTACTAGATAGAATGTATATGGGCTTTGTTTGTATTAGGTATAAAGACTTCAGTGAAAGATACAAGTTTTTAACCTCAAAATTTTTATTTTTTTTTTCCTGATCTAAAGTTAACATGAGAAATACTTATTTTTTCTTGGCCTTTGGCATTATAACTTTTATGAATGTTGCCACAAATAAACTTATACCCTGGAACATCTATTTTGAGTCCCTCCAAAAAAAAATTTTTTTTTTTTTTTTTTGCCTTTTCTGTTTTTATTGGTACCAGGGATTGAACTCACGACTGCCTGCTTGCAACGCAGGCGCTTATGCCACTGAGCTAAATCCCCAGCCCCCCCAAAAAATTTTTAATGCCTGTGTTACTGGAGAACAAATGACCGAGTGGCAAAGGATGGGTCTGACTTTATTGTCAAAAATGATGATGGAGGAGCCTGTGTACAAATACTTCCATCGATTGTAGTCAGTTACAGAAAATCAACAGCTTCAGTATTCTTGGAGCCAGAAGAGATCTTTTAGTTTTAAAGCAAGCCGCCTACTAAAAGCCTGTGCAACACACACACACACACACACACACACACACACACACAATCAGTTGTTTCTTGCCAACCAATTCTTATTACTCAACAACTCTCAGTCCTTCATCCTGAACTTCCTCGGAATGCAGAGATTTAAACAAAGTATTTTTCTACTATGTTTCTGGTCCAACACTGGGAGACACATGGTAGTGAGCATCTGTGCCTGTAGAAGAAAGCTAGAAGGTGCTGGGTGCTTGATTGTTGGCCCTCTGGTCTTTTCTCCTGTAGGAAGTGGTTTCAGATGAAAGGCATCAAGGTGGACAGCTGCTGGAGGAGCCAAAGCTGCTGCACTTCAAGGGCAACACCTTCAGTCTCCAGATCTCCGTCCTCGACATCCCTCCATTCCTCTGGAGAATTAAACCATTCACCGCATGCCAGGTATTGGCCAGACGGGCTTGCGTTGAAACCAGGTGCTGTAACCTGGGAACAGGTCAGAGACCCCAGTGAGAGTCCTCTTGATGTTCCTAGTCCTTGAAAGTATGGATTTCACCTCAAAACTGCTGCCCAGATATAATCATCATTGCTGCACAGAAGGAATGAAACGTACTGCCCTAACTCACAGTGTCTTAACAGGTGGGAAGGAAGGTGCTCCCACACCAGGTCACGTGCCGGGGCTCCTCCTGCTGTTAGAATTGTTGCTCAGTGTAGACTGAAAATGGCAACTCACCAGCTTAAGGCTGGGGTTTGGGCATGGGTTATAAAATTAGCAATGAGACATTGCTTTCATCCTGTACAGCAGTGAATATTCTGAATATCGGTGACAAACTTTCAGGGAACAACTTCGAGTTACAGATGTGGCCACTAAGGACAAAAGGGCTCCTGCTGTTCTTGTGTGACATGCTTACCAGCAAATGGATTGGGCCAGTTTAGAGAAATTCTAAGCTGAGAGGAAGGCAGGATAATGCTCCTTTACAGTCATTTTGCGAATATATAAAGATATGTATGTATTAGTGTCCATATGTCTCTTGAGTTAAAAAAAATTTCAGGGTGATTCATTCCTTTTAAATCATTTTTAGGGAATTGGAATATATGCTTATCATGAAAAAATTTCTTCTCAACCTGTGATGCTGCTCCAGAAGTCTATGAAAATTCCCACTGATAAGTCCTTCCCCATAAGCAGCCAGATATCAATCATATTTTCTTCTCTTTTCTTGGGGGGCAGTTATTTAAGAGTTCTGTTGTATTTTAATTTAGTTGTTTTTTCCTATACTGGGCATCAAAGCCATGGGTATGCTACCACTGGGCTACATACCGCATTTCCTGCTGTTTTTATTTTGCTAGAATTTCACTAAGTTGCCCTGACAGGACTCAAACATTTGATCCTCTGGCCCAAGCCTCCTCCAGTGTTGGGATTGCAGGTGTACACTTCCATACCTTGCTCCATCACAGTTTCATAAGCCAGAATCACCAAGCATCAAGTGATAGAACATTGGCTTAGACCTAAAAAAGCTTCTGGTGAACTCACCTTGATCTGGAATTACAGCACGTTTTCAGGGCCATCAGCATAACACATAGACCCCTGTGGGAATGCTTAACTTTTCCATCCTTGCAGATTTATTTTAAAATCATACACATTTCCAGCTTTCAGAATGGTAATGAGCCAAATCACAAAGAAAAACTTTGCCATGATAGTTAGAAAAAACTCAGCCACCAAACCTTCAAACCATTTAAAATGTCACAAGGTTACCCCTCTTATTTTCAGAGTTCACGCGGCTTTGGAAACTGCCCCTCCCAGTGTAATTTTAGCGTACTAAATAATATAAACATCTCTTATATTTGTGGGGGGGAGGGACATGCATGTTTGTCACATTCAGCAGATTTCCTTGGGGAGAGAGATGGTCTATGAATAAATGCATTCCTAATGACATTCAAGACCTAGGTGTCTTTGTTTTACAGTAAGCATTACTCAGGTTTCCAATCCAAATTGAACTTCAGAGTATTGTTAAAATAAGTCTTGATAGTCATGTGAATTCCTATGTATTAATCTTTATAGGATATAAGGATCTCATTTCAGTGGATCTAACATGAGTGACTCAGTCCAGAGTAACTATTAAGTTTAATGCTTGAAGATAAAACATCAGATGAAAGAGCCATTACCTTGCAGCAGCTCTTAAGCAGTAATTACAGCAACAGGGACCCCAGAATAGATGGCGGAGGGGAGGGGGGGAGTCAGCAGAGAAGGCTGAGAGCTCATGCTGCTGAGCTCAGAGGATGCACCAGGGCCAGCCTCAGAGCACTGGCTCGGGAGGAGACCCAACAAGCTTCACCACTGGGATGGCCTGGACTGAACAGAGGTTGTGAACATGTATAAATATTTGCCTTTTGTAATTGAGCATAATTTGAAGGAGTCTTGGAAGGCTGAGAAACAATTTAATTTTCTCTGCATCAGGAGGCTTGCCACTGAGTTTTTATTTCCACTTCATTTTTCTTACCAGAATGGCTTTCTGCTCCCTCCGTTCCTCCTTTTCTCTGCCACCCCTTCCCACCAGTCTCCCTGCCCCTGCTGTCACTGAAAGCCATCAGCTTGTGAGTCTGCATTTGGTATTTGGTTTAATGACCATGCTGTGTTTGCCCCAGGCATTCAATGTAAGCACTTTGGGGAGAGTTTGCGTTCAGCCTGCTTGATCTTCTTGGAGAACGTTATGTGCACTGACAAACTTGGCATGGATAACCAAGGATGGACTTTCATTAGAGCTCAGTGGTTAGAAACTAACGGGGCTTTTTTCATGTTATCCCAGAGGAATATTATGGAGAGAGAATGTCACACTATTCCTGACACCATGTGTAGGTCTCTCTTTCAACTGGTAAATTTTCTTGTCATGTTTCAACACAATGCATGAAAAAAAAAAACTCTGGTACAGCTGTCATCCTTGCCTTTTTTTAAAATATCAGACTGAAACTCTAGAAATTGCATATTGCAATTAAATACCCAAACTCCTCACCGAGGGCACATCCTGCTTTCTTTTGGGAATGCAGGCTTGGGAGGGACCCAGTGAATGTTTACTATCTATCAGATGTTTACTGTCTATCAGACACCAACAAACTAGTAAGAAATGATTTGTAATGTGAGTTCACACGGTGTCCTGAGCTATGTGATGAGGATCTACGTATAAGAGGATCACATGAATTTGAAGTTATTGGTTTAGGTTCTTGGAAGACTACAGCTATGTTATGCTACAGCGCAGCCTTTTTGTGCATAATGTCAGGTATGAAGGTGGACACGAGGAAAGGAGAGGCTATGGGTGTTCTCTGGAGATCTAGGTGCATAAAACCTCTTGGCCCCAGGGGCTAGCAATCCTCTTTAGGAGGTAAATGCTCTGCTCTCCGTGGGTTACTGAGACCTCAGAGCTACTCAATCATACTTTTCTTTATTTCTTGCTGCCTGTGGGGTGGGGAAGCTGTAATAAACAATATACAATCAATTATTTATTTTTTCAAATCCAGCAAAACACAGAGTCGGGTTGTCACATCGCTGAGATAAAAGCAGCTGTCTTTTCAGCGTGTTATGTATATTGAAGAACTCAGTGTGTGTCTCCTGCTAGGATATGATTTACATTCTCTCCATCTGCTAGAAACCTAATTATAATTGGAATCAGAATGAAAACATCTCTGGAATTCTTTAAACACCCATAACTTTTGCTGCACTTCTTCCTCTCTGTTGCTTCCTGCATAATATCTCTCAGCTCAGTCAGTGCATTGATGATTTTTTTGTTTGTTTTCTAGGGTTTGGGGGTTTTTTTGGTGTCTTATTTTTTATTTAAAAAAAAGCAAACATTGTTGTCCTGAAAACACACTAATCAAAGTGCTTCTAATTCTATTATTTTTAAATATTTTGTGGAGGACTATAGACAGTTACTACTCCCATAACAATAAAAACATTCCTTTGATATCTTAGAATCAAATTTTTAAAAAGGTTTTCATTATGTGCACTGGCATGTAAAGGGAAAACAACAGAGAGAGATACAGAGACAGAAAGAGAGCGCATGCAGGCAGAGGCGCTGATTCTCATTCTTTCTCAAGGAACCATTATCTCTGCAGTAGGCTTCACTCTCTGTTCTTCCTTTGTTTTCAGAAGGAAATAAGGAAATTTACTGAATGATACTAGAGCAGACACTTACTTTAAATAAGTGGTCAGTGTCACTTTTTTACAAAGTTACACAATACCATACACACAAATCCCTTGCAGAAAATGTAGGTTTGCTTAAGACCTGCCTGGGCCTTGAGCATGGCTCTTTCTAGCCCTGAAGTCCCACTGCCTACATTATACTATCATTGTGTATAAAAGAAAGTTCCTTGATCAGCTAAAAGCACCTATTCGCCTCAAACCCTTAAGTTTTAGATTCTTTCATTGAAAGAGATGGTGCAAAGCAATGCTACAAAAGTGTTAATTTGGAGAACAGCGTTCCAGAGCTGAGAAGAGTAAGGACAGTCACTGATCTCAAGGGAGGCCTTAGAGGACCCGGCAGGAGGCCGTGTTTAGCAGGCAGGCAGCAGGAGACACTGCCCATTGCCAGTGCATTGTGGAAGCAGAGTTCAGATTAAATCTGATCAGGTCAGTTGTCTCCCACTATGACTGAGTTAACAGAGAAACCATAACACTGTCCCCTGAAGAGTACAAATAAAGTGCGCTCTGTTCTTCTCTCCTGTGAAGCCACCAACCTCAACCTCTCATTAGGTTTATCTAGTAGAGACTGAAAGCCAGCAGTTAGACACTAGATTTAGCTACGGAATAAAATGTATAGAATGGGAAAATTGGAACCAAATGACAATGAGAGATGGTGGTAATCCCTTAAAAGGCAAAGTTGAGCCCTGCTGTGGTGGGGAACACCTGTAATCCTAGCACTTTATGAGGATGAGGGAAGAGAATCTCAAGTTCATTCCCAGCCTTGGAACTTAGCAAGACCTTATCTCCAAAATAAAGAAAGAAAAGACAAAAATGGCTGGTGATGTAGCTCAGCATAAAGACTCTGAGTTCAGTCCTCAGCACTGAAAAATAGAATGAAATAGATAAAGTTGCCAGAGTTATAAAGACCTAACTAATAGAATAGCAGGATTTGATAATAATGAGATGAATACCATCGAAGTAGTTAGTAGCTCCCTCTGCAGGGAGATGGCAAATAGGCATGTGTGAGCAGACCCTGGAAGAGCTCAGTAGGAAGAGAGAAACATATAGAAGTTTGAATTCCAAAGTGAAAATCCCTCATGGATTGCCAAATGGAAGAAGACTCAGGAGGAGAAGCAGGGAGAGAATCAGCTTAGATAACAAGGAGAAAGGGCAGAATTGTCGTGTATCTGTTCCTGGAGATTGCTGTCTTGCTGGTGATACCAGTGAGTTTTAATTCTGCCAAAATTAGCTTAGTGCCTGCCTTAGATGTGAGCGCTCTGTGGCATCTTTCCATGTTACCCAGTTGGGGTTTTAAGAGAACCTCTTCAAACTCACTAGAATTTAATCAAAGAACTGTTTTGCTCAAGAGTACAGAAAGCATTCAAGACATTTCAGTTAAGGAGATATTTAATCAAGGGATTTATGTATTTCTACAATCCTTGAGGAACTTAGTGTCAAGATCATAGGAACATTATTGATATTAGAAAATCAACAGGGTCAGTAATTTCAGGAAATTACACCACCGCCAAAAGAGGTGAGAGGCCCCTGCCTACCTTTGCATGTGCTGCCAGGTGACCCCTTTGTGCCTGCCACCTCTATGAGGGGCAAGGATAGTCCTCTCATAAGTTCAGCATGACTGCCTCCCATCAGGATGGAAATGTGAATTACTGCTAGCCAGGGGAGCTATAAAGTAGAGTTTTCAGGCTTCCAGCCTCTGCCACCTTGGAGAGAACTGAAAAGTAAAGATAGTACTGAGGGTTAACAGTCCATATCTTCCACAAGAATGAAGTCAATAAAATTCTGTAAAGTGCCACAATTGTGTGCATCCTGAGCTCCTGTCTTTCTGAGAAAAATCTCCACTGCTTTTCCTCTGACTCAATATTAAGAAAAAACAAAACTCACAAAATTCTTATATTCACTGCTGAGATGCATGAGTGAATGTTTGACTTTGTTCCTCCATCTCTGTAAAGCTAGCTCTTCTCTTTTTTATGATTTTTTTTTTTTTTTTTTTTTTTTTTTTTGGTACCAGGGATCCAACTCATGACCTCACTCTTGACAGGCAGGCGCTTATGCCACTGAGCTAAACCCTAGCCCTAGCTCTTCTCTTTTTAAATGTATCACAGTCTGAAAGTCATCCTTTCTTTCTGGTTCCCCAGCAAGTATCCAAAATCAGGAACTGTGAGGTTTCTTAAAGAGAAAATTAGGAGACAAATTATATAAACCCATATGCACAATAGAGCTCCAGAATAACTGAGTAACTCATACTTTTTCAAAGAGAATAGAATAAATATTAAAACAACTCTGGATCTTATAGTGCATGACAACTCCAAAACCAGTCACACTTCATAGTCCCAAGCTTCCAGATTGATGTATCTTCTGCCACCTTGCAGTCTTAGTGTCATAAAAGTAATGTATGTCTTCAGCCACAAAATGGAGCAAACTAATGAGCATAGGAAATAGAGAGAAAGGTAAGGCTGAGTATCACTAAAGGCTCGGTATGCATGGTCATTGTCATTGGCCCCAGCCATGTTTGTGCCAAGCGGAGAGGCTATTTAGATAACTAACAGGTATATTGTAAAGCCATAAGGCTGAGCACAGTCCTATCGGTAGCATGCATTTGCTAATCTTAAGAAATAATTTCCAGTCTCATTTAGTAAAAATCACTTGGCCAACTCAATTGTGTATCTGTCCCTTGAGAGCAAGAACCAAACCTCAATAGTTATTATTTCTCATTGTGTATCTAGTAGAGTGTCCAACCATTAGCAAGCTCTTTATACATAATTGTGGAGCTGGTGAATTGAAAATGGAAAATTAGCAAACTGCTTCGCTCTGGAGTAGCTCAATATTTGTGTCTTCCTCTCTTGCATGTGCGTACATATGTATGATTTTGCAGTAGGTATTTATTTTAATGCTGTATATTTTGGAAGTACTGTATTCCTACACAATCCTACATGAGTCTGTAATACAAGAGATAAGTTCTGGTTAGTCGGTTCTTTAACACAGGTTTAAAACAGAAGATGTTATCTTACCCTGAGTTTAGGTACAAGGATAAGCTGGGTATCTTCTGAGGGGAGAGTAATTCTTAGTGGGAAAATGATAAATTTTGATGCTTTTTTTAATTGTGTGTGTCACCAAGTGAAATCTGATCTCCTGCAGTCTGATTTTGAATTCAAATGTTATCAACTGGAATTGACATTAATTACTTTTGTGCCGCTTGGCATATGCTGGAACATTATTTCTACAATAATCCCATCAAAGTCACATAGGCAGTTGTCTCTGCTGCAATCTCTGTCATCATCACCATGATTATTGCTGCTGAGCATCTTCTGGTCTCCATTTATCTCAGCCAGGCCCTACACCCCATGCTCCTTCTGTGCTCCATTTCCCCTGCAGGAAGTCCCATTCTCTCGCGTGTGGTGCAGTAACCGGCAGCCCCTGCACTGTGCCTTCTCCCTGGAGCGCTACACGCCCACCACCACCCAGCTGTCCTGCAAAATCTGCATCCGGCAGCTCAAAGGCCATGAGCAGATCCTCCAAGTGCAGACTTCCATCCTAGAGGTGAGTCCTGGAGGTACCAGTCTCTTAGAACTCCCTTTCTAAAGCACGATAAGAATCACAGCTGTGCTGTTCATAGGCTGAAGAAACTTCAGAATGCACAAATTGCTTTTATTCCCATTATTGGTAAAAGAAAATAAACTTTTGCAGACTGAGGGTTGAACTGTGCTTTCCACTGGGCAGGGTTAAATTTAAGGGTAGGCTCTGGGGAAGGACTTTTGATGCACAAAACCACAAGCAGATTCATAGTCCATAGTAGGTTTGGAATGTCAGCTGAGATGCATTGCAGGCTGAGGCCAGATGGTAACAGGTGAGACACATACTGTTAAAAAGCACAAGATCACCACTGTCTTTCAGTTGGTTGTGACTAATTTCCTGAAAGTCACTTGCCTTATATGTTTTTCATCCTTAAGACCTGGGACTTTTATTGTCCTGGGAGGATACTTTATCTTGTATCCTCCAGGCTTATGGTTTTATATGTCCACATTTCCACCGAACCTAGATCCATCAGTGGAATAATGAGTTGGTGCCCAGTATCCATGGCTTTTACATTTACGGATTGAAAACATTCTGAAAACAAAATTTACATCTACACTGAGCCTGTACAAACTTTGCCCCTGTCATTATTTCCTAAACAGTACAATGATTTGCATAGGTTTGTATTGGGAACTCTAATCTAGAGATGATGTAAAATATGAGAAGGATGTGTATTTGCTACATGCAAATATGACACCATCTTTACACGAAGACTCCAACATCCTCAGATTTGGTATGTAGGTAGATTGCTGAAGTTTTCTGCTCCAGAGGTGAGAGAACAGGGGAAGATGGACAGGGTAGATATGACTCTCATTCTACAAGGGAAAGAGTTGGGATTGGAATAATAGGGATTCTTGCCCAACTAATGTCACTGCTGAAAGCAGAGTTAAAATGGGAATCAAAGAAGAATTTACTTGGAGATGTTACAAAAGGTACCAGATGCCTACAATGGCTCAGATTTGGCCTAAGCCATAGAATGACTTCATGGTTTTGGGCTTGAGCTTGCACAGAGGATTCCCTTCTCAAATGTTAGGATCAAAGGGAGAACGTAGCAGAGAGTCTGATGCCTTTGTTTCATGGTTTCGAGGTCATTCCTGGCTAATGTAGGAAAAGATGTATTTCATTGTTCACCTGTATAGTTGATTGAGAAACAGAGAGATAAAATATAGGTAAATATGTAAATAAAACATATTTCTTATTTATGCTTGACAGAAGCTTTAGTACATTTACATACATACAATTTAATTTCACATTTTTTTGGTTTGAAAACTCATGGTCATATACCATTATCACTTATCTCCGTTCTCATTACAACTCATTATAAAACCCAAGTCCTGCTAATTCCCCAAATATTTTTTCTGAGTAGATGGCTTTGTAAAGGATTGTGCCTTAAAATTGATAGCTGTCTTCACTGACATGTTTATCCACTATTTGCATTCATTATGGCCAATTAGCATTTTGTGCTAGAAGAGTTTTGATGGGGAAGGTATATCTGGAAACCTGCGGTAGGATATTTTTAGAGCTTTCCTTTTATAGTTCTGGCATATTTACCATCAGGCATTTCAAAGCAACATTAAAATTTTAAGAAAGTTTTAAAATATAAACAAGAAGAAAATCACAAAAGACCTAATCTTCAGAAGCATTCATAAACAGGCAAAATGTAGAGATGCCTCTGATCCAGATTGCCTTAAATGTCAAGTCATAGAAAGAATTCCAGACTTAAAGCAGTTTTTTTTTTTTTTTTTTTAAGGCATCCAAATGTTGGGGATTAACTTCTGGAATTATAGGATATTTATGTAATATGATAAGGCTGGCTGTCTTGGTATCTTTTCTCCTTACCAATATAAATTATTTGAAGTACAAGGAAGCAAAATTAGCTAATAAACTCAATTGTGTTCTTTACTCTCCAATTCCTTTTCTAATGCTACGTAAATTTAAAGCTACTTTGAAATGCCTTGAAGAAGATGCCTTCACAGTATGTTTTTACAGTGGGAGGCAAATAGAATACTACTTAGATTTTCATTTTTGTGTGAGTTGTCACGTTCACAGGCTACTGCAGTTTAGAAGCTTTTTAGCCCTTTTTTATCTTTCCAAGGATCACTTTATTAATTGCTTCAAGCATTACTGCAGGAATTTGACCTAGCCCATATCCATCCCTTTTTAATAAACTGTATTCCTTAGACAAACTTCATTTGTTAACATTTTCTGTATCAGAAGAAATCTAATAACATTTGAAAGCCACTATATTTCAGATACTATTTAATTTGTCTTCACATTTATCATATAATCCACACTACCCTGTGGGTTAAGTATTACTACTGTCACAATTTTACATGATATAAAGTTCCAAAGACGTCAACCTTATAGTCCAAAATCTTTGAGCTAATGGGAAGGGGGAGAGATACTGCATTACCTCAGGGACCCAAACAAGACCCATCTTCACAGTGGATCTTGTCCAAAGCATGAACCTTTACTTTGGGGGACCATGCACTAGTGACAAGCCTTCCAGCACCAGCAGTGTTACCTTTGAGTACATAAAATGAGTAATATGAAAACTGAAAAGTCCTGTCTTCTAAAGAAAAAAGAAGTGGGTGGAACCATTTGGGTATTGGATCAGAATAGCTGTTCATTCCATGTGGAGCCTCAAGAGTAGAATAAATACCCTACATGTGGATCCTGGACGTGTTAGCTTGATTAAATGATTATACAAAGTCCATCTATCTGTGGAACTGTGTAACTCCTGAGAAAAGCATGCATCCATGGATAGATCTGATTCATAAAAACTGCCCTCTTTTCTCTAAATATTACTGGATTTTTGTAATAAATGACCCAGGCAAAATAGAAGACGTAGTAAGTGGAGAGGAACGGTGGGTGATTTCTTGAGGAGTAGGCAGGAGACCTCCAAGACAGGGGTCTCTGTCAATCAGGAAGTTTGGCTTCCAGGACAGTTAGCAGCTGCATACATCATGGTTACCAGACTGGGGAAGACTGCAGTCACATGGCTTCCTTAATTAGCAACTAGTGTTTTATTGATTAAAATCAGGAACAACAATAGGGAACTTGTGAAGCTTTCTACAAATGTCTTTGAAATTTTTTTCATTTTTCTTTTTTAATATCCACTCCCCTCAGAAATTCCTATACATTTAGGTGCAGAGATCCCACTCTGTATCTCCCTTGAATGAATTGTTTTGGTATTACTGTTTCCTCTAATAATGAAATCACAAGGTTTGTGTATGTATGTGTCCACGTGTGTTTACACACATGTATAAAACATTTATTTTAAATGTCTACATCAGTGCAGTGAGTATCCTCATTGACGGCATCTGTTCCTTTATGTTCAACATTTCTCTCTCACATTCCTCAGGCCTTTTGTCTAACTGGTTTTCCAAATAAATACAATTCCTGGTACGAATCCTAAAATTAAAAATTGCTTTAGTAAGCAAGAAAGTTCCTTTTTTACTCTTTAGAGTTGCCATTATTGTTTGAATTTTTAGAAGTTAGTTTCCCTAAATCATTTTTAAATTTTTATTATTAATACATACAACGCTAAACTTAACATTATTGTATTACCTAAGGATTATTGTCAACTGATAGTCTATAAAAACACAGTAGCATTACCCATCTAAACAGGAAAAAAAAAATTTTTTTTTAGTTAATACTATCAAGGGAAGAATCTCTAGATAATTTAGTTTGTCATTCCTTTTATTAGTATAATATTATAGAAGACGTTTTTTTGGTAAAAATGACTTAAATGGATATCTTGTACTTCACAGTTTCCCTTCAAGCAACTCTCTTATCTTCCTTCCAAAAGTGGTGAAAGTTGGGGGATAATTTGTCTGTTATAAAACAGAATACTTGGATTCGCTCATTGATTTACAACTCCCTAAGCTAACCGTGTTGCAGCCGCTTATCTCAGATGTGCAGAGCATGAAAATCTACTGTTCTTCTGCATATTTAATTTAAACAATCAGAAAATGTGATGTATCTACAGGATTCTTATTGCCTGGCCCAGATGTCTTTTAGAATGCATCATAAATGCTACCCAAAGTGCTGTCCTTATGCATGCAAAATATTTAAATTTGGAACCTTTACATGGGAAAATGGGCCTACTTATTAAAATGTTGTGAATAGGAAAGAATAATCATTTTAAGGCTTGGTCTAATATGTTATTCACTTTTGAAGAAGACCACGGTCTCCAGCCTTTCTAAAGACACTGCATCTTCTGTCAGTAGTGAAGACAAATTTTGGTAGACAGTTTACATGGACCAGCAGGATTTCCACAAGCCCATCCTCTTGTCTACCACTGTTTGGCCCAGAGCTTTCAAGCCACCTTTTCTCAAGTTTATACCCTTCGGTGCAATTTTCCAATCACAGCTGCTGTTAACTTGCATAGACTTCCCCCTCCCCCAGTCTAGTTTCTACAGTACTCTTTAAGTCAAAAAATATATAAGGAAGCTATTCCTGCTTCATTTGCATTTTTAGGAGCTAAAAGAAATTTTACAAACCATGATAAAAAATGATGTATCTTATAACCCATTTTATGCAGTAAGAAGCTGAGTTGGTTTATTTTATAACCACCCAATATTTCAGAACAGACCTGTCCACTCTCCTTGGAGTAAGTACCTATCCACCCAATTTCTATTCAGTTGATGCCTTCTAATTTTTCAAGCCCAAATCAAATGCTTTCCCCTGAAGTCTTTGCTCCCATAATACCTGAAGTATAATGTTAATACCACTCACAGAATATTTTTTTAAGCACCCTGCTTGCTATCTGCACTTAGGGAGATGTGCACTGGTGCAGTTATTAGGGTATCTGAATTCTATTCTATTCACTATTTTGGTTGTACCACAAGATACATTGGTGACTTTCACCACATTTCATAACCTCTGTGGGATCTATAAAAAAAATTCAAAAGGACAGGTTAAGAAACTGAGGCTGAGGTCATAGAGCATCCCAAATCACCTTACTCCAAAGTGTGATCTTTCCGATTCATAAAACATTCCTTTTGCTATGAGAGCAAGCTAACTGAAAATCCTGGAAATTTTTATGAGCATTGTTCTGTAACACACCAGGGAATAGAACTAAAACCAGCAGGTAGAACCTATTTAACATGGTAATATGTCATTTGAGTCACCAAGAGGAGGGTGTAATCTGAAGTACTTCTTACACATGTTTCATCATAAAGCTACTCTTTCCCGGAATATCTGAGATAGCCTTCTGGAAACCCTGGGTTCAGTCATTGTGTTTCCAAAAGACAGGCTTCGTAATGAAGCTGTGCTCATGGACTAGAGAAAGACCATAAACGGTGCAGCCATTACCAGAGTCTTGACTTCATCTGGGGATTTTGGAGACTTGCTGTGTCTGATGGATAGCTGAACCTGGGCACTAGCAGCGAGGGGTATCGAGGTTGTGACACCCCACATATGCAGACAAGCGAACACTGGAAATCACAGGCGACAGTGGCAGAGTGGGGGAAGAACACAAATTCACTCCTTAACTTGAAAGAGGGCCCAACAGACAAACTCCTAATGCAAAAGTGATTGGTATTTAACTTTTCCTGATTCCTTAACCCAGTTTCATAGCTCCTGCCTTAATTTTACCTTGTATTGGGTTTATTTTTCCTCTTCTTAAGTAACAAATTACCAAAATTTAGCTGAATACAACAATACCCATTTATTCAGTTTCTGTATGTCAAGAGTCCATGCATGGCTGAATAAAACAATACTCATTTGGCTGAATAAAACAACATGCATTTATTACTTCACAGTTTTCACAAATTGAGAGTCCACACAGGGCACACCCAGATCCTGATCAACATTATGCAAGCTGAAATCAGGCTGTTGGCCAGAGAGTTTTCTTATCCACAGCACAAAGTCCAAGAGCATTCAGAGTGTCTACACAATTCAGTGTCTTATGGCTAAAGGGCTCAACTTCCTTTTTGGTTTCGTCCCCCTCAGGCTCTTGGCTAGAATCACGGTCAGCTCCTAACCATGGGGCTCCTTGTGCAACAGGTCACAGCATGGCTGTTTGATTTCTTCTAGGGTACCAGAAGAGGCCTCTGAACAACAGCTGTCTCTTCCCCGTTTGGAAGGCTACATGGCTAAGTCAGGCCCACCAAGAAAATCTGTCACCTGAACAGGGACTTTAATGCTTTCATCACAAGACCACCCTAGGTTTTATAACATATAATAAGCATGAAAGTAATTCAATCAGATATTTTTCAGTCTTTAATATTGTTAGTGCACATAAGCTTACCAGCAACTACTGCAATCTGGCAGATTTCTGTATGCTTTCATTTTGGACATGATCTAAGTGCTATGATGTACTGGAATATCAAATCCTCTTTAGATAACCCTCAATTACAAAGAAAGGAAGGCAGACAGCAGGCTGAAGCCTTTTAATCTGCATTCCTCCACAAAGCTAGTCTAGCTATAACTCATGTTTCACCTAAGGTATTTAATTTTATTGCGGAAACAAAACATTTGTCATAGACCTAAACATTTTTAGGACTTGAGAATAAAAACAAACTTTTTTGTAACTAACATACAGTCAGTCTGTTTGTAGCTTTCCTGACCAGGCCTATTGTGTAAGAACATTCCTGTACAGCCAACTGGCATTACACAGGGGGCCTAGAAATAAGAACATAACTTCAGGAAGCAAAACCTGGGTATCTGACAGACTTCCTTGATCAGCTTATTCTTCTTTGGGCAGAATGATTGTAAGAAGGTCATTCCATACACTAAGCCTGAATCTGCCATTTGGTAGCTTTTGCAACTAACTCTATCCTTCCCCATATACCTCAAGCAAAAAAACAATCATCCAGTCTGGTTTCTCCTGATGGTTCTTTGGGTGCTGAAATCTGGTGATTGTGACTCTCCGGAGTGGAAGAAGCGATTGTAATTCTCCAGTACACAGTTTATTAGGCTACCAGATAAGTTATGCACTATTTTACAAGGGAAGAGAACTTGCCAACATGTTTTACAGGGTTGCTTGGGACCAGCAAGCATGTTGCACATGTGCATCACAAAGATTCTTAAAACTAAAAGTGCTGTCAGTAATGCTTTCCCTATTTTGTTTACAGAGTGAACGAGAAACCATCACTTTCTTTGCACAAGAGGACAGCGCTTTCCCTGCACAGACTGGCCCCAAAGCCTTCAAAATTCCCTACTCTATCAGACAGCGGATTTGTGCTACGTTTGATACTCCCAATGCCAAAGGCAAGGACTGGCAGATGTTAGCACAGAAAAACAGCATCAACAGGTAACTGCTAACGATTTCATGGGGAGAATTTTGGAAAATAAAGTGGGCTGAGATCCAGGTGGGTCCTGATAGCTTTAGATTTCTCTGACCCTATCTGATCTGTGGTCCTACTAAGGTGACAACTGTGTGTGGTATTTCCTGTCACCTCATCACCACCTTTGGAGACATCGTGGACAAACTGTGCTTTGGTTCCGGCCCCATATCTAAGTGTGCTTACTGCTCACACAAATAGGCTTGGACTGTGCCATCTTGCTGCTTGTGGGTGATCAGAGTCCAGCTTACGCTGGTGTCACAGACACAAAGCAACAAATTTCTCCCGTTCCTCCTGACTGTTAATGTGTACATGTACAGCCTGCAAAAGTGAGAGCCTGAATACAAAAAAAGAAGTTTGAAGAAGACCCTCACGTCAGAAGGCAGGAAGCAACACATAACAGAAGGTGACTTAGACATCTTTAGTGAGTATACTTGTAAAGCTCACACTGGTCCTTACTGTGCTCACTCTAAAGCTGAGCAGGGCCAGAGCAGATTCCTGATGGGCTCAATGACTCCAGGTGGGCAAAGGCAGAGTGATGCTCTCAGAGCCACCGGATAGATGGGCAGGTTAGGGCTCCGCCTGAGGGGTAGCTCGCAGGGAGAAGGCACTGATGAATGAAATCTAGTCCCCCCTCTGCGTGCTGCTAAATGAATAGAAATGAGACCAAGTTTTGCCAGGACTATGTTATTTCCTTTTTCTCCTGTAGAATTGTTTCTCCCTTTTGAGGCAAAGGCTTACTTTCTTACTATTTGGCTAGCTCTCTTATTTGCATTTTTTGTTATTTGCAGACATCCTACCTGCCTCTTTCTTGTCTGAAAGGGAGGGTAGATGTCTGCCAAGAAGGGTTGGAGTATGACTCCTTCCGAAGGGATCAGAAGCCAAGAAGGAAGAGGAGAGCTAGACAGGAGTCAGATGCGTCGCTGCCAGAGGAAACTGAGCAGGCAGGCCCGGAAAGAACAGATAACATTCTTGAAAAGGCGTGTTGAAAATGAAAGAATACAAAAGTATATGAGTGTACAAGAAAAGCAGGGTGCTTTTTCCCTGCAGTTTTGATGAAGGATGAGATGTCTTATTTATAGTGTCAGCACCACAATTATTTCAAGTTCAATTCTGATCCTCGGGAACTCACAATACAAAACTAACCCAGAGAATATATTTTGGTTTAACAAAAGAAATTGATAGACAGACACACACTACTTCAGACAGAAACTCAAAACACTGGCTTTGCTACCAATCCCTGTCAGCCCAAGTATGTCATTTACCATCCCATCTTTTCTCTTTCCAGAAATGCAGTTCATAGGACTGGAAATAAAGTAAATCTCTAATTTATGCTATAACATTTTATGATTTTTTTTTAAATAAAGGAAGAATACTTCTTCAAAGACGGGGCGGGGGAAATAGCTACTCAGCAGAATAGGGGGGCATCAGAAAGGCAAATATGCCAGAATTTTATGACTTTTAAGTTACTGTTTGGGGTAAAAAACTGCCACAAAGTATTGACATACCCACAGGACCTACAGGAGGAGCATTTTGCTCTATTTTAATCTGCATTTAGCCTTATGCAAAAGACCTAAAATGTGGACATCCCCCAAAGTCCTCATTTCTGGCATCCCACAGCAGGGGAAATGCATTCCACACAGGGAGCCTCAGTTTTGTGGCTGTTTGTGTCCTGAGATGAATGCGTACCACTGGAGCCTGACACCCCTCAGCCTGGTTTCTTTCTTGGGGGTCATAAACTTGAGCCCTTGATGTACCTGTTTGTTTGTGTGTTTATTTTTCCTAATATTCCATCTCCAAAGGCTAGATTCCCTTTAAAAAGTCAAATGCCTAATATATGGGAAATTTCTCACTTAATGCTCAAAATATGTAGATTCACAACAGATATTAGTCACCCCTTTGACACTGTCGTAGTAGTTGCCAAATTAGAATAGCATGAGTATAGGTAAGTGTACTTCTACCTAGAGATCTTTCACAGCTGACACATGCAATTTCAGTGAGTAGCATTTCCTGCTTCCTCTTTGTTCCTTAGCTTTCATCTTCAAAAGTAGCTTATCTGTTGGTAAGAATGATTTAAACTAGAGGTCAGGGGCTGGGGATTTAGCTCAGCGTTGTAAGCACCTGACTGGCAAGCACTAGGTTGTGAGTTGGATCCCCAGTACCAAAACAACAACATCAGCAACAAAAATAAATAAATAAACAAACAAACAAACAAATAAACTAGAGGTCAGGTTCTTTTCTGGAAAGGACCAGAAAGTAAGTAATTTAAGCCTTATAGGAATCCATTGTCACTGCTCAGCAACTGTTCATCTCTGCCTCTGTTGTGTGAGAACTGCCAGAACAAAACAAAACAAAACACACACACAGATAGACCTGGTTGCGTTTTAGTGCTCACAGAAATACATAAGAATCCATATCTGGCCTCCGCTTATGGGTTTCTATGGTTTGGTCTCACTTAGGAAAACCTCCATAGGAGTTGTCCCTTCCATCACGATAATTCCTGGACTGAGGATTCTCATTGGCTTCTACAGCCAAGTCTGCGCAAGGCAGAAGAGGCTGGCATGTGCCTACAGCACAGAGGCCACAAAATTTGGAGAAGCAGAATAGGAGGATGGCGACACAAACCACCTTGCACCCAGAGCCGAGTCTCCTCATTTTGCAGAAAGGCCCAATTCCTTTTGTGTTCTTATTGTACCAAGTATGTACATTTTCCTTCATGGAAAGAAATGGATGACAGGGAAGCAAGAGGCTTTCACATGTAATCCACCACAAGTTCTCAGTGTGATCACCAAACATTGTTTTCAGTCTTATAATTGAAAATATCAGTGTGACACTCAGAAATTTAAAATACAGAAAGCTAAAATCAACAATACAGCAACATTCTTAGATAAAGAAGCTACTTCAAAAGCTTTAGAGTTCATTAATTCAGGAGTTACAACAGAAAGATGATCAGGAAGGGTAGTGGATTGGTAACTGGTGGTTGATTTAAACACCAGCTGAACCGAATCAACATGTTGCTAAGCATGGATGGCCCCACCTGAGAGACTTGGAGAGGAAGAGCAGCGTTAGCATCATGGGTTCTCCTAAGTGTGGTTCTTGGGAGCTGTTGGTTCTCCTGGAGGAGCTTGCTGAGCTTCTTCCCTGATAGAAACTTGGCTTTTCTCATCATCAAGGGAGCTAGGGACCTTGTGGTCACTGAGAATGACTGAGGTTCACTTTGGGGGACCTCTGGTCCTTCCAGCGAGCAGCACTTCCTGTCTCCAGAGGGGAAGATATGTGCTGCCCAATCTCCAGGAGAAGCTGGTCACACTGACTTCCTCATACATACTCTGCCATTCCCATCATTGGAGGGGCCCCGGACCCACTGTCACTTAGGATTACTGTGGTGTGTTTCCCGGGACCCCTGGACCTTATTTTGAGCACTGCTTCTTGGCTCCAGTGCAGAACCCTCAACCTCCTAGCACAGATCCTTCATCGCACTGGCATAGACTTTCTAACTTCCTCTGCTGACCTGTGGGCTTTCTCGGCGCAGATCCATGAAATAGACTTGCATGAGCCATTTTCATGGGCTCTAGGTCCTCAGCTGAACTTATGCAGGTTATTGCAGTGGGATCCAGGTCCTCAGCTGGATTTTCTAGATCTTTAGTGTTGTGGACGGATTTCCTGTACTTTCTTTATATCTGACTCCTTGGGCAACCATTATAAATAATACTATAGATTTTGTGTCTTGTAATTGTTCTCCTTGAAGCCCCTGACTACAACAGAAAGCATAGAGTCAGTTATGTTATTCAGAGAACTGCCCTGTCTTGGTCTTGTGATAGTGCTTTTACAGTCTTCTCTTTTCAACTTCTGAAATTGTTAAAATGTTAGCAAAGTAACAGCTCTCAAGTCATGAAGGAAGAGTTTTTTCCAAAGAGAATGGAGAAAATATTTGACTTTTGTTTGCTTTTATTTTTAAAGCCAGTGAAAATGTTCTCTCTCTCTCCTTTTGGTAAGTGCACATGTCCCTGATGGTAATTTGCCATTTTGCCAAAAAGACTCCGCCTAGATCTGAAGGACAGAGAAGACAGGCAATGGAAAGTTATGAGAATGTATGACAGGACCACATATATGGTGCACGTGATATATCTGGCATCTTGGGTGGCCATCCAACTTCTGTCACAGGGTTCCTGCTAAATGAGCTACACAGCTCCACAAGGAATGTCACAGATAACAGTTCCAACTAGAGAGTCCTTGCGTAAACTGTATTACTCAGCATCCATGCTTGCAGCATTTCTAAGCTGAGATTGCACTTTGAATCTGTAAAATTAGCTGCAGTAACTCTCCATGTCAGTGCTCTGGGCTGCCTGTGATTGAGGAGTGGGGCTGAGAATTCAGGAATTGGCCACGTAGGTACTATCTGAACCTTTCTGCTTCAGCCAGAAGTAATCCCCTGTTTCTGAAGTTTCACAACACTTTGTGTTACTGATTTTTAGATTATAATTAAACATACCTAAATAAAATCATCTAGTTATAGACAGTTCACTAAATGTTTCTTGAATAAATAATATGAACCCTTTCATAGAATGGTGTACTTGACCTTAAAAACATGCCTCCTTCTAAACAGAATGATAAGAACAAGCATCAAGGGATTTAAAAGTTAACTATACAAGAAAACAATATATTACTAACGTTCTTTTCCCTTGGGTTTTAGTATCCAAAGTTTCAGGTCATTCTTTCATAAGGCCTCATGATTTCTATATTACAGAAATTTCCATCACTGTCACAGTGCTAAGGGGAAAGATGTACGAATTAAAGGTAGGTGCACAGGTAGAAGGTAAACAGATGGAAGGAAATTCCAAAAAAAGGAAGTACTGCATAAATCACACCCTATTAGCAGTTTTGCTCGAGGCCCTCCTTGATAGTATACTTGTTTGAAAATATATAAGCACTGTCAGGGAGACACATTTCTTATCGGTCAGCTCCTTAAAACACATCCAGTGTATTTCAGATGTTAGTATTAGTGGGTGATGGTATAAAAACTGAACAAAGGAAACCACTCAGATATCATGGCAGGTAGGCACTGCCGTGACCGCTCTTTCCACTGGATCCTTCCACAGGACCTTTAATGAGAAGCAGCATCAGCTCGCACGGAGGTCATGTCTTGCCATTTCCCTCTGCCCACCTTCTTAATTGGATGCAGACCAGTAGACAAATGGCCAGAGGGCATCAGGGTAGGACAGTGGAAGGTCAAAAGAAGCTTATTAATCTGGCTCTGAAGGTGGTTAATAACCTACTGAAGATGGTAGGAATTCAGAGTCAGGCTTGGGGTGAAGAGAGGAAAAAGGACCAAAAATGGTAAATACAAGGAACATATAGAATGTGCTCCATCTCCATGCCGGCGTTAAGGGAATCAACTATTATTACAGCAAACTAAGTTTCTTGGTTCTGTGGGCCAGAGGCTAGGAAACACATCCTCAGCTTTAAGTAATAAAACTGGGTGTGAGTCTGCCATTCCAGAAAGCAATCTTCATGACTCTTCTAAGAAGAATTAATACACAGGGTGATAGCATTACATAGGTCCTCGGAGGCAAAATATAATGAAGGTCAAATGAGACTGTCTGGTTCTAGCCCAGTGGACTTATGCAGGGTCTCAAATTTGAAAAGCCTTACAGTGAAGCCAGCGGGGACCAACACAGCAGAACAGTGGGTGTTTGGGCTTCTTTCTACTGAAGTCAATGACTCATGAAACTGCTCGCTAATGTGCAGCCAAGAAGAGATAGCCCTGGGACAAGTGCAGCCAAGCACAAGCTTTATATGCTTTGTGAGGGGCAAGTGTCCATCCTGAAGGCCATATAGGAAAGAAGACTTCATTCCCCCACCAAGATAACAAAACTTGTGCTCCCGCTAGAAACTCCAAGAGGTGACAGGAAGGATGTTGCTGTGTTTTCTAGGCAATGGTGAGTTTGTGCAGACCTTTGGAGGAACAGATTTTCCTCTAAGCTTATGTAATTTTCAGAAAAGACGGGCAAGCCAAGGCTCCATGATACTCTAAATGACCCCTTCTGCAAGCACGGTTTCAAATGATAGTGATAACCTGATACAGTCAGTGTATACGAAGATGTCTTCAAAACTCAAGAATGTAAAATCTTAGGTGACAGTTTACCTTATGAGAGTGCCCTTTAAAGGACCACTCCTTTTCACTTATTCATGAGGCTTGATGGACACATGTACTAAGTAGTTGGCGAGTGCGGAACATAAATATTTCTCCTCCCCTCACTCAGGGTTAGCACCGCAGTCTTTTTCTTGGAATAAATGGTGGTCATTCTACTTTGCCCTCAGGGTTGTCATCAAAGACTTTCAAGATTATCGAAGAGGAAAATTGAGTTTATTTTGAGTTACTTTTTTTTCCAATGATGTATATAAATTTCAAGAAAAGTCAAGATCTCGATTTGGTAGTTTTCCTTTCCCAAAGGGAGAGATTGCCATAGGCATATCCCAACAGGAATAAAACTGGAGACCGAAACAGGACCACACCTGCTGTTGTTATTTAGCAACTCACAGACTTTCAGGTACCAGGGCTTTAATATAAAATCTTCTTTATTTTTCAAAATCCAGGTGATAGAATTGGTAAGAGGATAATGATGGGGGGGGTGGATTTTACCAAATTAATTGGCCTGAAAGAATGAACGCACCACTCATGGCCAGGGCAGAGTGAGTGGCTCAACAGGACTTGGTTGTCTGTGTGCGTTGTCTGTGTGCTTTTCTGCTGGGTGATTCCCTGTAAGATTCAGAGGGGCCGTGCTATTTAACGTTCCCCTCCTACTGGTTAGTGAAGAGATTGCAGCCTTGCACTATCCAAAATCTGCTTTGGTGTTTGCTGTGTAACTGCAGTTAGGCTGCAGTTTGCTGGTGAAAAGCTTGCCAAATGGGCTTGGGAAGTGGTGTGTTCCACCGCTGCTGTTCAGCAAAGAGGCTGCCTTCTATTGGCATGTAAAGAACCTCATGGCTGGTTGTTTTGGGTGACATAAGAAGCTTTCGCTAAATGAGACAATTAGGATGATGACACTGATATTAATATTTTTAATTATGATCATGTTTCCATTCTTTAATACTATGCTATAGGATTATGCATGGTTCTTGTCCCATTCATAGGCAGCTTACCTAGTTTTCACTTTTATACTGCCAAACGAATCAGAAAGAAGGTAGTTCTAGAATGTGCTGCTTCTTTGCTTAAAAAAAAAAAAAAAAAAAAACCAAGTTGAGTGAGATATAAATGACAGTAATTCCTGGACTATAAGCATACTTCCGTCCCCCTGTCACAGGAGCAAATGGTCCCTCCTGAGTGCTGAGTGAAAGTCTAAATAGTTAATAAACTTAGGCCCTGTACTTGGTAGAAGGTGCCTTCTCACACTGCAGCTCAAATGTGGCCCTTTTATTGTATTTTAGTTTGAAATTTATTCTCACAATTAGTCACAGAACAGCTTGCAGCTTGTGACTAGGTTCCTTGGCCCCCTGGTAGCACGGTTCTGAAGTACTTAGCAAAACAAAGCAGGCTTTGTTATCTGGAACTGAAAGTGTAAAGGAGTCCTTTTTAGGCCACATGCAAGAAGGGCGTCCTTGGTAGCTCTTCAGCACAGTTCCCCAGGGCTAAGATACAAACTCAGACATGTGCCTTTCTGTCCATTACTGCTATCTCACCCTTTGTTCACTGATGGAGGATTTAGATGTATGAGTCCCTAGGTATTTGCATTTGAATACTGCAGGGATTCTCAAAGACCAGAAAGCTCTCATAGAACTAAAGAAAAGGAAGCCAGCAGCCTTTCTGGCTGAGTTTCCTTTTAATAAAATTAGCCCTCTGTTTCAATAATTTTTAAAGACCTTCTGATAGAACTGTTCTATCACCTTCTATGGCAGAATTTTATCATGACTGCTTAGTGCTCTTTGCCTCTCACTTTGTATGCCCAAAAGAAATTAGAACGTTCAATACCTATTCTCAAACACCCTTAAAGCTGACCTAAATGTAATAGTAACTTACACAGCTGTTAGTATTTTGAAAACTAAGATTCTATATAATAAAGATAGTGGAGGGGACGACCATAGGGGAAGAGGATGTCAAAAGAATTATGATGTTAGGTACACATATCAGCCCCCCACAATGAATGTAATCATTGCAAACATGTACTAAGGAAATTTGAATTTTAAAAAAATCTTTAGCTTTGAAAATTGTCTGGTGCTTAGCCAGTGAAATTGGTGGGGATTCCAGTTCTACCCTGGCTTCCACATAAAGCACAAGCTTTTAGCTGGGGGCAAGGGACAGGGAGAGAGAAGTCTCTGAACCGTAAAGTTAATCTCCCTCTTAATAAAGGTTTGGGAACTCAGGTGTATAGAAAGTACTTAAGCTCAACAAAACAAAATTAATAAACAATTACTATTCAATGAGCCTACATGGAAAAATTTATTTTGCTGTCGTAGCATAAGCTTTGATCTTCTTGTTCATATGTGTTTTACAGTATATGTGTACTTAATGGGAGTTTTAAAAATCAGTCATAGAGTCCATCAATTTTAGAGCAAATAAATTGAGGTCATACAATGATTCTAAAGTACATTCCTAAATTTCAGAAGTTAGATCATCTTACCTTCCTTATATACAACATTTTTATAGCAGCATAGAAACTAAATCTTGATTTTCTGTTACCTCAGTAGAACAAAATTTGCAAAAGCTGTGTGATAAAAGGATTCCTGAAATGCAGTGCATAGAAAAGAAAATATAGAAGCATCAAATTTGAACGTAGTAAATAGGGGTTACATTAAAACTTTTCATCGAGAAAGAAAACAATAAAGTTTCACTTATAGTCTCCTACCTAATTATTCAGGATTACTATTTTTTGCTAATGTTTTGGTTTCATTTGAAGAGAGACAGACTGACACACTTAAAAAAATGCTGCTTAACTTCAGCTATTGCTGTGAATCATATTTTGTAGTAGTATGAATGTCCCTGAGATGTCCCTGAGCTATGCACATTTGTTTCCTGGTACTGCATGTAGCCGCAAGATCATGAGAGAAATAGGCCACATAGATTAGGGTCAGAGTATTCTTTAAAGGGTGATATGCAGATAGCCAAATGGGTTGATGGAACACCAATTTTCAAAATTCATAATGCATTTGCATCCATGTACTCAATAAAATAGCATAGCTATATTTGAGGAGTTGTTCATTAGGATTTCAGGGGTTTTAGATATTCATTTTTCTGTTGTAGATTATAAGTATACTTTAATACTTATTACTTGCAAAGCTGATTGCATTATTTGTGAAAAGGCTGATAAGCTCCTCTGTGGATGTACTAAAATGAAGTAGAATTTGAAATTTGGATGTGTTATGCTGAGTGTAAATTTGAAAAAATAAATGTAAAACTTGCTTTGGGAAGCACATTTCACTAGCTACAATATGTTCAAAGATTTCTGCCAAGTGAGTTTTATTTCTGACTCCTTTGATCATTTAGTTTCCTTTAGCCCTCAATGCCTATTCCAGAATATGGACCGCTGCAGGACTGTGCAGTGGTACATGGCTAGCAGGAGTCCTGAGTTCTGCCCTGAGTTCTACCTGCTGGTAAGCAGGTGTACCCAGAACACCTGCCTCCCCAGTTAGATCATGAATAGTTTGCATGTTGCATTGAAACAAAAAATTCATCACTTTCAAAGAATATTGTTTATGCCTCTCTCCCACTTTCAGTATTGTACTTTTCACAGTTGGTCTCCTTGTCATGTCTCCAAGTGTCAAAGGTGTTTAAAAGGATAAAGCCCTCTGAATACTTGGAAGCAGAACACATAGGTTGGAATTCAGAAACTTTGGCCATCCAGGTACATCCCAAACCATGAGACTCAGGCTAATCCTTCAAATAGCAGTCACCTATGAACATGTAGTTTGGTTTATAAGTAGCACAGGGCAGGGGTCAGCACAATGGGGACAGCCACACGTGGCTTATGATAGTCTGTTTTCATAGCCACCGCTAAGAATTTTTTTTTTCACATTTTTAAATGGTCAGAAAAATTCAAAAGGAGAATAGTAAGTAATGTGGGAAAAAAGGAAACTTTAACAATCAAATTTCTATGTTACTAAGTGAAGTTTTAGCAGAAGAAAACCACATTCATTAGCATCTGCATTACCAAAGACTGCTTTTTTTTTTTTTTTGCACTACCTTGGAGGGGCAGAGTTACTGCCACAGAGAATGAATGAGAGGTGCCAAGTCTAGAAATATTTACTGTTCCACTCTTTACAGAAAACATTGTCAACCTTAATGTAGATTGTAGGCTAACTTCTGGGTTAATAGGAGCATAACCAGTCACTTCCACAGAAGCCAAGATCATGGATGCTCAATAGCGAATATGAATCTGCATCCTCAGTAAGATGTGAGGAAGCTGGAGCCGCCCTTGTTGCTGTTGCTGTTCTCTGAGAAAACAAAAGCACGTCCCTGGTCATCATTCTGATAATGGATGTGAAAAGAGATGGTCCTTAAGTCCCAGGGTGGACTCCAGCCTCAGTACTTAGGGTGCTTCCCCCCAACTATTCCTCCAGTCTACATCCTGCTGAAAATGAGTGATACAGTCCCATTTCCACATGGCCAGGAAGGTGCCAACGTTCAAGACAGATTTCTCCAATAAAAGAAAAGGGATACCTTCAGAGACCGGAGTGGGGTTTGTTGTACCATTTCTATTGAGGTAGAAATAAGTAACCATTTTTTAAAAATTAAGAAACGAAAGAGATTTTTAAAAAGAAGTAGAAGAACATCTTTGAGCTGGCCACCTACCTCTCTCAGTTAAAGTTACATAGGTAGAGGAATATATATGTAGCGACTTGGATATCTATGCTGTGGGCAGTCATTGGGCTGCAAAGGATCTCTTAAAATTTTGGAAAGGATAAAATTTTATTTAGAACAGCTGTGTGTGTGTGTGTGGCTTGTCAATGGTAATGTGCCATTACAAACATGTCTTCTCTTCCAAGTGCTCTTTATATAAATCCACTTAGTGAGTGCCTGTGGAGCACAGTGTTAGAGAGCAGTACCATCCCTAAAGCAGACACTTCGCAAAAGCTTTAACTCATCATAATTTCACCAGGACTGACATTTCTGTCCTTACTGTATGAGTGCCTGTGAGAAACAGGGACCTTTACAAATCCTTTGCATTATCCTAGTCTTCATTGCAGCAGAGTTTAGAAGGTTATCATTTTTCCACTGAAGAAACTGTGTCATCTGGACACAGTCTTGTAAGACTCAATTATTCAGGTAATGGGTGTTGAATAAACACCTGTCAGTGTGTTATGATAAGTGTTGTAGCAAATTCAGAAACTCATTTAAATATGATCCTTAGCTTTCAGGCATTTATAGTCAAATTGGCAAGACAGAGTTCACACACACACACCAGAAATAAAAGTCTGAGCCAAGGATAACAAAAGTTCAGAGAAGATATAAATCGTTTTGGGGGAAGAGGAAGTGAGGTGTGAACCACACTCTGTAGGAGTGCATGCTTTTGAAAAACAGGGCGAAGGAAGGAAGTGGACATTCTTAGTGAGTGGAACAGATTAAATGAAAGCAAGAAGCAAAGTATTACAGAAGTCAGGACTGATGGCTCAAGGACCAAAAGAGGACGGGGACATGTGGATTAGGCATATTTACGCAAACACACAGATTTCCTGACATACGTGTCATATACCTGGATAACTACTGATGGCTGACAAAGGGAGGCATTGAATAAATTAGAATAAATGTGACTGAGGAAATAGAAGCAGTGTGCATTTGATGTAGAATTTGGAGACAGAATTTGGAAACTTTTGCTGTGATTCAGGCCAAAAAGCGATGGGATATAAATTACTTATGAGTAATATGACTGGAGAGGAAGGGAAAGCCAGTGAATATACCACACAGGATGAAACAGTACTGAGGGAGGGGGCAGTTACAAATGGCATAGTGTGACAATGACAAGATACGGCTGTAAACACTAGGATGCTTGTTACAGTTACAAAGGGAACTAACTTGCAGGCATGGAGATGGTGTCAGTCTCTGGCACCCTGAGTGTGAGGAGATGGAGGCACATGTGACCCTCAGGCATGTAGGGATCCCTGACTAGCTCTCTGTAACTAGAACTGCCAAGACTGGAGATGCAGATTTAGATGCTTGGAATTTCCTACACCATTTCACATACGGGCCCACTGAGGAAGAAGAGCAAGAAACCAAGACTTGGCAGTCCGTATGTTTCCTGAATTTGGGAGGGGTCAGATATTTTTACAGCTAGGAATGAGTTATCACAGAAACTAATGGAGTAATTTCAAGGGAATGATCAAGAGAGAAACGTGCTGTTCCAGCAAAGAAAACAGACAAGACTTTTAGGCCCCAGGTAGCATTTCAGAGTACAGTTTCAGTCAAGGACAAAGACTCGACTGCCCCAGATCTGTTGGTATAACTTTCTATCCCTTGGAAATTATATCTACTAAAGTCGATCGAAAATTTTCACGTGGTGATTTTTATTTTTGTTTGACTCTCTCTAGGAATTTGTCTTATTTTGCTACACAGAGTAGCCCATCTGCTGTCATTTTGAACCTGTGGGAAGCTCGTCATCAGCACGACGGTGACCTTGACTCCCTGGCCTGTGCCCTTGAAGAAATTGGAAGGACACACACGAAACTCTCGAACATTACAGAATCGCAGCTTGATGAAGCCGACTTCAATTACAGCAGGCAAAATGGACTCTAGTCAACTTCCTCTCTTGAGGGAGAGAGATGGCCAGTTTTGGGACATTGCTTTAAGTGGGAAAGTGGCAGCTTTCTACCCAGTGGCATTTGGGGAATTCAGCCTTTATAATCAGTGAGATTCCCTGGTTGACACTTGTATAGGTGGAAGATGTTAGTCGGGCAAGTCCAAGTTCTTTTACACAGAGGAGAGCTGTACTGTCTCTTTTGAATCTATACACAGGTTAACGATAGATGCAAGGATAGATTTGAAATGGCCAGGATAGAAGGGAGGGCATATCTACAGTATCTGAAGTAGCTGTGGAAAGAGGTGAGCTATGATAAATCTAGGAGGCAGATTGCTTAAGTGCATGTTCTAAAACAGGCTTTTAATGATATGCCCCATAGGATCAGCTGATCATGATACCAGATTGTCAGAGTTTGTCTACTAACTGGCATCTGTGAGTTTGGGAATCATTGTAAAACTGGTTTTTACAATGAAACATAGTTGCCAATCCATTCTTAGGACTTCACCATTGTGAAGGAGGCACACAGAATTTAGAATCTGAATCTGTCGCACCAGCACCAATTTCCTGTCTGTACTAGCCACGTAATGGAAACAAGATTGAAAACTACAAGAACAAACTAGTTCTTGTAGTGTACCTCACTTTCATTTTTTCCAGGAGACAAACCCACCCATAATCTTTCTTGACCCACTGGAATAGAATAAGTTCAAGGAACATAACGAGACTTTTTGGTATGAAAATTTATTCCATCTCTATTCCCAGATATTCCATTCCATTCAAACTGCCGAGTGTCATTAGAGCACAACTGATTACATGGACATGGAGATATAGCAAAGGTCCAGCCAGATCAAGGATACATTTGAGCTGAGACATCGTAGTTCTTAAATAAGCGGTCACTCTGAGAGACAGATGTCAATCAGTCTAGTGCAGGGGCAGATTTGTGATAAGGGAATGAGAAGTTTTACTATGCTTTCCAACCCAAATTCTAGAAATTCTCAAGCTTTTCAGTTTTATGTCATCACAAAACCTCTCTGTAGGGCTGTAAGATCTCATCCTTTTGCCTCTTGGAGAGTTAGCAGATGGTCTTTGCTCTAAGTGATATGTCAGTAAACAGACCTAAGGAATACCTCTGCTGTGGTAACCCTGGAATCACACGCATCCTGCAGGAGCCTCAGGCTCAGACTGCTCACCTTTATCACATAGTATTCTTTGGAGAGTTATTAATACGTGGCTATCACTTTATCATTGCTTTAAAAGAGGAGTCAGTAATATCATAAAGAATGAAAATTATGGATGATTCACAATACTCATCAGTTGACTCTATCTCTTTATCCTTTTCAATTATTTTTGACAAAATAGACTAAAGATGAACAGATAAGAGTAGCATTCTACTGCTCATCCTCTGGTAGATGTTCCCATTAGCTGTTCACAATCAGAACAACCAAAGTCAACCAAGATGAACCACATGGCAGCTCATCAGGTACTTAGAGGTTGGCTACCTTAGAATAGGATAAAAGTAGCCAAGGAATGAAAGAAACAAGGAATACTTGACAATGGCATATGATCGGGTTTTTTAAAAAGTTTTTTGTAAATCCCTTGTTTAAAAAAAAAAAAAAAAAGTATTATGGATCTCCTCTCGAGAGGAAAGAGAGCTGAAGCCAGGTAGAATTTAGGATACCATGGGTAAGCACTGAAGAAGTCTTCAGTGCACTGGCCATTTTCTCTAACTGATGTGTGGTATACGTGGTCCCCTGTAGTAGATAGAAGGCTTTGCTGTATGTAACTCAAAAGCATTTGCTTTTCTCAGGAACCAAAGGCTTATTACATAAAACAAACAAATCATCTTAGAACCATCAAGCATATTTTCAAAATATCATACCTAGGTCAGGGAAACACCGTTTTGCTAATGTGCTCCACTTGTTTATTTCTTCTGGGGAATAACTCAGAGACAATATGAAAATGTGATTCACTTGATATTACTAATAGATCTTAGAAAGAGAGAGGTGAAAATGGATGGCCAGTCACAGTACACTAGTCAGTTGCCTGGCATCGCTGGGTGCAGACAGACTGTGTTAATCTGTAGAGAAATAACCTGTCTACGCACACTGGGGAGCTTATGTTAACGTACACCTTGGAAGATTTCATTTTAAATCACCTTCACTTTTTTCTCTTTCCTTCTAATAGGCCTATTAGCTGTTTCATCTGTTCGATGAATCCACACAAGTCCTTTGTTGAATTTTTTAAAATATTTTAAAAGAGATGAAATTTAAGTGATTTCCCTTGGAACCTCTCTTGATTACTTTAAAATAAGATGAAATTATGTTTAATCTCAGAATGCAAAATTTTCCCCATTTTGGGGATTTTTCTTTTGGCCAGGATTTATCGACACCTTTGAACATCACATCACTTACAGGGAAAGGTTAATATGAATCTCCTCAGATTTCAACCCAAGTTTCATTCAGATTCTTTTTTGTTGTTTCTGGTTTTCCTTTTTTTTTTTTTTTTTTTTGTCTTTTTCTTTTTTTATCGGTACCGGGGATCGAACTCACAACCACTTGCCTGCAAGGCAGGTGCTTATGCCGCTGAGCTAAATCTCTAGCCACTTCTGTTTTTCCTTTATGTTTCTTTCTGCAGTTATTCTACTACACAGGCTTTCTATAATAATGTATGAAATTCTGTAGTTGCTAAATGTTCAGTATCATGCAGTGCTTTACAACAGAACTTCAAAAAGAACCCAGGGTTGTGAGATTTATAGCCCAAGATATGTGTGTAGGGCAAAGGGATTGCCAGTCACAGTAAGTTTGCATTTGAACGTATGGTTAATTACTGGGACCCAAAGCTTTTTCTATGATACTTCCTGTCGCTACACTAATATCTGTCTTGAAAGATATTTACTCCTTAGTCTAAGCACTTACTTTGGAAGTCTTATGGTTTGAGTACAAAGTAAAGCAAAAATCAAAAATGGCCCTAAATTCTTTGCAGGTTTTTTTTTTTTTTTTCCAAACCATCCCACTTAATGCCAAATCTTTCAGTGCTCACAGACATTTAAATCTAACAGGCATGCTTTAAACATGACTAAAAATTATTCCACCAAAATGTTACAATTCATAGCTTCGCCAGACTACAGCATCATAAAGTTAAATTCACAATCTTTACAACGCTGCTTGTACAGTCTGACTGGATTACATTAGAATCCTTTAAGCCAAAAGGACGCTCACTGTAGATTTAAATACGAACTTCATTTACTGGTTTAGGCAGTCTCATAAAATTGAGATGTACTCCCACAAAAAATTTATTGGCCTTTTTGTAAAAGACGAAAAAGAACTGACAGTTCTCTTTAAAGAGGGGAATTTTTCTCTATTATTTTTATTCTGACCACAGAGGTTATCCTGCATCATGGTCCCTGTATTTTTCTTTTAGTTGGCTTTGAGAGGTAATGTTAAGTCAAATCACTAAAACGAGATTCTTCTTTTGGATTAAAAGTCCTGGAATTATTGTAGTTACGTTGCTTGACAAAAATTCTCCACCCCAGGACTGATAAACAAAGGTAGATAGAAACACATTATAATAGGTTTTAGATCATGTTTCTCTGCTTGCCAACCAGTGGCAAAGTTACCAGTGGATTTCACAATGGTACAAAAGTCTCTTGAAATGCATTTGTTTTTCCTTTTCCCATCTGCTCTTCAGTTTCTGGCTCTCCCTGCCCTCTGTGAATGCGCCGAATGCTCTAGCTGTCAGATGTGTTGAAGATGATGTTCTCTGAAGTCTCCCTTTCAGGTCTGTAGAGGTCACAGGAAGCAGGAAGTTGCTGAGCAACGTGTCTGTCTGGCCCATTGTGGCCCATTTTCATTCCTTTCCTCATGAAACATTGCAAGGCTTGAATCCTAGCTCCCCATTGACTGGACTCGAGGTGACAGCCACAGCAAATGGGAGAGCAAAATGCTGGCCTACAGATGGTGAAAACATTTTCTTAGCCTTTTGGTGTTCGTTGCCATAGCGCCGTATTTGAAAATTGATGCTTTAGCCAAAAGCCAAACAGCCACCGTTTCCGTAGTATCCACTGTTTCGTCTGCATAGACTTTTTCCTGAACTACAAGCAGAAACGTATTTTGTCAAATGTCACAAAAGTGAAAATGTTACTAATCTTAGATGTGTTGCATATTTTGTGTTTTCCTCTCCAAACTCTTTCAAAAGCTGCAGTTATAAAGCTGTTTGGCTGTGTTGACAGCATGTGGTGTTTTTCGCAAAAGCAGTTCTAGGAGAGCCAGCGTCTCTCACGGACTCCTCCTCGCATCCCCACTCCGGGGTCGTCAACAGGATCAAAATGGCAATTTAGAACGCTGTCATTTTGCAGAAGCTAGAAGGGGAGGAAACCAGACCTGGCTGTTAGTCACTAGTGTGTAGTACTGTGATCTGAAGTAGGAACTTTAACTCCCATAGAATAATCGTGGTTTTTGAAGCAGCTACTCATTGCTTTTTCCTTTTGCTGTTAAGATCATGGATTTGGAGCGTCCTCACGAGGTGGGCCTGAGACAGTAACATTTAAACTTCATGTCTTGGAACCTACCCCCAACTGAACCCAAAGATTACAAAGGCAGTAAGCTTCATGTTTAGGCCTAAGCTTGGAAATTCCCTTCCCTACCCCTTCTATTATGTTTAGGTGGGATTATGTCTTTTTTCTCCCAGAAATTTATAATTTTGATTGCAGAATATATAATTGGTAATACAGTTCTTTGCATGCATGAAAATATATATAAAAGTTCTTTTTGCAGAAGACCTTGTTACAATGAAGATGCCCTTTTGTCTCAGATTTTGCTAACTGTACAAAAACATTTCATTTACTTCAAGCATTATGTACACCCAAATTCCAAAAGTGAACAATATTTTCAATTGAAAACTTGAAAACTTACTATCTCTGGCAAGTAGAGATTTAATTGTGTTCCTAGTGAGTCATCACAGGAGAGATGTTATTTGAAAGACGTGTATAAGTGGAATATCATGCCTTATGACTGAGTCACCTTGATAAAAAAACCACAGACATCCAAATAAGAATTGGATCAAATCGTTCTAATATGGCAGCATTCGCTAGTTCTGATGGTTCTGAGTGGGGCAGTCACACACAGGCAGTCACCTGAGTCGCATCCTAGAGAAACTGAAACCACCCCTCAGAAACACCAAGGTGTGTGCTAATGTACCACATTCCCACTCAGCACTTCTCTGCAGGGAGGTGGGGAAACGCTCCAGCTGCCAGAACCTTCTGGTCAGAAGCAATACTTTCTCCTTTTGTAAATTGGAATCAAGACAGTTTCCATTCCTTACAATTGTATCTGATCAACACATGCACTCAAATCCTGGCCTCGAAATCCTGCAGATATTAACAGGTAGGAGGAAGTTGGCTTATTCTCCTAGCCCAAATTACAAACCAAAAACATGAGTCATTGTTTATCTCCATGTCAGTATGGCAGAATTTAAAACAGATTTTGCTTTGTTCTGTTTATTTGGGGGAAGGTCCGTGGGGGGTGTTCTTGCAAGTGACTCATATCTCAAACCCATGCCACTCACAACTTTTATTTGATGTGTTCAAAGCCAAAATAAATTCAGTATGATTTGAAAAGTGGGGCTGAACACTAAATTCGACATGAAGCTGAAGGAGTGAACAAGCCAGAGGGGAGAGTTTGAATAAAGCATGGCCTTGGCTTCATACCACACTTTTTGTGCCTTGTATTATCAATGTAAATTCTGAATGTTGTACAGTAAACTTGGATGGACTTCTTAGAGAAGGCTGCACTGGCTTCTTTTCAGCACATGTACAGACCTATAAATATATATACATATATATTTGGTAATGCCAAACAGCTGTGTTATATTGTACTGAACAAAATGGACAGTTGGATGTTTTATGTAGAGTTTGAAAAAAAAACTGGATGGTTACAGACTTTTCAAGATAAATGTACAGACGTAAATTACCGCCTATCAGTTATTTATGAATAAAGAGTCTTTTATTGAGGATACTCTGTGAGTGGGACTTTGAAATCTCAGTGAGGATCCCTCTCTCTTTGTGTATCTCCTGCCATATATTAGCAAAAGTGGGAATGTTCTCTACAAGGGTAATTTCCAATTCCCTGCTGATGCATAGAGCCTAACTTTTCACTCTGGCCTCAAGGATGAGACAATGTGAGATTACCAAAAGCAAAGAGACTGTTTCTAACACACATACAAGCACACCCTTTTCCTTGGGGTGCCATTTTATATACCAGTACGTAAACATAGCCACACCACCAGCATGACTTGGAAACCATACATCTTATTCTGGAAGTTATTTTTATAAATTGTAAAGAACATTTTCCACCTCTCCATGGGAAAATATCAAAACAATCACATCATACATTTTAAATACATCCTAACTGAATGTATTTTCAATGTGTATTAAAATGCTGAGTGTTCGCAAAAATTTAATTATAAGAACTTAGAGAACTGGATAGATCCAATTTAAGTAATGTGCTCTATTATAAAAAAAATGGTATCTTGTCTACTTAAACTAGTGGTTAATAAGTTTTTAGGAAAGTCAAGGCTTTTTTTGAAGTTTCTTTTTTAAAAATACTATCTTGAAACAAAATCTGTTTAGTTTTGTGTTTCAAATTAAGTTTGGGAAGCTATGAGGTAAATTTTAACATCACTAAGTGCTAAAAAGCTTTATGTGTGGCAAAGGTCAAATGAATGTAGTAGATCTTGAACGGGGGAGCAGTTCCTGAACCTCCATGACCCTGTTACTCCTGCCCTTCCATCATCTGTCCAGGACAGGTTCAAATATCCACAATGTGGCTATGAGTGGTTCCACCTGTTTTGTCTGAGCACTTTAAGGCAGGCAGGGCTTTAAAACTGACTAAAATACATATTTTAAGTGGACAGAAGGAAAATTAGTTTTGGTGACTGTGATAACTCGGACCCTGGTATAAAATCCAAGGAAGCAAGAAATTAAAATTTGGGAAGCAAAGGCTTTATTAGGTAAAATCCAGGCCTGGTGACGAGTCTCCGGGAGCCAATTTGGAGACTGCGCACCTCACAGCTAAGAGTCAGGTCTTTTATCTTGTAAATCCACAAACAGCTGCTGGTCACACAATGTAAGGAAGGGGATGGGGGTGTGACGCACTACAAAGCAGAAACGGCAATTGCAAGTCTCCCTGCATACTAGCAAGTTTAGACAAGAAGAAATCTTGTTTTTCTTATCAAAGAATAGAGAAGTCTAACAGCAATTAACAACCTTAGTTACCCTACTTTGTCAACACAACTGTTATTTGTAGAGGGCAACAATGGTTAACATATCAGTCCTTTACTCGGAAAAGGAAAACACACATTTACAGTAAGGCCAAGTTACAGGTATTGCTATGATAAAAACTAAGCTATTTTTGTGAAGAATGTACAATCTAATACAATCTAATGCAATTAACACAATCTGTGACGGGCTACCGGGTAGGGAAGACCCAGGTTGTCAGGAGCTATTACCTCAGGCCTTTGTTTTATGGCCTTTAGGAAGTTAAAACTTAACCTAGTTAGATTTGAAGGGAGAAGGGGAGGGGAAGCAGCAGGTGGGCTTATACAGAACAGACCTTACAGCGCGATAGTTAGGGGGCCTTAGGTTATAACAGTGACCTTGAGCTAGGTAAAGCAGTCATAGTAAAGTTAAAAGCCCTGTTTCAATATTATTCAAATACTTAAATGGATTCAACTTGCATTGATCAAGACAAATTTCTCTAAAATAACTAGCATAAGCATCCAGATCTATTTAATTCATTCAGATGAACATGTAACAGGTTGGGTTTAATCTGTAATAAGATATACAAATTAAGGCTTTAAAATATTTAATTAAAAATGCTTTACCCAGGTGAGGAAATCATTCTGTGTGCGTTCACTTATTTGAGGCTCATTTATGATTGTTCTAGGTAATGAACATGTGTTAGAATTCGATTGTATTGTGACAGGAGTCTACTCAGTGACTCAAAAAATATTTAGCATTCAGGGGCTGGGGATTTAGCTCAGTGGCATAAGCGCCTGTCTTGCAAGCAGGCAGTCATGAGTTTGATCCCTGGTACCGATAAAAAAAAGGAAAAAGACAAAAAAAAAAAAAAAAGAAGAATAAAAAAAAATATTTAGCATTCACTGTGAGACCAGAGTTGGATTCAGCTCCTGGCCTTGTCACTTACTACCTAAAATTAGGCAACATACTTACATATCTGTCTCCTATATAATACATAGATGGTAACAGAATTTCACATTCTTCTCAAAAATGAAGAATAAATGAAAATACCGAATGCCCGTAGCACGCTGCAGGAAACTTGGGGAGCAATAACTAGGGTTTCCCTTTCATCAGATAATACAGAAGCAGTGAGTAGAGCAATCAGCAGAAAGTTTGAGGGCAGACTAGTTTTAGTAATCGTGAGTCTGCTGCTCTGGCTATGTGAACTTGGTCAAGAAACGGTTTCTATTTGAAGGAAGCTAATCACCTTCAGTTTGATGGGCAGTCAGTAAAGAGTCACAACAATTCGATCGTAGAGCAATGATGGTGAGCCTCCTAGAGTGTTCCGTGAAAACAAGTAGACAGCTGTGGCATGCATGCCCTAGGTTTGCCCACACTGTCTAGAGCATTTATTACAATAAGTTTATAAGAGTACACTGTTATGCACTCCAATGTTAGCACCTTTCCTATAAGCGAAGGTTATCTAAGAAGAATGTATCGCTAACCATGAAATATGTGAAATGAAATTTATTTTCAACTGTTAATGCTTAATACCATGAGATTTAAAAAATACCAGTTATTTTAGCAGAAATTTAAGACAGGTGGTGAGACAGAGATGTGTTTAAAATAAATCTATCACTTAGACAAATAACATATTCAAATAGTGTTCTTACACAGGTGCTCAATCAATGAGCTGACCATTTTCTGGTTTTCAAAGGACATGAAGGCCTTAAAATTATGAATGTGTGTCCAAATTCAACATGAAAGAGTTAACCTAAGCCCTATTCATCACCTGCTATATGGCATATGTAATGCCCTTGGTAACTGTTGAATAATGACATGGACCCAGCCATCAAGCCAAAGATGAACTTTATACCATCGGAAAATAAGCATCATGAAAGAGCCCAGTGCAGTACATTAGGGAAGGTCTGAAGAGAAACACCAACCCGATTATGTTGCATGAGGGACAGTTCCGTGAAGAAGTTACCATGGAAATAAGAGATCTACAAATAGAGTCATTTCTGTAATAGCACTGTATGCAACTCCAAGATTTATGTCCTCATATAATCACTGCTTATTATTCTTACAAATGTACGGGTCCTGCCAGCATAAGCCTAACCCCGGTGCTATAGCTGGACTCATTCATGTGTTCACAGCACAAAACGACCAGGGGGCCACGTCCTACAGATCAGGCTCTTCACGTGTCTGGGCCTTCCTGAGGACACTGAGTTGATGATTCTCTGCTCCATAAGTCTCACAGTCCCAGCTGTTAGCTGGGCATGGTAAAGGCTGAGTGCGGGAAGTGGGCAATGTTTTGAAGACCAGCCTTAAAACACTTTCTTTTCTGCTGTAGTCAGAGTCACAGAACTCACAGGATCAATCCATTTAAGAAGTACAGAAACAAAATTCATTGCTCAGTTGAAATTACTGCAAAATTCTACCATAGTACATCCTGAACGTCTCTGCTGTGTTCCTAGGTGCTGATCCCATTGTTAAGAATGTTAGGGGAAAGTGAGCTAATGTCACTTATAAAGATTTCTAATTTAATGTAATATGGTGATTACTATTTGAATGAATTTCATCTGCAAAACACATTATGTGGTTTTCCTCTTTTGCTTCTTTAGCAATCTTGACTTCAACACTATACTTGTGTTTTGGAAGTAGGGAAACTGAGAAAAGAGGAGTTACAATAATACACTTTTAATCACTTACTCATGGCTGTGGTTTGTATCATATTTTTTTTCAAGTATTCATCAGCTATTAATGAACATGTAACAGCTCAAGTTTCACATTTGGAGTTTATTTTTCTAAAGATATTCAAGGAAGAAATTTTGTTTACCACTCTAAATTAGTCTGGATAGTCTTCAATTTCTGATTTCTCATTCATTCCCCCTATTTCTTGGCATTTTGCAAAATTCCATGTCTCCAAACACTTAGCGCATAGCAACCTTTTGAATATTTTAATTCTTGCCTGTGAATACCTATGTTTCTCTGCAACTTGTTAGAAATACACACTTAAAGCTCATAGGAATGAATCATATTTTGCTAAACATTATAAAGACTACCTTGATAAAAGGCTGGAGGCATCTTCACACAATTAAATTGACTTGTGTCCAATAACATTGTTTCTAAGCTCAGAGCAAAGTTTACCTTATCCTTTGTTCAAAGAAATGTTGGCTGCCCAACCATTAAGATGCTGTGCGGTTAAAAGAGCTCAGGTTAAGAAAAAGGAATACATTCCATTCTTCCCACAGATACAGACAATTCCTTTTACTTTTGGAATCTAAAGTTTCCACATCTGCAAAGTAAGCATTATCAATATCTTGACACTCCTCTCATGCAGGGATAGTCAGATATTGTAAGAAAAAAGAAAGCTTTGAAAACTACCAAGTTCTAGGCAAGTAATTTTAATAAGCTAGAACTACATATTTATACATATTGACTGTCAATACATAAATACAAGAATTCAATGCTTTTATACCAAATAATTAGTAATGTACATTAAAATTTTTAAGTGACCATAACTTACTCCTTTACTCCTTCCTTTCCCAAAGTTGAATAATTTGGTTAGAATAAAAGATGGTCTCTTATCCTAGTATGATACATACCTGTAAAAAAAGCAAGACTTTGAGAAATATCGTCAATATGAATATATTCTTGGCAACATTATAAGTGAAAAATTATGCAAAAATCATAAAATCAACCACATATTTATTATCACTAAAAAATAACTCAAACTTGGCACTTATCAGCCCTTATAAGCCGCACTCATTTCTTTTTACCTTCATTTAGAATCTAAGCAAACAAGAAATTCAGTTCACCACTCACTGTGCCTCAGTTGTCTCTCTTACCTAAGTATGGCTATTTCAAAAATATATATTAAATGTGTACCATGGAGGATGAACATCTGCCATGGGATGGGCAGGGTGGTGAATAAAAATGACCCTGTTTCCACAGAGTTCATTCTTAGGCATTAGCCAAAGAACACTATATGGACGAAGTGAAATACAGGATACAATTTATACAAGATTTTTGGGGTGTTGATTTTGGAGTGGTGTTTTACAATAATGGTGTCCATCCTTACTGAGAAAGTGATTTTTAGCTAACTACCTGAAAGAGATGAGACAGGAAAGGAAGAGAATCCCTGGAAGAGGCAGATTGAAGGTGAGGAAGCAGCATCTGCAGGACCTTCCCAAGGAACAGCGGGGGAGTCAGCTTGACTGGAGTCTAAGGGAGGAATGGCGGGCAATGTATGAACAGGGGTAAAAGGATCGATCATTCTGGGCTTTGTTTCATGATCTATGCAAAACATGAAGACACTGGCAGAGCTCAAATGCTACTGATGGGATCACATGGGTGGCTAGAAAATATTTTGCAGGGGAGGAACCCTAAAAGCAGACAGATGCTACCTGTGACTTGTGACAACTGGGTCGGGTAGGGAGGTTGTAGTGAGGATCAGAAGTTTCTGAGGGTAGAATCAGCCAAATTTGCTGATGCAATGGATGGAGGTTGTGAAAGGAAGAGAAAGGATCAACAGTGACTCCCAGATTTTGGTCTGAGCATCCAAGATTAAAATGACAATTCCTTGGGTAAGGTTTGAGGATGCAGGTTTGGACAAAAATGGGAAACAAGAGCTCTGTTTTGGATTAGATTCAAAATACATATTAGATACCCAAGTGGAAATTTGGAATATATAGCTAGGTGTCTGTAGTTCAAAAGTGAGGTATGCATTTGGCTTTTCTCAAAATATAGATAATATGTAAAATCAAGAGATTGCACCAGTTAAGTGTGGTGGTGCCTGCCTGTGATCCCAACACTTGGGGGGCTGAGGTAGGAGGATTGCTGTGAGTTCAAAGCCGGCCTGGGCTGCATAGTGAATTCAAAGCCAGCCTGCACAATACAGAGAGACCCTGCCTCAAAAGTAAACAGACAAGATAAATAAATAGTTAAATATAAAAAGAGATTGCATCAAACCATGGGTATTGTAAACGCAAATATTGAGCTCAGTCACCCAAGTATTGTAATCTTCTTTCTAGTCTTCCTGACAATCCAAAAAGTTATATTTGTAGTCCTATGGTGACGTTATTAGAATCCCAGCTGGTCAATTCCAATCTGCCACCACCAATGCAACCCATGGCAAGGGTAGACACCAAGACATATTCCAAGTTAAGGGCAGCCAAGGGGTCCTAAGTCCATTTCCTGTGAGGACATGTGGATTTACATGTATTTACTATCCATTGAAGTATTTACTATCCATTGAAGAAAATGGGGGTCGCCCAGGGATGAGTGATAGGATGTCAGGGATTACTGAGTAACTTGAGCTGGCTGGTCAGGTGCAAGATTGGCATCTCTGTAAATTGCAGAGATAAAGATATGCAGAAGGATCAATTTAGATAACCCAATTAAGGTAACAGTGGAATTATTTTGGGGGGCTATCCTTCAGTTTGTGATATGCAAACTCTTGTGCCCTGGGGAATCATAGCCTCTTATCTTTAGGCTTATACCCAGTTGACATTCCCTGAGCTGTTTGCTCTAACATCTCACCAGCTTAATCCTGCATGTGGAGAGCACCACATGAGAAAACAGGACTGTCTAATGGCTAGAGATTTTGCATATTAGCACCTCAGCTAGCCTTATTTGCAAAACTCAGAGCCAACTGAAAACAAGGAGATACCCTAGCCAGCCTTTTACATACCAGTATAAGGAAATGAGTCTCCAAATATTCAAAGTCAGAGTAATTGTTTTGGATACAAAGGGAGACACTGGAGTTGTCTCCCACACATGGGTACTTGAAAATTAAGACTTTGAAGATCCAAAGAACTCTGAGGAAATGGGAAAGAGTAGTCAGTGAGGTAACAGGCAAATCCGAAGGGTGGTGTTCAAGCAGAGAAACAGTACATTAAGTCTCCAACTTACAAACACACAAGTTGTGAACTTTCGTGGGTGTACTGTATAGAATTTACAAGTGCACTGTATAAGATTCACTTTATCAGATTACGAACCAATCCGATCTATGAGCATTGGCAAAGAGGCCGTGTCAAGTGGTACTTAGACTTCCATCTAATGAGGAGTCATCACTGACCTCTGGATGCGGCAGTGTGGATATCCTTTATGATGATGACCACATCACTTCAGATAGAGAACTGTGGTCAGAGTCTACTTAAAGTAGGTTAAGGAAAGCACGGGCGATAGGAGGAGGAAGCAGGTGAGGTCTTTTCTCTCAATGAATTTTACTATATACAAAGGAAAGAGAGATGTTTTGGGGGGCTGGGGATTTAGCTCAGTGGCATAAGCACCTGCCTTGCAAGCAGGCGGTCGTGAGTTTGATCCTTGGTACCGATAAAAAGGAAAAAGCCAAAAAAAAAAAAAGATGTTTTGTTCTTTTCTCTCTCTCTCTTTTTTTTTTGATATCAAAGAAAATGAGATGCTTGAAATAAGGTTGTGAAGGGGCATATTTGTAAATAACAATGTAACAGGTTTTCGTTTTCAGCCCTCTTGACATTCTTTGTTGTGAGGAGCTGTCCTGGGCACTGCAGGATACTGAGCAGCAGCTCTGGACTCAGCCCCCTAAACAGCAGTGACAGTCACCAGGTGTGGTAACCACCCACAGCCATTCCCCAGTGTCCACTTGGGAGCAAAGCTGCCTGCGGCTGAGCTACTCTCTCTAGTCAGAAGCTGAGAGAGAAGACAAAATCATTGAAGAACAGAAACTTAAAAACACAGCAGGAAGTGGGAAAAGTTAGTATAGCTAAATGTCTACTACAATCCCCAAAATTAAAACAGAAGCATTTTTGAAAGATTTAGAGTTAACCAGAATCTAATTTCTTGCAAACCGGGGGAATTTAGCATCAGTGGATGATTGTAGGAAGGGGAGCTAGTGGGTTTCCAAATGGAAGCACTGGGAATGGAAATGTTAAGGGGAAGAGAGGGACAATGGTCTGGACGGAGCAATGAGAAGGAAGGAGAACTCCTACTACACCCCCAGACGAGGGCAATCAGCAGTCACCTAGAAGGGTCACAGAACATCAGTCAGGTTTCAGTAAGAGCCAAGAGAAAACATTCAGAGAAACGACTGATGAGAGGAAGTGTTTTTCTGATTACTGAAGCACCAGAAAAGTTTCACAAATGGCTTACATGTAGCAATTCCGATTAGTATTATAGTCCAGGTGATGAGGGCGACCTACAGAAGAGGTCATCTTTCAGCGATTGACCTCAGCAAGGGCCAAGGAGTCAGCAACAGACATCAGAGGAAAGAAATTAATTGAAGAATTGATTAAATAAAAACTTATTAGGTTTTTCTACCTGTTCAAGCATATTTCTTTCCTTTATGTCTAGAAAGTTTGTTCAACGCATTGTGAAGCAGATAATAAAATGCTTATTTAACAAAACAGAAACAACACAAAAATGAAGTGCTCAAATTGCAAAGCTGGTTGGTGGTAAAATTTAAAGCAGTTTTACTTATGGCATGCTGGTTCTTAACGCACAAACGCGCACACACACATTGTCTTATTGTTTCTTCATGCATAATATATAAAAACAAAAAGCCTTTGTATTTAAAAAGATTGAAAATTTCTAACTACTAAGCGTACAGGTCAAGAGCTTACCTTCTTGAAACTGTGTGTGTCTGCTGGGAACAATTAGCAGATGCTACCATTACTCCACACACGTTCAGATCTTCTCTAAATTTGCTCCATGGTGAAAACAGAGGAAGTAAATTTTTTTAAAAAAGAATGCTCTGGAAAGAAACCTATTCTCATATCTAAAAAAAATTGTAAGGAATGCATTGATACAATTCTTTGTATTATTAGAAGGAAAAGTTTTCAGAGTTAAAATTATGATTCATAGGCAAATATATAATGGATACATGCCAAAGTTTTTATTTCAGTTATTCATTAAAAAGTTGATAAGATGTTAAAGTCAGTTCAAAGAATCACTTTAGCTATATACATGCATACTTTCTGAAGTGAACTTGCTAGAAGAGGCAAAACTTGTTAATATTCTACAACTGGTCAATAAGCTATAGAGTAATATTAATCTAAAATATTAATATCTTATAGGACAACCTAAATGTAATGCTTAGGCTTTTCCTAATGAGTAGAAATCAACCGCATCTAGTCAAAATTCATTTTCAGTGCAATGTACAAGAATCATCTGCATTATTTCTACTCTCTGTGGCTTAATCTCTACCTCAGCAGAAAAAACTGTAACCAAGTGCGTCCACATCAGTGAGAGGAGGGCACACCCCATGATAAGGGGAGCCTCATGAGATGAAGACACACCCAGCCTTCCCCTGTGAAGACATAGTACCTTCTTTTGCACAAGTTCTGAGTCTTTGACGCATTCAAAATACTCATTGGGCTTTTGAAATCTGGTATTTTGTTTGTTTGTTGTTTTTGTAAATCATGTTTGGACAACTTTACAAGTTACTTCAGTGGGGTTTTTTTCATTATGTTTCCCTCAAAACTGGCAAGCCTATTTTATTGTTTTACTTCCCACATTAGTGATTCCACATTGGAAGTCACGGTGGAAGGTGAAAGAATTTTGCCCTGGATGGGAAGCTGCAGCCGTGGGAGGCTGGGAGGTGGAACCAAGAGGCTCTATCTTGAGGTCACCTTTCCCACCCCTAAGCAATTTACCTCTGGCATGAAATGAATTCCAATGGGCTACCTGTGAATCAGTAATGCCCCTTAGGCACCACCCCAAACCTAAGCTGTATGTATGCCCTCACACCATGTGTAGGGCAGGGAGAAAGCCAGACCCTGGAGGTCATGGAGTCTCTCTCCGTATTCTTAAAATAAAGGCCACTTTTATTTCATATTTCTTATCTTTTTAAGCTGCACCAAAAATTCCGTCAGGAGGAAGAAGCTACGTGGTCTTTTGTACTATCTCCATCCACCCTTGTCTATATGTTAAGAAACTGCTAGCCCTGCACTTCTATGAGGACTGATTTTCATAATTTTTGTGAAGTAGCCTGCCTATAGAAAGTATTAAAAAATCCGTTTCAATGTGTGAGGCTTCATTTTTTCTATCACTCTCATGTACCAATTCTAGTTTTTTTTTATTTCCTATTTTCCCCCATTTTTAGTATAATTAGACTCAAGAGACTTGATATTCATCTTCAAATATTTGAAAGTCTGTCATATGAAAGACAAATTAGATCCATTCTGTCTGGTCCCAAGAGGTAGAACTATGACCAATTCTGCAGAAATTATAAGGAGACATTTTCCCTTAATAGGGAAGATAATTTTAACAGTTTCCCAAATGAGGATAAGCACTTAAGAAACTGTGAAAATCATCTAGAAATTTTGATCCATGGCTTTCATTGAAATATAAATGAAACTCAGGGTTGCTTTTGGACAATTTTTAAGGTTGTTGATAAATCCTTCACACCCAGACCTCCATATGTTCCCCCTTTTTTTCAATTAGCTTAAGATTCCTGGTTCTCCCACTTAGCAGGGCCTCAATCCCTAGCCAAGGGTTGATCAGACTGTTTTGGTGCAGACCAAATAGCCAACATGTTAGCTTGTGTGGGCCACAAAATCTCTGCTGAAACTGTACCAGGCTGTGAGTTTGTGAGCCATGATAGAGCTAGTCACAGGCTGAATTTAGCCCAAAAGCCATAGGCTGATCTTAGCCTTTTGCTCTAGAGCCTGAGGAGCAACAGTTTGTCCAAGGCTTACTAAAAGATTTTTTTACATCACACAGGCTCGGAGTCTACTGCAATTTAGAAAGGAAGTGGGTTCAATCAAGGATTTTTATATCTTTATGATTTTATATAAAGGAACAGTTTGCAAAGAGGTTTCAGGGCCTAAGGTGCATAGCCCATGAAGGAGCACCTGCTTATCGTGCATAAATGCCTAGTCCTAGGCTCAATTCTCAGGACAAATAAATAAAAATTTTAAAGATTGTCTGCTGAAGATATGATACATATATACATTTTGAATTCCATACCTGGCATAAAACTCCATTTTTCAATGGTAATTTGTTCTGGGAGCAGAACTCTATTTGTTAATGTCTTTTAGAGATCAGTGATGCCACTCTACCATTCTCAGAGGGAGCTTCCCAAGGATAACCCAGTCTGCAATCTGCCTCTCCATAAAGTGTCACTGCTCAGATGCCACATTATTGCCTTAAACCAGGGCATCCCCTTCTCTTATCCATTTCCGGCTTAAAATAAAATAGATTACAATAAAGCTTCTCTGCATAACAAGTTTAAAGATTATTCCTGTTCCTTCAGCAGTACTTTGTTAATGCCATCAAGGCAGATCCCCTAAAAGTTAGCAACAAAAATTTTTGGCAGCATTTACAATATTTTCTCAAAGGGAAGCTGCAATGACAGCTTTTCATTTTGGAAGAACCTGTAAAAAGTAAAATTGTGAGGCACTTTCCTCTGTTTTTACCTACTTGTTTCAATGTGTGTGGCTTCATCCATCACTGACATGTAGCAATTGCCTTGGATTCTGTTCTTTTTTTTCCATTTTCAATATAATTAGACTCATGGGGACTTGATATTTATCTTCAAATATTTGAAAGTCTGTCACATGGAAGAAGGATTAGACTTGTTCTATCTGGTCCCAAGTGGTAGCGCTAGGACCAATTCTGCAAAAACTAAAGGGAGACTTTGTTCCTTTATAGTGAGCACAATATTCGCATAAATGTCCAACACTAGAATGAGCTTCCTTAGAATTGAAAGTCACTGAAGGTGTTCAGGTGGAGTTCAGAATACTATTTAGAGATGGTTTTGCAAAGAGGACTCAAACATCCTAAAGTAGTTGAGCTACCAGTTCTAAAATTCTATAAGCCACTGAGTTGGTGACCATTATGTAACATATTCACAGCTCCATTATGCTGACAATCTCCTATGGTCAAATATGATACTATAGGTTACTCATTTGCCTCAATTAATCACCATAAAATTAAAGTCTATACTACTAGTACATAAGTTTTAGAAGTCACTATTCCAGGCTCTGGAGGTTTGATAAGCTGTCCTAAATGACACAGCCAACAAATTAAAATTTGTATATTTAATTTCATCTGTAGCTGGTGTAGAGTCAGGGTTCTTATAATTATGATTCCTCTTTGTGATGGTGAAATATAGCAAGGTTTAAAGACATGGTTTGCACTCTATGATCAATTTATGATAGATGAAAGAGGACATGGAATATTTGTTAAGATTTTATATATATATATATATATATATATATATATATACATATATATGAAAAAAACTTTTGAATTAAAGTAGCAGAGGTAGTACAAACTGGTACAGTTTACATAGATTTTTAAAAATATAAAACAAAGCCACAACCAACTTAGGGCTGCATACATGTATAATAAGATACAAGCATAATAGGTATAAAATATACCAAGTGATGTTATACTAATCACATCTCAGTGAAGAAAAAGAATAAAATTGGAGTTAAAAGAAACTTTGCCTGTACATCTATATGTGCTACTTCTTTAAAAAAAAAAATAGAGACAGACAAAGTGAGCTGAGGCAAAGATAACTAAAATGAAATTCTTCAAAGCAGGGAAGGATATAAACGTTCGTTTCTAATGTACTTTTTTCATGCTTGAACTACATTTAAATATCTACATAACTATGGCAAAATTAAAGCCATGAAGCTTACCTGTGGCTGTGATAGATTAGATACCCATCATCTCTATCATCCTCTTCCCTGGTGCCAACAAAATTGACAGCAAAGGCATAAACAGACCGTCAATACACAAGACACAGCAACGGTAAGGATCTGAACACAGTGAGGGGAAACTGAGCTGAGCAGGGGAGCAGGGACTGCAGGCGTCAGCGCCAAATGCTGGGTCTACCGCAGGAGCCAATAATAAACCTTCATGCTCTCTGTCAGAGTAACAGGTTATTTATTAATTCAACAAATATTTACTGAGCACCTAACACAAGCCACTGCAGTTCTAAGAGTGAGGATTTGGAGCGAATGTGAAGGTCAGGAAGCAGAGGAAGCAAGACACAGACAGACAGACAGACAGACAGACAGACAGACAGACAGACAGACGGCCAGACCTCTTCCCCTTAAGCCTTAAGCCTACCGCACAGGTGTTATCTACTTTGGGGTGGAGGAAGCATGCAATAGAGGGAGCCCGGGTGCAGCTGCAGAAAGGCTTGTGCAACCTACTGAGAACAATGGAGTGACAGTGAATTGGGAGACCCTGAGCCAGCCGCTTCCCACCCCCACCTGTGTGCTGCTGCAGAGCCACCAATCAGGCTTGTATGACTGAAGCAGGAGACCGATCTGTGGGGAAACAGACCAGGCCAACAAAAGGAACTCTGGATGTTAATACCTGGGGCTCCGCAAGCAAAACAGGCATAGGGAGCCTGATAGCCAGCCACAGCCACTGTTGACAAAGCCTGCCCATCCAGGGGGGTCAGGGAAGGATTTCTGTTCAGATAATGCCTTCCTTTCAAATAGGAAAAGAAAGTAATGTAAAAGGAGGAGAAACAAATTGAAAAGAAAGGATAAAAGGAATAGAAAAGAAAGGACAAAATTTCTGCCCAGAAATTAAGACTAAATTGAAAGTGGGAAAAAAACCTAAATCACCTATAATCACTTTAGAAGAATTAGAAATGTATCCATGAAACATGAAAAGGATTTCATCAAAAAGTATCAGAGATGCTTTTTGGAGAATCTAAAATTGAGACATCAAAATTTAAAATAATATCATGTGTATATTTATAGAATTGACAATGTTTTGGGGAAAATCAAAAGAACAAAGGATTTTGTTCAAAAGAACAAAAGATTTGAAAATTGCTGAGAAAATGAGAAAATTAAAAAAACAAACTGAGAAATCAGTATTTCCAGAAGGAACAGATAAAGTAGGAAAAATCTGCTAAAGAAATAAAAATTTTAAAAAATTTCAAATGGCAAGAAATGATGTACTGGCAGAGAACATTTCTTAAATGTTGAATATAAAATATTCACAATTAAACATATTATTTTGAATTCAGAATTTCAGATTTAAACAGAAGCTCCTAAATGTTTCCAGGAAAAAAAATGAGGGGTACAGGGTGAGCATATCATTGAATTTCTTTATTCCAAAGGAAATGATTTCTAATCTGGAATTTTATACCTATTCAAACTATCACAAAATTAGAAGCATACAAGACAGTCATTTTCAGAAAAGATAGATCTCAAAAATAGTCTTTTCTTTTGAATCCCAGGCAGACATGCTCATGGAAATAAGGGAGAATATTAGGAAAACAGAGAGAGAGAGAGAGAGAGAGAGAGAGAGGGAGACAGACAGACAGACAGACAGACTTAAAATACAAAAACAAAGGATTCAGTGTGAAACAGAAGCAAAAGGGATTTCTAGGATGATGGTAGAGGGTAGTTCTAAAATGTCTACTATGCTTCAACCTTTCAGAGGAATAAAAGTTGGAGCAGGAAATATGTGAATTTCACAAGCAATATTTTCAGTAAGAAAATAAAAACGATAAATCTGTTAAGAAATGTAGGGATCAAACTGGGATTGATACACAGATAATCAAGCAAAATTAAAATAAACAGAAACCTCCAGAGGGGATATAACATCATACTAGAAAGAATTTATGATTATGATATACTCCATGGCTCAGGTTGTGAATGTTTCAGAGCTTAGTAATTTTAACACAATACTGATCTAACAAAAAACATGATAAAGCTATTCTGAAGGAATAGTACATTTATAAGTAAATGTGGTGTTTTGTATGCCTGTCTCTGTGAATGTGTGGGTGAGAAGTTGATAAGTAAGGAAACTCTGTGTTCTCAGTTCAGTGGAGAACATATAAAGCTAAAAAACAATTCCAAGAAACTGTATTTACAAATACAAAAGTAAATATAAAAAATAGTTTAAAGAAAAGTAAAATATGGGGTTGGGGATTTAGGTCAGCGGCATAAGTGCCTGCGTGGCAAGCGCAAGGTTGTGAGTTCGATCCCTGGTTCCACAAAAAAAAAAAAAAAAAAAAAAAAAAAAAAAACCAAGTAAAAAATGCAATTCCTCAGGGGAACAAGACTTAAGAATGAATAGGCTAGAGATAAAAATTTCTTAAATTGCTATTTTTCATCATAAGATTGAAAGTACTGCCTTGTTTAAGTTTTTAAGTTGTATAATTTTCTGTGACAAAAACAAAGGGCAAAAAAGAAAAGGAACTGGGGTACAAATAGACAATGAGGTATTTTCGTATAAAGATAAAAACATTTCTATGCAAGGATACCCTTGGTACAAGCAAGAATAAGTGTCTCATTGAAGTGGAGTGCTTTCAGTGTCTACTTGTTGACTTCAAACTGGAGAATGGTGGAAAAAGAAAGGTCACCAATCGTAAGTGTTGATACATTTAAGAATCTTGGACTGGGTGAAGCAAAAGCCAGCATAAGGCCAGAGACTAACCACATGATCTCTCTTGCCTTTTTGTGTTGCATGGTCCCCCTACTACATTCAGTGCTAAGCATTTTGTAGATGCAATTAAAATGATAACAATTTTCCACCTGTACAATGCGCTTAAGGATGATAATGTAGAGTAAGCTTGCCTGAAAACACTTGATGGATAGATGCTATTTTCTGACACACAGAAGATTCAATCTAAGATCAATGATGTAACATTACTTCAGGCTGTGGGAGCCGAAACACCAAGTCAGAACTGAAGTAGAAACAATAAAGATAAATTGCCTAAAATCACACAGCCCTGGAAAGCAGAAAAACAAACAACCAAATGGCCTGTCATGTATCAAACAACTCTGGGTTCTAAATTTTTATTTTTAAATGTGTCTCAAGTCCCCAAAGGTGAGTACTCAGGAAGGTCTGAGCAAGGAACATGAGCTATGCAAGAAAACAGACCATTTAACAAAACGCCTATACTGTTTAAAAAATCATCTACGTTCCTGGCACTGTACTAAGTTCATTACGTAAAATGAAAAGGACATAAGATATGATTCTTGATTTTAAAAAGTATGCAGTCTCGTTGTGGAGACATCATTACACACATGAGATGTAAATACAAGATTTACGAACTATATGTCATTCAGTGTTAAAACTGCTCAATGTGAGGAGTTAATCCCCAGTTAAAAAGCAAAACAAAAGCTGCCTGTACTTAGTTACTTAAGAATGGAATTGCAGCTAAAGAAAGATTAATTTTTTACTAATCTGATGCTCCTCCACAAGTAATACAGATTCAGTTTTTGCCCTCTATTATACACACTTTCACAAGATACTTGCAAGGATTAGCCAAGTGATAATTACTCAAGTGATAAAATGAATTTACATAGTCTCTCACTAGCTGGAAGTAATTAGAACTGAAGAGAGGCATCCTTGCTCTCTCCCGCACTTGCTGAGAATTTGTTGTCATAGTTGCAAAATTTATTTTAATTTCCTTCCACTACTAAGCTCCTGAAACTGGCCTTTCAAGGTATAGACTTCCTTTGCCATCTGTGCTCAGGCCAAATCAGGTATATCTAATTTATCCATAACCCTGACTAGTTTGAGGTATAACCAGGGGGCATTAAATGTTAAGATTCAGATTACAATGCCTACCTAAAACAGAAGGCTGTGTCCAAGCAGCTTCTTCTGTTGTGAACTTCTTACTCTTGAAATTCTTACAGTACAATGATAATTATTATTGTAATTACTAAATGTCATGTTGTCAAATGGAAGATGATTCAGCAAGAGAACAAGATAATTCTAATAATAATAATAATAACAATAATAATAATATTTTCTGACACACGCTGGGCAAGATCCAGGAAACAAACTACCCAAGCACAAGTGACCATCAGATAAACCTTGTATTAAATAGTATAATTCAATGACAAAATGCCCAAGCAGGAGGAATAAATATGATTGAATTGTAGTGGCAGCTGAAAAGATAAGAAGTATGAAATATAAATGACCTTTATTTTAAGAATGCAGGGAGAGACCCCCTGACTCTCTGGGGTCTGACATTGACTCCTCGGGGTTGGTGATCTCTCCATCAGACACATGGAGTGGGGGCATACATGTAGCTTAGGTTGGGGGTGGTGCCTAAGGGGTATTAGGGATGCGCAGGTATCTCATTCATATTCATTTTGCACCAGATGAAATTCCTAGGGGTGGGGAAGATAGAGCTCCTTGGTTTTGCCTCTAAGGCTTTACCAGCTACAGTGTCCTGTCTGGGCCAAAACTCTTTCATTCCCAACTTATGATTATTATTAGGAAAAGGGGCAGAGATTTCTTTTTTTACTCCTTCATGCTGGAAGGGGGCACTATATTGGGTCTAGGGGAGTTGCAGGATGACGGTTGATGCCCATGTAGAAGCTGGTGCCAGGTGTTTTAGCCAGGACAACTTCGTTACTGGTGAATGCATGTATGTTAGACTAAAAACAAAGAGATAAGATGTTATGAGGAGGCATGACACTATCATATTTAACGACCCAGGTAAATTAGAAGGAAAGGTGCCTTTGATTTAGATATGTCATTATATCAGTACCACGTTGAGATAGAATCATTGCCACAGTAAGGTAGAATTCTGAAAAATAAATGTGAGGTTAGGAGGAATGAAGTTATGAGAGGTGATTACTCCCCCATATGAAAGGGTAAAAGTTAAGAAAGGTAGGTAGGTAAGACTTGTCTCTGGTATGCATGATGTGGGAGTCTTTAGGAAATACTGTTGAGAGTCCTGCTGTATTGGATAACAAAACATGACAGCCTGAGAGCTGTGGCTGTGAGGCCTTGGTGAGATGGAGATGAGTAGGCAAAAGGATGGTTAGATCTAGGGCTGGAAGGGCACCACTTAGCCTGAGTGATATGAAACCATGATGGCAGTCTAGCCACTTTGATCACTGTGGAGGTTGCCAAGAATATCAGTTATGGGTCGCTGTAACCTGGTTGTAGTCCTTGGAATGATTTGCTGTAACAGGACTTTAGTAAGTATATCAGCAGTCTCCCTGGTTGTGTGAAAGGCTTTTATGTATCCTGAAAAAGTATAAACAAAGTGAGAAGACAAAATTTATCTGTCAGTCTTGACCAGGGTTGTCTGAGAAATTGGTGAATAAGAAAGGAAGGGGGTGGTCCATATCACTAAGGAGAGATTTACTAGCGATAACAGGTATAAGCTGTTGAGGCCTCAGTATCTGGGACAGCCTACATAAACACAAGGGAATAAAAAGCATTTTTTAAATTTAGGACTGTAGAGTGAGTGGTGGAGGGAAGATTTGGCACCACTGGGTGGATTGGGAAGAAGCAGTCTGGAACCTGTATAAAATAAGCCCTGTTTGTAAATGGCATAGGTTGACCATCAATACCCCCTAGAGATTGAGGACTTACTATAGCAGCCTGAAAACTCAGGAAGAACTCTGTACATATGGCCTCTATGTCCACAAGTATAGAGAATGTCTTACCTGAGACTTTTAGTGGGACTTGGGACCCTGAGACAGACACCTTAAATTGGGCTGTTGTTGGCCCTGAGCTCCATAAGTCTTCAGCAGCAAGTTCAAGCAGATCTGTCAGTGATGAATCTGGCAATGTTGGCATTTCCTGTGAGGGCTAGAAGCTAGGATGGCTTAACCACTCTCTGGTGGCTAGGACAGTCCAGTAGCCCTGGGGTAAGATCCCAAAGGAACACCAGGATGGGGCACTCTCTTGTCCAATGTCCTTCTGATACATTTGAGGCATGGTCCATTTGGGGGGGGGGGCAGGCAGCTCCACCTTGTGTCAGTTTATCTGTCTCAGAACTCCAAGTGTCACAAGTGTTATTGTTATCTCTGTTGTTGAAAATATGAAAAGCCATATTAAGGTGGTCTCTATGGAGTTTGAAGGTCAAGTTTTGCCTTTTTCTTTGGGATTTGGTGTATAGTAGAAGGTATCTATAGAATGAAGTAAGTATGCAGGAGGCAAATATAATCAACAGGGTATTTATGACTTTAGTAATGGCTTCCCATAAAGAGGACAAGGTCCAGGGAATTTTGGGAACTGATGTGTCATTTACGTCATATATAAGTATCTCTTTATGTTATTAAAATGTCTAATGCCATTGATTTTTGGAGGATGGCCTTGTCATTTATGTCATACAGAAGTATCTCTTTATGTTATTAAAATGTCTACATATATAAGTATCTCTTTATGTTATTAAAACGTCTAATGCCACCTGATTTTTGGAGGATGGCCTGTTTAATTAATTTTTACCTTTTTATTTAGGAGAAAGATCAGCTACAATGTCATTTAATATCAGTTGAATACAGTTAATTATGACTCGATGGAGGGCTGAGCCAGGGCAGGCAGACAGGCTGAGAAAGGTTTAAGTTTGGCTTCTGCCACAGTGTTGGTCTTGTTGTTTTGCATGTATCATATAACCCTTGTTTTAGAAAAGAGCTAGTGGTTCCCAGCAAAAGGAATTTATAACTTTCTCTTAATTTTAGCTGTTAAACAGTTAGGAGATTGGTAACAGTACAGTATAATTTGTACAGTATAATATAAGCAGTAAGCTTAACATAGAACATTACTAGTGGTTTACAGCAAAAGGAATTTATAAGTACCTCTTAATTTTAGTTGTTAAACATTTAGGAGACTGGTAACAATACAGTATAATACAGGCAGTAAGCTTAACTTAAACCAAGAAATTTGTCAAACATCTCTAAGCATATATCTGGATCTGAAAGAAAACATTTGTTATGGCTGGAACACAAGAAAAAGACAGCAGAAACAATCTGAACTTTATATCTGAAAACACGAATACAGCATCAGATCAGCAATAATGAGTTGTCTTAGTTATATGAACTTTAGTTGAGGTATCTCATATAAGGCTATGGAGATTAGTGAAGGCTTTAATTGAGAAACAAGGCTGGTAAAATCACCAGGTGGCCACTTTCCTGTTTATCAGTCAAAGTCTTGTCTATTGCCAGCTTATCTAACCTAAATAAACCTTGATTAAATGGTTGAGAATGTAAAAAAAAAAAAGAAAAAAAAGGCTGGTGTGGATCAGGAAATAGCATCTCTGAGCTGAGCCGTCCAGCTGTTGTTTATCTGTGTTTGTGCTCAGAAAGGGGCTAGCATTTGGGGGATTGGGTGCTGGGACTGTTTGGGAGACATGCAGCACCTAAGGTGGAATGGAACTCTGAGGGTGAGCGGGGCACGCCCAGGGTGGGGGTGGCGCATGCAGAGTGGGTGGGGTGAGCGCCAGGGCACGCAGCACGTGGGGCAGGGTCAGAACTGCCCCGGAAATGGAAAGGCGTGCAGGGCGGGGATGGAGCGTGGAACTAGTTTGCAGCATGAAGCTGCGACTGCTCCTGGAGACGTAGCAGGTAGCCACGTGGAGCTGGGACTGCTCGCAGGTGCACGGAGTAGGGCATGGCATGAGAGCTGGACCCCACGTGGAGCTGGAGTATGGCATGAGAGCCGAGACACTGCACAGAATTGGGGCTCGGTGTGAGAGCCGGACCCCGCACAGAGCCGGGGCATGGCATGAGAGCTTAAAGCAGCCTGCGCATATGTCTCAACACTGTTTGGGTGCACCTCCCCCATCTCGGCAGGGAATGGGTTGGCGCACAGAGGGGGGGAAGGGGAAGTGGCGAGGAAACAAAGGGGATGCTGGCGGGAAAGGCTTAAAGAGAGAGTTTTGTAAATTTCATCAGTGTGATAAGCCATAGATAATTACAGTTTTTTTTGGTGTGGGGACAGGAAGTGGTCCTCAAGATAAAATTTGGTGTGGGGTCTGGCCCAATTATAGCCAGATGAGGCAATGGACTGTGGTCTACAAAGTTTAAGTCATCACTTATACTCCAGGCCATCGGTATTTTGGTTCCAAAGCTCATAATAATTGGCCATCACCAATATGTATACGAGTGGATTTTTCCGTGGATTTCAGTAATGGCTCTGCCTGTGAGAACTTAAAAGTCTCTGAAGGACGTGAGAGTTTCTCAGTGTGGACCCAGGTTGGCCCAGAAAAACTCTGCCTTGGGCTGTCTAAGGACGTGAAAGCATCATGCAAATCCACGGAAAGGGGGAGAAAACTCGTGTGGGGCCTGGCCCAATGCTGAAGAATTCTCCAGAGTTTGCTCACCTGTAATAAATTGGGCTGGTGTTGTTTGCGAACCAGCAGCAACAAGTTTACAACTCCAAGTGTAGAAGTGAGGAATTAATCCAGGATGCAGCCTGGTCTGTGAATGGCAGGGGACTCAGACTGGGAGGGTCCCAGGAGTCTCTCATCTGTCATTCCTGGCCAGGGAGCCATATGATAGCATTGTGGCATGGATGAAAAGATAAGTATGAAATATAAATGACCTTTATTTTAAGAATGTGGGAAGAGACCCCCCGACTCCCTGGGATCTGACATTGTCTCCCCGTGGTTGTCGATCTCTCCATCGGACACGTGGAGTAGGGGCATACATGTAGCTTAGGTGGGGTGGTGCCTGAGGCACATTAGGGATGCGCAGGTATCTCATTGGTATTCATTTCACACCGCAGATTCCTAGGGATGGGGAAGATAGAGCTCCTTGGTTTTGCCTCTAAGGCTTTACCAACTACAGTGTCCTGTCTGGGCCAAAACTCTTTCAAAATACATGTCCATTTTTATCTTAGCAATAGCTTAACAGGACTAAATCAGAGGAGAGTAAAGTCAATGTAAAAGAAGAAAAGTTAGTACTAATTTAGTAAAGTCTCCAAGACTCAAACTTAACATTCAAAAATCACTAGGAATTTACATAAGCAACTCAATTTAATAGCAAGAAAATAAATGCCCATGCACAATGAACTCTGAAAAAATTTGAAGTCAATTTAAAACAGCCATAAAATTTATAAAAATAGAAATAAATCAAGGAAATAAAGGTACACTAAAAATTATAAAATATTTATAGAAGAAATTTACACAAGCACATGGACGGATGACTTGTATTCATGGAATATATATATATATACGTATATATATATCCCCAAAGTAATGCATCCCTATCAGATAAATTTTCCATGGTAGAAAAAATTCCTAAAATTCACTTGGAATCAGAAAAAACACAACAAACAGACAAAATCAGCCTTAAACAAAAAAGAACAAACCTGGAAAAATTGTACTACCTGACTTCAAAATGTACTCTAGAGCTGTAGGTACCAAAACAACATAGTATTGACATATAGCAGACACAGACCAATAGAAGAAAAGAGATAGCTCAGAAATAAATACATGCATTTGTATCTTTGACCTTCAGCAATGCAAAAACACAAGATAGGGACAGACTCTTCAACTGAAAGGTGATATGCATGTCAGAAGCATGGAAACATAGAAAAATAGATTTACAAAGGATTAAACAGCTAAATATAAGATCTGCTGCAGGAATGCTACTACTAGCAGAAAGAGAAAAAAAAAAAAACAGCAAAGTTTCATCCCATAGTTGTGGACAATGATTTTTTAAAAAATATAACCCAAATGCACAAGCCACAAAAGCAAAAACTGATTAAATTACAGCAAACTATAGAGAAGAAACAATAATTAAGATACTATTCAGAGAAGGAGAGAAAACCTTTGCAAAACATTTACTGGATAATAGGTTGACAAGCAAAATATACAAGAAACATCTCCATAGCAAGAAAATAACCCAATTAAAAATGGCTATCATTGCTTGGAAAGGGGTAGTGGAGTCAATGGAGAGGCAAAATGATCAAAGTACATTGTATGTGTGTACAAATATGCCAAAAGAAAACCCACTATCCCATATAAGTAATACGTGGGGCAAGCTCATGAATAGCCATTTCACAAAAGACATACAAATGACAATGAATATATAAAAAGAAATATTAGCTTCGGTAATTGTTGGGAGCCGCAGCCCCGAGCCCGGTCGCCTCACTTGGCGGACGTGAGGCCTGTAGTAAAGAGTAAAGCCTGAGGTAGATTACCCCTCCCATCGAGCACGTTAGTTTCCTGCTTACCGCGTAAGCAACCCGCTCAACAATATAGTCTGCCTGGCAACTGATGATGTTAGCCAATCAGCTTGCCTTGCTTACTTTAACATGATTGGACACTGTATCTGTATATATACTGGTGCCACCCCTGGGGGGGAAGAAGAAGCCCGGAAGTAGAAGCCCAGAAGGAGCCGCGGGGAGCGGACCAAAGGAGGCTTCGGCTGGGAGCGATCCCAGGGCAGGCTGTACGGAGAAGGAAAATAAAAGAAAAGGTTGTCCACTGCCAGACTTTGTCGTGTGTCCTTCCTGCCGGCCAGGAGCGACATCGACATTTGGTGGCCCGCACGGGGACTGATCACCCCCGAGACGTGACAGCGGACAACGCTCCAGTACAGAGCTGCGAGACAGGTGAGTTGGGGATAAGCCTGGGCTCTGGGTGGCGCGCACCTACAGGGCTTTTAGACTCCCCTCAGGCTCACGCGTAAGTGGCGGATTCCTTGGGCCTCACGCGGTGAGTAACATATTAAAAGATGGGAAACATGCTAGGTAGCAACACTAAGAGCGAGGGTGGTTGTGGAGAAAGCTCTCAAGAGCTTACAAAAGTACGCAGGGTATTTGAGCAGGCCCAGTCGGGGAGCTCCCGAGAGGGGCCCGTCAAGGGGAACAAAGATGCTAAGGAGAAGGACGGGGCTCTAGCCTCGGAGTCGTCTGACTCCGAGGACGAGGGAAAGTTGAATGGCAAGGAGGCCAAAGAGACCAGCTGTCAGGAGCCTAAGTCGCTCGATAAGGAGTCGCAGGGTTCTTTCCCAGTAATTCAGGGTACCACAGAGCCATTTGTTGACTTTGTGGCCCGAATGCAAGATGCTGCCGATAAGATATTTTCTGATCCGGGAGTGGCTCGACCGCTGGTAAGGCAGCTGATTTTTGAGCAATGTACAAAGGAGTGCAAGGCAGCGATAGCTCCTCATAAGAACAAGGACCTCAACGCCTGGATTAGGATATGCAGAGAGATAGGGGGGCCGCTCTCCAACTCGGGAGTGGCTGCTCTCCTGGCCGCGGCTGTACAGCAGAGGGGACCTCGCGGGTTAGAAGGGGAATGTAAGGCTAAAGGGTGTTTTGCCTGCGGGGAGCCAGGACACATTAAACGTCATTGCCCAAACAATGCAGATGCTAGGCCTCGCCCTAGGAATGAAGAACCATATGTTTGTGGGCGATGCAAGAGGGGATCACACAAAGCTGAGGAGTGTAGGTCGGTCTTTGATGCTCAGGGCAACCGTATTTGTGGACGAGATGCTAGAGGGCCAAAAAACGGCCAGAGGGGGCCCCCTTCACAGGCGGGCCCCCGCCCCAGAGACAGGACAGCTCAGGATGGCAGCCTTCAACAAGGGCCACCCCTGGGTCAGCAGGTGTGGACCTCAGTGTCGCCTCCAGACTTATATTAGTGTTCCTGTCTATCCAGACATTGCTTCAGAACAGACACCATAAGGTCTTCACCACCCACATAAGAGCACATACATCCCTGCCAGGGCCTATGGCACAGGGGAATGCGGCTGCTGATACTGCCACTCGCCCGTTATGGATTTTTACCTTACTAACACCAATCGAGCGAGCCCGTGCCTTCCATGATAAGTTTCATGTCAATGCCAGGACACTAGCAAACCATTTCCATGTTTCCAGAGCAGATGCACGAGATATCGTGCGACTATGTGACTCCTGTGCCACATACAAACCTGCCATACCGATGGGAGTAAACCCTCGAGGTTTGATCCCTGGTGATGTTTGGCAGATGGACATCACACATATACAGGAGTTTGGGACTCTTAAATATGTTCATGTTTCCACAGACACCTGTTCTCACGTCATATTCGCAACAGCAGAAACAGGTGAAAAAGTGTCTAATGTGATCAATCATTGCCTGGCGGCTTGGGCCGCATGGGGCAAACCAAAAATATTAAAAACTGATAATGGACCAGCCTATATAGGCAAAGCCTTCAATGAGTTCTGCAAAATGATGGAGGTTCAATTAAAACATGGTATCCCATACAATCTCCAAGGTCAAGGAATCATTGAGAGGGCTCATAGAAGCCTCAAAGAAATTTTACAAAAACAAAAAGGGGGAGTAGGCCAAGGCCTGGCCCCAAAGGCACGATTATCCATGGCACTATTCACACACAATTTTTTAAATTTAAATAATGATAATTGCTCCCCAGCCGTGGAGCACTGCAACCCTTCCCCCAACCATAAAGGGTGGGTGAAGTGGAAAGATGTCCTGACAGGACAATGGATGGGCCCGGATCCAGTGGTCAGCTGGAACCGAGGCGCGGTTTGTGTTTTCCCACAGGAATCGGGATGAGAACCACTGTGGGTACCGGAGAGACTGACACGGGCGACAAAGCCCTCGACTGAAGATCAGACCTGCCCTACCGGAGATCCATCACAGACCAACCAACAAGATAAATAGAAATAGCGGTAGCCCAAAATGGACAAGAAGATCCTCAGGCATATGCATGGCTCGCTCGCCTAGCCTACGACCGAGTCTAGGGGCGGTGAGCTTCCCACACTCCTCCTCTAAAAAATTATGACATAGCTGGGTAGGAGAGTCAATGACGGGTAAGAGCGTACTCCCCCGGTGCGACTCAACCTAAGCCAGGCCCTACCCCATCCTGCACGTAAGCCGCTGGACTGTTAGATGCTGCCCAGGTCTAAATTTCTCTCCAAGGGGATTTCTTTACGGAGAGGAAATGAGTGCAAGCTTGTGTGCATCCAGGTTCCGTCCAGTTTGTGCCTGGCCCTAGAAAAAGGACGAGGGCCTCAGGGCCTTGGCAGACCATGGGACGGCCGACCAGGGTCTAAGCCAAGGACCTACGGTGGGCCTACGCATAGGGCATAAGCCTCTGCACCCAGTCCAGGAAGGGCTACGATGCGCACATTTATAAAAAAAATAAAAAAGGGGGAGATGTTGGGAGCCGCAGCCCCGAGCCCGGTCGCCTCACTTGGCGGACGTGAGGCCTGTAGTAAAGAGTAAAGCCTGAGGTAGATTACCCCTCCCATCGAGCACGTTAGTTTCCTGCTTACCGCGTAAGCAACCCGCTCAACAATATAGTCTGCCTGGCAACTGATGATGTTAGCCAATCAGCTTGCCTTGCTTACTTTAACATGATTGGACACTGTATCTGTATATATACTGGTGCCACCCCTGGGGGGGAAGAAGAAGCCCGGAAGTAGAAGCCCAGAAGGAGCCGCGGGGAGCGGACCAAAGGAGGCTTCGGCTGGGAGCGATCCCAGGGCAGGCTGTACGGAGAAGGAAAATAAAAGAAAAGGTTGTCCACTGCCAGACTTTGTCGTGTGTCCTTCCTGCCGGCCAGGAGCGACATCGACAGGTAATCATCAAATTAAATTAAATTAAATTAAATTAAAACCACATGTTATAACACCTCACACCTCCTGGATGGCTGTAACTGACAGAATTTTTGGCACCATAAAAGAGAGAATATAAAGTAAAAATGGCCTTTATTCTAAGAACATGGAGAGAATCCCATGACCACTGGGTCCTGGCTTTCTCTGCTGGAAACGTGATGTGAGGGGCATTCATATAGTTTTCGACTGGGGTGCTGCTTAAAGGTGGCATTGCTAATGTGCAAGTAGCTGGTTGAGACTCTTTTAGTGCCACAGGTAAGTTGTCATAGGGGAGGGGAAAGTGACCTATTTATTTAGGAGAGAGAGAGAGATTAGCTACAGTGTCATTTAATGCCAGTTGAGTATAGCTAATTATGGCCCCAATATGCCTGGCACCCATTGGTGTGGAGGGCTAAGCCAGGGCCAGCAGGCGGGCTAGGAAAGGCTCAGACCTGACTCCTGCCCCAGCCTCAGCCCCAGTGTCAGTCTTGTTGCTCTGTCACCCCTTTCATCATTTAACCTTTTTTCTGGAAAAGATCTGGTGGACCCCAGCAGGAATCCAAAAGGAATCCAAAAGGAATTTATAATTACCTCTTAATTTTAGTTGTTGAACATTCAGAAGATTGATAACAGTACAGTGCAGTACAGGCAGTAAGCTTAACATAGAACATTAAATTTTCTATTAACCATGGGTGTTTTAACATTTAAGCACTGAAGAAATTTGTGACATTGTTTGGACTACTCACTATTTAAGCGTCTCTAGGCATAACATGTGTACATTGCATAAATTTTTGTTTAAAAAATTATTATTTGACTGGTGACCTCATGTTGGTGTGATCTGATTCTCCTTGTGTGGGTCTGATCTGAAATAAGAAAAAGGCAGCAGACATCTGGATCTGAAAGAAAACACTTGTCATCATAAACAATCCCAATTTTATATTTGAAGGCATGAATATACCATCAGATCAGCAACAATGAATTGTCTTAGTTATATGAACTTTAGTTGAAGTGCCTCCCATAAGGCTATGGAGAATATTGGAATCTCCAATTAATGAACAAAAGCTAAAGTTACCAGGTGGTCACTTTTTTGTTCATCAATTGGAGTCCTGTGCAGTGTCTCCTCACCCCAAGGGGTTTGTTTAACCAATGTTAGCATCGTTTTGACCAGCTGGAGACTTAAGTGGAAGCATGTTTTTAAAACCTATAACCCAAATAAACCTTGATTAAATGATCTGAAAATGTAAAAGGGGAGGAAAAATTGTTGAGCTCAAATAAAAAGAAACAGTGTTACAAATGGACAGACAACAGATATATAAACACAATCATCTTATAAAATCAGAGTGCACTCAAATATATTTGGTCAATTTTAACTATAATAAGTAGATTAGTGTGAATTTTTTTGTACATCAGTTAATAGAGATCTCTTGAAATAAGAATACCAGAAAAGTAACCTAATTTACAGCTAATCTGAGATAGCCCAGAAAGTTAAAAAGCAACATAAATATTAGTTAATCTTTTGGGGCCAGCCTGTTCCCAAAGCAGGAGTAGAGATCCACCCAGTAGGCATTTTGGCTGCTGGCAACACATGGCCTGCCAGAAGGCTGGAATGCCTGAGACTGTGTATGGTGAGCCGGCGGAGAGCATGGCGACACAGGGGAAGGAGACAAAGAACCCTCAGAGGGGACAGAGGGCTTGGGTTGGGGGGATTGAGAAGTGGGAGACTGGGGAGAAATGCTAGGGGAAGGATTAGAGATCCTTGTGGGTGAAGGAGGAGAGGACGATGCAGGGGTATAGAAACCTCTGGCTGAGAAAGCTGCAGGATTTGGTATGTGAGATACGGGGGAGAAGCTGTAAAGACAGGACCCACATCATAAATGTGGGGCGGGAAAGAAATCCTGGTGGAGCAGAGTGAGCCAGAAGTCTTTGGGCCATCACAGAGGACAGAGTGAGAGAAAGACACGTCCTTAAAGTGAAAAAGATCTGAAAGATGAAAGGTTTCTGCCAACTTGTCGCCATCGTGACAAAAGCATAAATAAAAGATCAGCTGCTTGGTTTTTGTAGCCTTGTAGAGGCCAAGAGCACCAATGTTATGAACCAGGCGCCCCAGAGGTGTTTCTTGGGGGACAGGAAGAGGTCCCCATGGCCGAATTATAAGTGAGCTAAGAGAACAACTTCTCCTCGGGAAGTAAGAACTGTAGCTCCTTCCGAGGAACATGGAAGCTGTGCTGGATCACACTTAACAAAGAAGATTGTTACCTATTTTGAAATTGTTACACGGAAAGTCTCAACACCCATTCTCCTCCAACACCCGGCCGGATCACCAAAGAGTGTGGGGCGGGGTTCGGGTGAACAAAAATGTCAGTCTTGCCTCAAGCTGTGTGGCCTAAGGATCCTAAAAACTGGTATCCCTGTTTGGGATGGCAGGATGGGTTTTCTATAGCAAGCTTGCTAAGGAACAAAGAAAAATCCCCAGACAGCAAAATCCCCGTGTTCAGTGAGGAAGGTCACTGGTGCTTGTGGATTAGTGGTGGCAAGTAAACAGTCCCAGAGGAAGAAAAAGGTGGATCTTGGACAGGCACTCAAACTGGGAGGGGTTCCCAGGAGCCACTCACTCACTGTGCCTTCCTGGTTGGGGAACCAAATGATACAATTTTTGGCATGGTAAAAGAGAGACTATAAAGGGACAGCCTGATAAGCTAAATTATCTGGCCTTTATTCTAAGAACATGGAGAGAATCCCATGACCTCTGGGGCCTGGCATTGTCTGCTGGGAACATGGTGTGGGGAGCATACATATGGTTTCCGACTAGGGTGGTGCTTAAAGGTGGCCTTGCTGATGTGCAAGTAGGTGATTGGGACTCTTTTCACATCACAGGTAAGTTGTCACAGGGGAGGGGAAAGTGACCTAAAGGTAAACATCCCCTGGTCCCGCCTCCCACTGCAGTAATATCGTATCCAGGGCAAAATCCTTCCAATAACCATAGAGACAAGAGATGGCAAGTATTGTCAGTAGTGGAGAGAAAAGGGAACATTTGAAAACTGTTGCTGGAAATGTAAATGAAGCCCACCGCTAAGTAAAATGGTGTGAACGTGTCTGAAAATAAGGAAAAGTACCAGAGGATCCAGTCCTTGTTAATGAGTGTGGGTCCAAAGGAACTGAAATCAGTTATTAGAGACATCTGCGCCCCAGGCTTCCTGCAGCGCTATTCACAACAGCCCAAGATGGAAACGGTGTGTGTCCATCAGCAGAAGAATGGATCCTGAAAAGTGGTGCATATCTACGCGTTAGAATGCCAGTCGGGCCCTAATGGATGAAATTCTGTCACTTGCGACAACATGGACAGAACTGGAGATTCAGGGGGTTGAGGAAGATGTGTCTTTAAATTACTCGAAAAAAAGGTGTTTTCCAAATTAGTTATACTTAAGATTAATGCCAGGCCTCCTATAGCTTTCCAAGGCAATGAAAATAGGAGAGATTGTTTTTATCCCATGAAAGGCATCTCAGATGCTATAAGTACAGTTCCTTAGAAATGACCTCTCATACCACTCCTTAGGGTCTACATTGTCTAACCCTATGATGTTTTAATCTTTGCAAATAACCCACATCCTCTTTAGCATCTCTGTTCTGTGAAAAGTTAAAATTTCTCAGTAAATAAGGAATTCCAATACCAAAAAGTCAAAACCCTAAGAGACTTACACATAAAAAATGCAGTTATTTATAATATATGACAATGATAAGAGCAATCCTAGAGACCTCACAAAACAAAATCATTTACATAGCATATTGTTATTAGAGTTTTTAAAATTCCTCTTGGGAAAATGTCATTCTTTTGTTATGGATGGTTGAGGTTGGTTGAAATGTGCTTTCTTGACAAATAAAGCAATATTCAGATGATTGTAATTAATACTGATATTAAATGAGGTGGGGTACAATAAGATGAATTTCTTAGTTCTCTTTCTGTTAATATTATTGGAGGATAATTTAGCTTATCAGGCTGTCCCTTGAGAAACAAACACATACAATCATCCTTAGAGTATCAACTACAATTTCAAATTCTGTTTTTTCTATTCTAACAAGAAAATATTTCAGTGGACATCGAAGTTCCTCAAAGTAGTTAAAAGCAGCTGTAGACCAATAAATATCTGCATAAGGAGGTAAGGGCCAATACCTGACTTGGCCTTTGAGAAGATGGAGGTGGCGTTCTTAATAACAATCTAATATTTAATGATTACTGTGTTTTCCTATTCAGGGGACCAGGTGGCCTTAGGAGTCAGCATTCACCCAACAGTAGGGATAAATGAAGCTCTGTAGAGAGCTCAGCAGCAGCTTGTACTCCTCTCCAGGCAGTTTATTGATTACTGTGCAATCAATTGTTTCACTTAATCTTGAAAAACACCCAAAAGAGAAAATAATACCAGGAATGGTAAACACTTATTGGGTGATAATTATGTGACAGTGGTTCTGAAACAAATGCTCCATGAATTATATTGTCTGATCTTCACAATAGTTGTATAAGATCAGGATGGTTATTATTGCTACCTTCATTTGCAAATGAGATGTCTGAAGATTAAAATCTCTAAATCATTCAATAGCCATTGAGCAACTGAGCCAAAATAGAGATATATGTATTGATCTCCTCAGACTGAAGCTACCCAAACTTGAGCCTGTTACCAAAATTTTGCTCGTACCAGTTAGCAGTCAATCATAGCTACATGTTAGTGCTCACTGTGTGTGTCTCTAAAAGATGATCTTTACACAGGGTGATTGACACACAGGCTGTGTAGGGGGAAAACTGGACAGAATATTATGCCTGTGACAATGAAGCTTAATTGTCAACTTGATTGGCTTTGGAGCCCCCTAGGGAATTAGTAAAGCATATTTCCGGTTGAGGCATGACCTCCCAGCCCCTTTCTCTGGGGCTCTGTCCCCATGTTGTTTCCTTGCTGCCATGAACTGAGCACTTTTGCTCCATCAAGCCTTTCTAGCATGCTGCTTCTACCTTGAAGTCAGCCAACCATGCACCGAATCTGGTGAAACCACAAGGCAATTTAAACCTCTCCTCCTATAAGTTCTGTGTGTCTGGTTTTATGTCTGAGAGGCAAAAAGCTTAATACAATGATACAAATCCATGTACAGTTGCTTCATGCTGCAACCATCCATTCTTTACAAAATCTGTTTTCTAGCAAGGCGTGATCAGGAAGCTTGTGGTTTTGAGTCAAGATCCTTTCCTGATACATATCTCAGAGGAGAAATTCTTGAGTTCTTTCAACACCTCAAGCAGTTCATAAATCAAGTTAGCCAGTGCCACAGAATTAACTTAAATGCTGGCAATTATGGTGGCACATAAACAAGGAACAAAACAGATGCTTCTAGTAAAACCAAATGCATAGTCTTACTGTTGTCAAGTGCAGGATATTTTTCCTTCAAGAGTATGTGCCTAGGGGCATAAACATCAACTTCTGTTATTTATAAACACCAAGACAATTAAAGGGTCACCATGAACGTCCCTCCTAGAGATTTTATCATTCCTCTGCTGATTTAGAATGAAAAGGCAATGAATACAAGAATAATTTTGTGAGGCAAGGGATACTTTCCAGTCACCATCCTGCAGGTTCTGCTCTGTCCTTCCTTCCTGGCAGTCTCTGAAGTGCTTAGCCCCTTTTCACCCATCACCCATATGACCCAGGGTTAAATTCTGATTGGACTAAGTTAGCTGTGGTGTCCCATTTCCTCACCAAGAGTTGGTTTAAGACTGGGTCTCCATCCAGGTTTAGACACTGATGGAGAGGAAACCTCGCTGAAGCCTTGAAGCACAATGGTTCTTGTTCCTAAAGAGACATAGAAGGTGAAAAGCAGCTCCTTTCCTCAACTGGCCTGAATTCCTAATATTACAGCAGGTCTTGCAAGCCTGAAAGCCTTGGTTTCTTTGTCCCAAGGCTTTTAGAAAACTCTACAATTTGTTTTAATGAAAATACGTGTAAAGACATGATGATCAAATGACCTAAAAGACTTATCCTGGGGCTAAGAGCAGTTTCCTGCCTCACCCATCCCTACCCAAAATCACTCAGCCAAAGAGGTTTTAAACTCCACTTTCTTCTTTTCCTTCCATGCTTCTAAATAGCATTGCTATTTCTTAAGTTTCAACTTTAGATTTCTAAAAAATGTTCCTTGATGACAGACAAAAATTTGACTTCCACATGACTATTTCGTAGTGTCCACCAACACATCTGTCTTCCCAGTGCATTTACTAATTACATATTCAATGTCTAAAGCTAAGACAAGTGGAATAGCAATTACATTTTCTTGTACCAGTTTCCCAGGGTTTTATCTTGCCTCAATATCTTGCTTTGTGCAGTTTTACTTACAAATGTTCATCACTGATTTATCTCTAAGATCTGTGCCAACCTTGGAAAATGTCTCTCAGTCTCCTCCAGCTCTCATCCATCAGCTATTTTGTCTGCAGTGTCTCATGTGTGGCAAAGGACATGGTGGCCTATATGATGGAATCTTTTTGAGCATCTAGTTATGTTTATCAACACTTTGGATTTTTAGTTCATGACTTCATTTCCTTCTGTTAGCCCTCAGTTTTCCTGATGACTGCCTTTGAAAATGTGTGCATGTATAAGACAAGGCATATGACAGTGTGACCAGACACTGCATCTCCCTTCTGCTGTGGTGGGGTGAGAGTGGGGTTAGCATGCCAACGCTAAGGGAGGGGCCAGCAGCTGTGGTGCAGAAGTGAGCACCTCTTCACTGAACGTTGCATTTTGCCCAATTCCACAGTGCACACTTGGTGAAGAAGAGCGCGCTGATTAGGCCTGAGATACTAACGTGAATGGCCTCCCATCTGCTGGATTGCAAAATTAATGAGTGTTGCCTTTACAGGCCTTGACACCAGTCTAGTCTCTCTTTGGAAATTTTTCCTGCAGGTGAAAGGCAATGAAAATCCCTGTACACTTGTACACATGGAAAGGCACCCATCTACAAAGGAATTAAAATAGACAAAGAGGGCCTTGACTTAAACCTGCTGAATAAAAGCTCATGGAGTATCCTATTTTCTCCTTCCACAGCAGTGTTATTTCTATTAGTGAGTATAATTTAAAAGGCCTGAAGAGACTGACATTAAAATGGTCTTGTTTTCCTGGCACCTAGATAAGGTGCCTTCAGATGTAAAAAAAAAAAAGTTTGAACTGTCAGTGGTAAATAGATTAGACAAACAGATTTCCCTCAGTCTCATTTTCAGTTAAACATCTAACAAATGTGAGAATGCACCCTGGCGGTGGTGAATATTGACATGCAGCTAATGCTGATAATAGTTTTCCTTGTTTGGCTTGGGTTTTAGAATATTATTTAGTGAATGTCCAGATAAATCAGTTAATCTCAAGGCTAGATAATTTCTAGATTTGCTCTCTTTCATTCATTTGCTTTTCTTCTCATCATTTTACACATCTGATTGTACTTGCAAATAGGACTCAATCTAGGCTATGTGCAAATGTGTGCTTAAGAAAACATTTTTTAAGCCTAACAATACCACCTTGCATGACTTACCTGAGACCAAGAAGTTCATAAGGAAGAATGTAAACATGGATTGCTACTGGGAATCATTGAAGGTTTGAATAGAACTGCTGGAAGCCAGACTGCAGGAAGAAGTGCCAGCAGCACCATAACAAAGCAGCACCCTTGCTCAACAACAGAAGTGTGCCTCCTTCCCGCTCAGCCCCTACGCACACTGAAACCATGCTGGAGTGCACCCCAACTCAGGCCCCTGAGAGTGATTCACCTTCCTTTGGGGAAGAGATTGATGTATTGAACTGTAACAACAACTATAGAGTGGTGCCCTGCTATACCAACTGGCTCCCCACACCCCAACAAAGAGGGAAGGAAAGCTTCCTGATAGGAGAAACATGAGACATCCCAACAGGGGAGAATGTCCAAAAGTGATGAAGGGAGCCCAGAAGCCCAGAGCCCTGTGCACAGGGCAAGTCTCAGGCTGGGGGAACAGAAGGTAAAGAAGATTGGTAGCGCCCACGTGAGCAGGTGCAGGTGAGGTCCGCTGGGGTCCCCATTGAAGCCCAGTGAACTGGCTAGTGAGTCTCAGGTGCTGATTGGCATCCCAAATAAATACACCTCTCCTGGGGGTTCCTGGAACAATGCAGTGAGGCCTGCCAATCCACAGGGGGACAGCAGTGGTCCAGTCTGACAACTGTAGGAATGTGATTGATGACCTGTAAATAAGCTGGGCGCCTCAGGGCGCACTGGGAGTAAACTCCTGTAACCACACACACATGAATGTATACTGCCACATGCACTAAAAAATGGCAGAACTTTGTTGGAGCTTTATCTAAAGCAAAGGCTAACATTTGCCCTACAACTACAACACAGAAACTTGTGAAATGGTAATTCATCTGCACACATTCTTGTGTCTTCTATAAATAGAAGTTTAAGAGGAAACCAATGGCTTGTATTTGTTGCTTGGAAGATGGCAGTGATACTTACCCTTGGAGAAACTCATGGTGAGTGGTCTTCATTACTCCTATTAGATAACAATAACAGCTGGAGCAGGGAGGCTGGGCACTCCCACCCCCACTCCAGGTGTTAATGGCTTTCGGCCTCTCTGTCAAACAGCTCTCACCATCTGGTGCTAGCAAAATAGTGTTATTTCCATTTGATGAAGAGGATGAAAAAAATCCCAAACTGACAGATATGCTAAAAGCCTAAATAGCTGACAGTTCATTAGCTTTGATCATATCTGGGTCACAAATGTGAACTCCTGGGTTCTCATCCCAGTCACAGGCAGGGATCTGGGGACTGCTAATTGTCCCCACAGTACTGCTCTCTGGCTGCCCTCCCACCATGGCAGCCAGAGCCCTGCATCTGTCCCTTCTGCATGTGCCTGGGTGCCAGGCTGTAATTGGGTGCATCTTGAGAAAACCTGGGAGGCTCAGGTGACAGCTTCCCCCTTCACCTTTGGTGGAATAACCAACTCATTAAATCTAAACACTAGGGCATTTTATTAGGGAGAGTCAGATCCGAAGATTTACTTGCCTATTTTTCACCTGCTTCCCCTCCTGCTTATCCCTTTGTATGCACTAATGGCCTTTCTCTAAGTTATATAATCCTGTCATGGGTATAAAAATATCACTCCAAGGCTGCTCATTTGGCCTAAATCATCCAGCGGTTAGCAGTGACAGGATGGGTGCATGAACCACACTGCAGGTAAGGGACAGCCGTCCCCTCTCTATTCACTGTCACTGGGCTAAGAAATGCTGAGATTTTAATAAGATCATAAAATAGAGTGACAGGGACAGGTATGATAGGTAGCTTTCATTAGCATTCAAAATACCTGGGATAATAAATTAGAGAAATTGTGCAGAAACAGGTGATTTGATTATTCAACATTTTTCAACACCAGGCCAGGCAGCCAGACCCTCAGCAGTTCTGCTGACTTTTGTCCCACACTATGGTCCTGGCAGGGCACAAGTGGCAGGGCACAGGGGACTGCACAGCAATGCTTTCTCCCACGGACTTCAGGCACAAAGGCCTGGCACCGTGTCCTATGTGCTTGATGAGTATGAATGAAATGAGTGCGAGAGGAGCCCTTCAAATATATTTTCGGGACAGGGGGCAAAGTCTGGCTGAATATTTATTGCAACAAGTCTATGTTTGCTGAGAATACTGCGGTAAAGTCACGTGAAAGAGCCTCCCTTAAACGCACGTAGCAATTTACACTCCAGACAGAGACTAGTACTCAGTGCGGTTTTCCTGTGGAGACTCCAATATTATGTGAGATTGGCCTTTAATTTATTCAGTCTGGCTTAAGAGCCAAGTTTTCCGGAACTGTCATTGAATTATATACACATGTATGTAATCTTATGTATCATCTCCGTATAAACTGATTACACAGGGAAGCAGCCAAAGCAATCTTAAAATTTTATATTTGACATAGGATCCTTTAAACCACGTAAAATTCTATTGTGCTTTCTGTTTCTTGGTATTACATTAAAAATGATTTTGAACTTTCCATGAGTGTGGAAAATCAGCAGGATCAATGGATGTAGAAAGGCTTACCCAGGTATTTTCACAGGTCTGTTTAAGGAAGTTTGATTTTATGTGCAGACTCATATGTGGCTTTATAGGCTTCTGATTCATAAACTTCTAAATTCATTTGCATGATAGTGTCTTACAGTAAAATGAGTTACCAGCATGTGGTTCTCCTGCTCTTGAACAAAGCCTTATGGTTTTCTTGATTTGTCATTTCGTTACTATGAGACACTTAGGCTTACACCCTAGTATCATGGATGTGTCATGTGCTTTTAAATGGTGGAAAAATTATAAGATGTTCAGTGCTGGAATTGATTTTGATGACACATCTTTTCAAACTGCCCATTTCAACTGTAGAAACTCTGGTTTGATGGATAACAGAGGAACATTATTGTCTTTTTCTGCTATCCAAGGTGTGGTATCAGCATTTATGAAGATGTATACATATACACATATGGGTATGTGTGCTAATTTTGCCTTTCAATAGCTTACCATTGACACTGCCCACTCATCCAATGACCAGGTCAGCACATTTGAAACTACTTACTCTCGGCAGATAGCTGACTAGTCTTCTAATAATGGTTACCACCACTACTAGGTTAGCTAGAATCCTACATTAACTGAACATTTATTTCCTATTGTTCACTACTGTTTCTTCTAGTTGAAGGTGCTGCCTTCCATTCTCTGAGTTCAGTCAACAATTTAGAGCGGTGGTGGTGAGCCTACGGCACATCTGTTGTTTTTCTTTAAGGAATAAAATGTCAATGTATAAGATATTTTTTTCCTAAACCAAAAACCTCAGCATTCAAGTTTAACTGCAGTGTTGGTATTTTCCAATAAATAAGTGGGTTTTGGGCTGTGGTTTGGGCACCGTCTCTAAAATGTTCACCACTACTGGCCAGAGATATCCCAGAAATTACATACTAGAGCAGAACAAAAGCCAAGGAACCCACAAAGGGTTTTGGGGATTGGCTCGGGGAGGGGCAAGAGTTGAGATTTTTGCCTAAAAGCAAAAACCAGAAAGAAATGTATAGGGCAAAGGTGAGGAGGGCTTTTTGGGATATTAAACAGATGTGCTCTGGAGTTCAAAGTCCAGTTCAAATCCTGATGAATGTTCATTGGCACTGACTAAGTTAACTTTTGGAGCACTGGCTTTTCTCACTTATAAAGCATGGGTAATGACTAAGTCCCATCATGGGATTCTTGTAAGAATTATGTGTAAAGCACTTAAACCAGCATAGAATGCTGGGTGGGACACATGTGCAATCCCAGCATCTGGGAGGCTGAGGCAGATGGATCGCCGTGAGTTCAAAGCCAACCTGAGCTGATGAATTCAAGGCTAGCTTGAACTACAGAGTGAGACCTTGTCTCTAAACATCCCTGCTCCTACGCCCTGCAAATGGCATGGGTTACTAATTCAGACCTCTGGTCTCCTCCATTTACATTCAGTGCCTTGGTGACCTCAGCGTGCCTCAGCATTTCAGTGTCATCAGTAAACAAGTCATTCACAAATTACATCTCAAGCAAACCTTGCCCTTGAGTTCCAGCCCTGCGTATCAAACTGTCCACTAGACATGGCTACTGGAAAGTTTGACTGGCATCTAAAATTTTAGGAATCCCAAATTGAGTTCTCTATCTCCGCCCCTCGCTGAACTTTCCTCCTCTTTGATGAGTCCTCTCTCCCTCAGTGGCTAGCCCACTGGCCCATTCCTCACACTTCGATTCCCGGAGTCATCCTGGACTCCTCGCTTTCCCTTAAATTCCAGACCTAACTCATTCGTCCTCCATCCTGCTCAACTTTCAAAAAAGATTCTGCACTTAGCTCCTTCCTACCGTCTCCTCTGTCAACAATGAGCTTGACACTGTGGGCATTTACAGACCACTTTGTCAAAAGGTGGGAGCATATGTGCATTTCACTCACTCATGAAATATTTAAGACAGGCCATTGCCTGAGACCTAAAGCTCACTGGACCCCTATTACCTCATGCCTGGTGGGACAGGCAGCTTCCGTTCTGCCCCGCCTAACTGCTAGCCACTGTGTATTGTGTCATCATGCACACTAGTGTGAGCTATGTCAGGGGTCAGCAAACTTTTCAGCCAAGGCCTATTTAGTATTAAAAGTATTAAAAGCTGTGTGGGCCAAAGGCTTTCAGTATCAGCTGTTTGACTCTACCATTGTAGTAGGGAAGAAACTGAAGCTAAGTGAGTGAATGAGCCCCATGTGATCCAATAAAACTTCCCAGGAACTGGCCTGGGCCAAGTGCCAGCCTCCACTATAGTGTCCCTTTTATGCCACTGGAAACTGGTCAGTAGGGCACATCTGCGAGAAGTGAGAGCTCATGCAGCTGGTGTGTCTATTTCCAGATGGCAGCGTGGGGCCAGCAGCCGGGCCTTGACTCACTTTAAACAAACATTGCAGCCCTCTCTTGGCACGAGGTTCTTACCCAGCAGCGCCCCTCTGTCCACCTGGCAGTACCCTGCTCCTCCACCCTCAGGCCTTCGGAGGAGAACAGCTGTACTCTGGGTGGCTTCCTGACACCCTGCCTGTAACTCTGTGAGAGCCCCTTTAGTGAAGTCTTCACATCACCCAGTCTTGTCTGCCCCGTTTCCTCTGGGCGTGTGACTGACACACTAGCTTGCACCAGCAGCCCTAAGTCAGCCTCCCTCACTACGCATACTTGCCTTGTTCCTGTTCAAACCAGCAACCTCATGTCACAGGTTTGTTTATCTGTGTGAAACCCCAGAGGCTGCCCACTTCTCCCACAGCACAGAGCGACCTTCTCACAATGGCTTATTAGGCTCTGCACTGTCTGTGGACGTCCCACTGTGCCCCAGTTTCTCCACTTTCTCCACTGCTGTTAGTGGAGTTCTTCAGGATTGCTTGCCTCTTTCTCTAAGTGTTAGCTAATTTATTCACTTTTCTTCAAAGGTCAGGGAGTCTTCCTTGGACTAGCCATTTAAAATTATATGCCCTGCAGTGCATGGTACTATAATGCTAGTACTGTGGGAAGCTAAGGCAGGAGAATCATAAGTTCAAGTCTATCCTGGACAGCCTAATACTTTAATGATGAGTTGCCTCAAAATTACAAACAAATGAACAAATGACTGGGGATATAACTCAGCTTGAGGACCCTTGGTTCAATCCCAAGCACTAGGAAAAATTCAAATTTAAATATAAATAAATGGAATTGTACATTCCTCTCCTCCTTTATTCTAGATTCTCCCTTCCCATCCTAATTTTATTTTACAGAATACAGATTGAGTACCATTTCCTAGGATTTTCTGCACTCAATAGTATTTCAGATTTTGGATTTTGGACTCTCTATATTTAAATATTAATATATTATGGAACAGGATCCAAGTCTAAACATGAAATTCATTTATGTTTAGAAACATATACACATTGCAGGCAGTTATACAATATTTTAAGCCTGTCTGAAGTTTGACTCTCACTGATCACATGAGATCAGGTATGAAACTTGCCACTTGTGGAAACTTTTGAACTTTTTTCCAGCAAGTGCAGATTCTGCAGCAGGTCAGAGTTTGTGATTTAGCGCTAGGCGTGCTCAACTTGCTACAAAGCTTCCTGTCGTTTATTGCCTCTCTCTCCATCCACTATAAACTCCAGGAAGGCAGATATTTCTTTCTTGATAAGTTTCCAGTGTCTGGAAACCAGCAGAGGGACCAAACAGACCCTAACTGAAAGGATATGAGTTTCTGAAAAGACTAGATGTGGGAAACCTGGCCTGAAATGGAAGCATTACATCATTTCTTCCATTATTCCTCCCTCCTTCCCTCTCTTTGTTGCTTTTTCTTCCTCTGAGAGTCCTTAAAATAAGTCTCTTTTTATTTATAATTTCCTGGGGAAAAATAGAAAGCTAAAATTAAAATATAATCAAACTTTTCAGCCCTCCAATGGAAAATGATTTCAATATTCAATGCTCTTTTCCAACAATTGTTCATATGTAGCTCCCTTAAGTTCATAAATGTGACGTAAGGTTGATTCTTGTATTTTACTCTAGGTTCAATTTTTCCACAACAAAAGAAGCTTTTTCTCCCTGATTATGCGTGATTTGACAAATAGGTGAACAGCGCAGATCATATTAAAAAAGAAATACCAGCATTGTGGTGTGTGCCAGCCTCCTCCTGTCCTATACAAAGAACTGATTCGTACAGCTGGTGAATATGAAAGTGTAACATTTATTTTAGGACCAAAAGAAAGAAGAAAAAGCACAGAAGCAGCTCTGAAGGAGAAAAGGTGCTCTGAAGAAAAGCAGATGGGCCCTGCAAGCAGGAGAGATTTCTGCAGGAACATAGTGGAGGGGATTGGAGGTCAGGGCTGCAGTGTCAGATGGCCTCTCTGACATGAGGTCCCGCCTGTCCCATCAGAAGCTCACTTGAGCATGTGCTAGAAGATTGGTGTCAGTTCGGGGCGTGGCTTGATCTCGTGTCAGGTGATTGGTGTCCATTGCTGGTCTTGGGACCTGCTACGGCTGCCCAGGCTATGCCCAGGCGATACCTGGCTGCCCTAATCTGCAGGGTCCTGAGTATCTTAGTCCCTGAGATGCCCCCACCAGCATTTTGTATCATCCCTATTTGTGTCCTTAGGCAACGAGATCCATACATAGGTCTATTTCTCTATCTATTTAACAGTGAAAACAAGTTGATGATATTTTGTTTTTAATCACTGGAACTATTTAAAAATAAATCGGAATCTAGCTTCTCCAACCAAGGTATTAACCTGATGGAAAAATATTTATTTAACCCTAGCTTTCCCCAGTTTGCCTTATTTTCAGGTTGAGATGAAAATATTTGTTTTTTCCCCTAAAGGAAGCATCAAGCTACAAAGTGAAATCTTCAAACTACAACTTATATGCAAAGTAAATATAAAATAAAATACCCTAAATCCTCATTACTGAGTGCAGTTATTTGCTCAAACGCATTAACATTACTTTCCTCTTTCCTGAGCACAACACCCACATTAAAAGGGGAGAGGTTTACTTTAGCTCACAGTTTGCAGTTTCTGTTGATAGGCTCATGCAATGGCAGCCAGGAGAAAGGGCAGGCCAGGAAGAGAGAAAGAATGTTTTGGGTTCCACCCACACTGACCACTTCTTCCCACCAGGCCTCACTTCTAACCGCAACCCAGCTGAAAGCCTCTATAATCCATCAAAGGTTCCCCCTGTGTCTTCTTGAGGCCTTACGGGGACATCTAGATATAAACCAGTTACTTAATACTTACTAGCATGTAACTCAATATCTTTCTTATAACGGCCTTGTGAATCCAAAGCAAGATTTTAAATCAAATACAAAAACAGAGAAAGCAATAGAACCCAAAATAATACTAACTTAAAATGATGCACGATGCTATTTTAACTACATTTTTAATGTTTGGCTTATTATTGAACACATAGCCTCAAATTTGGGTCTATGTTTGATCTTTCTTAATGTTTTTGCTTCAATAATTCATCACTGTGTTTTAGAAAACAGTATGAATACCTATAAGGCAATGTCAACTAGTTCAAGTAAATCACAGCACACACTTACCAAAACTGCTGCTAATCAATTCACGACTGAAAATTTTCATGAAGTTTCATGCTGCAAAGTTGTCTTTTTCCCTTAAAACTAGCAATAGTCTTAGCATTGCTGTGTTCTTGAAACCTGGTTAGAAATAGTCAGTTTTGCCTCAATTAACAATGGGATCATTTGTCATTATAGTTTTACTGCTACCTTAATGTCACTGTACCAGTACGTTAGTGATGGTTGGCTTTGCCTAGAATCAGCTTGCAGTCTGCCTGCAGATCTTGTGTAGCTTTTATTGTACAAGGTGGCCAGGCCACTAGAGGGTTCCACTTTCTTAATATTTTCCTCTAGTTAAATCAAAGTAAGATAGTGATGTTTTAGAGATATTTAGGATTCACTTGGAAGATATACGTTCATAAACACAAACTTGGACTTTCAAGCCACAAAATTATCATATAGCTATATTTGGTATAATAAGGTTAAAGTGATGATAAGTTTGATTGTATTTTTTTATGTCAGTTATTGCTATAGCTAAACTCCAAATTAGCACATTTTGTTAGAGAATGTGCTGGTGCTAGGGTACAGGAACTCCATGTTCCAGTTTGGAAAGAATAAGTGTAAAGCACTTCAGAATCTAGATGGTCCTAGCTTAAATGGTAACTATACAATTTAATAAACTATGAACATTTGGGCAGCTAATCTTTCTGCTTGTCTTAGTTACTTTTCTTTTGTGACTGAGACAAAATACCTGACACCCACAAGTCAAAGGGGGAAGGTTTATTTTGTTTACTGTTTGTGGAGGTTTCCATTCATAATCAGCTGACTCCAAGGCCGAGTGGTTTTGCAGCAAACAGTTTCTGGTGGACAAATGGTAGCAACAGCAATAAGGGGAAGACAAGACTCTTTCTGTCCTTTATATTGTATGCAGTCTACCTGCCCTGTGTGGGGGAGGCATAGCACTTCCATGATTAATGTAATCCAGAACTATGGCAAACTTGTTGGTGGACTCATTTACTAAGCACACATCCTTAATTCCAGGATCATGTACTCTAGATTCAGCCAACTCTGAAAAAGCCCTGCATGAGGCTCTGGGGGAGACATCAAGACAAACCATAACACACTACTGTTTGGCTCTTAAGTATCCCCCAAAGGTTCATGTGTGAAATGCCTAATCCACAGTGTGGAATTATTGGGATTGGGTGGAGTCTTTAGGAGGCAGAACCTATCCTGAAGTCTAGGGGCCACTGGGAACCTGACCTCAAAGAGAATTAGAAAAGCCCCGCCTCTTCCTCTTTCTGTCTTTTGTTCTGACACGGAGGTAAGTGGATTTGCTTCACCATGGACTTTCACCAAGATTTACTCTTCAACATAAGCCCAAAACAGGGTTATTCAATCAAAACATACCTGGTTTCTTTATAAGTTGTTTCACACTTGTTATAATAATAGAAAACTAGCTAATACTCTTTCTGAGTCTCATTATTTATATGTGACAATTATCTCCACTGCTTATATGAGAAGATCAATTGCTCAGAGTTGTATGGAAGACTGAACTAATTGATCCTTGCCAAATGCCTGGCAAGTCTTACACGTTACCAAACATCTAGCTGCTGTTATAAACATGACAGCTGATGGAGCCTCTGGTGCCAAGAAAAAGCGTAGCTACAGCAACAGATCTTTTATGGAGCCCCTAAATCATTCCTCAGAATGGGTGATTATAGCCTTAATCACCAACTGGATGTTAAGGCTCCGTTTTATAACCATAATATTACATAACTTTCCAACAAGCAAGAGTCTAACCTTTTTGCATTTGACCAATCCTTGATCAAATAGGAGCTTTTTTTTTCTCTCCTAAGGTCCAAACAGGCCAGTTGCAGTCGCATTTGAATCAGTTGCATTGCTTTGAAAGAGAGTAGAGCAGAGAGGAATATTAGGCAATTAAAAAACTTTTGTGAATTAGTACGTATTCAGATACATGTCACAAAAAGCTTTCCATGTCTGACAGCGGAACAAGAACAATGGGGTGGATTGTGATGGCGTCCATGTAAACAGAGGTTTTAATTTCCAGAAGATACTTATTCAGATCTATATTTTACTCCAGGCACTTGGAACCGAGTCCAGAAAGGGATAACAAGGGACTCCAGAAGAGCAGAAACAGACCCCCGGAGAAGGGCTGGGACCGCTTGCCTCAAGTCCACTAAATGCTGTGGAGTGTGACTTTTGTCAGCTTCTCTTTTCACTGAGACTCAGTACCTAACAGCCGCAGTTTAAAGGATGACAGTTTTACTTTGGTTCATGATTATACCTGTATTAGGCAGACTCTAGAGCAGAAAGGTTTGGCAGAGGGGCAGGGTGGTAGAGGCCAGGAAGCAGAGAGACGAGGGAGGCATCCGGGAAGCAGAGGTGCCCTTCCAGGTCACCCCACCCACATAACCCACATCCTCCCACCAGGTGGGATTTCCCACCAGCACGTTCTGCATGGCAGTCCCTGATATGAGCACAGCACCGAGATCTAATCGCCTCCAAAAGCCTCCTTGGTGAGCACCTTAGCCCTCGGGGGACTTTCTCAATCTAAACCACAACAGAAGGGTTGCAACCCATTCTGTTTTTGGATTTAAAATAAATTTTTAAACACAAAGCAAGCTTTTTTTTTTTTCCTGTACACTTATTTTTGAAGCATGGTGCACTTATTATCATCTCTGCCTATTTGCATTTTCTCTAGAATCAAAACTCAGGGCATCTCTTTTATCTCAATATCCTTTTTTTATTATTTACTTTTTCATTTTTATCCTTTTAATTAAAGGAAAAATGAATAAAAAATACCAGGATATACTATAGTAACCCACTTTGATTTCCTATTACCTTGATTTGAAACCCTGTATTGCTCTCATCATCTTGTTTTGACTGATTTTCCTCTATTCTGTTTTGCTTGATAGTACCAAGTTTGAAAGTACAGGCAACAACTGTGAGGACAATAAGATTCATTATGATGCCCATTCTGGTTGACTATTATCTTCTTTTGAAGTCCTCGAATGTCTCCAATGTTTTGGTTTTATTGGTTTTGTTCTTTACTGTTTTGTTCAATTTTATTATAACTGATGATATAGGCAATTCTTTTTAAGATAGTAAGAGGTATTATGGCAACCATTGTTGATCACCTTGTATTTTGTTTTTACATTATGTATTATGTCCATCCTTTTGATTTGACTGACTCTGTTCAGTTATGTCACATTTGGTTTACTCTCTTCAAAAAAAAGTAGTAAGAACTGTGGGAGTAATAAAACCCAAAATGTGTAATTGTCATTGTACAAAAGAGAGGAAAAGAAAGTGCTCTAAAGGACATAACTGCATGTATATTTAAGTGTATAAGATAGATAACCAAATTACTGAGTTTTGTTGGATCACTAAACAGAACTGTTTGCAGTCCCACTGTTTGAATGTCCACTTTATATACTTTAATTTTGTAACTTGAACAAGTTTAATTTTGTAACTTCAACAACTTGAACAACAATATGTAATCTATTAACTAGTGATTTCCTACTGTTTATTTTTTTCTGAAATTCTGTATAACTTGTACCCTTCTTCTGTGTTTTTTTTCTTTTTCTCCTTAAATAAAATTAAAAAAAAAAAAAAAAAACACCTCAGGGCATAATCCTCTAAAGTTTGCGTCTAGCATGATTTGCATTTACACACGAACATTTATACGTGGACAGTTTGGATGATGCAGAGCCCACAGGCCTAATATTGAGCTAAGGAAGAGACCACGTTCCTTCAGCCCCACTCCCGGAAGTTTGTTTTCGTCTGGCTTAAAAATAATGTAGCGGTCGGTTGGTGGATTAGGAAAAAATAGCAGCAGAGTGAGGGAGCTGACCAGGAATTGCCAGGAGAGGCTGGAAAGGAAGAACTGATGTTAACCGTGTTATCCATGTACTCACAGGGGCCTCTAATCTCGGCACCAAGCGACAGCTGTGCGCTGTAAGTCAGGGATTAGATCCAGCACCTGCAAAGAAGTAGTCCTTTCTTCTCTCCCAGAGCTCCAGCCCCCGAATGCCATTATTTGCATTATCTTTTACTCCAGGAGGCCGCCTGGCTACTACCAGCTTCCCTCAGCTGACAGGGTTGCCTGTGGTTATTTGAAGTCCTCTGTGTGTGTCTCTCTGCCTCTGCATTCCTCTCCCTGGGCTGTGCAGCTTTATAACTTTTTCTTCAACAGCTGGCAGCTACAAATTAACTTTCTGACTTCATTAGGCTAAAATGTGGAATGATCCCTGATTTGGAGCACCTGAAACATCACCGCCACCTCCCGCTCCCCTCCACCCACCCCTACTCATCAGTCAGGATCCGAGGAGCAGGGAAGTAACACATGGAGAGTCCAGGGGCCTTGATCACAGCCCTAAGTCAGTTTCCCATCCCGGATGAAGCACTGAGTCTCAGACCCATCCATTCCATGTACCCCATCTCTGTGTCAGGACAGGTGTGGCTGCATGATGCCACTGCGGCCACCCCTTTCCTCCTCAGGTGATTCCCATGCAGACACTGCAGTCTAATTTGGGGTTGCCCTCCAGTGCACCATAGCCTGTGGTTCCCCCAGCCTTTCCAGGAAGTCAGGCCAAGTAGGCCTGAGATGTCATTCCCTTCCATCCCTCCCCTCCTTCCTAGGCACCAGTTGGCTCAAAGCTTTCACTTCGCTCCTATAATCAGTTACAAATGGCCAGGGAAAAAAAGTTTTATTTGCCATCTCAGAATCACACTGTTGCAACTATTGATAGGAGCTCCTGGCTCTTTCCCTTGCAACTGGATTTCCTTAAAGCTGCATAATAGTTCAGCAAAGTTGGTGAAGTTGCAGGAGACTTTCTCGCCATCCTGTCAGCTCAAGTGCCAATTTTCTTCCCAGAGAGTTTTCCTTAGAGGGCACTGGGGGAAAACCAGCACAAACACAACCCTTAAAATCCCTCTCAAATCCAGGATGCGCTGGTCCCCACAGTGTTAGTGGATAATGTTCTTTTCCTGATATTGCCCTCCTGAAACCTTCCTTCCCTAAAAGCTTAGCCTGGAGAAGTCTGGGGAGAAGAGAAAGACAGATAAACAAGATTGGCTGGAACAAAGAAACCCAAACATCCCTGACTTAAATAGTTCAAGGGGAGTTACACTTTATAAAAACAACTTGGATATACTTTGCACACGGAGCAGAAGTGGAAACAGTTTCTGATAAAATTGAAGCATAGAAAGTGAACATCCATCCACACCAGAACCTAAGATAAGTTACTTAATTTTGTTTCTCCTCAATGATTTGCTGTAAGCTTTTCTTTCTGTGACTTACATGCAGGCAAACATATGCAGTCATTTTTCTACACCAATCTTCATTAACCTTGGTGGTCACCACGTATCTTTTTAATAGGATTTGCTTCTGTTTTCAAAAATATTCCCATTAGGACACTAGGTTATGAGACCAGTCTATTTGCTGTGAATTCCCAGCTCACCTTTTATATCATTTTCCAGACTTAAGAAGAGAGATAGATTGAAGCAGTTGCTTTTTGAAAATTTACATTACTTCTATACGTGAAAAGGCAGCATTTTGATGCTCATTTTCTCTGTCACAACTGCCCCTCACACGGGCAAACGCTGACTGAGAAGCAGTGCGTGGAAAGGATGTGGAGCTTGGAGTGACAGGGGCTTGGGTTCTAACTCCCTTGCTGACTGACATTGCTCCAGCCTTGGTCACAGAGGTGGAGCTTGTCTTTGTCTTCATTGTTTTCAGCTGAACAGGAAGCTTCTGGTCCCCTCCTCAAAGATAAATGAAAGGGTTGTGAAGATAACACAGGTATGGAAGCAGGCGTGTGGGCTGGAACCACAGCAGCCCCTGAGTGCTCGGTAGATGGGCTGTGGGGTCAGCTGAGGAAAAGGCACTGAGTTTGCATCGGATGGTTACATGTTTCCTCAGAAGCCAAATACACAGGCCAAACAAGCCATTTTCCTCTCCTTAGGTCTCCCTAAGTTGTACTTCCTTTTGTTTATTAAAGTGAAATAAGGCTTATAAAACACTCTGACAGTTTACATGCACATGAAATATCATTACTGGATGTCCGGCTGACCTGATTTTGGAAGCATCCCGCACCCAGAGGGAAGAGGGTAGATGTCACACCCCAAGACCTGGCAAGTACGTGAAGTCCAGAAACCAGGGTACCCATGTCTTGAGCCCCATGAGATTCCTCCTGAGAGCTGGAGCTGTAGATGAGAGTGACAGGGGCAAGCAGTTGTCAGTGAAACCGAACTCCTTTACTAACCAAAGAATGAGGATCACAATGCCTGCTATGTGGGCAGACACAACTACTTGTCCAACAGCCAGCTTCTCTGATTCTCTAACGATAATTTCCCAGTTTGGAGGCAGGAAGAGACCCTTCTCCTCCTCTCCGTGGGGGTCAGCTAGTTCCTTTCTATGGGATGAACTAATGCTTGGGCCAAGTCAGACATGGCCAGCGATCCACCTAGGAGTGTGCTCATGCCCTGATTCTGGTTCACGAAACATCAATCAGAATGTGTGAGATGCATGAGGAGCTTTTATGTCACGACCAGCACAGCTCTTGAAGTTTGGGAGGGAGGGCAGTGGAGGATGAAGAAATGAAGACAAGAATCAGAGAACAGAAAGCTGAGGTCCGGCGGAGCCCCTCCTGATGGGAGAAAGGAAGTGAGGCTGCTCACAGACAATTTTAAGGGCAGGGAAGATCCGGAGCAGGAAGAACATCTAATCTTCAACAAAGCATCATGCCTCAGTGGTTACCCAGGGAACAAGTCAGGAGCTGTCTGCATTACCCCAGGGGGAGTTCACGTCGCTCTGTGCCTCAGCTTCCTGAGCTGTGCACACTTCTCATGGGGCTCTGCCTAACTCATGGCCTTGTCTTAGATACCCGAGGGACAGACAGCTTTGCTTCCAACACTTTTCACAATAAAAAGACAGTCTATTTTTCCTCTCATCCTTACTTCCTGCTTTGGCTTCCTTAAGGAAGATGTTTGATTACCTCTATTACAGTAAATATATAACATAAGGACAAATAACCAGAAGGGGACGATGCTGCCCTGGATATTCAGGTACTGATCAGTGCAGGAGTGTCCATCACAAATCTACTTAAAGGAGAAAACACATATCTGTGTGTTGTCCTTTTAGGCACACATCCTCTCACACCCAGGAGCACTTCTTAGTGACACATCACTGTGGTTTAGATTTAGATCAATTCATTGCAAGAAGTACTTTGTAGTCTGATTTTCAGTATTCTCTTTCAACTGTCTTTGACAAATGAGTATCATACATGAGTTACATAGTAAAGAAGTAATTGGTCACAGATAGGATTTGAATTTCTCTTTTTAAAATATATTTATTTGCAAAGATAAGTGAAGGTAGCAGAAGTTGCACAAGGAAGTTTTTCTCTCAAAGAACAGGATTTTAAGATTCATAAGTGGTTGCATAAAACCTTGCTCAGGTGAAGCCATGAAAAGCAACTCAGTCAATTGGTCTGATTAGTTTGAGTTTATCTTTCTTGATTCTGCTGGCATCCTGCATGTCTTCAGACCATCGAATATGCATGTAAGGATTACAAGTTAAAAATAATAATAATAATAAGATTTGAAAAAGTACATTGAGCCTCCCTGTCAGCAGCGGTTCCATTTTTATATGTCAAGATTAATATTTCACACATACTAGCTCATTAAAAAAGTAACCTTGGAACACTGTGTCAGGTGGAGAAATTTTTTAAGATGTGCTGGAAATTATGCAGCCATAAAGAGCATTCCCAGTAATTATCTTGGTACTCATGTTATGCTGACCATTTTGTCACAAAGTTGGGAGAAGCAGAGCGGCGAAGTCCCTTCATGCTGCCTGGTGCATTGCTTTTTCTCTCAGACTCATTTGTATCATGCTCGTATTTATGCAAAACAAGGTAACAAGGTAGCCAAAGGTTACAGAGGGTGCGTAGGGTTTTGGATGATGAGAGCATTGGTAGGTAAGGAAGCTGGCCTGAGGCTGTCTGAAATTGAAATTTGGAATGAAATTAATAACCCAATGTGAGCATATGTAATTTTTATAGTAAGACTTCTCTAGGGTTCCCACTATGTAGTTTGACATACAAAAAATCTAGGTTAAGATAGAAAACACAAAGTTCCGAGCTATACAATCATAAGCAGCACTTTGAGGGGGAGCTAAGTAGAAAGGGGCTGGTGGGATAGTCATTATTCTTACATTCCCCAGGATATGATTCATACTTGGATGTACAGAACATGGCTGCCTGTATATAGTCTTAGGGATCAATATTGATCCTGCACAGATTTTTACATTCAAGAAGACAGATACGTACAGAGAAGTGCAAGAGCAAAGCAAAATGCTGGCTGACATTGTGCCTATGCTTATCCTTAATTTCGTTGCTGTTCAGGACCTGAAACTGAGATAATTTCCCTATATCTGATTAAAGATCTGCTGTAGTTCTTATTGTTATCTTTAGGGAGGGCATGTTCAAAGGAATACTCCAAGAGGAAAAAATGTGAATTAACAACAACAAATAAGTCAGAAAAAAATACCTGGGGGACATTATCGAATGGCCCCTGAAGATAGTAGACTATAGCTTGGTGATCACAGTCCTGGGCATTAATAACAAATTAACATGAAAATACAAAGTACAATCCTATCCTTCTCCCAAATCATGTTTGCCCTTCCAATGAGGGATGCTGCATATGATTACATTTTGAAATATGTATAATACCTTGACCAGATCAAGAGAAAAAGACTAAATTAATTAGGAGGATCAAGCATTTGCCTGAGATAGCCAACTAGAATTCATAACCATTACAGTATGGAAAGTAATGGTTAAAACATGACTGATTGGCTGTTACAAGTTACACTAGTGCTGGAAATAATAATCTTGTAAGATATGCATTTGAAAATACTCAAACCCTAGACAAGTTAAAGGATTCCTTTGCACAAATTAAAAAGCACTGGACTTATGTGATCTTTTGATGGCTGGACCGAGGCTGAACTGGAAACTCTTTTTGTGTGCCACAGGTGGCACAAGGTTTCTCTTCCCAGCTGTGCTCCTGTGAACTGTGACAGCAGACAGATGAGTAACACAGTCTCTCGATTCTGTCCCATAATCTGTTCTCAGGGTGCCAGCTGAGTGGCAGTGATGACCCTTTGATAAGGGCCAAAGCCATGTACTGGAAAAGCAGTAATTGTCAGGTACTCTCTGTTCTTTCGAGGTTGGCCGTGACACAACCAGAAAGAGTAAAGGTATTTTTTTTTAAAAAGTCTTACATTAAAATTTTTTTTAAGTAGCTTTTGGGGCTGGGGATTTAGCTTAGCAGCATAAGCGCCTGCCTTGCAAGCGTGTGGTCAAGAGTTCGATCCCTGGTACAGATTAAAAAAAAATAAAGTAGCTTTTGGCTATAAGTTCCCTATTTCCTACCTCTCCAGCGAGGCAGCCAGAAGCTAAATGAATGGTATACTGAACCCTTATAACAGTGACTGCCCATATTTTGACCTCCATTTTATTCCTAATCTAATTTCCTGTGATTCAAGCCCTAAATGAAGCTGAACTGTATTTTTCTTTCTACAAATGCCCATTTTCAGGCTCTTCAACTTCTGACAAAATTCTAACTTTCTTTTTTACTGGGGAGAAATCATCTGGCTTCCAATTTGAGAGAGAAATAAAACAGGTTCAGCTTTAACTTGCTCCTGCCAAACCATGGTCAGGGATGTCGTCTCTTGCTTCTTTGTATAATTATTCAAAGTCTTTCATATTCTCCAAGGACCACGCCTTTCTGCCTTTCAGTGGTCACTTTCCTGTTGGCTATGTTCTTTTTTTAAAAAAATTGTATCTTAACCTTATATTCTAGATCCCTGTTATCAGGCATAAACGTGCTAAAATTTCATCCATTGTAAAAATACCCTTCCCTTATCCCCTTTCTTCTGGTATATTCTTTTTACCCATAGTTAATGTATCACCTTTGCAATGATAAGCAGGTAATACTTATATACTTAGCTATTTAAAGTTTTCCTTTCCTCTTAATAAAAATATCAAGAAGCAAAGACTGATTTGGTTTAACTCACTACTAACAGAATATCAAGTGTCTAGCCCAGTGCCTGGCCCATTGTAGGGTAGATTAGATATATATTTAAAGACCAATTAATGAGTGAGTGAATAAATGTATGAACACTGTTTTTTTTAAATGATCATTGTTCCTATTTTTCCTTCAGTATGCTCAGCTTTTCCTTGTCACATCCTTTTCCTGTCTAAATCCTACACAGTAATCATTGATGCTCAAATGTAAGGGATGACACTGCCCACCATCCCGCACACTGGAAGTATTCCTTGATGCCTCTGAGTAAGGGTAGTTGCTCTCTCCACGGAACACTCCCTATCTGGGTCTGTTAGTGAATTGCACTTTGGTAACTGCTGTGCTTGACAGAGACATCATCGGGTCCTCCATGAGGACACACCTTTTACAGAAACAAAACTCAGTACGTTTTGGGCTAATATATTCATTCATTTGTTCTTTCACAATTTACTAGGTAACCATCTCGGTCCATGATAGAAATAGAATGGAATAGAAAAATAGTTTTCATCTTTAACAAACGCATAGAAAGTGATACAGAAAAAACAGACCATCAAATTAGTGTGACAATTATTGTGCTTAGGACTCTGTCTGAGTCCAGAAAGGATCACCAGAGCTCTGAAAGATGAGTAGAAACCAGCCTAAGCTAAGGAAGCAGAAAAAAAACCTGGAGAGAGCTCTAAAGGTGAGTCGGGGCTTGGCAAACTCAGGGTCAGAAAGGAGCTGGTGGCCCAAAAGAGTGAGCAGGTGGATGGGAAGCCAGAACCAGAGCCCTAAAGGCTAAGGGGAACCACTGGAGTAGAGAATTACATGAGTGCATTGATGCTTATTTCTCCCTGCAAAAATGATAATACCAACAAATGGCTACATAGCCATGTATATAAAGCATACTGTAGCTTAGTTTCAAATAAATGTTAAAATCTTTGTATTTTAATGCTTTACAAGGCAATTCTTTTTGAAATGAGATACAAAAGAGAATATATATGTTATATATATATATATATATGATACATATATAATATATATATATATATATATATATAGATAGATAGATAGATAGAGAGAGAGAGAGAGAGAGAGAGAGAGAGAGAGAGGTCAGTGATGAGAACTTCCAGGAAATATGGAAGTTGAATTTGCTCATCCTGAGTTCTTACTTCAGGTTTATATTTTCTGAGATTTACATTCACTCTGGGTAATGTGTATTGTGCATCCTGTCCTTTGGTCATTTTTTCCTGTAAGACTTTAATAGTCTTTTCAGGTTGTTTAGAATTAATGAGGCAAATGTCCTCAATCAAGAAGCAATTTAAGAACATGCTGCTAATTTCAATGAATTCTGTAAACGAACTAATTTAATACCAGTTGACCTTTTGTTTGGGGAGAATGATTTGTGGCTGTATTTTCCTGATTTGTGCCTATAAGCCTTGGCAATTTGAATGGGCGTTTAGAGCCGAGGTATGGTATTAATCATGCCACAAGATGGGTACCTGTCTACGGGGGCACTGTAACAGTCACATCAGTGAGCATCTGGAGGATGTCTTCTTCATAGGAAAATGTTGATCATATTGGTTAAAACTGAAAGATGTAGAATAAAAAATGGTGATATAGATCATGCATAAAGATGTGATAGTGATACTAGGGTATCACTATGATACTATGCTATAGTGATACTATGAATTTTTAACTATATTCTAGAAATTGTGCTTCCCCATTTTTCATTTGCTTTACCCTCTTTAAAGTTAGGCTAGCACTGATCATTTTCAAATTTTTTTGTTAGCATAGAGTAAAATGTTACTTCCTAGATATAATTGAATCATGCTTGTCTTAGTTACTTTTCTCAAAATACTGCTAAAATAAAATACTCAATACTCAAAGTTAAAGAAGGCAAGGTTTAGTGGCTCACAATCTGTAGAGGTTTCAGTCCATAATCAGCTGGCTCAAAGCACCTAGCATGGCAGAGGGACATTGCAGAGGAGAAACAGTCCATGGCAAAGCAGAGGAGGTAGAAAGCAGCCAGCAACAAAGTTGCAAGCAGCAAAGAGCAAGCAATAAGCGACAATAGCAAGCATCTTTCTGTCCCTTATATTTTGTCCCTCAGGGATGGTAGCACTTACATCCAGGGCGGGGCACTGTTTATCCAGCATCACACCATGAATCAATCACAGCATCATGTCCTTAATCCCAACACCACACACTCCAGATCCAGCTGCCTCTGAAAAGTTCCACCCATGATCACATGAGGCTGTGGGGGGACATCTAGGCAAAGCCATAACAGTGTGTAATGATGGTTTAACCATCATGCCATTTCTCTTGCTATTCTCTTTCTACTTTCTCTAGCAAAGAGCCTGTGTTTCTGTATGTTTTCTCTAAAATCAAGCCATCAATAAAAACGTGTTTACTGAAGATTTTCTATGAAGGGTTTGCCTTAATTCAACAACTCTACAGGTGTACAAGCAATGTGAACATTTTAGGAAGCCATCATACCAATGAGAGGATAAAATATTATTCCTGCCACTGAAGCAGTTTCCATTTTAATGGGAAAGAATTGTTCTAAGTATGATTCAGCACTGTTGAATCAAGGCTGAATCAGCAGCTTTGAAGAGCCTGGTAAGCTCAATCTTCCCCCAAAACACACGGAAGGAGAATTGAACTGATACGATAGGAGCAGGGTAGGCTTTCTTTTAAAGAAGGTAAAAAAGTACTAACAATAAAATAAATGATTCATAAAATGACTATGTTATAAATAAGAACTCCTATTCCTAAAAGCGGCATTGCCTCAATAGAAGGAGAAGACAAGCCCCAGGGAAGGAAATTTTCACGCATTTACAAGGGCTGAAAAGACCTTGTATCAACGATAAACCATCATTCCTACAACCCCATAGAAAAATGGCCAGAAGACTTGAAGAAGCACCGTGGAAAAGAGGAAATTTAATGGCCAGTGAGAATTTGAAAAGGAGCTGAGATCTTTTAGCAAAGAGGACCTCGCAAATTGAACTATTACATACAACTATACACCTACCCAGTAAGCAAACTTAACACTCCTGACGGTGCCTCCCTGGCCGATCTGAACAGAGGAAGAGTGTCGTCCTCCACTGCTGATGGGAGAAGAACTTGTTAAGGCCTCATTGAAAAACAACTTGACCCTAAAAAGAACAACTTGACCCTAGAAAAGCTGAAGACACAAGTACTCTGGGATGCAACATTTCCTCTCCAAATTGGGGCGGGGGGAGACATTCACGTGTTTTCATTCACAGGGTTGCTGCACTTTTAAAACCCTGGAAGATAAATTTCTGTTGTTCTCAAATGGCAAAGGAACTCAGGGCAACTGCAGGTTACTGAGAATTAGGGACAAATAAAGGGAGCCTCTTCCTAGGAACAGAAGGAAAGAGACGCTCTGAATAAAGAAACTGAATAATATCTGGAGTTTGATGCTCCGCAAGGGAATTCCCTTTATTTCTGTGAGGTACAAACTAGAATGAGCAAACAGTTTCTTAAATCAGATACTGTGGCCTGGTAAAGGAATGCTGCCCAAAATGTGGAAAAGAAGAGACAGAGCTGCCCTCCTTCACCTTAGATTATACGGGGAAAAAGTTTGTCTAACACTAGGACGAGTGATACAAAACCTGTATATACAAATTTCATGTAATCACATTAGTTAAAATCTCACCATCACCCCAAGTGTAACAGTATTACTAAACCTTTTTTTTTCAGATAACTATTAGTGCATGTTTGCATTCCCTGTGTGCAGTTAGGACATGTACATGGCAGATCTTAATTATTTTCTTCATCCTCTTTCGTTCCCCTCTTCCTTCCCTCAATCTTTTGATCCTTTTCCCATTTAAGAAAGATCTAGTTACCTACATCTGTGTGCTTTTATTTTGTTCTTCGTTTATAATGTTGGCTTCTCAGGTAGAGACATCATGTGCTATTTAAGCTTGTGTCTGATTTAGTTCACTTAACATTGTGGTTTCCGGATGCATCCATTTGCCTGCAGATGACTGAGGTTTATCTTTCTTTAATGCGGGATGGTGTGTGATACCACATTTTATGTATCTGCTTTTCTATTGATGGACCTAGAGGGTGCGTCTCAGATTAGCTATTCAGAACTGTGCTGCTTAAACATAGGAATGTATGCATCACTGCAATATGATGTCTCTAACTCATTGGGGAGGATACCTAGAAAGGAACCGGCGGGTCAAATGGATTTCTAGTTTCAAGATTTTGAGAATCTACACACTGACAAATTAAACTTCATAAAATATTATCCTATTTTTTTTTGACAAAATCTAGTGCCTAGGAAAAAGGCAGGACTAGGAAAAGATGCCCAGGATTACAGAATTTGTAGGTGGTAGGGCTAGCATTCAAACCCAGGGTGATGATTCCTAAATAACACACATAGTGGACGCAGCCTCTCTTCCTCTGAGCTGCAGGCCAAAATAATATGTTAGAGGAACTTGAGCAGAATGCTTTAAAACCTCGCTTCCCCAGAAAATTTATGATTTGCAAAAAATAATAGTTCTTAGGTCTTCTTTCTTCCCTGCTTTAAGGCATTATTTTTGTCAGTAGAGAAAAAAGAAAGTAAAGGAGGAAGTAGTTCAACTCTAGCTTTCCCTCCTCTGATGTTTGCTTCCATTTCATTGCCTCCTGTGCCTCCGTGCGGGGAGCGATACAGAAACACAGCTGGGATTCATCCTGGTCAAGGGGGGCAGGTTATCTTCAGAGTGGGACTGCTTTCCGAATGGGTAAAACAGGGTAATGAAGAATCTCCTGAGCTTAAAGGTAGTCACTGTAAAGATACACATCCATACGGATGCCCCAGCACTTACCACGCGATTATGTTCGTTGAGTTGAAAATATGAGCCTGCTGAACGCTGTGGCTTAGCACACTGTAGAGTGCTGGGTGTTTCATGTGTCAGTGTGGCAGACTTGGAGCTATACCTCACTGCCACTGTCTGACATAGCCAGTCCAAGAAAGCATCAAAGTTCAAATCCTGAACCAGGGTTTCTGCAGAATATATACATATGGTTTGTGCAGCACCATAAAGCCGAACAGTTCAACTACAGGTCTGAATGTGCCTTCCTAGCTCTGCAGCATGAGCAAAGCCTACATTTGGTCATGGTTCTCTGACCTCAGACTGGAATCCAAGGCCCTGAAAGGGAAAATGATGCCTGTCTCTTTCAATAGTGAAATCCTAGCTGCTACTATATCAAATAGGCAGAAAAAAACCCAATGCTCTGGTCCTTCAGGTAAGCAACTGACAAGTCCATGTTTGCTGATTCATCTGTATTTCCTGATTGCAAACCAGCCTAAAATAGTAACTTGTAGGAGACACCAACTCAGGAAGATAGCATTCCTGACCTCCCAAAGTGGTCAAATGAGGAGGGAACAGTGACGTTTTGGATACTGTGTGAAACACATGAACCTAGAAAGTGAAGACTTATGAAAGTGGGAAACCAACTTCAGTTGAGGACGCAAAATTTACCCTTTGAGCACAAAATTAATCCCACCACATTCTAGGTGTTTTCCTCTAGCGAGGAATTCATCTATTTTTAAAGTGACATGTATCACTCACACTAAAAGCAATAACCGTCATTGGTGACACTAGGGACATCATCTTAACCACCAACACAGCTGTGGGGAAGGCACTGGAAAGTAATACGGCCCCTGCTAATAAGGAGCATGTGTCAGATGGGCTGAGGACAGATTTTCACTCCTTCGTAGCATAAACAGAAGTTTTGCAGTGGTGTAAGCGCCTATCTAGCAAGTGCCAGGTCCTGAGTTCGATCCCCAGTACCACAAAAAAAAAAAAAAAAAAAAAAAAATCATCTAGCTCTTCAGCCTTGATGTTCTTTGATTATTCATGTTGATTTCAAGTGACACAGCTACAAAATATGTATTATTTATGCTAACCAGCTTCCCAGACAAGTGTCCTAAGCATAGACTCTGCGGAGAGCAACATTAAAGCAGCAAACTCTACGGTGGGTGTGGCAGTGTATGAATCAATAGTGTAAGCTGTGCTTTACTCTGGAACTTTAAAGTCATTTGTTGGGGACCTGGGACTGATCTTTCTTTGAAAGGTAATTTCACAGGAAATATAAGAAAAGATACCTAAGTAGCATTCTTATTGTACATTTTACCTAGTTTTTACTTAGGTGTTCAAAAAGTCAAAGTGATTCCTATTCCCTTCCATTCTATTTTTTTTTTTTCCTTTTCGCTGACTTTTTTTTAGTCATGGAGATAAATGATTTTTATCTCTCGCACTGATATCCATCCGTCAAGTCAAATGAGCGAAATCCATTTTTTCTATTTCCCAAGGAAATTATTAGGAGAGCAACTGATGTGATAGAGTTACATCTATAAACTCTTGTGCTGTGCTCTTAAAAGATTAGGTAGTCTCCACGTTTTTGTGGGTTTAAATTGGGTTGACATATTCACCCAAATATGCTTCTAGCACAGCTGTACCTAGCGTGTTTCGCGGTCTTCTGAGTGTTTTTCCTTACGTGGGGTACGCAGTGAACACCGGCTGTGGACGGCCCTCTGGTGTCGGTGAGCAGGAACTACAGGCTGACGCGGGAGACTTGTTTTCAAGGCCCAGGTCACAGCGCCCAGGAGGTCTCTCCCAGCCAGGGTCTGAGGCCAGCGCTTTTTCATCTCTAAAGCCTGGGACAGTAACAGCAACTCTTCCAGACGGTTTATATGAGATGTCTATCTTTCCTAGAGTGTCTACATGGCTTCAGAATATGTTTGAGCTGCCTTCAGAGCATAATGGTAGCTGATGATGTCCCGTTTTGTACTTCTGCAATACTGTACCAGTTCTGTCTCACAAGACTCTAGCAAATTGTTCTTTTCCTTCCGAGCCCTCCTGCTCACCTTGCACCTTTGGCTTCACCCTGTGCAGAGCTGTGGGGACCTCTGCGGTCAATATCAAGTGCTTACCCCACCCATCCGTGCCCATGGGACCCTACCGCTTTTAAGTTCACCAAACCCTGATGATGCAATAGAGACAGAGGCCTATTCTTAATGCTATTGTTTCTGGCATAAAGAAAAATGTAAAGGAATGTGCTTCTTAAAACCTGTGCCTAATTTTCTGGTGACAACAATATGCACAGAGGATCTTAAGTGGCGTACTCTTAGGTGGTAAATAATTCTTTTACATATCTTAATCTGCTCAGTTTGGCAGATCTTGAGCACAGCAAAGTCTCCCTGCCCCCTTGGTGAAGTTTGCAAAGCAAAAACTCCAGAAATGACAAGTATAGAGTTTTCTTTTTTATTATATTTGATGGTTTAAACTGGAAACAAATGGATTCATTCAGTTACTTTCATCTCATCTCATTTGTTTGTTTATAGACCCAAAAGGACTCATTCAGGATAGATTTTTATAAAGTAGGGACTTGGAATTTAAATAGACCTGAAATTAACATCGCTCTCTTTGGCAATCACTTTTTCTCTCACGGTATAATGGATGATGTTGTCATATTCAGTTTAGGGAAGTAACTTTTGTCATCTAACTTGTTCTTTTCAGGCTTTGTGTTTCAGCCTCATGAAGTCTGCACGTAATGGAGGTGCCTGGTGAGATGGGACCGGGTTTGGGGCGTCTCCCTTTTGTTCCTTGTCTTCCCACTGAGAATCTGAGAAACTCTGGGAGGATCAATTTCCCCACAGATAATTTCAGATATAGAATGGACAAAACCTCAGGGCCTGATGACTCCTTTTTGATGATTACATTAAACCTCTTTATGCCTCAGATTTACCTATGAACAGGGAGAGAAAATGAGAAGGGAAAAAATGATGACTTTTTAAAAAAAATTGTGGCCATTCTCTAATGGCTTGTGCTGTTAGAAGTGAAGCATTTTCCTATGAAAATGGATGGGACATTTTCTGCCTCGCTGGAATGTCAGGAAGCGTAATTCATTAGCGGTTTGAAAAGCGCGTTGAGCTAATGGAATAAAAGGCACTGGAGAAATTTGAACTAATATTATTAAAAATGAAAAATTGCAATAGAGAAACTTATTTCCCCTTGAACACAGACATCAATTTTGAGTTTTAGCCTAAACAACCAGGCTGAGGAGAGAAAACACCAGCCGCTCTCCAGGACGCTTCATCTACTGCTTTCCAAATAGCCTGACAGACTTTATTTTCTTACAAAGTTGTATACATCCATTTCTTCTTGATTTTACCACAGGCCTTGCACATACAGGGTGTGCAAGACTACGAAGTGTGACATGAAACTATAGTGAACGTTTAAATTAAAAAAATACTGCGGTAAGTGATACATTGCTACTAATCGAGCTCAAAATATTCCCCCTCCCAGCACAATAAACTCTTCCTGTTTTGTGCCTTTAGTTATGTTCTTACGGTCATCTCGATGCTCTGATTCAATTCAAAATGTGAATTTACGTAGTTATTTTGACAATAGGGAAGAGCAGCAGTTAGCCAGATCAGGTAAATAAGGTGGCCAGGGGCATACTGATTTGTTTGCATGAGCTTGCCTTTCCCTTGGCTAGCATTTGGCAGGAACATTCACTGCATTTTTGATCATACTTCCTAAATATACAGAAGAGGGCTTCCAGAACTACTTTAAAAATTGTCAAGAATAAGGAGATTTGAAGAGAAGGGAGGCTACCGAGAAGAGTTAATGGTAATGTCTTTTACTATACTATATTTTAAAAATGTTAAACATCCACCATGCTTTTCGATCACCTGTGTGTGTTATATGGCACACCTTCAATTACGCTCCCTTGCATTTCCTGTGTAACTCTCTTGACATGTAAGAATCACATGTATTCTTTTCAGCCTGGCCTCGCAGCAACCCTGAAAATCTTACTTCAGATGGACCCCTTTCTTCATCTTCAGAGGTTGCCGTCCTCATTATTTCCTAGGAGTAATTAAGATGGGACACTGAAGTGAGCTAAAGGATGGCGAGCTTTTGGGCTCGTTTCTGAGAATATGGGGTAGATGATTGCTTTGTTACATTTAGACTTCCCACAATAATGGTGGGCTGGGAATTAATGAACACAGCTAGGGCTTTTTGATATGGTAAACCTTTGAAACAGTTCATTATTCTGTTAACAGAACCTTGCTAATTTTCTTCCAAATTAATGTTCTTCTGTTGTGATGTGGATTATATTTTATCATACAGTTCAGTCAGCTTCCTTTTCCTCTTTCCTTTCTTTGTTCACTGATTTCAGTTTCTTTGTTCATGGTGTCATTAAGGTAAGTAATAAATAAGAAAAACCTCCAATAATTTTTAAAAGAAGCAGCATACTTTATCTTAACAATGACTGTTTATCATCACATCTCTTTTAATGTATCACCCAAATGCAAAGATCAAACAAATCAATACATACTTTCTAAATGCACTTACTAAGGCTTTTCTCGGGAAGAAAAGAAAGCCCTAAATCCTTTTTTTTCTTTGAAAATTATACTTTTTGTCCTCTGTCAAGTCTTTTAATATGACTAATACATTGTCATTATTTTGTAATGTGATGTAAAGTGCCAACAGCAACCAGAGAAAGTGCACATTAGTGAGTCTAGACATACATTATATTGATGCTTCTGGCGTAATTACCAAACAGCTCCATGTGGGGAAAGGAAAAGGAGCAAAGGTTAAGTGTTTGCCTTTTAATAAATTTTAAACCTGGATGAGCCACTCTGAGCTGTAATGCAAAAGCAGGCTTGGCTTATGCTAACTCACAAAGATATGTGTTAATAATATTTCATTATTTTATTCTATTTTGTCAGCCGTGAGAACGAGTATGCTTTTCACGGATAGAACCGGAATTCAGAGTTGCAGTGAGCTCAGGAGACGGTCACCTGAGCCATGCTTTTAGGGACAGTGATGGAAGGGCTGCCCTCGCCCTGGGCCTTCCGAAAGACATTTCTCCTCTTTAATTTTGCTTTTATCATTTACTTATCAGCCATTTTCTTCCTTCGTTTCTTATTTCATCTGCTTTCTTCCCTTCTTTCTTTTTCATAATTTTTTCTGGAATGGGGAAAAATATGACACAAAGAATTGCTCTGACGTATAAGAATCCACAGAAACGCAAGAGGAGAAAACTGCCGTGTTTAAAACTTGAGTAACTTGAGTCAGAATTTCCTCTACATTCTCAGTTAGATTGTGTGCATCGTCCATCCTCTTTAGACAGACTGAATGTCTTGCAGTCTCCTATACCTAATCAAAAAGAAGCAGTCTAACAGAAAGTCCACAGAATATTAAGTATAATGCACTATGATAGGTAACTAAGCTTTTTTGTAGTGCACATTTTATAAATGCAGCTCTTAGTAAGGACCCAGAAAATTAGGTTTACAAGTATCTTGAAACACTTTCTATGGCTCTTTTCGTTCTTTCTTTTGCATGGTGGTCTCCAAAGAGACCACGTGAATGTTGAAAATACCAAGAGAAGAACCGGAGAAGGGCAAGAGGGAAGGAACTTTGAAGCCCAGTGTTTTGAAACTGTTGTTTCAAGAGCTAAGCTGATGGTGAGATTAAATTGAATTGATTTATAAAAAAATTGGATACACAGTGCCAAGCAAAATGTCAAATGCGAGAGAAGAATTACAAAATCTGTAAGCACAATAATTATACAAAAGAATAATAATGGGATTCACAGCAAGGGGCTAAATGTATTTGATTTCAGCTTATTTATTTCAGCTTCAGAACAAAAATTTAGGGTCTGGGAAGAACGTGTGTCGCCCCATGTTGTATTTGATAGCTTAGAAAACTCAGAACTACTAGAACTATGCTGAATGAGGAGGCCAACAGCCTGTACAGGAATAATTACGCTGACAGCCTGCATGCGTTTGTAGCTTTACACATTGTTTTTAATTAATCTTTTTGATTATTTTAGGATGTGGATAATGTAGGTCTTCCATTTCAACAGATGAAAATGTTAATAGAGAAAAAAAATCACAGGAACAAGTGTAATTTTTTCTCTGCTTTTCTAATACAACTGTGTAACTCTGTTTCCTACTCTGTGTTCACTTACTGGTTGGGAATTTGATTTTTAAAGTATAGGCAGTGAGGACCATGTGAGGTTTCTGCACAAAGAAATGTCAGGCTCTGAGTTGCTTTGGGAGGGGAGGAAATATCCAGTGACTTGGAGAAGGCGGGCGTGGTGGCCCCCAGAGGGGCAGGAAACTGTGTTAGGAGAGTAGTGGTTAAAAGTAAAGGTAGTATTCTTTTTGAGAAAATCCTAAACAGGAGACCAGAATGTGCTGGAGAAGAGACTGCTTGAGGGGGCGGTTCACACTGGGAAGTGTGGGTGAGGCAGAAATGGCATTGTTTTTGCAGGTCTTCACATTTTCAAACTCAGGTTTTACAAGTTCAGAAGTTAACTTGTTATTTATATTATCTTGATGTAACTTGAACTCTGCTCCTCCAGAAACACATGGTTTTGAAGACGCAGTGTGTACTCTAATAATAAATTCCAGCTTCACTAATTTGAAAGCCGTGATCACCTGAATCTATGAGTTGCAGATTCTGTAACAGCTGTAGAAAATAATTATTCCTGCAACCCATTACTAATAAAGGCAGGCTGAATGTTGTCATCAAGATCACAAAGAAATGAACTGTTTCCATGTATTTTGTAACTGCTTGAACAACAGTTCCTGGCACATGATTAATATTACAAATATAAAGGTTGCATCAATGTTACAAATAGACTGTTTCAAAAGCTCCTGTTGGAAATCACTTAGTTATGACACAATATTTATGTTCTTAAAATAATGTTGACATTTCTATATTCTGGATTTTTCACTTCTGCCTAATTATTCTAAATTAATGTGGATTACTGACAGTGCAAATCTATAAACCAAATCAATAGAATATTTGCATGTGTCCTAGTACTCCACAGCCTTAAGGAGTCCTGTATTTAGATGTGAATGATTTTCAACATGTTCAGACTAGCTCTGGAATATTTTAACTGACTGTAAGTTACACAGACATGTATAATTATAGGACAGTATGGAAAGAAAGCAAACAACCTGTTGACAGATAAGGTTGTGTGCTTTTGACTGTTGTAATGTGGCTTCTCAAATAACATGTGTTTCCTGTTAAACACTGCAGCTTTGTTGATTTGACCAGTCTTCATGGGTTTCAGTGATTGCTTAGGGTCAGCAGCACATTATACTACTTTATGCTGTTTATGAATGACTTTTTCCTGGATTCTGTTTACACACATTTAATTAGGTTAAAATCAACCCCAAAAGCCATCACACTGAGGCTGCACAGTGCAAAAAACCCCTAAGTTTTGCTTAGCCGTCCTTCCAGGGTACATGGGGTAATTTTAATCACATGGAGACATGAGTCTGAAATAAATGAATGTAACTTGAGACCATACTCATAAGCGAAATAAATCAAATTCACAGGTATACATACCATATAGTCTCCCTAGTGTAAGAAATGGTAAGAGTACATAAGATTTTATGGTAATCATGATTCCCCATTGCTGAAGCCTTATAATATTTTCATTCATTAGTTGGAATGATTTTATTCTGTTTTGTTTGATTTTATTATGTGTGATCGTATGAACAGCTATTTTGAAGAAAACAAGACATTATGGCAGCCATTGCTGACTTAATGTCATCTTGCTTTGAAGTCCTGCCATACTTTTGTTCTTCTGTTTCCATTGGTTCTATCATGTTGTGTCTTACTAGATTTTAATATGTGTAATAGTATAAACAAATTGTTATAAAAATGAGATAATATAGTAGCCATTGTTCATTTTATGTTATTTGGTTCTGAATGCCCTGTAATACTTTCATTCTGTTGAATGCTTTTATTCTATTTTGTTATGTTTGGTACTATTGTATGTGAAGGTATGCTCAACTACTTCAAATAAAGAGACATTATGGTAGCTACTGTTAATAACCGGTTGTCTTTTGGTGAAGTGCTGTGTTGCTTACATTGTTCTGTTCTGATCTGCTTTGCTCTGCCCTCTTTTGTCTTAATCTCTTTAAAATAAAATAAAAAATTAAAAAATAAAAGAAGTGAGTTTGATGGGCAGTTCTCTCTAGCGCTGGTCCCCAAGGTGGTGGCTACAATTCACCTTGCCCGCCATTTGTGCATTTTTAATTTAACCCTTCAAGATCTCTGCTATGGTCACACTGAGGAGCAGTGCAGTTGGTTCCTGCTCTGTTAAACTGGTTGCAGAAGCAGGAAGACAGTTATATTTTAAAAAAAATGATTCTTCCTGTGTATAATTAGCATTTTATTCTTACGTCTCAAATACCTGCTTGCTAAGGTCCTGGAGAATAGTTGTATTTGTGTATTTGCTGGTTTCTTCTTTTGGTCTGGTCATCACAATCTGCTGCAAACATGGTTATGAGGGTGTTCACACTGGAAGCCTGTTCTGCACTGAGTTTCAAGTGAAACTGTCCATTTCTATTGGCTTAGTTTTTTTGTCTTATTTTAATTGCACCTAGGTATGTAATCATGTCATGTTGTCAGATATGGCCTCCATATTGAACTTTGTCTTTTCAAAAATAGTTTTATCATTCATAAATATTTCAGTGAAAATCAAAGACTGCTTATAAATGATTGATTCTGTAGGGTTCATTGACCTTTCCTGTGAAGGCTTTTATTAAAATTAGAGTATTCCATCCTAAATCTGACCATTAATTGTTAATAATGTGCTGATTGAAACCTATGTTCCTTTAAAACATGAGAAATGAAATTGATAGTTATAATGATACACTGAAATCAAGGAGGGTGATCACAGTTCAAAGAAGCTCAGTCTCAATTTAGCACCACACTATCCTGTACTTTGGTTCTAAATTAAGTCAGCCAGGCTTTGTCCCTGTGAAGAGGCCCAGAAACAACAGATGAAGAGTCTTTGGAGAGGCTGAAAATTAACATTGGGCAGGTTATGTGTGTCATCTGTTAATTGTATCATTTCTTCTTTGAAATATAACATTGTTATTTTAGGTAAGCATATAAAAATTATCATTTAAGCCAATTGTTGGGTTGTCCAAGGGGTGAAACTTAACCTTTCCTCCTCTCACCTCCTGTATTTCCATTTTTCCCCTGATGTGATACCTAACTGTGGGTCAGCTCCAGTGAGAGAACTGGGTCAGCATAGTTCTGAGTGTGGCTGGTGGGATTTAATGGAGACAGAAGACCCATCCTAGGGCAGCCTTTGTAACAGGGAAGTGAAGAAGGCTACTTCTGTTTCTTTGGAGGAGCTCGAGTCTGCACCTTTACCTTGGCATCATCTCCTGGCTCCCAGGGTAGACCTCAGCCTCCTGATAGGGACTCATGTGGAACACTACATTGAGCTCCAGGTCTTTCAACAGGATTCCTTGGATCTCCTTTTGTACTCTTCCACATCTGATTCTGTGGGTGGCTGTTGTGAGCCAGTCTTGTAAATTCATATATATCTGTATATCTTGCATTAAATCTATTTGTCTGGTAAGCACTGACTCATATACCTGAGATTATGAATAATCTCCCAAGTAAATATCTTGTAGTTGAGTCTCTAAAGATCTGCACTACTGAATGCAAAAAGAAACTGTGAGTTGGCCGACTTCCTACCACCTATTTTTTGAAACTTACTGCAGCAAATGCTAAAGATGTAATGCAAGATCATTCAGCATCACTTCTGTCTGCTAAATCAGCATTCAGGAGTTGGAGGAATTTAAGAAGTCATCAAACCCAATTATTTTCTAGCAGATGCTGTGTGTTTCTGCCCACATCCCCTTGATCTCCCCTCCAGGCAGTTCTATGCTTGGATGGTTTCCTGCAGCTCTTTGCCTGAGGGTGTGTTCTGGGGATGGAAGCATGCTTGGCCTTCCTGGGACAGGCTTAAGTGTCCCTGGAGCAACTGGTGGGCAGTAAGTATCCAGTGCTTAGAAACAAACACCCTGGTTGTACACCTCTGAAAAGTGCGCATCTCCAAGGTTCTCCAGCAGAATTTAACCCGCTGTCCACAGAGCTGACTCATTGGTCAGTAACTTTTATCTTCTTTGTGTGCACTTCTCCACGATTCACTGTGCTTGCAAAAGTCACCGTCCTAGTAAGCTACTTGTGAAGGGAGGCTCTGTAAGAACGGGAGCTGTTGCATGGTAGGCACTGTGGTTCAGCTGCATTTGCATTATGCTTTTGTCACTTTAATATTTTCCAAAATACTTGAAGTAAACATTTAAAATAATAACCCATCACAACCCATCTAGAACCATGATTTACTTAACCAATTTCTTCTCCAAGCTGTACATTTAGGAAGATTCATCTATCACCAGAATCATGGAAACTCACTGAGGGAGAACACTTTACCAGAGAAGCACCTGATTGCACCTGAGCTGAGGCTATTCCTCAGTTGTGTTTATGTCTATGAACTCCACCCCCCTCTGCCTGTATTTATGCATACCAGATGGGCTTTTTTTGAATGATAGCTCTGTAAAATAATAGCAGCCCATTTAAGGTCATTAAGGGAAGTCTGTGGAATTTATGATCAGTGGGCTGCCATTTATGCAACAAACTAGGATCCATAAACTACAAGCTAATCTGATAGCAGTTCGATTTCTGATCTTAATAAATGCATAGGAACCTCTACATCTGTAGACATGTAGTGTTTTCCAACTGTTTCCCAATACCATCCATTTTTGTCCCATTGATTATTGTTTCCACTGCATTATTCAGGGATAAAATTAATTACTAACTGCAAGCTTTCCTGAGTGCAATCAGTTAATGCACAAGCCTGTTTACTGCATGCCAGATGGCTCAACAGTTACTTAGAAAGGCACAGCTATTGACGGAACACTGTCCTGTGCGCACCAGTGTGCCACCCAGCGGCTCTGCACAATGGGCTTCTGAAGCAAGGGGATTTAAAGGAAAGAAATCCTCCCCAAGTAATGCACATTATTTCTTTGAAAACCAGTTAGACCTGAAAATGCTTTATCCTTTCGCCCCCAAGCTAAATGTGGCAAGAAGAATCGTTTTCTTTCATTTCTTTAAAATGGGTCCTATTCCCAGTGCGGACAGAATGAGGAGTAAAAGGCATGGAGCTCCAAGTTTGCAAAATGAGCATGAGTGCAAGCAGCAGCGAGTGGAATCTGAGAAAGCTTTCTGTCCCTATCGGTAGGGATTTTTGGCTCAGAATCCTGGGCGTGAACCTTCTCTTCTGACACCCCCTCCCTTAGTACCGGGATCTTCTGAAGGCGCTTTCCATGTTTTGACTGAGATGTCGACAAATACATCTAGTTTTCTGCCCGTTGTGCTTCCAGGGCCTGATGAGTTTATCCCAGGATAAACTATCTCCCAAACAGTGCGCATCTGCTACTCGGGGTGGACAAGCCATCACAGGATCATTTTGAGAAGCTAGCTATTGATTTTTCTTCTTTCAGGAAAGAGAAAGTGGAATGCAGTTGCTCTTCCTGTGAGTGGCTGTATATGAGACTGTCTGTGAATTAGCCCAGAGCTCTGTTAAAATCAGCAAATACCATGTTGAGAATGTTAGGTTTCTCCTTTAGATGAAAGCCTTAGAAACTCAAGCAAAAATTCAGTATTTGGAGCATGTTGCCTGGGAGGGAAAACACATTAAATTCTTACGAACCATTAACACATGCATGTAAGTCATATTATTAGCATCACATTGTCATTGTGGCAAGATGTTTCGGGAAAAGAGAAGGCCAGCAGAACACATCAGGAGTTATAGGGGCCTCTCTATGGTAGTTAGCAGGAGAATGAATTAGGGTAGAGACAGCAGTGAGGGAGGGTCTTCAAGGGCAGACTTCCTGCATAATTCTCCTCCAAAAGAACTGTTTATTATTATTATTTTCTGTATTGCTAATGTGGCTCTGTTCTGTATCACAAGTGTTCTAGGTGTGTCTATGAATATTGATGAATGATGATGAAGCTGGTATAAAATGTTACAGGGCTTCCAGAGGATTTAGAGAACTATTTCTTCATCAGATTAGGAAACAAAATGCCCACTGACCTCCCCACTTTGGAATTACCTTGTAGACAACATATTAGCATTCAGTTAAAAACCTAGGTTATATTTCTGCATTTATAATTTGAATGGTTCTTTTAACTCAGAAACCAAAGGAAAAATTGTCATATTTCACCCACTAATTAAAGAAATGCTGATAGGTGTAACTTTTGACACCCTCGCTTTCTTCTTAATTCTGCTGAACTCGGCACTAGAGATCCATCTACATTCGAAGGATTGATTGCAGAGCATTAGTTTCATCGATATGCGCCCAGCACTTTGAGGAGGCTGAGTTAAATGTTGCACAAGGCTTGTCAGTTATGACATTTGAAAAGGTAGTGGAATTGCTTTCTTTTTTCTTTCTTCTTCTCTTCTGCTTCACTCTCTCCTCATTTTTCTTCATCTCCGCCAACGACAAAGCAGTAGCTTTTCATGATACATCAAGGTTTGCTTTCAGGTTAATGATTCTCTGCCTCCTGTTTCTCAGGCATACAATTTCTTTTTGAAGCAAGATGATACAGCATTTGCTTTATGGTTAGAAATGCTTCTATAGAAGAACTGACAATTGTTGTGGTTTCATCAGTAATGTAAACATTGTATCTATCTACAAATTACTCAGATGCTATTCAAAATATATGACTTTAAGAAAAAAATAATTTACTGCAAAAGAACAATTCATTGGACTCATACATTGGACTCTGAAAGAAATAAACCCAGACTTTTAGGATGAGAAGTGACATTTTCAAAGGCTGACAAATGAGAACTGAACTAAACAAACAGTGTTTATTGCTTTGTGACTTTTTATTGCTTTTCAGGATCCCTGCAAATCATCTCCTTGTATCTGTTGTGTTAACAGTCACAAAGAAAAAGACTAGTTGTTCCAAGCCTGAAAGGTAGTCCCTAGGCTGTCTTTTTATATCTTTCTGCAATATTATAGAAGTTGGTTTTCAGGTGGAAGTTTCTCTAAGCAATCACTTTCCAAAAGAACTGCCCCAGACTTTTAACTTTCAAATGATCTCACTAACTTACAGAAAAAAGAATAGTGTAATATGGGAATAATTGGAGAAATAGCAAACCAGTAAATAAATAAAGAACTGCTGTTTCATTTTTAAATTCAGTATATACTTTAAGGGCCTGGAAAAGTAGGTTCTTAATTGATCTATAGTATTATACTTCTTCCAGATAAGAAAATATCAAAAATGTGCTGGTTTGTAATGTTGAGGGTCATTAACTCAGACAATTGCACTATGTCCTTATGATTATATTTATCTTGATTTTACACTCACACACACGCATGCACACATAGTCTGATCTTGAAACTCAATAGTGAAAAACATTTCACTACTTAATTGGGCTTGGAATATAGGCTTTTAAAGATAATCCGCAGCATTCACATCCAGTGCACACATATTTTGATTTCTGCACCAATGAGCAAAATGCAAGATGTGGTTCCTAAAGTTATCTAGTACTTTAGTCGACGTCTTCCTGTACAAAAATGACAAGGACTAAGCAGCAATGGAAAGTTTAAAGCAGGTGACAAGGATGGCCATGAGTGGAGACCACATCTTTGACACTTTGCTATGCTTTCTGAGGAGCTTAGAAAGGCACAAAAAAGAAAATTAATTCTTTAAGGCTCAAAAACAATTCTAGCAGTGGAATTGAGTGACACTGCTTTAAGTATGTCATTGCTAGTTTCCTTGAGACTCGAGATTCTGTTACCCTAAGCCTTTAAAATATTTTGCAATGATATAAACTGGGGAAGAACAAAAGTGGAAAGAATTGATATGTATTAAATATTCTACCTGGCCCTTTAAAAATCAGGAATTAATTTTTATAGCAAAACCTGAGTGTGGTATTAACACTAGTTGCTGGCAGATAAGGTCAGATTCAGGCTTAGGTGGGCCCACGTAGCTTCTGCGAGGTAGAGGAAGTGTGCAGGATGGTGCCTTTGCATCTTTACCACAGTGCAGAAGCATCTGGTCACCCACACATCCCTCGGTCAGACCCGGGTCACTGCTTTCATTGCCACGTGATTTCTTGCAGAGTTAAGGAGGAAAAATCCTATAACATATGTCAGGAGGGAGGAACACATCCAGCAGATATGCTTGGAACCTACAACACTCCTAGCATTATAGTTATCAGTCCAAGACCCACCAAGGCCAACAAAAGATGAATCAAAGAGTAGACCAAACTTTTGGAGCAACATACTGCTATTGGGTTGGTTGTGGGCATGAGGAAGCCTTCAGTTTCTCCCAATATGATTCCACTCTTGTCTTTTATTTATTTATTTATTTATTTATTTATTTATGTGTGTGTGTGTGTGTGTGTGTGTGTGTGTGTGTGTGAAATTCTATAAGAACTTCAGAGCAAAAATTAAAAACATTCCTGTAGTACATTAACTCTTTTCAGAAGAAAGCAAGCAACTGAATGAAGTCCAGGGATCACATGTTTCCATCAGAGGCATTAGACAGAGGGAAGGCAAAGTAAAAGGATTTCAAGAGTAAATAACTTCGCACACAGCTACCACATTATTCTAGAGAGCAAAACAACTGAGTTGGAATATTGTTGCTTCTCCTACTTGATTTCATATGCTATGATTTTATTTTTCCAGGTCTCTGTTCTAGCAGAAGTGAACTGGCAAACACTACATTATCCTTGTTACTTTCTCTTCCATGGTGCTAGGGGATCAAACCCAGAGCCCCACACAAGCTAGGGAAGTGCTCTACCACTGAGCAGAACCCCCAGACTATTATGTTAACATTTTTTGATCATGACAAAACCAACAATCAGGAGTTCTGTCAATATCGTCTAGACTGAATGGCAAATATTAGATAAAAGATTCCAATATTGTGATAGGTAGCAAAGGCTCTTTAACCTTAGAAAAATAAGGAGGAAAAGGGAGGAAGGGAGATAGTGCTGTTATCATGCTACAGATTGTGTCTGACATGAAGAACACAGCCCCACAACATCGACGTTAAGTGCCAGGATCAGAGGCGAGATTCATAGATTCTGCAAAATGGCTTAGTTCCGTCAGTCGGTGAATCAGCGCATTCCCTTAAGACACAGAACAGCTGGCAGATGAAGCAAGCTCTTTGTTGCTGTTTTTGCCACTAGCACTCATGGTAGATTTGTCAACAATGTGAGTCTAACAAATGGCATCTGCTTATTTTTGCTAAAGGTGAGAGAGGATACTTAACTTGAGGTCCAGCCCTGCAGCCTTGCTCAGTCTGAAAACATTGTCTGTGCAGTTTTCAGGCCGTGGCACCTACAGAAGGGCATCACACAGTAGGCTGACAAAAACACTGAGTCTTTCAGAAGATAGTGCTTAAAAACAAGTTAACAGAAAGGATATGAATTTAGATGTGCAAAGTGATTGAAGGGAATTTCTGCCTTTATTCCACCTTTCCTTTTAAAGTGTGGGTACAGCACATGTAAGACTGTGCATTTTATTTGTTGTTTCTGTTGCTGGGACTGAAGAGAACATATGTTTTATTGAATGTTACATTGAAGAACTGAGTCCTATCTGAGCCCCTGTGACTGACATCTCTGGTCAGTTTAATAACATGCTGTTTTCCTAAAGATCACTCCTGGCCATTGACCCCCAAATGCTTCCACAGACATTAAGGGAAGAGAACTGAGTGAAGGAAAGGGAAGGAGGTGGGAGCATTTCAATCATTCAGGAAGGTACTGAAGAAGTGTAGAATTAAATATAAGACATGAAAAAAGTTGTGAAAAAGTCATAGTAAAATATAGGAAGAAATATTTCCCACAGGACATTTATCTAAGATGTTCCCCAAAAGAGTCATATCCAACTCCTTCTCACATCCACACCATGGGTATGGCATCTTGATGGGCCCCCCCAAGCTTAACCCACGCCAGCATCAACTCTTAAGTCCAAAATTAAAACATCATCTAAGTCAGGTCCACACCAGTCAGATAAATTCCTCTTCAGGTATGAATCTGAGAAGCCAGATAGATAGTGTACTTCCAAAATGCAATATCAAGTTATGTACTTCCAAAGTACAAAGCTGAGGCAGGGAAAGAATAGACATTCCAATTCTAAAAGCAAGGAATGGAAAGAACAAAGACAGAAAGGGGTGACAATCCCAAGTAAGGCTGAACTGTAAAGCAAGTCTTATTAGACCGTAAAACTCGGGAGTAACTTTCTTTGAATTCATGCCATGACCCTCAGGACCACTGGATGGCACAAAGCTTCCCTCCCACCCCACACAGGCCAGGGTCCTTCTAATTCTAGTTCAAATCTGTGTGTAGCTGAGGAATTATCTATTTCATCTAGGTTTTCAAGTATTTGTGTAGGTACCTTACAAAGTAAGGTACCTCTGATGATTCTTAAATTTTTAAATTTTTGTGATGGGCCCCATTTTGGGACTTGGCATATTATGACGTCTCTCTTTTACTTGTGTTTCAGGTTGCCCAGCACTTTATCTATCCTTTTATAGGTTTTTGAATAAAGATTTGATTTATTGATGAGGCATGGGATTAGGTATTTGATTTATTGATTGTTTTTCTATTTTATAAATTAGTATTTTTATTTTATTTTATTTTTTGGTTTATGAATCTTTTTTCCTACTTTCTTGATTCTTGATGTGGTTGATAATTGAATTTGCATTTATTCTTTAATGTTTAGTGATAAAAACATGTAGTGTTATGAAGTTTATTGGGATCATGAAGTTATCCATAGATTTTGATATGTAGTATTTTCATTTTAATTATTTTTAAATCCTTAAAATTATCCTATAAACGACCCAGAAGACAATAATTGCTACAATGAAGCTACAAATTATGAATTAAAATATTGCCAGCAGATAAAGTTATCATGCACTTTACTCAAAATTACAAACTTTTAAAAAATCACTTTATTACTGGCTTACTTTGCACATCTTATATGTACAGGTGCTTAAGGAGAAAAACCATGATGATGTATGCTAGTGAAGAAATTCTGAGTTATTTTTGTGGTACTATGAGTTATTTTGCTACTCTATGACTGTAGAGATCCAAGCAAGAATATAAGGTCTGGATCTCTGAATGTGTATACTTCAAATCCCAGATGTAAACATAATAAAGTAATATTTTTTTCTTCATATATCTTCTTTTTACTTTAGGTCTCTCATCTACTGTATCCCCATATCCAATACTATTTCCTCAGTGGATGAGGTTGAAGTCTCAACTCTGAGGCCAAAGATAAATATTTGCAGGTTGAGCAATAAAGGTTCAGTGATATTTGTTAGGTTCTGTATTGCAGGGTTTCCCAAATCCTAAGCCATGGGCCAGTACCAGGTCCAGTGTCCTGGCCTGCAGGTAAGTCCACAGAGACCCTAGAGGGAGAATGGGGATGAAAAAGAAACAAGAGATGCAAGGAACAGAGACAAGACGAAGTTTGATCAAGTCTCGTTTATTCAAGGAATGAGTATCAAATATATATTGGGGAGGAGGGATTTGGGTTCTGAGACGTCAGCAGGTAACTTAGCAACGTGGGCAAGACTGAGGGTCAGAGGTTAATTCAAATTTCCCATGCGTGGGCTCATAAGGTGGGCTGATTAGCATAATCCCTTAATGAGCCAAACAAACTAGATAGGCAAGGTGCTGCTTAACTACCAAACTTGGCTCCTAGAGGGAGTTAAGGTGATGCGGCCTGCAGATATAAGGTGGCAGCCAATTACAGGGCTTCCCACAATCCAAAACCGAGCTGCACAACAGGAAGTTAGCCGCAGAGGAGCTAGAGGTAGCAAGCCTTCGTCTGCATTTGCAGCTGCCCCAGTCTGTGGAATTTCTGTCTCAGTTCTACCTGCTGTCTGGTCTGCTGCCTCCTTAGATTCTCAAGGGACATGAGCCCCACTGTGGACTTCATAAGGAAGAGATTCACGCTGCATGTTCCTTGGGGGGATCTAATATAGTGACACTGGAAATACAGTGCACAATATCATAGTGGGAAATACAGTGCACAGTGAGTGTAATGTGTTTGACTAACCCCCAAACCACCCCTCCACACCCCACCTGCAGAGAAATTGTCTTCCACAAAACCAGTCCCTTGTGCCAAAAAAGTTGATGATTGCTTTTTAATGAGTACTCTCAAGTCCCTAGTCTCCATTAGCAAAAGGCTCACCATTAACTTTCCACTGAAAACTTGCAAGCTGACAGGGGGTGTGGAAATCACACCTATGAAACCATGCTAGATCTAAACAAACTCACCTAAATTCTTTTCTCCAAAACTTCTAACCCTTATTCCTTTCCTCTCTTTATCTACATAGCATTTATTCTGTTTATTTCACTTGCCTTATTCAAATAGATGTCATGATCTTGTATAAATTTTTCTCAAAATTTCAGCTTTATCTTGGTCCACATCTTATTCATCTCCGCATCATTTGTAAAGCCCAAAATACTGGTTTTTTTAGCGAGTAGGTATTCACTACATTAGCTGAATTGAATTTGCCCCATAGATTCACAGTCCATTTTATAAGACATTGTCAGGTTAATGTACCTGACAAACTGCTTTGTTCATATTTTTTCTGATATATGGATTTTCATGGGCTCCCTCTTGTCACTTAATGTTAGTCTCTGACAGTGATTCAGGGTGGGCAGTGAACTTCATGTTTTCCTTAGACATTTACTTTATTGCTAAAAAAAAAAAAAAAGATTCTTCATCTTCCTAATTAGTAAGTGGAATTCCTGCTAAATTCTCTGCAGGTTACATCATGAACAACTTCCCACAAGGTAAGCAAATACGATGAGTCTGTTATCCTTCCAAGAAGTTGCCCCAGATATGCAGGGATAGCCTTACTGGGAGAAGCCTTGTCACCATCTGAGGACAGCAAGATGTAATGTTGGTAAATCCTCACACTCAGTGGTCTCTTCTGGTCACTTACAAGGTGCGAGTCACCATAGATTTGGAAGGAGACAGGTTACTAAACATCTGGCTTAGTCACAAGTAGTTGTCCTAGGCCAGAGATGGCAAACCCATGGCACATGTGTAATTGTGTTTTTCTTTTAAAACAAAGGATGTTAAAATATGAGGTTGTACTAAATTATCACCTTGGCAGTAGGTATTAATTCCAGTGTTGGTACTTTGTAATAAGTTTTTGTTCATGGTTTGGCACTTGCTTTCTAGAAGGTTCACTGTCACTGTCCTAGAAGATTGTGTGCTCTAAGTGGATTTTGCAGCAGTCAATGCAACACCACCAGCATGGTTTCAGGCCAAGGGCAACTCTCTTGTTCTCCATGGCAATCTGAACGATTGTTTTTGGAGGGACTTGCAAGAGGCAGTAGGTCCCATGGTAAGCCACAGCACACATGGAATGTGATTCTCTGCCCCATGGAATAAGAACAGATTGGGAAAAACACTGACAACAGGTTGAAGAAGATGGGGTCATGTTTTGCTGTTTCTGGGTACACTTGTCAGCCAAGTAGAGACAAAAAATTATGAAATCTTGGTAAAAATTGTTTGGTCAGGGGTGGGAGCCCTAGCACACAGTTAAATTTAAAACATTTCCTTTAAAACTACAACAGCTTCTATCCGCCCCCGCTGTCAACCACTGCATTTATGAGGAAAGCTCCACGGCCCTTTGTGAAAGACAAGGATCATTAACTTCGTGCACCAGTCTCCTTCACCATCTTTCTTAGGGCCTAGGGTTTTCTTTCTCCAAGCGGTGAGATTGTTAATTTCATCCCACTGCTACAAAGTACAGCCTGCCTCCTCCATGCTCCAGATTCTCTGTTTAGGACAATGATGGCAAACCTTTTAGAGACTGAGTGCCCACAATTCGACCCCAAATTCACTAATACACTCCAAAGCACCAACACTATTTCTATGCACACTGTTCTCCAGTGCGTGGCTACTGGGCGATGCTGGGGTGCTTTGGCTTGCATGTCAATGGAGAAAGCTCTGCATGCCTGCTGCAGAACACGTGGCATAGGTTCACCACCACTGGTTTAGGAAAATGAAAAGCTAAAGAAAAAAGGCAGTCTTATAAATCATATCAGAGACCTGCAGTGCCTCTCAACTCTGGCCCACTTGGGCTCTGCACGCGGACTCTGCAAGGAGAAGGCTCATGTTTATCCTTTACAGGAGAGTACTAATCCACTGTGTGTAAACACTACATTTTCCTTATCTTCATGCCTCAAATGGATCCTAATACGCATTAGCAGTTACTGCCTGTTCATCCTCCTCTCTCAACATCCAGCCCTTGAAAGCACTAAACTACTTTCTGTCTCTATGGATTTGCCTATCCAACACACTTCATAAACACAATCACACCATGTACTGCATCTCAAGTCTGTTTCCTTCACTAAGCATAATGATTTCTAGGTTTGTGCATTTTTTTTTTGAATTTTTATTATAGAACTATAAGTCACACAACATAAAATTTGCTATTCTAAAAATGTACTCAGTTTGGTTTTCAGTATGTTCTGAGTGTTGTACATTCCTCACTGCTACCTAGATCTAAAACATTTCCATCGCACCAAGACAAACCACGTACTCATTATTAATCCCTTATTCCTTTTGTCCCCTGCCAAGGCTCATCTATGCTACGTCACATTTCAATACTTTAATTCCTTTCCATGAATGCCATGTTTAGTTTAGTCATCAGACGATGGGCGTTTTAATTGTTTCCATTTCTTCACTTATTAATCATGCCTCTGTGAACATTCACATATTAAGCTTTTCATGGACTCATGTTTTCAATTCATTTGTTATTCTCCCTACCTCATGCCTTCATTGGGTATCGCTATGGAAATGTTCCTCAAGTCATTAAAATTTAATCACCAGTGTGGCAGTGCTAAAAGATCAGATTTTAGGTGACCAAATCACAAGGGCAGAGCTCTTATGCTTGGGATTAGGCTTCTTTACACAATATTCAGCTTCTTTTTGCCTTCTGCTCTCCTAATATATGTGGACACAGCATTCCTCCTCCTCTTCTGCCATATGAGGACACAGAAAAAGGCACCACCTGGGAAACAGTAAGTTGCCAAATTCAAAGTGCTGGATACTTAATATTGGGCTTCTCAGCCTCTAGAATTATAAGAAATAAATTTCTATTTTTTTCAGTCTTACGTTACACTCCCTGCATTTTTTTATTTTTTGTTTTGAGAAAAGGTCTTGCTAAGTTGCCCTGTCTCCTGCCTCCCAGAGTTCTTGGATCACTCAGGAATTTCTATTCTTTATAAATGACTCAGTCTGTATTTTATTATAGCAGCATGAATAGATTAAGATAGATATATAATTACACGTAGAAGTATAACGTCATATGTCAACTTGGTGTTTAATTTCTGAAGAAGCTCCCAAACCAGCTACATCATTCAAAATGTATGCAGTTGTCAGTATCCCTTATCATTACCTTTCTGCAGTGGTCATCTTAGATGGTATAAAGTGTCATCATATTTATTCTTGTTTTCTAAGTAATGATATTGGACATCACGTTATGTGCCCACTTAGGGGAGACATGTCTGTTCATATTATTTCTCTTTTGGAGATATGTCAAACTCGCCCTTTTAATTGGAGTGTTGAACCTTTTACTATTAAGTTGTGTATATCTATATATCCAAATACAACTCCCCTATCAAGTTTCAAAATTCTAACTCTTACACTTCTATCTATAATGCATTTTGAGTTAATTTTTATCTGTAAGGATTGAGTCCAACTTCACTCTTCTGAAGTGAATATCACTTGTGCCAGCGTTTACTTAAAAATGTCTTCTCTCCTTTAATGAATTGCGTTGGCGTAGTCCAGTGAAATCAAGCTCAATTATGACCTAATAAAGCATTCATACTCCCTTAATCCAGCTTTGCTTAGTGAACTGCAGCCTCACCCAATGCATAAACAAACAGAAATCTTAACTGAAGAATTTGCCTTTGTCACAAATGGCTGAATCTCAACCAATCGCTCTAACAGCGTGTCAACCAATCACTGTAACTGAGTTTCAACCAATCACAGGCAATCAACTATTCAAACAGGTTCCATACAGTGAACACTAAGCTTTAACAAACTGAGCTGTCTCTGTATTCAGTTTTTAAAAAAAGTTAATTCCCCCTTTTTTGTCTATAAATATCCAGCTTCATGGCAGCTAGGCAGTCTTTCCAAGCCTGTTCTGGTTTTTAGCCTGATTTGCAAATCTTTGTTTGCTCAATTAAACTGTTAAGTTTAAGTTGCCTCAAGTTTTTTTTTTTTTTTTTTTATACCATGTTGAAAATCAATTTACCATAAATGTAAGCATTTATTTCTGGACTTCTGATTGCATGCAGTGATCTATATGTTTATTCTTATGCCCCATTAACACCTTTTTTAAGGAGCCTGCCTTGATTCTAAGCATCTGTTGCCTCATGGTCTCGCAGTAGCTCAGGCATTCTTGCCTGCTCTCAACATTAGGAAGAAGGCAGTTTTCTAGGACAAGTGTGCTGATTTCAATAATTTAAATTTCTTTAGAATAGCACTTATTCTTCAGTGGATCACCTTCGTCATTGTAGAAACTCACTTAGGGCCAGCAAGAGGCCAAATACTGACTTACCTGAGGACTTTGTCTCATTTTGGGAAATCTTCCCAAGGAGGCTAAACTCATAGCTTCCAAACTGCACTGCACTTCCAAGGTCTTCTTCCGCTGTCTTCAAATGGGTCCAACAGTTGTGTAATAGGCTACAGAAAGTGTTAAGCCATAAGATAGTACAGGGACTACTTTTCTTCCTACACAAGAATTATATGCTCTGCCCTCATCCTTCCAAGTAAAAGGTTTTAACACCACTCTGACTCTGGCCCCGTGGTTATGAATTTCATTTCTTTCATGATTGTGTAGATGTACATTTCATGATCCTGTAGATGAAGAGTCTGGAATTTTACTTTACTTCCAAGCCAACTGATTGGCTGCTGCATTTTCATGGAATCTGGCAGAAGACATAATGGAAACAATCAATTAGAGACAGGGCAGTTTGTTACAGAATATAACTCTTCAGAGTACCTGTTCATTCCAGTTCCCTCCATAACCTTAAAGCTTAAGTGCTGAACTGAAGAGGAACAGGTGGTATTGCAATAGCAAGTAGAAACACTGAAACAATATCTAGGATTTTGGAAGCAGATTTACTCATGTTGACAGGCACTAATCAAGATCACTCCCAGAATATGAGGCCCTGTTCTCTGGAGGTCAAGGATTTATATGAGATAACCAATCAGGAAGCATAGAGGCAGAATGCCTTGTAAACTGGGGATTGGCTTATACATTGTGCATCACAGTGACCAGCCGTTTCTAAGAGACAGAAGCAACTGGAACTGGAACAGGAACTGTTACCTAGACAACTAAGAAACTGAATAATACTGCCTGCATTTTCAGTTATATCTTCGCAGGCAGCCGATATGCATTCCAGGAGATACACCAGACCTCAGGAATGTCCATCTTTTATATTGTGCATAAACATGTTTACCCTTTTTTACTATCCCTAAGGTTTTAATCAAACCTGTGTGTCATACCTAAGAAGACGCTGTATCCCTTAGAGCTATTTGCTGCATTAATGTCATTTTTAATTATTTTAAAGAGAACAAAACAAAACAAAACAAAACAGAATGAAGCAGATCAGAACAAAACAATACAAGTAACACAGGATTTCAAAACTAGACAACAGTGGCTACCATCATGTCTCTTGTTTTCTTCAAAATAGTTGTCCATATTTTCACACACAATGAATTCAAACAGCAAAATAGTACAAAACTGAACAAAACAAAAAAAAATGTGAAAGCATTATAAGGCCTTCAAATCCAGACAATAGGGAAATCAACAATGGTTACCATAATGTCTCCTGTTCTCTACAAAATAGCTGTCCATTCCTTCACACATATTGAAACAAAATCATAGAAAACAGACTAAAACCAATAAAAACGAAGGAAAAAAGCATTATTGAACATGAAAATAAGATAATAGGAAATCAGCAATGGCTATGATAATGTCTCATTTTCTGCTAAGTAGCTGTTGATACTATCACATGTAATAAAATCAATTCTTGTAAACTCTTTAGGAGAACATCTAGCCATGTATAAGACTATACAGGTACAACTATTCTTTCTGTATGAGAGGGAAAACTAAATCAAAACTAAACAAAATACAAGAAAAAACATGAAATAAAAGTGGCAAATAACAATAAAGAGCCCAAAATAATAATTAAGAGTTTCAAAACAAGGTGGTAGGAACATAACTAAGGTTATTTTTCATAGTTATCTTCAAAAGAGTTACTCAGATTACCAGATTTAAACATGCAAAATTGATGTAATCCTATGAATGTTAGCTGTTTTGTTCCAAGAAATAATAGAATTGGAATCTAATGATCTTAATTTTCTTAAGTGTATATACATAAATGTATTTTTTTAGTTTTCCTTTCTTTTTTTCCTTCTTTTTCCTAAGTTATTTTTCCCCTTTGAGCAGTTTCTTATCTTTTTCACAGTATTTATTAAAGATTTTGTATATTATTTTATTATATATTATTTATATGTTATACATTATCATTACTTACACTTGGGAGACAATATTTACACATGTGAGTTTGATTTATTTCACTTATGAATGTGGTCTCAAGTTCCATCCATTTACCTATAAAAGCCTCAATGTGATCCTTCTTTATATCTGAGTAGTACTTCGTTGTATAAAAATATCACATCTTTTTTATCCATTCATCAGTTGATGGGCATTTAGGTTGTTTTCAAGATTTGGCTATTATAAATTGTGCTTCTATAAACATGGATGCACATTCTCCTGAGAATATGCCTAGAAGTGAAATAGCTGGGTCAAATGGGACTTCCAATCCGAGCTTTTTGAGGAACCTCCAGTCTGACACAGTGGTTGCATCAGTCTGCATTCCCATCAACAGTGCAGAAGAGTTCCTTTTTTCCCCACAGTCTCTCTAGCATTTGATATTGGTGGTTTTCTTGATTTTTGCCATTATTTCTGGAGTGAGATGCAATCTTAGTGTTGTTTTACTTTGCATTTCTCTAATGAACAAATAATGCTGAACATATTTTCACGTATTTATTTGCCATTTGTATTTCTTCATCTGAGAAGTGTGTATTTATCTCAGATGCCCATTTCTAGATTGTGTCTTTGAATTTTGGGGATTTGATTTTTAAAAGATGCATTATATGTTCTAGACAGAGGTCCTTTGTCTGAGGGACAGTTGACTAAGATTTTTTCCCAATTTGTGGGTTTTCTTTTTACTCTGTTGGAGATTTATTTTGACGTGTGAAACCTTTTTAATAAGAAGAGATCCCAGTTATTGATTCTTGGAAGTATTTCACGTGCAGTTTGATTTTTGTTCATGAATTCTCTGCCTAGCCCTATGTCTTCAAGATTTCTACCTACTTTGTCTTCCAGCAGATTTAGTGTTTCTGTTTTAATATTTAAATCTTTGATCCATTTTGACTTTAGTTTAGTTCATGATGATAGATATGGGTCTAGTTTTACTTTTTAGCATATGAGTAGCCAGTTTTCTCAGTACCACTTATTAAAGAGTCTATCTTTCTTCCAGTGAACGTGTTTGACCCCTTTGTAAAAGATAAGGTGGTTGACTGTATTTGTAGTTGTGGTCATATCTTCTAATCTATTCCACTGATTTTCAGGTGTTTTTATTCCAGTACCATGCTGATTTTATCACAGTAGCTTTGTAGTGTAATTTCAAGTCAGGGATTGTGATGCCTCCTCTCTTGGCTTTGTTACTTAGAATTGCCTTTGATATTCTAGGTTTCTTTTGGTTCCAGATGAATTTTAGGAGTGATTTCTCTAGATCTGTGAGGTATGTTAATGGTATTTTGATTGGAATTATATTAAATCTGTATAACAATTTCCTATCCATGAACAAAGAGTGCTTTTCCACTTTTTGAGATCTGCTTCTATTTCTTTTTTCTGAGTACTGTAATTTTCACCAAATAGAGCTGCTATTTCTTCCTTTGTCAGACTGATTCCTAAGTATTTCATTTTTTGGGATGCTCTTGTGAAGGGTGTGGCTTCTTTTATTTCTCTCTCTCTGACTTTGTAGTTTGTGTACAGGAATGCTATTTATTTTTGAGTGGTGACTTTATATCCAGCTACATTACTGAATCTGGTTATTACATCTAGAAATCTTTCAATGGATTTTTGGGGGTCTTTTATGTAGAGTATCATATCTGCAAATAATGATAATTTAACTTCTTCCTTTCCTTTCCTTATTCCTTTCATTTCTCTCTCTTATCTAACTGCTCTGGCCTGTGTTTCCAGCACTGTATTAAATAGGAGTGGTGATAATGGACATCCTTGTCTTATTCCTGATTTTAGAGTAAAAGTTTTCAGTTTTTGACCATTTAATATGATGTTGGCTGCTGTTTTGTCATAGTTGCCTTTTATCAGATTGAAGTAAAGATCATCTATTCTGATTTCTGTAGGGTTCTTATCATAAATGAGTGTTGGGTTTTATCAAAAGATTTTTCTGCATCCATTGAAATGATCATGTGATTCTTGTGTTTCACTCTTTTAATATGGATATATTATGTTTACTTATTTGCAAATGTTGAACTCTCCCTGCATTCCTGGGATGACTCCCACTTGGTTGTGGTGTATAATTTTCCTGATGACTTGTTGCATTCTGTTTGCCAGCATTTTACTGAGGATTTTTTGCATGGATGTTCATTAGGGGATTGGCATGTAGTTTTGGCTGGATCTTTCTCTGGTTTTGGTATTAGGATAATATTGTCTTCCCTGGATGACTTAGGGAGAACTGCTTTCCTTTCAATTTCATGGAAGAGTTTGAGGAATGTTGGAATAATGTCTTCCTTGAATTTCTTGTAGAGTTCTACAGTGACTCCATCAAGAACTGGGCTTTTCTTTGTTGGTAAAGTTCTAATTACATTTTCAATTCCATTTACTGAAATTGGATTATTCACCAGTTTTAAATCTTTATTCAGCTTTGGTATTTAATATGTATACTTATGAGAGTAAAGTTTTTCAAAGTAAGTATTGATGATCTGCCGTATTTCCACAGGGTCTTTAGTCCTTTTCATTCCTAATTGCATAAATCTGAGTTTTTTCTTCCCTTTTTAAAATAAAGTTGGGTAGGAGCTTATCAATTTTATTTATTCTTTCAAAGAACCAACTCTTTGATTCATTAATTCTTTGTATTATTTTCTAATCTTTATAGGTTAATTTCTGCTCTGATCTTTATAATTTCCTCCGTTCTTTTGGCTTTGGACTTGACTTGCTCTTCTTCTTCTAGGTGTTTAAGATGTAGCATCAGGTTGTTTATTTGTGTTTGTTCTGTTTTCCTGATGTGGAAATTCACCACAAGGAACTTCCCTCTTAGGACTGCTTTCATTCTATTCCACACGTTCTGGTAAGTTGTATTTGTAGTTTTGTTTGCTTGTAGATATTGTTTAATGCCTTCCTTAATTTCCTCTGTGACTTGTTGATTGTTCAGGAATGTATTATTTAATTTCTATATGTTTATGGAGTTTTTGCAGTTTCTTTTGTCATTAGTTTCTAGATTCATGGCACTATAATCAGATAATATACATGAGATAGTTTTGCACTTACTGGCACATGTTCTGTGGGATAGGATATGGTCTATTTTAGAGAATGTCACATGTGAAGATGAGAGAATGTGTATTTTGATGTTGTTTGGTGGAACACTCTGTACATATCTACTAAGTTCCTTTGTTCACAAATTTGATTCAGTTCTTTACTGATTTTCTGTCTAATTGATCTGTCTCTTTGTGTCAATGGTGTGTTAAGGTCTCCCATTATAATTGTCTTTTTGCTTATTTGATTGTTACTTCTAGTAATATTTATTTTATATAGATGGGTGCTTCAATATTTGGTATATATATATATATATATATATATATATATTTAGGATTGTTATCTCTTCCTTTTGAAATTTTCTCCTAGCTAATATGTAATGACCTTCTTTATCTCTTCTGATCATTCTTGGTTTGAAGTTCACATTGTCTACAAATAGATTAACTACTCTTGCATTTTTTGTATTCCTGTTGCATGAAGTATTGTTTATTCATCCTTTGATTTTAAATCTATGAATTTCTTTTTGGGTTAGATGGTTTCCTTGTATGCAGCATATGGTTGGATGTGGTATTTTGATCTATTCTGCTATTCTGTTTCTTTTAATTGGTGAAATGAGGCCATTTACATTAATGGTTATAACTGATACATATTGGCTCATTTCTGTCATTTTATCTTTCTACTGTGGGTTCTTTTCCTTTTGGCTTTAACTTTTTGCCCTGATTAGTGACTTTTTTCTATTGATGTTCTTGGAGATACAGTTATTTTTATGTCTGTCTAGAATATCTGTCAGTATTCTTGCAGGGTTGGTTTGGTAGCCATGAAGTTCTTCATCTGTTCTTTGTCATAGAAGTCCTTATTTCTCCATCCATTTTGAAGGGCAGCTTTACAGAGTACATCGTCTGGGTTGGAAGTCATTATCCTTTAGGATTTGAAATACTTCACTCCATGCTCTTCTTGACTTCATTGTGTTGAGAATTCTGCTGTGATTCTGATAGGCTTCCCTTTATAGGTGATATGTCTCTTCTCTCTGCTTTTAATAGTCTGTTCTTATGTTGGGTTTCTGGGATGTTGATTATTATATGTCTGGGTGTAAATTTATTTTGGTTTTGGCTAATTGGAGTTCTATGTGCATCACTTATCTCTATGTCCATTTCTTTTCCCATGTTTGGGAAATTTTCAGCTATTATTTCTGTAAGTAGTCTTTTTATATCATTAGTGTTGTCACCTTCTTTTTCATCTATACCTATTAATCTTATATTATTTTTCTTTGTATTGTTGTGACTATTGAATTGTTATTTCTTGATTCTTTGATATTTTAAAAATATCTTTCCTTTCTTGTTCACTAGCTGTAATCTTGTCTTCTAGGTCTGAAAGTCTATCTTCACATTCATTCAGGTGGTCTTGTCAGCTTTTGATGGAATTTTTGATTTACTAGATATCTTCTTGAATATTTTTCATGCATTCTATTGCTTTCTTATATTGTACATTTAAGGTTTCCATCTTTTTGCAGTGCTCCTCAAGTTTTAAAACTACGTCTTCTTTAAATGTGTTCAGAATTTCTTTTATTATGTTTATCACTTCTTCTTTTCCCTGGGAGATTATTTGTGGTCTGAGTTCCTTTACATCTTCATGGAGTTGTTTCTTTACTTCAGTTGCTATCATTTCAGAAGTTTCAGGTGTATAGCTTATTCTTTCTCCTGTATCCATGTCTTCTAGACTTGTTTGGGATGGATTGGAGGTTTGAGATTGCATTTTTCCATTTTCCTGTATTTCCTGGGAAAGCCAAATGCAAGGTCTCTGTTGCTTCCTGGATCAAGGATGTCTGTCTGTACTGCAGGGAGTTTCCCCAGTTGAATGAGGGTCTGTAGGCAGGCCTTCTCAGGGCCCTAGTGGAATTGAAAGCTTTTTAAATTTGGGGAGTATACTGAATGGACCTGCAGCACATCCCATGTGGCACTCCAAAGCTTCCTAGCTTCTTGAGTTTGCTGGGTAGGACTCTTCCAGGTTCTGAGTGGTGCACCAAGGGTGAAAAGCTAGATTGAGTATGCTGCGCAGCCTTCAGCTCATGCCACACAGAGCACTAAAGCTCCCCAGCTGTTTGGGGGACTCTGGAGAGGCCTTACTTGTTTCTGAGTGAGATGCCAGGGTTGCACAGCTAGGTGGAGATTGCTATGAAGACCTTTGGCTTGTGCCACTCAGTACAAGTGGTTGCCCTGTCACTTGGAGTCACTGGGCAGGACCCAGCCAAGACTTAAGCAACCTATTAAAGGTCTCTGGTTGTTTGGGCATGCTGGGTCAGGTCCTACTGGGTTCTGAGCAAGGTGCCAAGGTTACAAGGCTAGGTGGAATTCGCTGTGCAAGCCTTTGGCTCATGCCTGCATTAATATCATTAAAGATAATTTGAGCACAGGATAGTTAATAGGTCATTTTGCAGATATGCAGACGTTGAAGAGAAACCTAAAAATTGTCTTCTAATAAGCAGCAATTATCACTGTTTAGGCTATTTTTCAACTGCTGGTAGAATCTTACATTCTTATTATAAAACATCAATCACCTTCATCCATGGAATGGCAATGAGATATAGCACCATGCATCCTATTTTCTATTGTAAGTTTGCCCCCAAAGCCCACTTGACCTAAAAGATGCAGTGTGAAAGTGCTAGCCTTTGCTCACTGCTACACACTCTGTTCATGATTTTTCTTCCTAGATAACCTCTCCCCTCTGCCCTTCTTTGGCTCCTTTTTCTTTCGGTGATCATTATTTTTGCTACTTTCTTCACTGCTTGGCCAAAATATCTGACAGCCGCACGTTAAGAGAAGAAGGTTCTATTTTGGATCCTAGTTTATAGAGGCGCCAGTCCATAGTCAACCAACTCCAAAGCAAAGTGGTATAGCAGAGGGGCAGAGCAGGAGAGAAACAGTTCATGACATGGCCAACAGGAAGCAGAGAGTTAAGGAGGAGTGTGGCAGCCAAACCCTGCCAGGCCATGCCACCCCCAGTGGTCCACATCCTGCAATCAGACTTCGCTTCCCAGAGTCACGTTTAATCATAAACTTACCAGTGGGTGAATCTACCCATGATCCAATCACCTTCCCAAATCCTTAGTGATGAGCACATTAGACTTTGAGGGAATAGCTAGATATAAACCACAACAATCAATACTGATGCTGTGTGTTCCAGTTATTTCATCTATTTCCATACCTCCAGGACATCTTTTCAGATAGCTCCCTTTACAGCATCTCTCAGTTCTCAAATTCCCTGGGAATTTTTTTCTGTATTGGATGCCTAATTCTTTTTAACAGACTATCTCACACATTATTTTCATTGTTCTATTTAATTATGTTTTCTTTATTAATTTCTCTTTCTCAAGCAAAAATAAGACTGTGAAGATAATGTGGCCAAGGTGTCAGTATTCTTTGTGTCAGTTGGCTTAGCAGCGTGCCATTTAACAAATGTCTTTGGTAAGTAACAGAGGCTCAATTTTAGTGATGAAAGGAGAAAAACCTTGGGAACAGAGGAAGTCATCGTGTCTGTGACTCACCTCCTTGCTGTGCCAGACACATGGCCTGCAGAAGCTGAACAGGAGAGGACATGTCCGGGACACACTGATGGAAAAGCCAGTGAAGCGGGAGGAGGGAAAGATCACACTACTGTCTAGTGCAGCTGCTACCGGCATGTGGACATGAGACACGTGCTCTTAAATCAAAGTGTCCAGGTTGCTCAGTTCTGTGGTTTGATAGAAGCTGCCTGGTTCTAACCATGTGGTGTTTGTATACAGGAGTTGGCCCAATGACAAAAGCCAACACTTTAAAATTAGTTCAGGTTTCAACCACTATCTTCACCACTTGGATAGGAAGCAAGTCCTTAGAAATGACTTGTATAGTCTCAGTCTTAGCCTGCTCCTCAGTAAAATGAGGGATAATAAGATTGTGAGATTGTCGTGAGGATTAATTCTGCAGGAAAATAGTGAGGTAGAAGCCTGAGCTTGAACTCATGACTTGGGCAAGTTATTTAACCTCCTCTGCTTCTGCTCTTCCTCTTTTAGGTAGGATACTAGTATTGCTTTAGCTTGGATTCGTGAAGATTAATTGGCTTAATGCATGCAAAGCCACTTAAAATAGTGCCTGGCTCATAACAAGGCTTATTAAATTTTACTTTCCTCAAGGATGATGTACTTGAATCACAGTGTTTGACATTAGTAGGTATTCATTCAGTGGTAGGTATCATTAATTCATTATTTAATGATAATTATTTGTTAAGGTTTTTGTCCCTGAATTCTCTAGGAAGCTAATATTCTTTCCCTACTAAGCATTGGAAAGAAGATAAAACTGGTAGTCACAGCTGGGGTCCTAAAAGCCACACCACCTATCACAGAGACCTTATTATTTCTTTTCCCAGAGCCTCATTTTATTTCAGCTATAATAGGCTATGTTGAAGAGATGATCTCAAATGTTGCTTATGCACTGAAAACTTCTTTGGCTGGGATGTGTGTACACTCACTCATACCCCCTGGAATAGGCTTGAGTTAGTAAAGTGATTCCAATAGGGCACCAACAACACCAGGAAATTTGCTGGACGTGTGACTGTGGGGCTCAGTGCCTGGCCTCTGAGGGGCCCCACACCTACCCTTTAACAAGCTCTCTGGGTGATTCTGCTGAACTATATAATTTGAGCAACCTTGAGCAGGGTATTAGAAGAGACTTTATGAAGACTGCTTTAGAGGCCAGTTTCTACCTAGAGCAACGATTCCTAACTCGTTCTACTCATCAGAATTAGTTAAATACCGAATTTTGGCTTCTGCTCCAGAAAATCTGAGGTTTTTTGAAGGTGAGTGGCGGGGGCAGCATAAGACCCAGGAATCAGCATCTTCAGAAACACCTCAAGTAAGGAGGAAAAAAAAAAAAGAGTTAAGGATAAAAATACCTCAAGTAATTTTGGGTGAGACCTACAGACTATTATACAATCTTATTATGCAAATGAAAAAGGGAGGCACATTGAGAAATTAAATGGTTTACCAAGGTTGCAGAGCTAATTTAGATTCTAATCCCAGTGTTCTAATGGCTGAGCTCATTCTAAATCATGTTTATTTTGTTGTGGATATTTTATTTATCAAGTTTTACAATTGCTCCCTTTAGGAAAAAAAAAGTCACAAAGTGAAACTATTCAAAGTACTTAGTTTAATATATTTGCCCAAGCAGTAATCAAGTCTTTCAGTGTTAGGAAGCTGTTTGCATTTTGCTCCTTTAGTCTGTCAATGGTTGTTGACTACCACCTAGCAGTTGGTTTCCTATATAAATGTAGGTGCATGAGCTTGTTCAACAGGATATCATAAGTACTCCTTTATAAGTTACTATACAGGAAAAAAAAGAGGAAAAGAAAGTGCTCTAAAAGATATAACTGCATGTATATTTAAGTGTGGAAGATAGAAAACCATATTACTAAGTTTTTGTTGGATCATTGAACAGAACTGTTTGCAGTCTCATTGTTTGAATGTCCACTTTGTATGCTTTAATTTTTAAACTTGAACAACTGTTTCTAAGATGACAATATGTAATCTATTAACTAGTGATTTCTTACTGATTTTTTTTGAAATTCTGTATTACTTGTACCTTTTTACTATTTTGTTTTCTCTTTAAATAAAAATTTTTTTTTTAAAAAGTTACTATATAGGGTTAGAGACACAGTGAACTAAAATAGCAACCTCCATCCAGTCTGGCAGATTTCCATCAAGGGAGTAAAAAAAAGAAGCATGGTGGAGACTATGCCTGTGTTTCATGGGCCTGTTAGATACCTAGCAGTTGGTTCAGCAGTAACCAAGCCAAGATAATGTCTTGTGAATGGATTTTTGGCTGTAAAAATATTATGCACTTAAACGAACTACAGGAAAAGAATTTTTCATGTTACAAGAAAACTAACCCAGCCCAGCTTCTACCTCATGGAGATTCAAATAGACGATTTTCATAGTCTATTCATTCCACAGGGGTTTATTACAGCTGCTATGATTTAATCTACCCTCATATTTTAATTGCAAACTATCTCACAAACTGACTTAAAAACAAATTATTTAACATTAAAATGTATTTCACAAACACAAAAATGTTTCATTCCCATAAAGTGACCCCAATACATTAGCTTAAGTGCTTACTAACTGTTATAAATTTGAATTTGTATAGTACATGCAAATAAATACTAATTAGCTTTGTGTGTTGTAAATTTAAATTTACATGCTATTTGTTAATAATTTTCACACTAACAGAATATACATTTTGTTGCTTTATGTGACATTCATGTAGAATTTTATTATAAAATATGTCTAAATTTCTTGAAAATCACTAGACTAGAGGAAAAAAAAAAGAGTTCATAAGAAGTATCAAAGCTACCAGTCACTATCTAAATAAAATGGCACCAAAAAATATTTTTAGATTTCTAAGGCAAGCTGCTAATATCTTTTATTTGTATGGATTACTAGATTATATCTATCTATCTATCTATGTATAAAATTTACAAGACTTATAGAAATAGCAAGATAAGATCTTCACAAGAATCAAAACAAGTTCTTCATATCATTTTTCTCTTCTGTTTTATAGGATCCTGAGTCTATGATGCATTTTTTTAGAATGATAAGGATCATTAAAAATGATATCCTTAGAAAAGAGTCCCTCACCAGGGTATTTTTTTTTTTCCTCTCCAGGTAAAATATAAATGCTGACTGAAAAGACAAAAGTGTTCATGAGTATTAAATGCACAGTGGCAAAATTAGAATTATTTAAGAAGTGGGTGTGGAATGTAGCTCAGTGGTAAGGAGCTTGCTCCTACCATACATAAAACCCTGGAATTAGTTCTCAGCACTGATGGGAATAATTGTCTCTGTTTCTTTCTTTATTATGTCACAGATTTCAACTCCTATGCTCTCAAATAGACTACACTATAGTGCGTGCCTAGATGAACCAGTTTGCTGTACTAGACTGAGACTACATCAATGGCTCTGGGCTCCTCCGCTTATCTCCGGTTCAAGGGAACACCTTTTCAGCTCTGTAAATTGCATCTTGTTTCCAGCAACTTCTGTGCGTCCATAACCATGCCAATGATACAGGAACAGCTAATGAAAAGCGGCCCCTAATGGGAAAGCCCTATTCAGTGCAGCATGTTAGCTATGACAGATAACTAGTAAGAGAAATGCTTCCAATGTACAGACTTGGAGATGCATAGGTGACATCAAAGATTCTGGGCTTTCCCTGAGAGAGCAGAATGGCATGGTGTGAACAGAGCTCCAGCAGCAATCAGGTCTGGACAGTATGGTGGCACTAAGAAGTGAGACCCCTTGTAGAGCCGTTTAGATCATGAGAGGTACTCTCTTGTGAATTACACTAAGCCAGGTGCAAAGGAGACTTCAGTCGGCCTTTGGCTAGCTTGGGCTTTTTCCATTTTAGAGTCTGGTATTACTTCCATCAAGGATGAGGCCCTCATAGATCACTGATCCCACTGGCACCTTGAATTTGAACTTCATAGCCTCCAGAACTGTGAGCAAATAGTTTCTAATTGTTATGGATAACCTGGCCAGAGGTACTGTGTTATAGCAGCACAAATACACTAAGACACAGGGCATCTATTCCTGTGCTCCTCCCTCTGCCCTAAACTTTTTAATGTGATGATCCTGTCTGCCCCATACCTGGTAAATTGAGGCTATTAAATCTGCCTTCAACTTTAGCATAAAGATTGCAAACTCATGAGGCATATATACAGATCTGATTACTTGTGAAAAATGGATGTAACAGATAAACATAATCGTCATTTTTTTTTTTTTTTATTCCCAGGGGTAGAGAAGATCAATACACAAAGCACCGTACAGTGCTATGCAGGTACATGTTTCAAACTGTACACGCAGGCAGAGCTGTGTGTGCTTGCAAACGTGCGAACGTCCTGAAAAACTTAGTGCATTGAACAAGCCGGGGTTGTCAAACAAAACAAAACAAACGAAACAAAACAAAACAAAACAGCAAGCTGGGGTTGTCTACTGTCTCCCAGCACATTCCCAGCAGCTGAGTCTATACCTCCTCCTCATTTAGACTGCAGAACCTTATCTTTGGGCCCTAATAATTGGTTTAGAGATGCGCCCCTGGCCTGAACCCACCCACTGGATGTATACCGCAGTGATTCTCAGGCAAGAAGTCAGAGCTGCCTTTGCCCGGTCATGAGCTGTGGAGGTAGAGTTTAGTGTAGCCTTTCTCATTACTGACATTTCCACCTGTAAATACCCGTATGTGGAATTCCCTCTGGAAACCTCTTTCCCTGATATTTTACACGGCTGATCACTGCTCATTCTTTGGTACTCAGCTCAGATATTATTTTCCTAGAGAAGCCTTTTATATTTATGCAAATTTCAAGGTGTCTGCCCCATTGACCATCCCTCCATCTCTACCACTTACTTTCAATCATGCAACTATTTTCTTTTTTCCTCCGAGCTTTTATCATTACTATATTTTGAAATAGGCACTTGGCTCAATCTCTGCCTGTCTCCTGTATCTCTGTATGTGTGTCTGTAACCTGAGCTATGTGAACACCTCATTATTCTCATGGCCTGCTAACCGTCTCTAAGTTCTATTTCAGCTTCAGCTTCATCTCCTCCTGCCATAATTTTTTAAATTCTGAGAGTAACCTGATTAGCCACATTGTTTTCTGAAGCCATGTCAAATGACGGCAATCAGCTTAAATATCATCTAACCTCCAGTCAGGTGCGCACCACTGTGTAATGGGACATAGTTATTCTTCTAATTTCTTTTGTTCAGCTGGTTTTGTATTAGCAAAGTAGTATTCAGTGAATAATTCTCAGATAGTAGTGTCAAATATTACCTGGAAACTGGTTAGAAATGAACATTTCTCAGGCTCCACCCCAGGACTACTGAATCAGAAACCAGGTATTTTAATAATTAGGAACATATTTTATTATGATCACCTGTCTTGATAACTTTTCTTGATAACTCTGAGGGATCTGAAGACAATGATGGCTACCTCCCTTCCTGTTGTCCAATATTCCTTCCAGAAAAAAATACAGAATAAGAAGAAAGTAAACGTAAACCAACAGAAAAATCATGCCCTCAGCATCAGTTAAAGACATTGGGTTCCCAAACTTCAAAGTAACTGTAAATTCAAAGAAGAAGCATAGCTGGACATCAGTCAGCCTTTTCTGGGGTTCCCTCCTTCCCTGGCTTCACAGCAGATATTTCTCACACATGAAGAAAGACTACGGAAGGCTAAAGGGAATACGGAACGGGGAAGCTGGTGGAGAAGCCTCGGCTCCATCTAACCAACCACCACGAGACTGGATTCTACTCTGAGGCTGAAATTATGAAAAAAGTATCCGGTAGATCAGAGCACAGACCACAGAAGGCTGGGTTTAAAAGCATATGCAGTCTGCAGATGTAGGTTGCAAAGGAAGTAGAAAAAGGAAACACAGAAGAAAAACTAAGTTTTGTAGTTCAAAGGATAAACACACACACACACACAACACGTGACAATCCTTCTGCCATCCAGAAAACAACATTCACTATCTTTTTTTGGGTCGTTTTCTTTTTTTTTTTTTTTTTTATCGGTACCAGGGATCGAACTCACGACTGCCTGCTTGCAAGGCAGGTGCTTATGTCGCTGAGCTAAATCCCCAGTCCCCAACATTCACTATCTTAAGAATCCATGACACAATGAATCTTGTAAAACTCCCCAATACTATCAAAGATCTAAACAAGAAAATATATATGTCTTTATAGAGGTACAATCAGGAAATGATTGAAAACATTTTAGCAAGAGGTCTGGGGGGAGCACTTTAAACTACAGGAAGCATATCATATTTCTCATTGTTGGGCCTGTTAACACCTTAAGCAGCTGTCTGATAATTTCCAAAAAATGTTCAGCAGCACCCTCACCCATTATTTGCAGGATGCCAGTGGCAAGGCTGCCCTGTCCCGTGTCCAAATCGTCTGGAGGTGTTGCCCAGTGTCTCTGCGAGGCCGTGTTCAGCGGAGAAGCTCTGCTGTGCATCTGAAACTAAAATAGAAAGAGCCCTGAGGGCAGAAGATTAATGTGCAGTGTTACATAGTGTGACAAATTAGAAATAATATAAGGAAAGAGAAACGAAATAATTTTCTAGTTAGGCAGGTGAGGTTAAAGAGCACTAATAAAAAAAGTTATAGACCAGATAATAACGTATGAAATAGAAAAGTAATTAATCAATTACACTAAAATACAAGCAAAAAGCTGGAACAAAAATGAAGACATTTCTAAATGCTATCCTTTTTAAAAAATTAAATTCAAAGAACACAAATATTATAAGGAAATAATTGGAAACATATAATTATAAAATGTTAATACTAGGTCTGTTGTTCATATATAAAAATGAACAGGCTCAACCCACAGGTAAATAAGATTTCCAACTCATGTAGCAAAATAAACTTGAAGTATATTTTAGATATAAGGACTAACACCAAAACAAAGAGGTTAAGCTGAAATTAAGTGATAAACAACGCTATACCAGGTAAATAGAGGGAAAAATAAAAGAAATAAAAGAAAATTATCCTGACATTAGGGAAGGTAAAAAAATAAAGTCAAAAGAAATGTGACCATCTACAAAGAAATAAAATTTACAAATAATCATGTGCCATGAGGCATAGTAACCCCTATTTTTGAAGCAAAATATGCAGTAGAATAAAAAAATATAGAAACCCAATAAAAGTCGAGATTCAAATACATCACTCACAGTACAAGTCAAATCAAATGAACAGAAGCCAACGGACAGGAGAAACAGCACAGTCACCAGCATAGGGCGTATGGGTACACGTTGGCCTCTCCACAGGCTCACCGTGGGAGACGCACTTCTGAAAGTGCTTGTGGGTCACTCATCAACCACGTAGTGATTAGCAACATAAAAACTAGTTTCCTACAGCAGAAGTGTTTCAAACACTTATCACAGTACAATAAAACTAGAAGGTACAAAGAAAAACACAAATCAGAGCAATCTTTACAACTGGAGTTTTTAAAAATGTAATGAATAGTTCCCAAGTAATACAAGGTGGAATCACACTTGTAATTTAAGTCAATATATGTGAACACACTTGGCCAACAGTAAAATGGTAGACAGAGTTAAGAATTTATTTAATTATTCATACCAAGCCCTCACCTGGAAGGAAATGAAGGCCTATAATTTACACTTACATCAGCAGCTGGCCACCCACCGTTTGGCTACCAGCAAAGCCACTCAGAGTTTAAACTCGTAAAGAAAGAATCATCTTTCCTTGGAGTGGTAAAGCCAGAGAACTCCTTTCTTCAGAGGAAGGGGCCCCTTTGGGAAAACTTGGAATATGCATGCATGTGCACTGTGTGTGTTCGTATGTGGGTGCACATAGTATATTTTCATATTGCTACTTTCTACTCATAATTGTCTGTCTCAGCATATTTAGAAAGCAAAAGCAGCCAAGAAAAATGAAAATTACCTACAGAAACATCTACTGGACACTGTCATACATTCTTCAAGTCTTTTTGAAAGATCATACTCATTGAGAATTTTTTAACTTTCCCATTTAACAATTTATTACGCACATATTCTCATATTCATTAAAATTCCCCAATAAAAATTTTTAAATTATCTATTATTGCATACAGGCCCATTGGGGATATAATTTTTTATTTACTTTAGTATTATTTGCTCTGCTAGTTTAACAATTTTTACATAATTAAATGTATGTCTACCACATGATACAGCCACAATGCTGTTTATTTACCAAAGAGAAAAGAAACATCCTTCCATGTGAAATTTTATATATGAATATTTACAGCAATTTTATTTGTAATATTACTAACTGAAAAGGACCCAAATATCCATCTGCTATAAAGGAAAAAAAAAAAAAAAAAACAAAAAAAAAACAAAAACAGACACAAAACCGAAATATGATCTACCCAAACAAGGCAAAACCACTGAACAATAAAAATGAATAAACAATATATAATACATAGATGAATCTCAAAATTGCAGGCTGAGAGAATCCAGATGCAAAATAACATGTGTTAAATGATTTCATTTCCATTATGCTCTCCAGAACGCAGGGTTCTCTACAGTGACAGCCTCTACTCTTTGAAGGGTGTCCTGAGGGATGAATCTAGAAGGATCACACAAACCTTTCAGAAGTGATGGAAATGTTCAGTGTCTTGATTTTTTTTGATTGTTCCATAAGTCAAAAGTTTGTGAATTGTGTACTTCAAATATGTATTATTTACTGTATGTAAATGACACCGTAATAACTAAAAACCTGCCCAACAAAGTTTAAAACAGAGTCGATTTGTGATTTTTAAAACTGTGTTCATGAATCCATTTGTATAACACTGCTCCTTTTAATATTTTCCTAGAAGCAACACTCTTAAGAAAATGGTGTGATCTTTTAGGCTTTGGGCACATACTGCAGAAAGGCTGATCAAATAGATGGTATATTTAGGGTTGCAGGGTCAGTATGAAGTGTTTTCTGGTAAGTGCAAAGCATTCATGCATCATCATGTGTAAGGAGGGAGTTAAACTCTGTACAGATCCTTTGTGGGCAAATTGGAAGGTAGAGCAGAACCAATTCATTCCTCAGATGGCCAGTGGTCCTACAAATTAACACTTACGAGACTGCAAAATGAGAGACTGATTGGCTGTGTGAGGTACTCTGTGCCTGTAATCCCAGCACTCGGGATGCTGACGCAGCAGCACCGCAAGTGTGCCAAGGTTGACTTAGTGAGACTGTGTTTCAAAATAAAAAAATTAAGACGGTCCAGGGAGAAAGCTCTGGCTTCAGTCCCAGTGCAGCAGAAATGACAATGCAAGAGCAAGAGGAGGATGCAGGGGTGCAGGATTAAAGGTTATGCAACCATGTTTAGGATGCAGCAAAAAGAAACAATGTTTTCTAAATTGTTATCCAACTCAACTGGGCCTTCTCATGCGTTGACCAGGGACCTGGACACTTTCTCACACCCCAGAAGGCCAGTCTGGGTGATCAAGACAGACACTCCATTTGTACTTGTCATAGAAGGATGCCAAGAATCAGAATCGCTGCTGGCTGGGGATAGTAGGTGCCCATGTCCAATCACATGTGGTCCTTCCCGTCGCTGACTCCGCCCACGTCGCTGGCCAGGACCTTGAATTCCCAGTGCTTCATGGCTGTTCAGCTGTAATCTAGATTTTTGTGCTGGTAGAAGATACTTGCTATCTGTTTTTTTTTTTTAGAAAGGAAGCAGTTGCTGGAACTGGTTAGAATATGCCTGTGTGCTCTCTCCTGTGTGTGGCTTTGAACAGATTACTTCATGTCTGAGATTTAAATGAGATATATGTAAAAGAAGTTTCCCACAGTGCCTGGTTCAGTTGTAGGTAAATAGTGGCAATCCTTCTCAATTACAAAAAAAAAAAAAAAAAAAAAAAAATGTAACCACGTATAAGTCTGGATCCCCAGACAGACTGTTACTGTGTATTTTATTTACCCAATCTATAGTGGAAGGAAAATACACCATCTATGAAGATGTTTTGTAAACTACAGAGCACTATTCATGCCTAAGATACCGTTACTTTTGTATTTTCACCCTTTAACACCTGTGTCAAAGTTTTATTCTCAGAAACTGAAAATCTGTCGTGTCTGATCAATAAAAACAAAGAGCACAAAGTCTCAAAACTTCAGCTGGGGCTAATCATCCGATAAGCAGGGACCAGCTCGGGCCGACCACGCCCCCTGGATCATTACTGTGGTTGCCAGTGGCAGTGTGTCTGAAAACCCTGGGTTGGAGCCAGGCCATTTCATTTAAGGAAGAAATGTTGTCGGATGAAATATATTCACAAAGGCAGTAATGGTTGTGGTTGCTAACAAAGGAGAGACTTCCAGAGAAGCAGGTTCGCAAAAAAAGCATTTTCTTACCCTTGCTAATGAGGTCTGTGTTGATAGCAGCTGTGAATTTGGAACCGCGGACCTGCTGTTAACAAAACGCTTACATGGACTGCAAAGCTGGGAAGGAAACCAGATAGCCTTGTTTCCTAAGGGGCAGTGAGCAGGTCTGCTCCTGCTCTCCCAACCGTATGGCAGCCTGGGAAATTTCTGAACTTATCTTGTATTTTTGGAAAGTGGGAAGAAAAAAAAAAAATCCTGGGAAGCCATCCAAGTTTTAAAAACATCATCTCTTCTCATGTGCTCTCCTGCTGTGATTTAAACTCTCTGCAAAGAAGGACAATCAATAGCTATTTTTAGATATTTAGCACATTATGAGATTGGTAATTAAACAGGGCCAAGTTTCTGAGAATAGTTTATTTCTATAGAATATGATGGCTCCATTTGCATAAGGTTCTCTCTCTAAAGGCAAATGGGCATTTTCATCCTGCCCACTTTGGCTCAGGGCAGGGTGATCTGTCTTCTGTAAATTATTTCCCTACCTCATGCTCAGTACAAAATGACAGTGAAAGAAAAAGATCTGCTATGAGAAGGTCCCAGATACCACCAGATCGTGACTTCCTTTGGAATGCAAAGAAAAAGATTAAGCATAACATAAAAGACAGAAATTTATACTGGGAAAGACATAGTGGTTGGTTAGTTGTACTGATACAAAGGTGGAGGAAAATACTATCATGTCCCACTACATTTAGGAAAAAGAATACAAACTAGGGAGCTCTGAAGCATGTTATATTTTAAACAAGCATAGAAGAAAATAACAGAATTCTACTGCATGTGTTTGGTTTGTTTACTTGCTTTGTTTTTGGACTGAGAATTCAACTCAGAACCTTACGCTTGCCAGGTAGGTGTTTATCCCATGTTTAATAAGCATAAGATAATTTCTATGTCCTTCCTTTCCGAAGATGCAATTGTTTGAAGGATTTTTTCTTCTATCTACTGGGAGTGGAAGGTAGAGTCCACAACTCCACGTGTTCTCTGCCTGAAGTGTCCCATTTTCTTGTAATTGCAAGATCTGCTCCAGACACATGAAATTCGTAGGAGAGGAATGACAGGACATTAGCACATTGCGAACATCTGACCCCTGATTTGGGGAAATGATGAAAAATTATTGGGTACCAATGTGCCTGTCCTGCAGTGGACAGATGTTCACATTTCACACCAGTTAGGACCGCCTCGTGTGCTTGACTACAGGATGATGAGCCCACGTATACAAGGCTCAGCAAAAACTACTAGAAAAATAAAAGTGTATGCTGGACCATGGCAACTCTCCTCCATCAGCTGATCCTTGTGTATCTCATGACCACACTACTGGGGAAGGAGATGGCTCTTCACTGCATGCTATTATTTTCAGACTAGTATATGACTCTGGTACCATATTTTCTGAGATTTTTATCTATTTGCTTCTTTTTAGAGTTGGCAAATACTCTGTAATACCTAACAAACATGCTATCAGATGTGTTTTTCTTCTATAACCTTACAGATTAATTTATGAGATAACTCCCAAGCAGGAGAAAGTCTTTAATGTAAAACATTTCTACCCAATTAGCTTAGATACAATGCAACAAAATGTTTTTTTAAGCATAACATTAAGAAGAGAAAAACAAAGAACAAAGAAATAAAAAATACAACAGTAAAGCTCTTGTCATTTAATAAGTGTTCAGTGAAACCTACTATATGCCAAAGAATGTATTGAGAACAGTAACGATGTGTAATAGGCAATATCTAATAGTCATGTATTACATATTACATAATATATGAAATAAAGATAGCATTATTAAACATATATATATATATATATATATATATATATATATATGTTCTTATAAGTGGTATCTGTATATTATCTGGGTATTCAACCACCAGTTATTTATGTACCTATATATCAGTATGATAGAAATTTGAATAACAACCAAAATAATATTTCAAAAGAAAAGATGCCACTATGGATTGAAACAAACAATAGTTTCATGCAAGAGAAAATCTAGGAAAAGAGAAGAAAGAGTGAGACACAGCTGAAGAAAGCTCTGTAATTAAGACTACCCCCGTGGCTGTGTAGGGGTCGGGGAAGCAGTGGCTTGGGCAATGAGGGGACACTTGACATTTTTGGATATTAAAGGAAAATGATCAAGCCAGTCTTAAAGAATCACTGACCCAACTCAAACTTAAATAGGTTAGTGTCATGTCAGAGGGTGCAAACATTAAATGCAATGTACAGAATGATTCTCAGAAGTCTGGATACGATGTAGCTTTGGGTGAAGCAGTAAGCGGCATCTCTATCTAGGTTGCTCAGCCTCGATGATGAGTTTGGATCAAGAACTACTTGTCCTTATCTTGTTAAAATTGGGCTATTTTTTTTTTATAACAAATGGAATATTGAGATGCCCCAGAATATACCACTTTCAAAAAACCAAAGCATGAAAAGAATATCTGCATTTAAAAGTAAAAAGAAAAGAAAGAAAAGAAACATATGTATCTGAAGAACTGAAGGCTGGCTGATGAGATGATAGTTTTTAGGTCTTCTCCTGAATGTGGAAAAAGAGATAGACGCTAAAGCAGTGTGGCAGTTGGATCATATAAACATCTGGACTAGCCACTAAAACATTAGAAGTTTATAAAACTTCTAATAAAACAGTATTTGTAATCCACTTCCTTTAAGAAATCTTTGGAGCTGTGATGGTTTATGTGCCATCTTGTCTAAAGACCAAGAAGTAGAATCAATTAGATCATTTGAAAATCTCCTGCAAAATGAAATCTGATGAATCTAAGGAAAATGGACATTCACTAAAGAACAAATTATTGCTCCTTCTTAGAACATTTTTTCTTAGCTCACGCAATTATAAGATTGTGTGTATCTTTTGCTGTATTTCTTTGGCCAATACGTCACAAAGTCTTCAATTATTTTTTTAGGCCAGTTACTTTAGTTTATTTAAATTTATTGGTATGCTGGGGACTTAGCTCAGTGGCATAAGCGCCTACCTTGCAAGCAGGCAGTCGTGAGTTTGATCCCTGGTACCGATAAAAATGAAAAAGACAAAAAAAAAAAAAAAAATAAATAAATTTATTGGTACAATGTAGCGATACACAATGATCATGTTCATTGTACGGAGTCTGTAACTGTACACAATATATCTTGATTACTTTTTATTTTTCCCTATTCCCACGCCCTCTTTCAAACCTGCTTCTCCTCGCTATTCACAAAGCTGTTATAATTTTATCCTTTTTTCTCATTTTTCTTTCCCTTTCTCCGTTTTCCCTTCCTTCTCCCTTGTTCCCTTTTTCTTTTGAATAGTTTCTTCCTGTTTCACAACATCTATTGTGTATTTCGGTCCTTATTTAATTTTCAGTTTCTCACACCAGAGAGATAAAGTGATGTTTACACTGTGTAACTGATTTATTTCACTCATAATTATGGTCTCAAGGTCCATCCATGTAGCTATAAATGTTTCAACTTTGTGTTTATCGCTGAGTAATACTCCATCATGTATTTAAAATAATGTATCTTTTTTATCCACTCATTGAGTGATTGGTATTTGCATTGCTCTGAGATTTAGCTATTACACACGGTGCCCCATAACATGAGCACACACATGTCACTGCGAACTGAAGCTTTAATTTCTTCTAGGAAGGTTCCCAGAAGGGGAATAACTGGGTCAAATGCAACCTCTAATTCTTGTTTTTTGAGGAATCTCCACACTGATTTCCATATCCGTACACCAGTCTATACTCGGGGAAGGGTTCCTTTTTCCCAACAGCCCCTTTAGCATTTGTTATTAGTTGATTTCTTGATATCAATCATTATTTGTGGCATGAGATGGAATCTCAATATTGTTTTAATTTGCATTTCTCAAATGACCCGTGATGTTGAATATTTTTTCACATATTTATTTTGTACTTTTTCTGAGAAATGTGCATTCATCTCAGATGCCCATTTTTGGATTGAATCTTTGTTGGAAGGTCTGTTTTTTACTATTCTTTATATGTTCTAAGTATTAGTCCTTTGTCTGAAGAACATAGGGAAAATATTTTTTCTCACCCTGTGGTTGTCTTTTCTCTTGTTGGTAGTTTTTTGCTGTGCAAAAGAAGCTTTTTAATAAGATGAGATCCCAGCTGTCGACTCTTTGTGATAATTCTTGTGCTGTCTGGGTTTTGTTCATAAAATGTTTGACTACACCTATGTTTTCAAGAGTTATACCTATTTTATCTTCCACCAGTTGTGTAATTTCTGCTTTAATATTTAGATCTTTGATTCATTTTGACTTTAGTTTAGATGTGATGATAAACATGAGTCTAGTTTTAGTCTTTACCATGTGGAAAACCAGTTTTTCTAGCACCATTAAAGAAGCTAAACTTCTTCCAGTGAACATGTTTGGCCCTTATGTCAAAGATCAGGTTTTTAAGTGTATTGAGATTCAGGGTTTTTTTTTTTTTTTTTTTTTTTGAGCACCATTTTTTTAAATCACAGTCACTCTGTAGTATAATTTCAAGTCAGGGATTGTGATGTGTCCTGCCTTGCCTTTGTTGCCCACAATTGCTTTTGCTATTCCATGCCTCTTTTGATTCCAAATGAATTATGGGATTGTTTTCTTTAGTTCTATGAGATATACAAATGGTACTCCTTCTGGAATTGCATTAAATCTTTATAGCAATTTTCAGAGTATGGCCACCTCCACTATGTGGTACTTTCTACCCAAGAGCCATGGATATCTTTCTATTTTCTGATATCTTTTTTGATCTCTTTCTTCAGAGAACTGTACTTTTAAATGTAGAGATCTTCTACTTTCTTTATTAGATTGATTCCTAAGTATTTTGTTTTGTTAGATGCTATTGTGAAGATGTTGTTTCCATAATTTCATTGTTAGTGAGTTTGCTGTTTGTGCACAGGAATGCTATTGCTTTTTGAGTGTTGACTTTGCATGCAGCTATGCTAGTGAATCTGGTTATTAAATGTAGAAGTATTTTTGTGAAGCTTTTTGGATCTTCTACTTACTATATGATGTCATCTGAAAATAATGATAATTTAATTTCTTCCGTTCCTATCTTTATTCCATTCATTTCTTTCTCATGTTTACTGCTCTGGTCATATATTTATGAAATTTTTGTGGTTTCCTTTGCCATTAATTTCAAATTTCATTGCACTATGGTCTGATAATATGCATAAACCAATTTTAATTCCTTTGAATTTGCTTAAGCATGTTTTATGGTCTAGTATGTGGTCTACTTTGCAGGACATCCCATGTGCAGCTGAGAAGAATGCATATCTTCATGTTATTAGGTCAAACTCTGTAGACAACTACTAAGTCCATTTTTTCATGTTTGGTTTAATTCTGACATTTCTTTGATTTTTTTGTCTAGTTGCTCTGCTTGTAATAGTGCGGTGTTAACGTCTCCCATTACAATGGTGTTAATAGTTTTTGATCTTTCATGTCCAATAATATGTATTTTACAAAAGTGGGTGCTCCAGTATTTGGTGCATATATATTTATGATTGTTTTCTTCTTGTTTTCACTTTATGAGAATATAGTGATTCTCTTTATTCTTTTGACCTGTTTGCAAATAGAATAGTTACCCTTATTTTTCAATGGGTTTCTGTTGCATGAAATATTGTTTTTCATCCTTTGATTTTCAATCTATGAATTTCCTTTTGGATTTAAATGTGTTTCTTGATGTATCATATTGTTGGATCTTCTTTCTTGACCCAGTCTTTTGATTGGTAAATTGAGACCATTTGCTTTGATGGTTATAACTGACATGTACTGGCTTATTCTTGACATACTATTTTCTGCTGCTGGTTCCCTGTCTTTCTCTTCTGTTTAATTACCTGCCCTGATTGGTGGCTTTTTAGAATTGAAGTTCTTGGATTTGACCACATTGCTATCTCTGTCCAGGGATCTTTAGAACATACTGTGGAGTTAGTTTGGTGGTCATGAATTTCTTCAGTTGTTCTTTGTCATAGAAGTACTTACTTCTCCACTGATTCTGAAAGACAGTTTTTAAGGGTTCATCAATCTTCTCTGGAAGTTACTTCTTTCAGGACTTGGAATACCTTACTCCAAGCTCTCCTTGAATCAAAGTTTACATTTAGAAGTCTGCTGTAATTTTGATAGACCTTCCTTTATAGGTGACTTGTTTCTTTTCTGTCACTGCTTTTAATATTCTGCTCTTATGTTGAATGTCTGGAATCTTTATTATTACATGACTTGGTGTAGATTTATTTTAGTTGTGACTAATTACAGTTCTATATACCTCACTTATCTGTATGCCGATTTCTTTTTTTATACTTGGGAAATACTTTGCTATTACCTCTGTGAACAATTTTTTTTCTATGTCATTTGTGCTGGTGCCTGCTTTTTTTTCATTGACTCCAGTCAATGTTATATTATTTTTCTTTGCATCATCTTGCAGTTCTTGGATTGTTTTTTCTTAGTCCTTTGCTATTTTTAAGAGATTTTTCTTTTTAGACTTTCTAGCTATAATCCTGCTTTTAGGTCTGAAGTTCCATCTTGACTGTTATTCATGTTTTAATTTCCTGGAGAGCTGTTTGAATCTGTTTCATGAATTTTATTCCATTCCAATGTTTAGCATTCATGGTTTCAATCATTTTCCTTTGCTCCTCTATTGTTTTTAAATCTCTGTTTCACACCACTAGCTCCTCTCACATGCTGACCTTCTTGTCCTATGCCAGTGGTCACAAGTCTGTCTTGCACTGATAGTCACCAATCAGAGGGAGTACTGACTTCCTGGCCCAAGAGTATTTGTTCCCCTGGTCACTGGTCATAGGACTGGGGAAGGGCTAGTTTCCCACTCCCTGTCCCCATTGCCACAGTTCACAGCTGCATCTATAGTTCAAGTCCTTCACCAGCAGAACAGGAAGGGTTGTGTCTTTTCACTAGAAATTCTCAATGTCACAGCTGGTTTCTAATTTTGTTATCATTAGAGATTCCAGTCAGCAGTTATGGTACTCAACAGAGAAAGAAAAGAAAAAGAGAAGAAGAAGAAGAAGAAGAAAAAGAAGAAGAAGAAGAAGAAGAAGAAGAAGAAGAAGAAGAAGAAGAAGAGGAGGAGGAGGAGGAGGAGGAGGAGGAGGAGGAGGAGGAGGAGGAGGAAAACAAGGAGGAGGAACAAAACAAAACAAAGGAACAACAACAAAAAAACTGGTGGCCTGTTAGGGAGGGAACAATCACTCATTCTTGCAGGTGCCAGCAAAATTTGTCACCTGGCGGCAGTGTCCTCTGTTTATATGAAATCAAAATTCTAGAGGGACCCTATGGTTTACCCTGTGTAGACTGAGTTTGCTACACATTTGAGGTCTCTCTGTTTTTGGAGGAACTTTCTGGAAAAGGCGTTTCCTGCTCTGATCCTGTTGGTGGTAAACCTACAGGCATCCCAGTGGGCTGAGTTATTATGTTATCCTATTTGTATGTTTCGTTGAACTATAAGTCTCTTATTTCAAATTAATTTTGGTATCCAGACATATGTCCCTTCCTTTCTTCCCATTACCTGTGCTTTTAGTTGATTTTCTCTAAGAAGTTCCAAGGTGACACCTCTTTCATTCAGCCATAGAAGCTTCAGTTATTTCTTTCACAGTGATTGTGATGAATCTGTAATTACAGTGATGCCTCAGTTCATGAACTTAATTTGTTCCATGATTTTGGAAAAGGTGGTCATGTTTGTGTATGTATGAGAAAGATGGCTGAAGTCATGTGGTCACCTGATGCAGAGTTTGCAAACAAAAAGAAAATTTTGCCAGGTGCTTCTGTGTGTGAACCAAACTGTTTGCAAATAAAAGTACCCATGAATGGAAGCACCACTGAATCTTATTTTGTTTGTTTCACTACCCGTAAGAAAATATGAGGGAGGAGGGCAGAGACCTTCCTGGTAGAATCCCTTACTTTTCATATGGTAGATGTTCACTAAATATATGTAGAAAATAGCATTGCAGCTACGTGTATAAAGTGATGGAGGAGATAAGGCAGGATTGGATGAGAGAATACGATCCATCCTTCTGTTAGCATTCGAACTCCTTCAGAAAAGTCTTTTCAAAATTACTTCCATTTTCAGCTGCTTTTTGCAGTGAAATGGAGGATCAGGCAGCAGCAAAAATTCCTCTGACTGAAAGTTCAGGCAGTGTGTAGGCTAGCCTCGTCTCAGGTTTCTTGAAGATCATTAGGTATCTTCTGGTCTGATCCTTTTTGCTCAAGGAATTTTTCCGCTGTTCCTGAAATTATTATTTTTTTCCTCTTCTATTATGCTTGCCCGATGAGGCACTTATACTTTAATGCCTTATAGATAAAATGATCTCTGTCAGACTGCACTTCTCATGCCCAGAAAAAGTTTTACTGCTCCATAAAATCCTGTAATGCCCCAGTGTTTAAAAAAGATCTATCACTCTATCAGTGGGTCTTTATGGGCTCTGTGTACATCTTTTTTCTTTGCAATGCAAGGTTGGTTCTTGAAGCAAAAAGGGACAGAGATAAATGGATCTATGTGTGCTAACAAATGCAAGAATCCAGCTAAGCTTTATACTGAGTTGGTATTAAAAAGCTAATGCAAACTGTAGACTATCCCCCAGGCAACAGTATTAAGCACTACAAAAAAGACTAGAATGCAAGAGTAAGACTCCCTTTCATAAGTAGTTACAGCAAGATTACTATTGTATTTGCTGGCTTGCATCAGAGAATCTTGATGCTTGCTGTGTTTCAGTTTTCTTTCACCCGATTGACACTCAGAGACTTAATGTCTGTTGAGTTCAGTTGGTGGACAGCGGACATTGAGCACAATCTGCTTCCTGTCCCCTGCTCTACACCAACGTCTCTGTGTGGGCTGTAAAGCTTTGAAAAGCATCTTTTAAAGGTGTAAGCTGAAGGAAGAACTGTCATATTTCAGGCAGAAAACATATTTCTTTCATCTGTAGTCTTGGGGATGGTGTTAACTGCAAGTGACAGAATTTTGGAGAGAGAGAGAGAGAGAGAGAGAGAGAGAGAGAGAGAGAGAGAGAGAGAGAGAGAGAGAGAGAACACAGACCTGTGCAGCTGGCATTGTGTCTGTAGGTGAGCTGGTGACTCAGAGTAGCCCAGGGCTGAGAGTGGTAAGATGTCTCAAGTTGCTGCTTCTCTCCACCAAGTCATCACCTAATCACCTACTCTGGCTATGGAAAGGGTAGTAACTCAGTCTCCTACCATTCCAGGTATCTTCTGAACCTGCCCTGTACTCCCCGCTCTCTGAGAAGAGGCACTGGAGCCTTATTTTAGAAGCTTTCAAGCTTTTGGCACTACTGAACAATGTGTTGTGTTAGGTTCAGAAGGTCACTAAGTGGTTTACTTATGCTTTGTGCTTTGATAACAAAGATGGTGAATAAACATAGAGCAACATCAACCAAAAGTGGGAGCTGACACAAGGATACTTGGATAACTTAAGTCAAACAGTGCAAACAAGTAACAGAAAATGGCAAAGGTGAACCAGGCGGCTCCGCGAGGGAATTGGCCTCGAAATCTGATCCTTGCACAAAATCCTGCGTTGCTGCAGCTGCCCAATGTATGCTGAGCAAACGTATGTGGAATGGCTACTGCCTGTCCCAGTCAGGCTGTGGAGTTAAAAAAAAAATTAGGGCAAACATAGTCGCTGACCACCAAAGTACTTAGTTTTGATTTTGAAAGTAGTTGTTTTTAAAACGAATAAGCATCTTTGGTATAGAGATGGTCCAAGAGGGCCTCCCCTTTCTACTTGGAACCATCCTTTTAGGAGGGCAGATGGACAACAGCCCAGGAGAGAGCACACAAGGAAGAAGAGAGCTTCTTGCCACGTGGCTCTCGTATTTTGTATTGTGAAATGGTGACCTTTTTGTTCTAAGTCCCTCATGTGAGGAAAAAAGCATGTGATTAAGGGAAAATATAAAAAATATTATCTTATGTACTTCCTAGGGTTATTCCTGCAAGAAAAACGCTTTGTGTTCCAGGGCTCTGTGAAGCAGACGCTGTTTTGTGAGTCATTACTGTTTAGGCATGTAGCGGGTGCAGTCTCCCATCACAGGAAGTAGACTCAGGAGAAAATGATGCTCAGAGGATGTAACTAAAGAGGAAATCTTCCACAAGCACGTGTACCTTGGTTATGATGCTTTTTTGTCTATACGCATCAAAGCACCAATGCCAAGTAACATATTAATATTTGTTATATGATTAGCACTGAAATTTTAATCGGTATAATCTCTAAAAAGAGTATCAGAGCTCCAGTTGAATTATTCTGAGATGTTACAGACCAAAGAATTCTGGAGTAAAAGTATAAATTTGTAGGACTATAGGCACAGTTTCAACCTGAATGCTGAAAATCAAAGAGCACGTACTGCAACTTTGGTACCATATACTATTCAGGAGTGAGCAGAGGTTTTCCTCACCTGTGCTAATGAGCTCCATTTTGGTTGATAAATGTCAAAGAAATTATCACACAACAAACGTGTTGAACCTTGCCTGAGGACCAGCTGTCAGAAGAGGTGCGGAAATCTGCTGTCCTGAGCATGAGAAGTAAGTTCTGAATCTCCTTCTTCTTACAAAGCAATGTGCTGCCCGGAGAGAAGTTTTTTAGGGATGAGCCTTCCCTCTTCTCTCCCTTGGAAGTCTGCGTTGAGCCTGAGTCTCCTGTCTCCTGACTGAACACTGGTCCCTTCAGTGTCTGGAGTTTAGCCCCATCCTATGACATGACTCCTCTCCTCTTTCTCTCTCTGCAAAGGGTAGATCCTATTTACAGTGCCATCAGCTCATGTAGGGGCCTTCTTTGAGGTTTCTCTCTCTCTCTCTCTCTCTCTCTCTCTCTCTCTCTCTCTCTCTCTGTGTGTGTGTGTGTGTGTGTGTGTGTGTGTTTGGTGTTGGTGCTGGGAATTGAGACTCACACATGCTATGTAAGGCTCTTCTTTTGAAATATACTCTCAACACTACAAGGAAATTTTTATGTATCAAGATGATCTGTTTTAGATTCTGATTAATTCTGAATTCTCAAAAATTTAGAATGGAAAATGATTTTTAAATGTTGTGGATGAATGCTCTATTTCTTCAAATGTGGAGGCTTGAGTTATTCTGCATAACTAAAAGACATTTATTAGAGAATTTCCTAAAAGATTATTTGCTAGAATGGTGATGTTGAAGGAATCTGATGCTACAGAGGAGGCAGAAAATTGCTGGGGGAGATCATGTTCTTTTGGGAGAGGGTAATTATGTACGCGGAGGGATGAGGAGGAAAATGAGCACCCAACTCCTGCTCTCTCTGTCATGCTTCAGAAGTTCTGTGATTATGTGATAAGGTCTGTCATTTGTCATACTACTTAGAGGAACATTTGTGGAGCTCTACTGGCAAGCTGGGCTTCTTTGGTAGGTGATAACATGTGACACACACTTTACCTCTGCAAAGAACTCAGCTTTGTTTTGGCTGAGAGACAACAGCTCAAGCATGGGCCTTACCCTGCCCCTAATCTAATTGTCCCTCTGAGAAGTGGCAAAGTTGAGGCTTCATGGAATGTGACATTGGGTGCCTAAGTAGAAGAGGGAGATGTATGTCATGTCGCATCTTTGGCTTTTGGGTACCTATGAAATACCACTTGAGCACCACTGAGAAACGAACCTGGTAAGGATGGATGCCACCGTAGTATGCAACTTGGTGCCATTGGGCCAAGAATACTGGGTTGCACTGAGTCACAGTTCTGCCACCTATTTGATGAAGAAGGATCGCTGCTATTTGGAGAATCCTGGTACTCATTAGATGGGACATTCTTACTATCAGCACAGGTTTTTATGTAGCTGGAACCTGCCTTGGGCATTAGTTGGGTCTGCTGCTAGGCGTTTCTATAAAGATGAATTCCTTGAGCTGTAGACTAAACTTAGAGCCTTTTATGGGGCTAACACCTGTTCATTAATAATAAGAAAAAAATTGGGTAAAGAACCCAAACTCTTGAGATATTATAGGTTTGGGGTCTGCCATGTGAAGGGAGATAAATGGTGAAGAGTTTCAAGTACAGGGAGAGAATGCAAAAGGTGTTCATGGGTAAGGTGAACATGTTTATCGAAGTACACGATAAAAGAATTAGGAGACTCCATTTGAAAGTGAAACAAAGCCAAATAACAAAGTAGTTAATATCTTATCACCACCTCAATAGTGAAAGAAATATGTAATTTCCTAAACTTTTATGAATATTTTGGCCATCACTTTTTGGGCTACATTAATTCAAGGTTAATTTCTGAAATATAGCTCTAAATTTCTAGGAGATAAACATGTTTCATGTGTTAAAAACAGCTGAAATTTCAGTCCAACAGACATCTGTGAATCCAGGCTGATGGTGGCTACTGAATTTTAGTGCCAAATAAGAGGGGATCCTGCTTACCGTCTTTGCATAGGAAGAAACTTCTTAGAGCTGTTTATTTCCTTCTTGAATAAGATTTCCAATTTTCTCTGAAAAGATTTAGAAGTACAAGGTTGACATTAATGGTTTTCAGGGAAATTTTATTAATTGTTTCACCTCCAATTCTCACTATACTTTTCCTGTAGCGTTACCTGAAGGTGACCTTGCCAGCTACAGGGCCAACACTGCTATAGTTGCTGTCTAAGGCACATTAGTTAAACCTATTTGTCTGTAACAGTGCAGACTAGGGCAGTTAAGGAGCAGGGAAGAGGAGAGGGTAATAAAAAGAATTTTTCTTTCAAAGCAGAAATGGAAGGAAAGGAAAGGGAAGGGAAGGAGGCAGGCAGGCAAAGGACAGAAAGGAAAGAAATAAAAAGGAAAGATGAAAAGATGACAAGAAAAAGAAATAAGCTAGATAATATGTACATCATGCATAGTCCGAGTGTTGGAAAGTCCTATTTAATGAAGATCACCTTCAGACCTTTCTGTGTTGTCAGGAAATCAATTTACACAACCCTAAAATTGAGTATCTGTCTCAATTAGAAAAGTAATATGGTGTCATAACCAAGCAATACCAACAATGTTGGTACAGTTAAATTGGTATCTGAAATGTCCTGAATATCGCTTACAGTATGATAGATAGGAAGGAAAATATATTTATAGCTGACCCTAGCATGCATAAGCGGAATTTCTCATAAGTCTCTTGTAAAAACTAGTTAACATCTTGACTCCGACTTAAGATCCAGGTAGTCTTAGGACAACATGCACTAAATTTGACAAAATTGAGTCAGATTTTTTTTTTTTTTTTAACGAGGCACTTCTTTGAGAGAAGTAGAAAAACTATTAACACAAGCGACTGGTGAAATTAGAAAATAATCAGGAAAGGACTATTTATTAACCATTCCTGGGATCTTTTATCAGTCACAATATGTAACTCAGACAATAGCTCAAAGTAGCCTTGTTCCAAGGTGATCATAACCTAATCAAAAGAGAAAGAAGGTGAATTTCTGTAGTTAGTAGTATGTACATCCCTTGGAAAGGAAAAGAACAGCCCTACGAGTATTACCTGACAGATTGCTCTGGACGGTGTTCATCTTGTTATCTGTAGAAGTAATTCTTGGAGCCTCTGCTAGCTATAAGCTGTAATGTGGTGTTATGTGATATTATCTGTTATAGTACTGAAGAAACGCACTTGCCAGGGCAAGGGAGGTCTTGAAAGAACTCTAGCATTTTACACTCCACCTTGTTGTTCCTTTGCCACCCCAAGACTGGGGGTACAAGACGCACCCATATGTGCCAAAAATAATTCCTTGGGAATCAACTTGAGTACTGCTGGATGAAAAAATAAGTTGTCAGCCAAGCTCATCTTGGCAAAAGGAACTTTTACACACACGCACTCCCATTTCAGAAGAAAGGCAGAGGTGGGTTCTGAATAAATCAAGACTCAGGCCTAACTAACTCAGCACCCTGGCACTCAGGCCAGTTCCCTGGGGGCTAAGGCAGGATGATTGCAATTTTGAACAATTTTGACTCAATGAGGCTTGATCTCAAAATAAAATATAAACAAAGGGGGTGAGGAGATAGCTCGGTGTGAAGGTCTACACTCAGTCCCTAGTGTGCACATGCGCACACGTATGCAGAGGAGGAGTAGAAAGAAAGACTCAGAAAGTTCTGCTTGGATGGAAAGTCACGATCCCTTTCACTCCCTTTCCACATCCATGTTAGAGGATTGATGCCTGGGCAGATGTGTGAATGCCTTGGCTTTTGGCTTGAATAAACCTTCCAGAGTTCTAACTCTAAACAAAGTGAATCTGAGCAATCTGCTTAACTTTCCAAGATCTCAGTTTATACATTTTAAAAATGAATTTCCCAGCCCTAATCTTATTTAATTGTGAAGATGAAATAGTGTAAGTGAAACCCTTGAAACAGTGACTGACTTATTAATTAAGCATTCAATAAACAATTGTACCTATGTCTTTTTTATGTGAACAGATATTAATTTCCTGAAGAATTTTTAAAAAGAAATATAATGAATTCCTTTTGGTTTGGTACACAGCCAATCATAGGAAGAATGTCATTTTCATACAAATGTTCTTATATAGCATTGCTTACACCACAGCTAATTTAGAAAAAGAACAGGAATTTACACGGGACTCAGTCCCTCTTCCCATCAGCTTTGTCACTGATTGCAGTGTGGGCCACATTGTTCCTTGTCTTACAGGGGCCAGGACTTGGGCCATGAACCACCAAATAGCACCAGCACTGACAAATTTTGCTAATGGGGCTCAACTAACAGTCACCCTTGAATATCACTTATAGGGTAGAAAAGTTATTAATCTACAAAAAAGGGGGAACGGTAACCTCGCTTCTCAAATGAGGGAAAAATTCCTTTGAGCATAAACAGATTGCACTATTTATACATGAAATATTTTCTGCATCTATAAACTTAGCTTGCTGAAGTATCCTAATTAATTGTGATGGTTGCCAGGGAAACCAAACAAACTCAATTATAGGGCTGCAGAAAGGTGCAGTGTATTTATGACTAGGAAGCAGGTATTTTTCCATGCAAAACTGAAAACTGAACAGCTGCTTAAAGATTTCAGATGTTCTGTAGACCACAGTGTTATCTCAATCGACTTGCATAAAGAACCCTTATTTTCTTTCTTTTGGGCAATGGGGTTTGGAGACACGGACAGTGCATGAGATAGGTGAAGATCTGGAGGAATATGACTGGTGATGTAGCACAGGGAATGACCGAATAGGAGCTGCTGAGCCCCACTGAATGAGCTCTCATTCTATACAATATTGTGCTTGGCTACCTTCCTATGTAAATATCGAAGTTCCAAGTAAAAGGAAAAATAAAATAAAAGCAGGTATGAGGTTAACAAAGAATAAAAAAAAATAGCTAAAAGTCAGATAAAGTAACTTGTAGAGAAAATTGTGGGAAATTGATATTTGGGTGTCCCGAGGACCCAGGAATGACCACACATGTCCTTACAGGTACTTCTCTTCCTAACAATACCCTAAAAAGGTGGACACAGTCCTTCCACTTTACTGTGCTTTCTGTGATCTCAGTTTCTGAGATCAAACAAAGCCGGAAAATATTAAGTGGAAAACTCCAGGAATAAATAGTTCATAGGTTTTGAATGGCATGTCATCCAAAGTAGTAGGATAAAATCATCATGCAATCCACTCCATCTTACAAGAACATGAAGCATTCCTTTGTTCAGTATATCCATGATGCCTACATAAACTTGTCAGCTTTTAGTTGCTGGCAAAAAAAAAAAAAAAAAAAAAAAAAAAAAAAAAAAAAAAAAAAAGTACTTGGCACACACAACTTAAAGTGGAAGGTTTGTTTTGGCTTATGATTTCAGAGGTTTCAACCCATTGGCCCCTGGCTATAAACCAGTAGCATCATGGGAAGGGTACAGAGAGGAAAGCTACTCAACTCACTGCATGGGAAGCAGTGTGAGCAACAAAGAGCCTGTGGGGGCCCACACATTGTAAACTGAGTCCCAGGCCATTGTTGTCCTTCTCTTTGAGCCACACTGGAATGAGGAAATTCTCTGCTTTTTTCTGAAGCCCTAAAGCTAGTGACACTGTGGTGCTCACAAGGGCAAGATGAGACCGCTGAGGATAACAAGGATCTTTAAAGCAAGGTAGAAGAAGTAGTAAAAAGTTTCACCAGGGGAAACTACAGTTTCCTTTTTGGTCCTTGTCTCATCCTTGCCAAAATGCTTTGTTCTTCTTGTTCACTGCTACTGTTTCAGGAATCACCCACTACCCCTCTCCATGCACTGGCTAAAAAGACAGTTTTATTCTGTAAATCTGTATAACTTGTACCCCTTCACTGTTTTTTTTTTCTTTCTTTTCTTTTCTCCTTAAATAAAAATTAAAAAAAAAAAAAAAAAAAGACAGTGGCAAGCTGGAGAGTCTTTGTCTTCACCCATTCTGAGGCATTTACCACCCAGCTCCTCTGTCCATGTTACTCAATTGTCTCCATCTCTTATTTCATCCTTTTACTGAACCCTTCATACAGCCAGTTGGGCATCTTGGCCAGGTCCTCAGTAAGAGCCCAAGAAAAAGGGCTGAGGACCAGATGTAGTCCCCGCAGCACACTGCTGTGATCCATACCTTTACACCAAGAAGCTGCTTTCCCCAAATCTGTCAAACACTCAAATTGACAGGATTAACCCTCACAGTACACTACCATTCATTCACTAATTACTAGCTGTCCATTATCGGGTTGAATGTCACAGTGCTTGTGTTCAAATAACCCTTATTTTTCTTAAATAATGACCCCAGAATGCTATCATAGTGATGCTGTCAAATTTGTATTATTGTAATTAATCTATTTTATTATTGCTACTAATCTCTTACTTCGCCTAATTTGTAAACTTATCTTTATCATTGATGCATACAAGAGAAAACTATGGAATATATGGAGCTCAGGACACCAGCGACTTTAGGCATCACGTTGGTATGGGCGTGTGTCCTCCATGGGTAGGAAGCCTGACAGCAAGTAATGACTGCAGACGGAAGTCACTGAGGGGTGAGGGGGCAAGGAGAGTTTCTAACATACCCTTCTCATCAAGTAAAATTACTATAACTAGGAAAACATTGTGGGTTTTTCTTATAAATTAGGAGATGACCATATCCATTACACTGTTAAAACCCATTCTTAAAGTTTTAAAAGCTGCAGGTTGTGTAATCGTTGCTGGATATGGGTTACTCTTATTTATCATGCAGACAAAATACCCTTCTTTTCCTATGACCAAACCTACCATCCATCCATCCAGCCTCTCATCTATTCAATTAAAAATCAAGTATTGAGTTTCAGCTCCACTTTCCTTTTTGTGCTAGGTTTTAGATACACAATAATGAATATAGGACTAACCCAATGAAACCTCAGAAGTTTGACTGACAGTGCAGGCCACAGCAGCTTGACTAACCTAGAGGGGAGGTAGTGCAAAGAAATGCAACTTGACTGATCCCTGCACTGCTGCACTCCAGCTGCCACCTGTGGCGCCTCCGGGCTGCTGGGGAGACCTGTTGCCACAGGTCTGGGAGTGACTGGGTGCCCTCTGGCTGCCCCCGCCCCTGACCCCACCACAGCCGCCAACCTGGAGGGGAGGTAGCACAAAGTCTGCCTCTGCTGCCACGACTGTCACTGCTATCATTGCTGTCGCCATGCTCCAGTTGCCACCACCCAGAGGGGAGGTGACACAAAGTAATACAGTATAGCCACAGTGCTTGACTGATCTGGAGAGGAGGGGCCATCCTATGATGTCCCTGTCTGCAACTCACTAGCACACTCTAGTGGGAAGGGTCATCTAGCCAGCAGAATTTCAGAAGAATTGTAATCAACAAAGAAAGAAACTGGGACCTCTTGGAAGAAGCAAAAAAGATGGGAAGAGGAAGCAACAACAAAAAATTCCCAGGTCCCAACCCTGAGAACATTGACCCAGGACAGGTAAATACAAAAGAGAATGACAACAACAAACATGCAATATCAGACACAGCACCAGTGGACATAAAGAGATATATTCGGGACCTCATAGACGAGTTCAAAAGTGAAATATTTAGCCAAATAAAACAAGATATAAAAAATTAATTAAAGAGATACTAAGCACCCCTCAAGCAGACACATATGGAAGAAAGAAGGAACTCAAACAAAGGAGAGAACCATTTGATGAATAATATAAAAAAAATAGAATACATGAAGCAGATTCAAAGAGATCACCAGGAAATTAAAAACTCTATGGAAAGATGGCAAATCAGCTTGAAAGAAACTGAGGATAGATTTTCCAAACTGGAGGACAATTTTGCAATGTGGGAGTGTGAAAGGGAAAACTCTTTAAAAATAACAAGGAAACAAGCAGTAACACTCCAAAGGCTAGAAGATGACAAAAATATCTATAACTTGAGAATAAAGAATGTGAATGAAGAAGCTGGGGTACAAACATAGGAACTACAATGGTTATTCACAGAAATAATTAAGGAAAACTTCCCAAACATAGGAAAAGGAAATGATACTCTAATATATGAGGCATACAGAATTCCAGCCACCTACAACCAAAACAGAGCTACACCAAGGCATATAATAATCAAGATCCCAGAAATTCAATATAAGAAAAAAATATTAAAATCTGTTAGAGACAAGAAACAGATAACCTATAGAAGAATGCCCATCAGAATAATGGCAGAGTTCTTGACCCAAACCATCAAGTCAAGAAGAGCCTGGAGCAAAATATTCCAAGCCCTGAAAGAAAATAACCTCCAGTCCAGATTGATATACACTGCTAAACTGTCTCTAGAAATTAATGGAGAAATAAGATGCTTCCAAGACAAAGAGGAACTTGGGAAATTTGCAACCACCAATCCAAACCTGCAGACAATACTGCAGGGCATTCTAGAGAGAGAGAAAAGTACTAGGATTCCAGGAACAGTGGCAGAGAGAGGCCTCAATGAATGAAGCAGAAAACAGAATGAAGAAGATAAGCAAACAACTGATGGCAAACAAGAGCATAACAGAAATGAGGCAGAGAAGATTTTATTCAAAACTGATATGATTGATAGCATCAAGTCTGAGAGTATAGGCAACTACACTGAAGATGACAACACTCTATGATATACCTTCTGGTTTGATAACTGCCGATTTTTGAAGTTCTATACTATATACAAAGTTGTGTTTTTATTAACACTGTTATGTACTGATATATTCAATTATACTATGTCTGATGATATAGCCAACTCTATTGTAGATAACAAGAGACAACACAGGAACTATGGTAGAATGATTTGTACAATGGTCTTATATGTTTAATTCATTACATGTGTTTATAAGAATATGTTTTGTTTTGCCTTGCTTTGTTTGTTTTTCCCTCTAATATAGAAAGGATAGAAATACATGTTAAGACTCATGCATGTGTAGAATCTATAAACAGTTTAGGAGAACTGATCTTATGGCACATGCTGAAATGAGCAGATACTTTGAAGAAAAAGAGACACTAAAATACCCAGTGCTGATCCTGGAGTGTCATAATGTGAAACCCAGCAATAGTAATACTCTTTTTTCAGAGTGATATTAGCCTACTTGGGTTTGTTCAATCTCAACATAATTGAAGATATGGATAACTGCATGTATGTTTAGGGTATAGGTTTGATAATCATATTTCTAAGTTTTTGTTGGATAGTTGAGCAGAACTGGTTGCAATCTCAGTGTTTGAATCCCCACGTTATATAGTCCACTTTAGTATCTTGAATAACTATTTGTAAGAAGATAATCTGTAATCATCAACTAATGATTTCTTACTGTTTATTTTTTCTTTGAAATTCTGTATTATTTATACCCATTTTCTGTTTTGTTTAGTCTTTCTTTAAATTAAATTTGATCTGGCCTGCGGATCAATCCATGGGGTGTACCTGCAGGGGGAATGGGGATGAATAGAACCGGGGGGAAACAAAGAGAGATTGAAGCAAGTCGAGAGAATCCGATCAAACCTCATTTATTCAGGAAGTGGTCGCATCCTTTATGGGCCAAGGGCAGGATGGTGGGACAGGAAGAGGCTATGGGGTGTTTTCTGATAGGTCATCATCACGTCCAGGTATGTGACGTAAGCCGGAGAGGATTATGGCTAATGTAGGCAGGTGCATCATATGCCCATAGGAGAGAGGCAGGGAGGCAGCAATGGGGCGGTTGTGCCACTCCCTACATAAATTTTAAAAAAGGCACTGTAGTACCCAATGCTGATCACAGAGTGTCATGATGTGAAATCAAGCAACACTATTATTCTTTGTTCAGAATGATTTTAACCTGCTTTAGTTTGTTTACTCTAAACATAAATGAAGATATGGATAACTGCATGTATGTTTAAGTGTATAGGATTGACAACCATGCTATTAAGTTTTTGTTGGACAGTTGAACAGAACTGTTTGCAGTCTCGCTGTTTGAATTCCCACCTTACATATTCCACTCTTGTACCTTGAACAACTATTTGTAAAATGACAATATGTAAACATCAATTTGTGATTTCTTACTGTTTATTTTTTCTCTGAACATATGTATTATTTCTACCTATTTTCTGTTTTGCTTAGTCTTTCTTAAAATTTTAAAAAAATGTAGTTTCTACCCTCAGTGAATATGATTAAGAACATATAAATCATAGAAACAAATGTTTAATAAACCGTAACTTTATGAGTAGTTCTTAAAATAGCTTGACAAATTTAAAGCTCAATCTTTCCGATTTCCATCAGAGAACCTCTCCCATTAGTAAATCGCCACTTTTGTCATTAATTTCATCATCTGTAGTAATGTTTCTTGCTTTGAATTTTTTATATTATTGATTTGCTCTACTCATCTTTTGGTTAGTATTACAATCTTTCTGTATTTTTTAAGATTTATATTTATAAATAGCATACAACTGAATATATTCTAAGATTCTAGGTGGTAATATTTGAACTTGGAATATTTATTCTACCTAAAGTTTGTATAAATACTAGTGGATTTAGTAGTGCCTCCCCTTTACCCCTGCCTTATGCTGGGGCTTGAACCCAGGACCTTGTATAAGCTAAGCACGTGCTCTACCACTGGGCTACATCTTCGTCATGCTTCATCATTAATTTCCATCCTACTTTTTAAAAAAATTCTTCCTTTTCTTTTCACTTCTGTTTGGGGTCAAATGGTAATTCTTGTTATTCACTTTCTTAGTCTACTAGTTTGCAAATCATATCTAATTTTTTATTTTGTGCTGTCCTAAAGATGACTAAATGAATCCAGGACTAACTAAAATCTAGTATAAATTAAAATGTTTACCACTTTCTGGATAATGCAAGGATCTAAGAATTCATTTCCTTTTAATCTTGCCTTTTGTGCAATTTTGCTACATTTTTTAGCCTTCCTATATTAAACCCAAAAGCTGATCTCACATAATCAGGATTTATGTGCATTTATTCACACATTACCCTAGCTGTTGCTCTTTATTTTTCTGATATTTCCATGTTTCTGTCTGGGAGCATTTTCTTCAGCCTGAATTACTTACTTTAATAGTTCTTTAAATGCAAACTTATTGATAAAAAACACTTCCCTGGTTTTGGCTTTGGATTGAAAAATATCTTTTTTTGAGGGGGCCGATTGGGGTGTGTTATGTCCATGTGCAAACTCCACACAGGGAGTGTGTCACTTTGTGCTGTGAATCTGCACACACAGAGGAAGAGGACCAACGGGTGAGAGGAGTGAGGGGCTGAAGACAGAAACTAACAATCAACAGGTGTTATGTCCGTGGACCAACCGCACAAGGAGGGTCCACATTATCTACTACACATAGGTACTAATAAACTAAATGGAAAAATCTTAACAACATCTTTTTTCCATAGGGCATATTTCTGCTGGTATTAGAATTGTCTGTTGGCAGTGGTCCTCACTTCCCATCCTTTCCAGCAGGCCCTTCCATTGTGATCTATCGTTTTTTCTCTAAGGAATATATTTTTTTGGTAGCTGTTTCCAGACACTGGTGTTTGGAAACACCAGTGTTTCCCTTTTGTCTTTCATCTCTGGGAGTTTTACTCTGATTTGGCTAGAAATGGTTTTTGTCACAATTAATCTGTTTGAGATATCTAGAATGTTCCGCTGGCCTGAAAGTTTTGTAAAAATCGTGATGTAGTGCTTTTTCCTCTCTTTTGATCTCTGTTTACACAAATCATAACTTTTTACTGCACCCCACCTGTGTCTTATTCTTTCATCTTTTTCATTCTGTTTCTTCTATGCTCTGAAGATTATTTATTGTTATAATTTTAATTTATTTGCCTTTTAATACATTTCACTTCTTGCTGAAATTCACCTTGTTGTTTTCTGTTATCTTGAACATATTAATAAGAACTATTTTCTTATACCTGCTGACTAAAATATCTGGATAACCAAGAATTTGCTTGCTTTGAATATGTTTTACCTTATTTTCAGTTATTTGGCAATTCCTTCTATCCCATATATTAAATTTTGACTGAGTTATGAAAAAGCATGCAGCTGTTTTGAGGGTCTGGCTCAGATTAACATTCTGTAGAGATTTATTTTTGTTTTGGGGCTGGCAATTAGACTTTAGGTTGGAGCTGTTTTTAGCTTGGATTTTAGAATCTTGCCACACTAGGTCTGTTTTACTTGGCCTTCCTCCTGAACTGGAGCAGAGCTTGGTCCTCATTACTGTCTGCTGGAGCGCACCAGGGCCCCTTTGACTAGGTGGGCTCTGCAGTGTTATTGCTACTTCTTAGGAGATTGCCAGAAGTTCAACTGAGTCTCCCAGTTGCTTAGCTACTGATTTCTTCTTGGGTTCTCTTGATTTTCTTTCCTGGAGCCTTGACAAACACACCGAAGGGGAAAAACACTCTTCTCAATCATCTTCCCTCTAAAATCTCAAGCTTGTATGTCCTGTCTGCTATGGTAAAAGTCAGGGCTTCAAATATAATTTTTAAGAACTGTCCAGCACTTCTCACCTTTGTCAAATCAACAGTCTGTTGGCAAAGAACACCTTCATTCCTAGAAGGAAAACTTCAGGAGTTTATTTTCATTACCTTAAATCTACACGTTTATTTAAGTTTCACTGGTGGCCACAGTCCTATGCATTTTTCTCTTCCATTCTGTATTATTCCCTTTTTACAAAACTGAAACTTCTGTGGGTTTTTGCTTCATCAGGGTTTACATTTGTTATTGTGTTGGTGAAAATATTTTGGTTAGTTTTAAATTACCTTAGTGGTGGTTTTTTGATAATCTGCACCATGAGGTAATTCATGAAACTGAACAAGAATTTTGGCGGGAAGTTTTACACAAACATCTCTCCCACAAATCACTGGGTAACCATTTCTGTTTCTCTTGACTCTCTAAAGTATCTTCAGTCCAAAAAAGCTCTCCTGAGAGTCCACTCACACAGACCACTGCAGATTTTGGAAGCCAACTTTGACAATTGCCCGACGCCACCTAACTGGGGATCATTTTCCACAGTGCAGCTGCCTCATCCAAAAAAACAAATGAAAGGCTCAGTGGGGAAGCTGAACCATGGGTTTTCTCAACTTCTGGCACCTGCCTATCTGCATCCTCTGGAGGGATTTCTCTGGCGACCTATGCGAAGTGGGAGAAAATGAATTCTGGACTTTGCCGGGGGCCTGTGAGACTTGTAAATGTGTATGAGGTGCTCTTTTTTTGAACAATAGCATCCACCAGGAAACTATTCTGTGTCGTTTGACCAACCTGGCTTGACAGCATATTACACAGTGGCACTGACAGCACCCAGGACTGGAAAATGGAATTGCAACCATCAGGCTTCAAGTTACATTTTAACATTTAGTTATAAAGGCCATGTCGTGCCCTCAGAGATGCAGCAGGAATATGAGGCCTGACATTTTGAATTTCAAATGCAAATTGGAAAGTCCAACCTAAACTAGGAAAGGGTGATATGCATAGATTGACTAAGTTCAGTATTCAGAAATGGCTCCTGGGTTAGGGTAATTCCATCTCCCAAAGACTTATTTTAGTTTATCACCCATATAAAGAGGACAATTCCAATTAGTTCTTCTGAGTAATATCTAAAGAGTATGACTTGAATGTCTTATTTGACAAGGAAGTTACTGGTAAGATGTGTCTACACAGACATAGATCTGTCTCTGGCTTCAGCTTATTGTATGGTTACATGTTCCCATATGAAACTCTTTATGATGCAAAATGAAGGAAACATGCAGTTTTGTTGAAATGTGAGGCCATTCTTTTTTATTTAACAAGCACAGGTGTATGCAGATAGAGCATTTAGGAACTGAACAGTGGCTGTGTGATTTTAATAGCAGACTGAAACCCCTACAGAGTTACTATGTCTTCAGTGATCTAAGGCACAAATTTGATGAAGTTCCTTTCCCACTAAAACCTTTCCATGGCTTTTCATTGCTTAGAATAAAGGTCCAGCTGAGTTGTGCAGCTTCGCCTTACAGTTCTTCAAGTGCTTTGGCCTTCTCTTGTGACTGGCTTTGCAGTTTGGCTGGTCCTTGTCTGCAAAACTCTTCTTCCTTTTTGCTCTTTGTCTGAATAACTTCTCTTTATTCATCTGTTTCTACTCTTCTAATCAATGTTTTGTATATTAGGTCTAAATTAGGTTCACCTCCAGTAGACTTGTCTTATTTCAGGTGTCATAATAGGCATGATAATTGCCTATTTGTTTGTCTCTATTATCCACTATTCTCTACGTGCCATGTATCAATAGTTTTTCTTGTTCTTATATTATCTCTGGAATTCAGCATTCTGCCTGGCATATAGCAGGGGCTGTAACTACAGAATGAATAAACACATTCAAAAAAGAATGAATAAACACATTCTAACCCTTTGAGAAAGATTTTCAGTAGGTAAAAAGTCTTCTCCAAGGACACATGTGCACTGATTTGTTATGTGTTATGTGACAGTCATTTTTCTATAAATTCACTCTCACTTGGTTAAAAAAATATTAAAAAGAACAAAGATCTCGTGATGGATTGTTTAGCATTCACCAATCTATTGTGCCACTTCCTGAGCGACACCTCTGCCCCTTTGGACTCAGCCGAGTGGCTCTCTCCACTAGAGAAATGGGAACAGAAAAGAAAAATGTGACCCTGTACCCTCCTGAAGCAGTTCATGGTGGTTTTCCTGAAACTGATGATTGATATTTTCCAGAAAGAACGGTTCTTTTATCTTGGATACTGTGAAACAGAACCCCCCTCACCTATTTGACCACCTGGAGAATGAGTGGGGAGTGGAGATGCTTGTCGTCAGCCGCTGACGGCTGTGTGTGTTAGCACAGTGTCCGCCACTGCACCCTCACCTTCAGATACTCAGGTGAAGGGGAATTTTGGTGACGAATGTAATAGGGAATCTTACCCACATAAGTTAGAATCAAAACGCCTAGGATTCACTGGAATAGAACATTAAAAAGTTAGGAATGGTGATTATTTTATACATTGAGAATCTGCTCACGTTTTTGTTTCTGATGTTTGGCTACTCCTACCCCTCTCCACCAGTGAACCTTATCAACTTGTTACTAGAAGTCATACACATGGCCTGAGGGAGATCTATAGGGCCTCTGTCTTCAGAGACATATAGGTAATCTTTAGCTAAGAACCCACTATCAACTTCCATCACGCTCTGAATCTCTAGCTTTATATTCTTGAAAGATATACTATGGTCTTAGCATGCCTATTTTCAACTTGGTCACAAATTAGTTGACATTTCCTAGTCAGTGTTCCTGGTTTCTGGTCCCAAGTTGTCCAGTGAGCTGTGTCTCAGTGTGAGTGTGGTTCGTGTGGGAGGAGCGTGCGGAGGAAAGTGCTGGTGAGGCGGTAACAAGCCATGTGATACGCAGCATTTCTGTTTGGGACCACAAAGACAACACGGTAACATAGAGACAAAACGGGTATTTCAAAGTATGTCAACTTGTACACATAGATTCATAAGCATCATTATCATCATCAACTAAAAATTTTGAAACAAAGATCAGCAAATAACAACTAAAATTGCCTACCAATAAGCAAAGAGCAGAGTGAATTTAAAATTTCAAAATTCATACATTTAACTGACCCCAATTTTCTTGCTCCTCAGCATGCTACCTCATCTCAAAGATTAGAACTGTGCTATTCAGTGACACAGTATGAATAACTTTCCTGTGAAAATAAGATTAAATGCAAATTATTCAAAGTTATGTCAGATGGGGTTGTTTATTGCAGAAGAGTGGTTGGTTTATTTTGAAGAGGAGGCTTTAGTGTCTTAAAAATGTTTTCTTTCCTACCAATTTCCCAGTATTTTGTTATGAAAAAATGTAAACATACATAATTTTATTGTGAACAACCATATATCTATCACCTAGATTATAAAATCTGTGTTTTGCTACACTTATTTTCTTAAAATCACCTACAAATTTATCCACCAATTCATCTTATTCTGGGTGCATTTGTGAGTTGCAGGATGGATATACTTCTCTTTTCCCACAACATTTGCTTTCAGAATCAAACATGGGTCAATATTTCTCTGGAGAAAATATACAAACAGTGACATGCATCAGTGTACATATGCTCTGTGCTGAGTTTTCAACAATGCATAACCTTTGTAGCCCAAGTCCTTGCCATACACACTGTCACACAGAGAATTCTCTTATGCCTTTTTCTAGATAGTCACTACTTTATACTGCTTCTAGGTGAGAGAGTGTTTCCAGGTCTAGGACCGTATAAAAGTGGAATACAATGTAGGTGGGCCCCAAATGAATGATGGTTCTTCTTACAATTTTTAAATTTTACAAGAATGCAAAAATGACATACATTCAGTGGAAATCATATTTCAAGTTTTGCATGTTTTCCCCCAAGCTACCACTGTGGTACTTTCTCGTGATGAGGGGCAGCGGTGAGCCGTAGTCCAGTCAGAGGGTACATGGGCAATCAGGGCAAAGTAGTGTGCTGCATTGCTAAGCAGTCACATTTGAGAGCTTAGTGTATGAAGTACATTTTGAGTCATTGCATTTTCATTTTATGAAGTTTTATTGGGATGGAACCCAATGGTAGGTTTGGAGCATGGGTGATGCACTATGTAGCCTGCTCATAAGGCTCCCTTCACCCGCATGCTTCTGAAGTGCAGACATGGTGTTTGTATCAGAGCCTGTTCCTCTTTACTGAGCAAGGAGCTTGAAACACTAAATTAGACAATACCTTCACCTTACGTTTCTTTTAATTTTCAGTAGTATAGCCTTGGGCAATAACTTGTTTCTTTCTTTCTTTCTTCTTTTTTTTTTTTTCCTGTAGTACAAGACCAGTATCTACAGAGGTGTCACATCTTGTTGTATGAATATTCCAGGGTTTTTCCATTCTGCTCTGGAAAGCTGCTTTCCCTAATGTGGGTGCCTATGAAGTAGACTCATCAATATTCTTGTTCAAGTCCTTCTGTGAACGTAGGCTTTCATTTGTCTCCACTGATACCTAGAAGTGAAATTACTGGGACCCAGGTTAGTGCATGCTCACTTTTATAAGAAACTCCAGAATTGGGGCTGGGGACTTAGCTCAGAGGCATAAGCGCCTGCCTTGCAAGCAGGCAGTTGTGAGTTCAATCCCTGGTACCGATAAAAAAAAAAAAAAAAAAAAAAAAAAGAAACTCCAGAATTTTTTCTAAACTAATTGCATCATTTGGGACTCTCACCAACATTATATGGAAGTGCTTGTTTTTCTGCATTCTTACCAACATTTGGTGTTTTCCATCTCTTTAATTTTAGCTCTTTTTGTGGGTGTGTAGTGCTATCTCATTGCCAATTTTAAGTTCCATTTCTTTGAAGACTAATAATGTTTTGGATTTCTTTCATATCTTCCTTGGCTAGTTGGATATTTTCCTATGTTAAGTATTTATTAAACTCTTTTATCCATTTTAATTAGATGGTTAATCTTTTTGTTATTAATTGTAGGAGTTCATTAAATGTTCTGGATATTAAATCTTCATGCTTTGCTAACATCTTCCAGCATGCAGCCTGCTTAACTCATTTTCTGCATGATATCTTTAAATGAAGAATTTAGCACTGTGATAAATTCTACTTTACTGATTTTTCTTTCGTATTTATTGCTTTGTGTTCTGAGACGCTTTCGCCTATCCTAAGTTTTAGCTATTATCTTTAGGAATGGAACCCATCCCACTTGGATTACTGTGTATAGTGTGAAGTGGTAGGGAGTCACTTTTTCCATGTGAATGTTTAACTTCTGCAACCAGATTTGTGGAAAAGACATTTATATTTGCATTAGTTTACGTCGGCTCCTTTGTGAAAATCAGTCTTCAATAGGAGGATCTGCTGCTGGACTCGCTTCAACTGGTTTGCTAGTTTTTAAGCTAACAGGTGCTATGCTGTCTTAAGCACTGTACCTTTATAAGAAAATTAGAAGTCAAATAATGTGATCTTTCTAAATTCATGATCAGCTGAGGTATTAAAAATCCCATTTTTTTTCCTTTTTGTGCCAAACTATAACCCCTATCGATACCCACATCCTTGTCCGCAGAACCTCTCTAAGGGTTACCTCATTTGCAAAAGGAACATTTACAGGCATAGTTAATGTAGGATTTTCCAGGTGGACTCTAATGGCATGTGTGCATTCCCATAAGGAGGCAGAGGGAGATCTGGCACAGAAAAGGCCATAAAAAGACATAGACAGAGAAAGGAACGATGCAAACACAAGCCCAGACTTCAGCAGAAGCTGGAAAGACAAGGACCAGATTCTACCCTATTTGCTGGAGGAAGGAATGTGGCCGAAACTTGTTTTCAGTCAGTGGGCTTCATTTTGGTCCTCTGCCCTATGGGATCATGTGAGAAATATCTTCCAATGTTTTTAAACCACTGAGTTTGTGGAAATTTGTAAGAGTAGCACAAGAAACTAACATATTTATCCCTTTTCAACTACATGGTACTGTGGCAATTATGTAAAGTTTTAGCCAGACAGATAGACTTGAAGAGAAAGAATGTTTTGTGAAAGGCTGTGCTTTCTGGTTGAATATGTGCAGATACTGGCATCAGACTGCAAGTTCTCAGGTATGCCTATTCATTAAAGTTTCTTGGACAAGAACTGGACACTTGCCTCCCGTCTTCAGAGATTGAGTTTCGTGGTGTCTGGCACACATATTTTCTTAAAAGGACTCTAGATCCGTGCTAGGCAGTATATATGGCAGGACCACCTGCAACACTAGGGTCACCAGAACCTTCATGACAAATGCAAAGCCCACCCCATCTTACAGACAGGCATTTCACTAAGTTCATCCAAGTGATTCGAGCACTCAATAAATGTTAAGTAACTCTGATATGGATGATTCTGATTTTTAGCAACAGATAAGAAGAACTAGATAAGATAAGTAGTTACATTTCTTCCCCTTATCCACAGTATAATCTTGGACAAATGCTCACTTAAACTTAGAATTTTTATCTGTAGTATGAAGGGCAAAGCTAATACTCTGCAGTGTTATTACCAGATTCAGATTAATTATCAGAACAAGGGCTTTCCATCAGTTCTTCGGGTTTCCATAAGTGAATGAATGTTTGTATGGGGATGCTGCAGTGAAATTCAAAGTAATGATTCCCCGAAGTAAGCTGCTCTAGAGCTGTCTTGATTATTTCCCTATTTTAGTAAAAGAAGAGAAATTCATCTGACAAGGTCTGAAGAAAAAAGATGGAATGGGATTTGAAATAAGTTTAGGTGAGGCTAGTTGAAGCTTGGACAGCCACAAGCAGAGTAATGGGTCACATGTAGAGAGAGAAAGCTCTTCTGAGGCTAAAGAGAGACGAGAAAGGTAATTGATTTTTGTCAGTTACAGTTAAGACATATTAAGAGAGAGATGAGTAGAATGGCGGGGTCACTTCTTCAGAGATGTAAATAGTTCACAGAAAGAGTGGAAAAGTTGTGAAGTGGTTTGGTGGTAGCGTTCCTGGAATTTGGTGACTATTTGAGAGAATAGTAACCACCATCATGAAAATAAGTTCTTTGCCATTAAAGATTGGTAAAGAGGCCACCAGAGACCAAAAAAAGGCAAAAGTTAGAAAATTTGAGATAGGAGGAGTGAAAGTATATCACAAATACCAAGAGCTTGAACCACAAAGAAGAGAGATTTGTTACAGAACAATGAAGTTCAGAAGGAAAACAAAACAACCCTCTTGGTATTTCCATAGTAAGCACCTATTTGTCAGGGTACACAACATCAATCACTATATTCAACAGCCCGCTTCAGAAGCAGTATAGAATATTCTAGAATGATTACCTAATTCTGTGTTATGCAACCAATCTCCAGGTTCACAGAACTCATGATCGAGCTTTCCAGAACAGGGCAGTGACTTTCTAATAAATGATTCCTCTTTCCTAACTTCCTCGCTGATCCCTCAACTGTACATCCTTTGGTGATTTTAGTTTTGCTTTACTTGTCCGACGCCCTTGGATAATAAAAAGCTCAGTGAAGGCAGAAGAGCCCTGTTTTACAAGAAGAAAGTCCCAATCCTAGGGAAAGGAAAACTAAGACCATTTACTTTGCATCCCAAACATTATGAATCATGTTCTCTATTTCCTGCTCCAGGTTCTTAGGGGCTTCATCATGTTGGAATTGTTATGACACCCTGAAAGCTTTCAGCATCTTCTCAGAACTGTCACCTGATAGACTCATTGCTTCTACTGGATGTACCTCTTTGTCATCAGCAGTTTAGATGCTATTTTTAACCGGAGCAGAGTTTTATCTTTCCTCAGCAGAGCTCTTGCTTCAGTTCCTTTGATTTTGCTTTGCTTCCATTTGTTTAAAACAAAAACTCATTTCAAAAAATTTCCAAAGACATCTTTAGTAAATTTCAATGTTATTTCTTCTAACAAATAGAATAGGCCAGAGAATGTAGCCTTTAGACATTCTCTTAAAGGTTAGCATTTGATTTGGAGAAAACAATCTGAAATGCAGTGATTTAAAGTGGAAAAAAACACAAAGCTTCCAAGGAATGAATCTTTTTTATTTAAAAAGGCAAGAAATAAGTGTTAAAGAGGCGGGCGGGGAGGGGGGAATCAATTCACAGAGACTTTCTAGCATAAATGAAATTTATCTTCTAGAGTAAATGTATGCAAATGTTAAAATGATTCATTTGATCTGTCTCATCCCATGAGACACTGTAAGTGACAGCATAAAAGAGGACGCTGGGCACAGTTTCCTTTTTCCTTCTGAGACTCACTCTCCAACACTGCCTATCCTTCTTTGCACTTGCACTCGGAGGTGTGCTTATCTCCTGACTTGCAGTTGTATGTGGCCTGACAGGCTGCATTGGTGGGAGGATCAGGGCAAGCATGGGCTGAGGTCTGGGTGTACGCTGCTTCCCAGTCCTTTTACTCCTGGTTGAATGCTGCATGACATTTTCTGTTGGGCAGGTTCATCTTACAGCTATTCTCTTCATATAATGGTGTCTGATTTCTTTCTTGCTCCTTCAGATGCACATTTAACACCTACTGCTGTTCCTGGCCCCAGGTATTGCACTGCTCCTATTGGTCCACTTCAATGCTACACAGAGTTTAATTTATCTAAGTCTCCCTGTTCGACTTTTTTTCTTTCCCTCTGGTGACCTAACTAATACAGAAGGGTTTATTAATTTATGAATTCATCCATTCCTTTGTTCCTTTATTGATTATCAGCAAACACTGGATATCCCTGTACTGTGTCTTGTCCTCTTATGGGCCTTACAAACACTGAGCAAAACAATAAGAAATCTCTGACCAGAGAAAGCTCAGATCTGGGTAGGGGAAACAGATAATACATTAAACGGTTGGTCCTCCATATTTGTGGGGTTTGTATGTGTGAATTCAAGTAACTACAGCTTGAAAATATTTTTAAAATTGCATTTGTACTGAACATACACATTTTTTCTTATTTTATTCCATAAGAAATACAGTATAGTGCAGCATTACATTATATTGTGTATTACCAATAATCGAGAGATGATTTAAAATATACAGTGATGTACACATTTGTTGTATTAAAATATTATGCCAATATTATGTCAGGGATTTGAGGATCTTATAATTTTGATGTCAGTGGGGTCCTGGAGCAGTTACCCACAGATACTGAAAAATAACTGTATACTACAAAGCGAAGAGTACTATGATGATAGAATAAAAAGCAAAAAAGATAAGAATCATGTCTATAGGATGGAGCAGGATGTGATTAGAGAAGTTCTAACTCAGATGGTGACATTTGGGTAAAAAACAGTAGGAATGAGAAAAGAAACACAAATTAGATATCCAGGAGGAAATTTTATAAGCTGAAGTTTGTAACTGCAAAGTCGTGTGTAAAGGAGTGCATGAATGATTGAAGACAATGAGACTACAGCAAGATGGTAGGGGACTGGTGCTGGGAGATGGGTTCGGAGAGCTAAGGGATATAGATGCAAGTTGGCCATTCAATTAGGCTTCTACCCTGAATAGGCAGGGAGCCATGGGGAGGCACCGAGGAGATGAGTAACATGATGAAAATTCTGTTTTCAAAAGACTATTCTTGACTGTTAGGAACACTCTGTAGGCAAATGAAATATGGAATTAGGGAGAACAATTGAAAGGTAATTGCCATAATTAAATGGATATATATAGTATATTGTGGCTTAATGTAAAGAGATGGGAAAACGTGGGATGTGGTCAGATTCTGCATACACTCTGAAAACACTGCTGAGGTACTACCTGGAGACCATAAGTAGTATGTGAATGAGCAGAGGATAGAATGATTCCATAGCCTTTAGAATGAGAAAATGGAGTGTCCATTAATGGAGATAGGAGAGATTATAGCAGGAGATGGATTGGCAATGAAAGGCTGGATTTTAGGTTGCAAAGTTTTGAGATGTCAGCATTTAGAGGTAAGTTCACAGAAGGCAGTTTCATATGTGGGCCTGAGAGTCAGAGAAAAGTTCCAGGTGAAAAATATAAGTATTGTAGCCATTTGAAGTCATTTGAAGGCTATCTGGTGCAGGAATTTTTTAAGAGTGAGAAGCCAAATAGATCAAGAAAAAGGTCAAAGGATTGAGTCCTGGGGTGTATCAACAATACATCATTATGAAGATGAGGAAGCCTTGTTGATGGAGACCAACACAGGGTCCCATGAAGAAGGCTCTCCAGTATCATACAGAATCTTGGAAGACAACTTATTAGTGTTACAGGAAAGAGAATGATTATCTGTATCAAATGCTCCTAACAGGACAAGATTTGTCTTTCAGATTTACCAAAATGGAGAACCTTGGTGACCTTCAGAAAGGTCCTATGGAATGGAGAAGCCATTAACCTTATTTGATTTGGCTCAGTAAAGAACAATAGTGAAGCATTAAGGAAAGAGTATAGAAAACTCTTTTGAAGATTTTTGCCTAAAAGAGGAGCAGAAAATAGGGCATTGAGTGGATGATAAAATTGTGTCAAAATACTATGTTTCTGTGTGAATGGAGAATATCCAGTAGAGAGACAAAATGGTATTATGCACGGGAATGAATTCAGAGTTCTGCATTAGGGTCATTGGGGAAAGAGGGGCTAGGACAAGATTGAGTTGTGTAGGAGCTGCTTTTGTGAGGGGCACTCAGTGTTTGAGGAGAAATGGGCATACAATCAGAAGGTGATTAGATAATGCTGTGATTCAGAGCTAAAATGTCTCCCCAGTGTCTTTGGTGGTGGCAACTGTCTGAAAGAGGTCACTGGAGTTGTGACCTGTGCCCTTGGCTCCTTCTTTCTCACTCTCTGCTCCTGGATACCAGAAGGTAAGCAACTTTCTTCTACTATACCCTTCCACCATCCTATTTTTGTCTTGTAGCCAGTTGATAACGGACTGAATCCTATAAAAATGTGGATGAAATTAGGCCTCTCTTCCTTTAAGTTGAAGACATTGGATGTTTTGTTCCAGTGACAGGAAAGTGATCAATAAAGAAAATTGGAACTGGAGAATTGGGATTGTTGCTGTGACTGCCTGTGACTGTGTGGGTTAGAAGCATCTGAAACAGGTTTGCTGGAGGAGAGCAGATAGGTTTGGAGATGCCAGCCAGAGAAGCCTGAGGATGCTGTAAGCAGAGCTCAGTGAGTGATTTGTGAGGACTTGGAAGGTCAGAACATTGATTGATTGAGGAGTCTAGAGAAGACTTGGGAGCTTTCCCTTGAGAACAAGGCCTCTGCTGGAAACTGGACTGGAGATCATGAACCTGTCTACATTGTGCTCATGTCCTCAGACTTTTCAGGAGACTAAGATGAAGGACAATGGACTAATGAATCTAGTAATGGACATTTCAGGATAGAACAATATTCAGGCTGTGACATGTGTTGATTGCTCTCAGCCAGATTAATAGTGAGATCTTGGGAGGCAGAGCAAAAAAGTTTTGTAAAACTTGAATTTTGATCTAAAAGGAACCAAATGTAAAGCTGGGTGTAGCTGCTAAAAATATTAGCACAACTGAAAAGAAACCAAGTACTTCGTAAAAATAAGATGACTTGAGGGATCCTCAGACAGAAATCAGCAAGATCCCAACCACGGCAGGTTCAAGGGTGAAAAAATGCAAACTTTTTGGAGAAGAGTGTCTATGAGAGCCCTGCTGAGTCGCCTACTAGGGAATCGGTTCTCCCAGACTTATTTTACCATTCTTAGCCATCGAGGCACTCACAGGCTGCTATAGCCGTGGTTGTCCTCATGGAGCTCTTTTTCAAGGTATTCAGAATTTACAAGTTGTAGAGTCATGGAAGCTTCCAGCCAGATTCAGAGAAATGTCTGGGAGGCTGAGCAGTGTCTCCCCGAGAGGACAATATATGAATCTGTGAGTGTAAAGCTGAAGGTGCAGTGAAGACCCAAGAATATGAAAGATGTCAGAAATGAGGCAAGCTGGGGTCAGAGGTGAAGTCTGCCTAAGAGGGAACCATGTTACCTACAGCCAGCAAGGCCACAGAAGAGGAGAAATCCAAACCCTTGGCAACTCGCTTCTAACCACACTCTACCCTTGATGATGGACATGGAACTGCAGGATTTAATGTTTTCCCTGTAGGTTTTTGGTTTTGTTTTAATATCATTCCTTTCTGTTACCCAGTTTATCCCACTGGCCTTGGTACTGTTCATCTTCTGCTGTTGTATATTGGAAGTACTTAACTTTCTCACAGGAGTTCACAGCTGAGTTTACCTTCCGTCTCAGGAGAGACTCTGGACTTAAACTTTTTGGCATAGATGCAATCTTTAAGAAGTTGGCAATCCTTAGAAATAAATTAAATACATTTGCATAATGATATGGACATGAGTCTTGTGAGGCATGGGGAGGGATGCTGCAGCTTAGATTTAAAGTGTTCCTCCATGGTCACTTCTGCTCAGTGATGGGGTCTGTTTCGAAGAGGTGATTCAGCAGAGGCATGACCAAGAAGGATATACTCCTGACTTGGACTCTTCCCGTCTTATTGCCCACTTCCTGGGTATTTGAAATGAGCAGCTTTCCTGTGCTATTACCCTTTGCCATACCATTTTGGCCTTGTAGTCAGCTGATCATGGACTGAATTCCCTTAAAATGTGAGCCAAATCAAACTTCAGTTCCTTCATGATGGAGTCACTGGGCATTTTTTCTCAGCAATATCTTTATCCTAGACTGGTTATGGTCAGGGAAAGGGAGAAAAGACCATTGTCCCTGAGCAAGGAGTGTGGGCCTGTTTTTATAGGGGCATTTAGGTAGGCATTGCTAAGGCAAAGTTTGCAAAATTTTAGGTCTCTGAGTAGGGAGCCTAGTCTAGGTGATAGAAAGGGTTTTGTTGGGTATAGGGGGTGCTGGCAGGCACAGCATGTTGTCTTGTGGCTTTTCATGGAATCTGCTCTCTGCAGGTTTAGCTATGTGGAGGCAACTGCGAGCTGGTTGGGCTGCACGAGGAATCTGCTGGCTTCCTGTTGAATACTGTGCTTCCCTAGGTATGAATAACAGAACTGCTTGGGGAGGTTTTTCTCTCTTAGTTCAGAAAGCTGACAGTAGCCTAAGAATATGGAATGAATAAAATAGGTATAGTGATATTTCTATGCAATATTAAGTTTAATCATCATGAAATTTAAAGTGAAGGCAGTATGCACTGCTGTGTTTTTTCTCTAGACATCATCAGTTGTGTAAAGGAAAACATGGAGTAAAAAATAAATTTTTACTGAATCAGGCGTGGTTCAGCCAACCATCAGAGGTTTTGTGGCCTTGGAAATGGCCTCTAAAGCAGACATTTGCATGGTGATGGTTTTGCAGAGAGGTCTTTTGGGAAAACTGTGCTAACGGAGTGAAAAAAAGCAGATTTGTAGAGGAGAGGGTGCACCGATCCCTGGTAAGGACCTTCAGAAATCCTTAGAGTCTGAGACTAGAATGACTCCAGAAGGATGTCCTCAACTGATAAAGGGGGATAGAAGACCTAACATTCCCTTCTAGCCAGTTTGGGACGGAGCACAACTGTGAGCCAGGCAGCTCCCTCTGGATAAGGGCCATGCTGCAGAAGGCAGTCTGCTGAGTCAATTCTGGTAGCTTGAAGAACGGCCATTTCCATACTAAGGAAAGGATCTAGCAGGCATATGGTAGAACTCATTATCACCCACCCTGTGCCACTCAAATCTTTTTGTATGAATAATAGTGATTATTATTACTATGTGAGAAGAGGTCTTCCAAGATTCCAGGTTGCCTTTTCCTGGGGAAACTGGTGCAATGAACCACCTTCCTTCTGTTGCTTTTCACTCAGGGCCCAAAAGGTGGAGTCCCAGCCTTTCTAGGCTTCACAACATAATCCTGTGGAGTTCTCTACTGCCAATTAAGTCCTGGACCTGATCTTTAATGTTCTGCTTCCCAGCTGTGTCAGATGAAAGACAGTACACATGGTCAATGAAACATTCAATGGTTTGCCTTACAGTGGTGATTAATCACCATTAGTCTTATATTTTTTAGATGTTTTAATAAAGTTCAATAACAATTGTCAAATTCTGTAAGTTTTATAATGCAATTTTCCTTTAGAAAGGTCTCACATTTGACATCTACTGCTGCTACTTTTCTGTTTCTTCTCTCTCCTGCTCTCTTCCTCCTCCCCACAGACTTCCTCCTCCTCTTCTTTCTCCTTTTCCTCTTTATCTTCTTTCTCCTCCTTCTTTCCTTCCTCTTTCTTTTTGTTCTGCTCTTTCCCCTCCTTCTTTCTTCTTTGGTTACCAGCAAGAGGCTGCAGTCAACACTGGCAATTTGGATTTTCAGGGCTAGCAAAAAGCAGCAGTGAGTCCAGTGACAACATAGTGTCTTACCTATTCTACTGTCATCTTTTCCATTCTCTATTCCTTAAAAGCACATCATGTATTCACCCCATATTCTAGAAAGCAAGCTTTGTCCCTTTGATACTTTTCTCTCTATAGACTTTATACAAATTTTAGTCTCATCCTTCTTACCTACTCAGTATACATTTGTCAAATGATACCGACTCTCTCTTGATCTAGGTTTCTTTCTATGAAATACATAATACTTGTTTAACACAAACACAAAACTTAGTTATGAATATTTTAAGAAAAGCATTCACAGGGCTCTAGGGAGAAAAATCAAGCAGTCAGGTTGTAACTGATTATATCTAGAGTAGAGCTGCTCATATACAAATGTGAGAACATACAGAAATACAGCTGCAAAATTAAGAGAGAATTATTTGAAATAAAATTATGCTGGACTGTAGGAAACAATAATCCTAAGGAAATAATAGTTCAAATATCATTTTCAGTATCTAATTTTGATTTAATTTCTCATTATTATTATCCATTCACATCCAATTAGGCATTTTATCCTGAATTATCCAAACAGCCTTCAAAATTTAGTGAACAATAGAAAGTTTCTTCTGGAAATGAATGAAAATTTGAAGTTCCTAGTGAAAGATACTCTACTTGGACTTTAAAAGTCTGCAAAGTTTTATTTGTCAATCAAAGTCTACAAATTTTCTTTTTCAAAGCTTGCCTTGCCGAGGAACCCCTGCATTTCAATTGTGATAAAAAGGATTTTAAAAGCCAAAAGGTAAGAGAATTGCCTTTTAAAGTGCTGACAGACAAAGCAGAATATTTGATTACTTTGTGTTAATATCCACTTTTTAAACTAGATTTGGGGAGAAAGTGATGATAGCTTCTTCTGATACAAAAGCATCATTTATTTCCACTGAGGTAATTTAAAAATTGATGGACTAGTTATCACCCTTTTCAGTGTGACTTGGGGCAAAATTATGTAGTCTTCAACTCAAGATTATATGTGTGGGTGTGTTTCAGTGCACACAATGCTAGTGCAATCACACACTGGCATATAGAGAACGGCTTTCATTTGGCAAGTAATTTGATATATGTCAAAACTTTATGACTGAATGCGTCAGTCTTTAGAATGAATGGTCATAAAATACAAGAATGAAAGTTTCCAAAATCTACATTATCATTGTTTTCCAAATATCACCCTTTGTGCTTCCTACTGTATTATTTGTGGTTCACTGACTCTAACCCTTGACCTCATCAGGATCTATGATCCATTAGCTCTGTCTCCTCTGCCCTTCTTACGTTATCCTTCTTGCATCACCTGGCTAAATCCATGGTCCCTCATAGTCCTATAATTCCTTTAAAACTAATGATTTTGGCTTCATTTGGCTCACAACTGAATCCCTTCCCTAACTAGGTTATGTGACATTTAAAGCTTAGTTTGAGGCCTTTCTGAAGGGCCATTCCAGGCACTGTAGTCCCAGTGGGATCAGCGATGGGCTGCACTGTTTTAACCGTGTGGGAGTTCAGCTTCCTCTCTTCCTGTTCCTCCTCACTTTACGACCTGGTGGGTTTATTTCCCATGTTGCTACCTACAGACCACCTGAGTACGGAGCTCTATTATCAGAGTCTGACCAGCAGGGAATGAGTCTCAAATAGCTAGCACACATAGTTGTTGTAGAAAGTGGATTCTAAAGTCAGATTTTGGAACTGGATCATCTGTCTCCAAGATGGCGATGAGTATTTTGTAACCAGTGGGAAATGAAGTTAGTGTAACTCCTGGCATGTTGCAGTTGAGTGATTGTAAAACTATCATCAATAGTAAACTGAGATGGTAAGAAGTATGAAACTAAAATTTGTATAGTCTATAGAGAGAAAAGTATCAAAGGGACAAAGCTTGCTATTCTAGAACAAATATATCACCTTTTGGATGGTATTTTTTCTTATAATCTTAAATCTCCCACTATCACAGACTTTGAGACTATTTACCTAAAGCCACCCGAGTATTTTGGATCAGCCAATCTGATCACTTCTGAGGAGACTTTGACAGTAGTTTTCCATTTTCCCTCATTTTATATCATACAATGTTCAAAGGCTGTTTATGTTTTTTTAGTAGAATCTGATTACAGTGTCATGTGAAAAATACTTTTTTGTGAAAAATTCAGTGGCACAATGAACAACAACAATAACAACAAAACAACTACATTGATTCCATTTTAATGAGAGAAAGGAAATGTATACCCAGATAGGAAGTGCAAGAAACCCTAAAGAATATTTTCTACAGATCCCGTGATGAGATTTGGATAGAGAGATGGGTACAGAGTCTTCTACTGTAGTTTTTTGGTTGTTTTAAAAATATAAAAGGGGAGTATATTTCAATATTAATGTAGTTCTCAACAATGCTTGGTGATGGATATATGGGTCTTCATTAAAATATTCACATTATTATATATTTATAATAATTTCATAAAAATGATAGAAGAGGTTTAATTAATATTAGGTTGAGTCATACAGTTACTTGTACTAAATTTGTGATTGATTCATGGAAAATTCATGATTTTGTATAGCTGAGCCTAATAGCATAGACATTTGAAATATTCCTTCCCTACAAACATTTACAGAGCACAGTTGCCTGATATCTATTCATTTGGGTAGTGTGGTCCAACGAGGGGCAGATGTTTATTAGGTTGTGTAATATAGTTCCATTCCATAAACACAGTTTCCCAACGTAAGATGTATTTTGCAACCACTAATTATAGTGCATAGATATTGCTCTAAATAGAGAAGTGTCACAATATATGTTACTGGCAATGTTAAATATTCAAGATTGTTCTAATGTGTTTGTTTATTGGAAGACATTTAAGGATTTTTAAGTTAGGTTGCTCTAGAAAGACAAAGTGGAAAAAATGTTTGAAGTATATTATATATCAAATTATGGTCCTTTACAGATGTATACTTTCTAATGTTTCCTTCTCACTATTATCTAATTTAGCTTGAAAAATTCCTCTTGGCATTTCTTGTAGGGTAGGTCTGGTGGTGATAAATTCTCTCAGTTTTTGTCTATTAATGTGTTTATTTTGCTAGACATAATATATTTTTCCCACATTTTTTGTTTCTTACAATACTATGAAGATCTCTTTTCACTCTCTCCTGGTCCGTGTGGTTTGTCAAACATACTGTCAGAAAAAGTGAAACATCCTTGTATGTTGTTCCCATAAACTTCTGTCATTTCTCTTCATTTTTTTTTCTTTTTCACTTCCAACTCTGTATTTTCAAGTACACTAAGTCCCTGATTTATGAACAAGTTCCATTCATGAAGAACGTTCATAAGTTGAATTCATTTGTAAGTCTAATAAAGTGAATCTTACATGGATCTGTGAACGCTCACAACTCAAACGTTTATAAGTCAGGGACTTCCTGTACTCTGTTTTGAAGTCACAGATATTTTTCTTATTGTATTCAACTATTGATACCTGATATCACAATTTTATTTCACTTGGTGTACTTTACAACTCAGATTTCTGTTTGAGTTTTTAAAATTACTTAAGGCTGTATTAAGTTTTACTGATAGAATAGTGTTTGTTTCCCTTTTTTCTTGAAGCTTGTTATGTCTCCTTAAAATAGTTATTTAAATTAACCATCTGAGAGTTCTCATACCTTGGTTGCTATATGGCTTGTTTCTAGTACTTTATTTTGTCCATTAGATGAAATCAATGGTTCTCTGAAAGCTTTTAATGCGCATTTTTATATGTCAGTGTTTGTGAATTAAAAACTTAGGTATCTACTCCAGCTTTTGTAGTCTGACTTTGATTGTGCCTAGACTTCCAGAAATTTTAATCAGGGTGCTTATTTTCCAGAGCCTGTGGTAGGTATTTCAGCATGAGATTGCACGTTTGCCAAGAGTTCATGGTTGGTGGGTTGTTATTGTTTCAAACAATGGTCTTAGATGGTGATCCAGGCCTGAGTTGTCCAAATGCAGAATTGGTGTACTACTAAGTATGGGTTAGGGAGGTGCTTGAAAAGTGTAGTCAACCCTCAGAAGACTCTACGTGGGATCAGTGAAGGCTCACATACCTCATCCAGTCATCGGCCTATGATCTTAGGAACACATTGAGTCCAACTAAGTTAATTTAGAGTAAAGCATAAGAACATTTGTAGAAATACAAAAAAGATTTAATATGTAAAATATGCAATATAGTGGTGCTTCAGTTCAAAAATGATTTTATTTCTGAACACTGGTTCACAAATGGATTTTGCATCTGGCAAAATCTTGTTTTTGCTTGTAAGCTAAGGATTGAAAGACAAACATGACTGCAGCCTTCTTTCTTGTATGAACACAAGTATCGCCACATTTTTCAGAATTGGGACCAAATTAAATTCATGAACTAAGGTACACTGTTTCTAGATTCCACTAAGAATTTTCAGGCATGAAAAAAAAAGTAAGGAAATATAACAAATATTCAGAGAGGAACCAGTCAGACAAAAGCAATCTATATCACATGTATGTTTTAGATATAGTAGAAAATATTAAAACTTAAAACATAAAGTTATAGTAATAGAAATTCTCAAGATAAAAATAAAGGAAAAAGAATACTGAATAAATAAACAATAAAGTATCTGTTAGTTAGGAGACAACTTTAAGTAGCCCAAAATATACACAAATAAATACCCTAATTCATTGAAGGGCAAGCAAAAAAAAAAGGGAATATTGTAAAAGTTTCAAAATTTTTATGAAAACTGTCTAACCAAAGATTCAAGCAGCTTAATATATGTCGAACAGAAGGAAAAGAAAGAAACAAAGAGAGACAGAGACAGAAACACAGAAAGAGACAGACAGACACTTTTCAACATGCAACTCCATGTGCAGTGCAACTTTCTTTCAAAAATAATTATAAAATAAACTTTATTTTATGCATACATAACTTTTAAGAATTTACCACAAGCACACTACTGGACATGTTAAAAGAAGTACCTCAGGAAGAAGGAGGATAACAGGTAAGAGAAATGTGGGATTTACTTAATGGTATGAAAAACACTAGAAATGCTAGTTACATTGATAGAAAATGTTTTCTTATTACATTTTGCTAAAAGATAATTGTAAACTGTTTGATTTTTTGTCTTTTTCTTTTTTATTGGTATTGGGGATCGAACTCACGACCGCCTGCTTGCAAGGCAGGTGCTTATGCCGCTGAGCTAAATCCCCAGCCCAATTGTAAACTGTTTAAAACAGAATAATAGTATAATATAGTTTATAATGTATGAAAATTTGAATATGTGTAATTATAATAGTATAAAAATCGGGAGAGTAGAAATAGAATTATACAGCTTTAAGATTCTCATACCACAGGTAATGTTGTATAAGAATTTAAGTTTGACTGTGATGTATTAAAAATGTATACTCTATGCCCTATGAAACACTAAAATAAAAAAAATCAGATTGTGCTTGCCTTACTTTTTATCACTGAGACACAATGCCTGACAAACACAACTTAAAAAAGGAAAGTTTTATTTTGACTCACAGTTTGTTGAGGTTTCAGTTCATGTTCAGCTGCTTCCGAGGCAAGACAGTGGGCAGAAGGGCAGAGACTCCACACATGGGCAGGCAGGCAGGAAGCAGAGAAAGTGATTGAGTAAGAAGGGGAGATAGACCCTTCTAGGCCACATACCAGTATCTATCTATCTATCTATCTATCTATCTATCTATCTATCTATCCGCTAGGCATTACCTCCCCAAAAATCACATTTAGCTATAAACTCATTGGCAGACTAATCCACTATTGAGTATCATGAATCCATGATCCATTCCCCTGCTAAAAGCCCCACCATGGGGTCTTGGGGAGACACCTAAATATCAACCATAAGATTCTATCCCTGGGCCCCTAAAGACGCACATTCACCCCTTTATGAAAAATGCATTTTTTAGTCCATCTCTAAGAGTTGACTTAAGTCCAAAGAGTTTCATCATTAGTAGAAAACCCAAGTCCAAAATCTCTTCTGAGATGTAAGGCAAATTCTAAACTGTGAACCCATTTAAAAATGAAAGGAAAGATAAACACTGCCGACACACAATGGCCCAGGAGAAACAAAACCATTCCAAAAGGGAGGAATAGGGGGATAGAAAGGAATGGGACCAAAGCAAGACCAAAACCCAGCAGAGCAACCATTAAATCCTATAGCTGCATGTTTAGCACTGGAGCAATCTGTGGCAAGATGTGAGCTCTAGAGGCCTTGAACAGCCCTGCTGCTGGCAACTGTATCCACATGGCTTCTCTTCTTTCTTGGGCCAGCTTCACTCACTCCTTGCAGGTTTCCCCAGAGGTTCCACAGGCTTTTCCAGCCTCCTGAGATCTCTAGCACAATTTCTGCTTCATTCTGACAATGATACACACTTCTCTCTGAGGAGCACACTGTCTGATCTCCTAGTACTTTGGAAATCTGGATAAAAGGCACCCCTGAAAACCCATTATTTTCCTGATATGCCTCTTAAAGGCTGCCAAAGAAGTTACACCAAAGAAAAGCTATTAACTCCCCTCCTCAAGCCTATAAGAGATGCCTTTCTTTGTTTCTAATCCTTAGTTTAACAAGAAGTGTATTTAAACAACTGGATTTACAGGGAAAACAACCTAGGATTCTCTTTTTTTAAAGAATAATTTTCTTCTACTTAAAGACATATTGCTCTACATGTAACAGCTATGTACAGAAAGTTATAAAATTGTCCTTGGTTTTAGAATGATAAATGAAAAACATTAAAATTCCCCAGCCCAACAAGGTATGCAAAGCTGCTGTCTTTTCTGTTAAAATAGTGAGAATAAAATAATTTACTGGATATAAATGTAAGAGTTGAGCATTCCAATGATGGAGGGGCACCAGTAATTCCCCATCACATCTCCATTTGATGTCAATCAAAATATAATTTTGATCAGCTAGTAAAAAAAAAATAGTGTACATACACCAGAAACTTCATGTACAATAAAGTCATGAGGAAGTGGTAAATGTAGGAGTAGAGAAAACAGTACTGTAGGAGGCAGGATGCAGTGGAACCAAATTATAGTCTTGTAACTGAGAATGTATTCTTGGTCTGTAAGAACAGAGTTCCAGAGTAGAGTTGTTGCAGGTTTCCTTTTTAGTAGACACCTGTCTGCTGCTGGGACACATTCAGCTGTATCTTCATCCTCCATTTCGAACTGTGGTTCCCATAGGCTTTCATTAGGTTAATAAGAGGTGTGTGCCCCTTAATCTTTTTTTTTTAAATTTTATTTAAAAGGAAAAAGAGAAAAAACAAAATAAAACAAAGTGGTGTAAGGGTACAAGTCATACAGAACTACAAAAAAAAAAAAAAAAAAAAAAAAAACCAACAGTAAGAAATCACCAGTTAATAGATTACATATTATCATCTTAGAGATAGTTGCTCAATCACAGTATCAAAGCATACAAAGTGGACATTCAAACAGTGAGACTGCAAACAGTTGTGTTCAATGATCCAACCAAAAACATTAATATGGTCAGCTATTTAACACCCCTAAACACAACTTGCTGTTGTATCCTTTAGAGCACTTTTTTCCCTCTCTTTTTTACAACAAAATTTATACATTTTGGGTTTTATTACTCCTTAGTTCTTATTACTTTTTTGGGGGGAGAGAATAAAGTCAAATATGGCAAAACAGAGCTGTCAGTCAAAACCAAGGATAGACATAGTACATGATGTAAGAAGAGAGTACAAGGTTATCAACAATGGTTATCATAATGACTCGTGTTTCCTTAAAAAGAATTGTCTATCTCATTAAGTATTATAAAGTTGAACAAAACAGTAGAGAACAAGACCAATAAAACTTAAGCATTGTAAACATTACAGGACTTCTAAAGGAGACAATAGTCAAACCAGAATGGGCATCTCAGTGACTCTTATTGCCTTCAAAGTAGTTGCCTATCCCCTCAAACTTGATAATATCATAGAGAATGGAACAGAGTCTAATCAGTCAAAACAAGATAGCGGGAGTATTACAGGACTTCAAAACAAGTTAGTAGGAAATCAAAAAAGTTACTATTATATATCCTGCTAATTTTTTTAAATTTTTCCCCTTATTTAAACAAAACTGTAAAAAATAACTAAATAATTTTTTGATGAATAAGGGAGAGATTGAGATAAAACAGGACATAACAATTTAACAATACAGGTCAAAGCATGACTGTTTCAGCAACCTAGTGCTTCACCACCAAATAACCCGACTTAATAGTAGTTATCATAGTGTCTGTCTTTTTCCTTGAAATATTTGAATAAAACTTCATATACTATAGCTTCAAATATTTCCAAATCAAGAAGCCCAGAACAAAGCCTTTCCAATTAATAAGTGAAAACTTTATAAGGCTTCAAGGCCACATAATGGGGAATCATGATTACCACATATTTTTATATATTTGAATCATTACTTACATTAGGGAAACTATTTGGTATTCACACATGCGAGATTGATTTATTTCACTTATGTGTATGGTCTAAAGCTGTGCCCATTTATTGGTAAATATCTCAATGTGATCCCTATTTATAGCTGAATAATACTCCATTGTATAGAAATACCACAACTTTTTTTATCCATTCCTCAGTTGATGGACACTTGGGTTGTTTCCAAGATCTGGCGATTACAAATTGTGCTGATATAGACATAGGTGCAAATATATCACTGTGGTACGATGCTTTCAGTTCTTCTGGGAATATGCCTAGAAGTGGAATAGCTGGAATAAATGGAACTTTGAATCCCAGCTTTTTGAGAAATCTCCAGACTGACCTCCACAAAGGTTGTACCAGTCTACACTCCCACCAACAGTGTAGGAGAGTTCCTTTTGCCTCACAGCCTCTCCAGCATTTGTTGTTGTTGGTTTTCTTGATCCTGGCCATTCTTTCAGGAGTGAGATGGTATCTCAGTGTGGTTTTAATTTGCATTTCTCTAATGACCAATGATGATGAACATTTTTTCATGTATTTATTTGCCATTTGTATTTCTTCATCTGAGAAGTGCGTATTTATCTCAGATGCCCATTTTTGGACGGGATCTTTGAATTTTGGGGGTCTGAGTTTTTTTAATTCTTTGTATGTTTTAGACAAGAGTCCCTTGTCTGAGAGAGAGTTCACTAAAATCTTTTCCCAGTTTGTGGGTTTTCTTTTCACTATGCTGGAGATTTCTTTTGACATGCAGAAACTTTTTAATAAGAAGTGGTCCCAGTTATTGATTCTGGGAAGTATTTCCCGTGCGGTTTGAGTCCTGTTCATGAATTCTCTACCTACTCCTATGTCTTCAAGGTTTCTACCCAATTTGTCTTCCAATAGATTTAGTGTTTCTGTTTTAATATTCAGGTCTTTGACCCATTTAGATTTTAATTTAGTACATGGTGATAGACATGGGTCTAGTTTTAGTTTTCAGCAAATGGAGAGCCAGTTTTTCCAGCACCATTTATTAAAGAGACTGTCGTTCTTCCAGTGAACCTGCTTGGCTCCTTTATCAAAGATAAGGTGGTTGAGTGTGTTCGTAGTTGTGGTTGTATCTTCTAATCTATTCCATTGATCTTCGGCTCTGTTTTGATTCCCAATACCATGTTGATTTTACTACAGTTGCTTTGTAGTATAACTTCAAGTCAGGGATTGTGATGCCTCCTGCCTTGCCTTTGCTGCTTAGAATTGCCTTTGCTGTTCTAGGTCTCTTCTGGTTCCAGATGAATTTTGGGAGTGATTTCTCTAGATCTATAAGGTACGTTGATGGTATTTTTATTGGGATTGCATTGAATCTGTACAACAGTTTTGGGAGAATGGCCATTTTCACAATGTTTGTTCTTCCTATCCATGAGCAAGGGATGTCTTTCCATTTTCTGAGATCATCTTGAATTTCTTTTTTCAGTGTATTATAATTTTCCCTGTATAGGTCTTTCACTTCTTTCTTAAGAGTAATTCCTAAATATTTCATTTTTTTTGCTTGCTAATGTGAAGGGTGTGGTTTCTCTTATTTCCCTCTCTGTGATTTTGTTGTTAATGTATAGGAATGCTATTGATTTCTGAGTATTGATTTTGTATCCAGCTATATTACTGAATTTATTTATTTATTTATTTATTTATTTTAAAAATTTTATTTAAAAAGAAAAAGAGAAAACAAAACAAAACAAAACAAAGTGGTGTAAGAGTACAAGTAATACAGAACTATAAAAAAATAACAGTAAGAAATAACCAGCTAATAGAATACATATTATTATCTTAGAGATAGTTGCTCAATCACAGTATCAAAGCATACAAAGTGGACATTCAAACAGTGAGACTGCAAACAGTTGTGTTCAATGATCCAACCAAAAACATTAATATGGTCAGCTATTTAACACCCCTAAACACACTTGCTGTTGTATCTTTTAGAGCACTTTTTTCCTTCTCTTTTTTACAACAAAATTTACAAGTTTTGGATTTTATTACTCCTTAGTTCTTATTACTTTTTTGGGGGGGGTGAGAGAATAAAGTCAAATATGGCAAAACAAAGCTGTCAGTCAAAACCAAGGATAGACATAGCACATGATGTAAAAACAGAGTACCAGGTTATCAACAATGGTTACCATAATGTCTCTTGTTTCCTTAAAAAGAATTGTCTATCTCATTAGGTATTGGAATTTATTTATTGCATCTAAGAGTCTTTCAATGGAGTTTAGGGGGTCTTCTATGTAGAGTATCATGTCATCTGCAAACAATGATAATTTAACTTCTTCTTTTCCTATCTTCACCCCTTTTATTTCTCTCTCTTGTCTAATTGCTCTGGCTAGTACTTCCAGTACTATATTAAATAGGAGTGGTAATAAAGGACATCCTTGCCTTGTGCCTGAATTTAAAGCAAAGGTTTTCAATTTTTGGCCATTTAGTATGATGCTGGCTGTTGGTTTGTCATAAATGGCCTTTATTATATTGAGGTAAAGACCATCTATTCCAGTTTTCTGTAAAATTCTTATCATGAATAAATGTTGGACCTTATCGAAGGCTTTTTTCTGCATCTGTAGAAATGATCATGTGATTCTTACTTTTGGCTTTATTGATATGGTGGATTACATTTATTGATTTGCGTATGTTGAACCATCCTTGCATTCCTGGGATGAATCCCACTTGGTCATGGTGTATAATCTTCTTGATGATTTGCTGCATCCTATTTGCCAATATTTTATTGAGGTTTTTTGCATCCGTGTTCATTAGGGGGATCGGTCTATAGTTCTCTTTTTTAGTTTGGTGTTTCTCAGGTTTTGGTACTAGAGTAATATTTGCTTCCAGGAATGACTTAGGAAGGATTGCTTCCCTTTCAATTTTATTGAATAGTTTGAGGAGTGTCGGCATTAGGTCTTCTTTGTATTTCATGTAGAATTCTACAGTGAATCCATCTGGGCCTGGGCTCTTCTTTGTAGGTAAGGACTTAATTACATTTTCAATTTCATTAACAGAGATTGGGTTATTCAACAGTTTTCATCCTCTTGATCTAGCTTTGGTATTCATATGTTTCTAAGAATCTGTCTATTTCTCCTGTGTTATCAAACCTTTGAGAGTAGAGGTCTTCGAAATAGGTGTTGATGATCTGTATTTATATTGGGTCTGTAGTGATTTCACCTTTTTCATTTCTTATTGCATGAATTTGAGCTTTTTCTTCCCTTTTAAAAAAATAAGGTTGGCTAGGGGCTTATCGATTTTATTTATTCTTTCAAAGAACCAACTCTTTGATTCGTTGACTCTTTGGATTTTTTTCTCAGTCTCTATTGCATTGATTTCTGTTCTGATTTTTATAATTTCCTCTCTTCTTTTTGCTTTGGGCTTGACTTGCTCTTCTTTTTCTAGCTGTTTGAGGTGTAGCATCAAGTTATTTATTTGTATTCATTCTGTTTTCCTGATGTGGGAACTCAGTGCAATAAATTTTCCTCTGAGGATGGCTTTCATCGCATCCCACAAATTCCAGTAAGTTGTATCTGCATTTTCATTTTCTTTTAGGTATTGTTTAATTTCTTCTGTGACCCACTGATTACTCAAGAGTGTGTTATTCAATTTCCATGTGTTTGTGGGATTTTTGCAGTATCTTTTATCATTAATTTCTAATTTCAGAGCGCTATGATCCGATAACATGCAAGGGATGATTTCAACTCTTTTGCATTTGTTTAAATATGTTCTGTGAGCTAATATATGGTCTATTTTAGAGAATGATCCATGTACTGCTGAGAAAAATGTGTATTCTGATGTTGTTGGGTGGAACATTCTGTATATGTCTATCAAATCCGTTTGTTCGCAGGTGTGATTCAGTTCTGTTATTTCTTTGCTCATTTTCTGTCTGGTTGATCTGTCCCTTGGTGTCAATGGCGTATTAAGGTCTCCTGTTACAATTGTGTTACTGATAATTTGAGTTTTCATTTCTGTTAATAGTTGTTTTATATAACTGGGTGCTCTGGAGTTTGGTGCATATATATTTAAGATAGTTATCTCTTCCTCTTGGAGTTTTCCCCTTATGAGTATGTAGTGACCTTCTTTGTCCTTTATGGTCATTGTTGGTTTAAAGTTCACGTTGTCTCCAAACAGAATGGCTCCTCCTGCTTTTTTTTGGATTCCTGCTGCATGAAGTATTGTTTTCCATCCTTTGACTTTCAGTCTGTGAGTATCCTTCTGGGTTAGATGGGTTTCCTGTAAACAGCATATGGTTGGATTTTGTTTTTTGATCCTTTCTGCTAGTCTGTTTCTTTTGATTGGTGCATTGAGACCATTTACATTAATGGTTATTACTGTTAAATAGTGGTTTATTGTTGACATGTTATCTCTCTGCTGTTGCATCTTTGTCTTTCTGTTCTGTTTAATTATCTGCTTTGCTTAGTGGTTTTTTCCTTTGTGTATCTAAACTGTCTTTCAATATTTTTTGCAGGGTTGGTTTGGTGTTCATGAAGTTCTTTAGCTGTTCTTTGTCATGGAAGTATTGTATTTCACCATCAATTTTGAATGATAGTTTTGAAGAATACATCAATGTAGGTTGGAAATCATTTTGCTTTAGGATCTGGAATACTTCACTCCATGCTCTTCTTGACTTTATTGTCTGCTGTGAAGTCTGCTGTGATTCTGATAGATTTTCCTTTATAAGAGATCTGTCTTTTCTCTCTGACAGCTTTTAATAATCTATTCTTGTGTTGGATTTCTGGGATGGTGATTATTATATGTCTGGGTGTAGTTTTATTTTGGATATGACTATTTGGAGTTTTATATGCTTCACTGATCCTGATGTCGGTTTCTGATCTCATGCTTGGGAAATTTTCAGCTATTACTTCTCTAAATATCCTCTTGACATTCTTTATGTTGTCTCCTTCTTTTTCATTAATCCCTATCATTCTTATGTTATTTTTCTTTGCATCGTCTTGCAGTTGTTGAATTGTTGTTTCCTGATTCCTTGTTATTTTTAAAAGATCTTTCCTTTCCTGTTCACTAGCTGCAATCCTGTCTTCAAGGTCTGAAATTCTATCTTCACTTTCATTGAGGTGGTTTTTACAACTTTCAGTGGAGTTTTTTATTTCCTGTATATCTCTGTGCATCTGCATTATGTATTCTGTTTGTTTCTTATATTGCTCATCTAGGGATTCTATCTTTTTAGTTCCTCCAGTTTTTTAACTGTGTTTTCTTTAGATATATTCAGAATCTCTTTCATTTCTTTTGTCATTTCTTCTTTTACCTGGGAGATTATTTTGAGTTTGAATTCCTTTAAAGCTTCCTGGAATTGCTTTTTAATTTCAGTAGCAATTTGTCCGATATTTGAGGTGAATGGCATATATTTTCTTCTATATACATTGCTCCTAGGGTTTCTTGAGATGGGCTGGAGGTTTGAGGTTGTAATTTGGTATTTCGTTTTGTCATTTTCCTATATTTCTGTGTTTCAAGCATTATTTGAAAGCTTCCCAGGGTCTGTTGGAAATCGCCTTCTATGTTCGCAGCTCCTGAGACTCTGGCACCCAGTTACCCCGAGCCACTGGGCCTGTAGAACCAATGGCCCTCTTCTGCCTGTTTAGAACTCCGTAGTTCCAGATAAGCTGGGCTTCAGGGACACTGTGCACCCACCTGCTTTTGGAAGCTCCACAGTTCTCCAAGTACAGCCGGGATGGGGAGGCGGATGTAGATGCCTCAAACCCACTTATCCACTTCACTGCACCCGGAAGCCTGGAGGGTCCCGAACAGTCTGGGTGTTGGGCAGAGTGCACTGAGCACTTACCGCAGGCCGCCGGGCCTCTGGAACCTGCCTTGCTCCCCTGCTTGCTGAGAAATCCACAGTCCTCCAGACACATGGGGAGGCGGATGCAGGCGCCCTAATCCGCCCAACCCTTCCTCTGCACACCGATGGTGAGGTGCAGGAGTCCCTGTTAATCTTGAGCCATGCCACAGTGCCATCCTGCCTCGCCAACTTCAAATTAATGTGATCGTTGTTCTGAGTCTTTACTCTTTCTTTGGGCTTTTTCTTGCCATTCGCAGCCACTGATTCACTGAAGAGTTACCAGGTCCACATGGAAGGAGCACAGAGAGAACACCAGGAGTGACAGAATTCAGTGTCAGCACAGACATAGGGAAAGAGGCGAGCATGTTGTATGCTTCTTCCCCATCTCTCGCTCAGGTTTTAACAACAAACCTGCCAGGGCTGTTGAATTCCTGTCCCCTTTGGCTCATCCCCCACCTTTCTTCTGGTGGGATGAAGAGCTGGAGTAGAAACTCCCCCCCCCCCTTTTTTTTGTCTTCTTTTAATTTTTATCGGTACTGGGGATCAACTCACGACTGCGTGCTTGCAAGGCACGCGCTTATGCTGCTGAGCTAAATCCCCAGCCCCTGAAAACCCTTCTTGTAACACAGTCTATCTCCTCGAGTTGCAGTTCAAAGTTAACAGTCTCCGTCATTCATTGATTTTTCCTTAGAACCTAACTAATAATTATTCACAAAAACCCCTACGATTTCTCAGAAATCACAAATATCCTTTGAATTTTTTTTTTTTTTTTCCTGGTGGGCAGTTTGCAAGTAGCCAAAGCCAAGTGCTATGAGCATCATTTGTCGCTCCTTGCTGCTGATTGGCTGCCGTCCAAAGCTCCTTGCTGCTGATTGGCTGCTGTCCATTACAGCCGCATCAGTATTCCCACACCGTAATAGGATTCTGCACCTTCTTTAAGCCCTAAGATCCCTAAGATTCTGCCAAAATGCCCTGTACTTTCTAAGTCTTTATTAATACAGTGTTTTATTTAATTTAATTATGTAGCTGCAGGAGACATAGCATATTTAGGGTTTAAACTGTAAAAATTGTCTTGTATAGAGATTTTTCTGACCATATATGAAATTCATATATTTTTACAATTCATGGATCCTCTAGGAATATAACCCCTGCAAATTTCAGGGGCCCATTGTAATAATAATGATAAAAATACAGACACAATCTCTGTTCTACAGGTCATTATGGCAGGCCTCAATCTATGCACACACCACAGGCCATTAATCTAATGCCACTTTTGGGAGGGTAGGATTCTGGCCATGGCAGCTTTCTCTTGGCACCTAGATAAAGTTGCTCAATGTTCCCTTCCCTTTTCTTTCCCTTACCTTCCATTCTCCAGTTGAGAACACCATGAATAAGGGGACTCCCTGCCTGCATTTTGATTAGTGTTGTGGCTTGTATCTAGATGTCCCACTAAAGCCTCATGCAGTCATAGTCAGGCTTTTCAGAGGTGACAGGGTCTGGAGTGTGTGACCCTGGGATTAAGAATGTGTGATTACCAAATCAGTCCACTGATTGGTTTGGCACAGTTCAGGGTGGGATTAAGGGTACCACAGCCTGCGTGTAAGTACTATCCCTCCTAAGGGTGGGTAGCCTAGATAAGGATAGGGATATAAAAAGGGTCACTGTCACTTGCTGTTTCTCTCCACCCTGCTTTGCCATGTGCTGTTTCTCCTCCATGATGCCCCTCTGCCTTGCTACTCTGCCATGGAGTCAACCAACTCTGAGCCAAAAGCTCTGAAAAATGTGAGCCAAATAAACTTTTCCCCTTTAACTTTGAATGTTTGGTGTTTTGTCTCAACAACAAGAAAAAGATGTCTAGGTATGATGCTTCCTTTCAGCTTTCAGGAGGTGTTTGTCTAGCTCCAGGAGCCTTGGGAAGCTCCCAGGGAAAGAAGCTCCCAGCTACTCCTCTTATGCCCCTCCTCCAATGAGTAATTCTTCAAAAATATCCAGAGACCCTTTCCTTAGCTGTCTTCTTGGCAATTTCTCCAAATTGGGCCTTAAAGAGATATTTAATAGCAAAAAAACTCTCTTATTTTACTTCTAAGTGGCTGCTTTATAAACAGGATAATGGGTCATGTTGGCCAGTTATGGGCAGTTTTGATTTCCAAATTCTCCAAGACCTTGATAATTGCCTCTAGAACACTGATACATGGTCAGAGATTCTCTATGCCCAAGCCTTCTTCAGTCTTTGCAAACAGTCTCTATACCTCCCTCTCCTCTCTTCAAATTCTTGACACAGAAGAAAATCTCTCAAACCCTCTCACTGAGCTCATCAAACAACCCCCACCCACCCCACCACTTCTGCTCCTGTGGCTAGTGTGGCTTTATCCCCTCTGACAAACTGGACTTGGTAGAAGAATTTCCAACTTATCATCTCCCTCCTCTCCCCCAGGAGCCCCCCAAAAGCCCAGCTCTCTTCCCACATCAGCTCCTTCTCCTCCTCTCCAGCTTCACCCATGTCACTTCTTCCTGAGCCCTGCCTCTCTCCACCCCCTCAGACAGCTCTCACTCTGCAAGCCTCCTTCTTTCTCAGGACCTCCCCCAGCTACCTCTCACTCTACCCCCCCCCCCACTCCTGCTAGGTAGCAAGTATTGAAGGGCCCATTCACATTCATCTTTCCCTTTCAGTTAATGATCTAGAGAGTACTGAACCCAAAGTGGGGTCCTTCTCAGAAAATCCTAACAAATTCAGGAAAAAATTCATCTGAGTTACTCATTTGGGAGAACATTTGCCTCAACCTTATATCCAAGGGAAGACGAGAGAGAGAATGATTATGTATGGTACTAAAACTCATGCAGGTGAATTAGGCCACCAACACCTGCTGACAATTTGCTGGCAGCCTGACTGTTCCTCATGGCTGAGCCCTGAAGTCCCCCACGTGCAGATACCAACTAGGTGACCTTGGCAGGGCAGAATGTGATCAAATGACCACTTGCCCCCTAGCAGGGATAGGGAAAAAGGAACAGGTCAACTGTGAGCACTGCAGAGAAATTACACAGGGGCAGCCAAAAATGCAGTCCTTTTTATGAACCACCTCTCAGAGGCTATGGTTACAAACAACACCTCCAATTCACCTGAGGGCCTAATCCTTCTTTCATCTCCTGGTCTTACTCTGATATTTGGAGAAAACTCCAGAAATCACCAAATTTACCCCATACTTTTTGTAGACTTGCATTTAAGGTTTTCAACATCCAGGATGAGAACAAAGAATTCAGAAAGAAAAGCAGGTCAAAGCCAAGTACCAGATTCTGGCCTCTCTAGTTCTACCTCCTGATGATAAGCCTCAAAAGACCCCACCTCACACCTGCTGTGGCTATCATAGTCACTGTGCAAATCTTCCCAAAGCCCAGGGTTCCTACTAAGCTGTGCCCAAACTGTGAACAGCAGTGTCAATGAAAAATGAGTTGGCTCCTGGGAAAGTCAACTTCTCCCTTGAGTTCTCTCCTCTTCAGGCAAACAGACACATCCAGGGGTGAGCTGGCAGCCCTCAAGGCTTTGTCTTCAGTGAGCATTATTGTGACCCCGATCCCATGGCCCCCTACATAAGGACAGCAGGGGTCCATGGTGACAATGGTGGCAGCTGGAAGGCAGGATTCCTTCCTAGCAGACTTGGGGTCAGTCTCTCTGTTTACTGTGTATTTGGGACCTTTGCTCTTCTTCATTTCAGTTGTTGGAGTAAAAGGCTTAGAAGCACCCGTCCAAACTCTTCCTTGACATTGTTCTTTGGGCCAGATTTCCTTCACTTACTACTTTCTGGTAGTGCCGCATTGCCCTAATGCCCTCAGAGGAAGAGGGGTTCTTCAGTGCCTGGGGGTGTCCTTACACAGTCCCCCATTTTCCTCATCATTCCAGTTATATTCCCTACAACTCCAACAACTCACATGGACTGTTCTTCCCCAGGGATTTTGAGACAGTCCCCATTCTCTGGCCAACTACTACAAAAGGATCTCCAATCCCTCAACTTTGCCCCTAGCCACCCACTTCAATATTTTGATAACCTATGGCTTTGAAGACTCTCAAAAATGACTCTATCTCACATAAGCTCATTTTTTAACTTCCTGAATAAAAGCTCTACCACGTTTCATAACACAAATCTCACCTGGTACAGCAAAATATCACTTACTTCTGGCTTTACCTCACCTCTACCATCCTGCTTCCAAAAACAGGCTATTGACCATCTTCCTTCCCCCACCACAAAATGAGATTTTATTTCCTTCTGGGGGATTCTCAAGTGTTTCAGACTCTGGATTCTAAATTTTTCACTCACTGTTAAAGCTTTTTTACAAGGGCTGCCACAGTGATCCCCGAGAAAGGATGCCAAAGATAGATCTAATTTCTACTTCTTCCTGGGTCCTCAAGCAAGCACTTAAGGCATCCATTTTGGACCTACAAAACCCTAATAAATCTTTCTACTTCTAGCTAGCAAAAAGGGACAAGCATTAGGGGTATGCATACAACCAGCTGGAGATTCCCTCCAACCAGTTGTTTATTTTTTCCAAACAATTACACCTGATAATAAAAGGCTGGCCTCTTGGCTTATAGGCCCTAGGATCACCTGCATGCCTTATCCTCAAGGATTAAAAGGCTATCATTTACCAGCCCTTACAGGTACATGGCTCACAAAACCTTTCTGGTCTTAGTCACCATGTTTGACGCATCTTTCCCCTGCCCAACCTAGTATAAGGCTTGGCACCTACATACCTCAATGTGTTAGTTGCTTTTCTCTCATTTCTGAGACAAAATATGAAGGAAGGGAAGTTTATAGGGGTTGCAGCTCATAATCAGCTGTTTCCAAGGCAGGATGGCATGGCAGAATGGTAACAGTTCTGGGAGTAGAAGATAGCAAAAGCAATAAGAGCAAAAGGGGAAAGAGCAAGTCTCTTCTTCTCACATATAATGTGTGCAGGCTACCTGCCCTAGGGTCGCACTCACATCATCTCCATGCCCTCCTCTTACATAAGCTGAGGATGTTTACAAAGGGAGGACTCTGGCCCCCTGCTGCCTCACTTCTAAACTTCTCAAGTTGACACAGTGTGTCAACCATTACACTCAATTACACTCTTCCCTTCTAACCCTCCCAGTACCTGACAGCCCAGAATTCACACTCTTAACATGAATACACTGAACCGCTTGGTTTTACCTTACCTGTTACCATCACATAACCTCAGAACATATTCCAGTGTTCCCTGACTGTTTCGTTGACAGAAGTGCTTCAAAAACCATGCCATGCCAGGCAGGATACCCCATCACTGAAGCCTATCATGACAGGGCTTCTACCTTTCCCAAGAAGCTACATCAAAGAAAAGCCAAATCCTCTCCCCCTTAGACTGAAAGAGGCAGCTTGCTTTGTTGCTGGCGTCAGGATAGAGGGGAGTCCCTTTCAAGTTTTACAAATGAACCTGCTTGGATTGTTGAGTTCAGGTCTCCTCTAGTTTATTCCCCATCTTTCATCCATAACTGTGTTCTGCATCCATGTAAAACTAGTACCACACAGATGATGCTGAGGTCTGACACCAGAGGAAGCAGTAGGCAGGCCTCCTTTTTGTCAGAGCTGCAGGGGTCTTTTGAGTGCCTGGATGGCTGAGTACCTTGAATCAAATCCCGAGGAACAAATTCCCTATGCAGCTGCCAGCCTGGTGCATGGTGTTCTAGGGCTTTCTTCTCAAAATAATGCCCTTGGCTTTTACAGTTTTGAGCCAGCAAAAGATGAGGTCTTACTTATTCCTCACATACCATCAAGGAATCCTTCCTATAGTCTGCTGTAATGCAGTTGGCATCTTTAATCTTAATTTCTTCAGCAACCAATCTCTCTTCTGCTCCAACTATGCAGGGTTAACTTCACCTGAGCTTCCTTTCTGGTCAAACACAAAACTTGGAAAATAATTCTGTCGGGTTGATTGCTCTTGACTTTTAGCATAGAGCTGGCTAAAAGCTTCCCACAGTGTGAATGTTTGGGTACTTTGAAATTTCCTCCACCAGATAATGAGGTTGTTGCCTTTGGTCTTGGTCTCATGTGAATTCTGATCATAGGAAGAAAATATAGATAAATTTTTCCACTAAAGCATATCATACATGGCCTGAAGTCCAACTGCTGATATTGCTGGGTTTCGGGGTGCTAAAGTCTCCTTCTGGAGTTGGTTTGTAGGTTATTTCTGTCTTGAGAAAAGAATTGGTCAAGAAAAACACAAGTGGTAGCAAAGTTTATTAAAGGTAGGAAGGAAAACAGGATCAGCAGAGAGAGTTTGGGCCAAATAAAAGTAGAAAAAGTACACCCTAGAGTTGAGGACAGGCAATTATGCAAGAGAGAACACAGTGGCAAAAACTCAGTGTGGAATGCCCTTTCTGTATCAGCCACTCTTCAGGTTGATGTCAGGCCATCCCCCTGGAAAGCTGCTCAACTTCTCAGGAGACGGTCTCAGCAGGGCTTTGGGGGCTGTTTTGTGTGTGTTCTGGAATTTTGTATCACATAGGTCAAACCTACTTTGGCAGTCAGTTTTGTCACACCCTAATTTCCTGTTTTATTTCCCCCTTGAGAGAGACATACCCTCATAATTCTTTATGAGGTGCTGATGGGGTGGAGGTCTCCATCTCCATACAGCTACTCCCTGCTGAAAGGGGATATAGGGTCTACCTACTGGGTAGTACATGCTGTCTATCTACTTTGGGGCATTGTGGCTCATCTGGTTGTGCTGAAGAAAACCTGTCAGAAGATAATGAGGAGAATTAATGACTATTGAGCTGTCTGTTCAATGGGAGAGAGAAACTTACTCTCATGTTGAGGCTGTGGAACCCAACTATGAAGAGCAGGTCAGATTTCTATGCTTCTTATGTCAGAAAAAATATAGCAAAGAGGGAAGTTATATAATTATTGATAGCTTGAAAACCACAGACTTAGTAAGATTACCCAGATGATGACTCTAATTAAAAAACAGAAGTCCTGATACAGGGTACAATTTAGAGTCCTCACTTTGTAAACATCCTCAGCCTGTCTCCTTGGGAAATCAAAATGCTGACAGGGAACAAGAAGGAAACCCTAACAGCCCCTCAGACCGTAGGATTATTCCTAGTTCTTGAGGAACCATTCTGGTCATTCTTTAAGTGTCACAGTGACAAGCTATAAAGTTCTACATGGGAAATGTTCACTAGAATTTTCAAAGGAGCAAGAAGAGAGATATTGCTGAGAATCTCTTGAAGACATGAGGCTGCTCTTCAAAAAGAAAGACTCCAGTATTGCTGTGGGTGCAGATAAGGATCACAGTTTAAATTCACTCAATTATATTGCAGTAGTAAGCTGTTTCTTTTAAAATGTACTGGGTCAAACTTTCCCCACTGATCAAAGATACACCTAGTGGTAAAGCTGGAGGACTCTACAGTGTGTTATTCATGCGGTTTCCTACAGCATATCTTGGGACTCATAGAGAGAGAGACAACCAAAGGGGCTGTTATTAACCCAGTTGCAGAACAGATGGTTTAGGTACTGTCTTACTTTTCTTTCATTTCTGAAACAAAATACCTGACACCCAAAATTAAATTAAGGAAGGATAGGTTTATTTAGCTTACAGTTTATGGAGGTTTCAGGCCATAATCAACTGGTCTATAGGACTTGGGTACTTAAAATGGAATCCAATGTGGAAGGAGGAGATCCAATTTGAGCCCACAATGCACTCCTCAAGAGACTCAAGTATTCACTAGATAGATGACTCTATGTGAAGCTAGGATGAGGTTGGCATTTTTTCACAGAAGAAAGCCCAGCTGATGGCTTTTTGTTTCCATCCTGGGCCCTACTAACTCTTAGGGAGAGACAGTTAAGCACTTAATAGTTCTACCTAACCCTTCAGAACTCCTGTGATGTCAGGGTAGAGTCCCTCCCCACTGGGACTCCCTCAGCCAGATTGAAGCACTTTCAAAACAATAGTGCTTGCATTTACCCCATAGTAAAATCTTCAATATTCTGTTTAAGGCAATAGAGCCAGAAATGTTTTTCCAAGAAAGAGAAATAAAATGAAAAACTTTAGAGTGACTTAAAGAAGGATAGCACTATTTCTATGTACTTGAAATCACCTGAGTTAATCTTTATTGGCTGTTCTTTCATTCAGCCTAGGCCATCAGGCTTATGTCTAAATTAACTGAATTTTGCTAGAAGAAACAAGAATCTCATCCATTCAAAGGAAAACAGGGAGGAAGCACATGCGTTTCTCATAATCAGAGGCTTAGCTTCTACCCACAACAGTGAGTGCAAACACATGACTGATTCACGCTGCCAACCAAAATGACCACCAAACACAGTACAATTAGGAGAAACCAAAAAGCTGCTGCTAATTATTGCAGAAAGGTGGAGTTGGATAAGAAAGCCACTTACTGCTGATACCCAGATATTAGAAACCACCATGTGGAAAAGCATAGATAGATCTTGGGGAGTAAATTTGGGTCTGCAGCTGCTCAAGCAAAAGACCAAGTTACTAGCAGCCACTTCTCTCAGAGGGGTGAGAGAGCTGAGTGAGTTGTCAGAGAAACCAGAAACATGAGGTGGAAAGGCATGCTAAACACTAGGATGGCCAGATAGTACCTGTTGTGGTTTGTTTAGATGTGCCCTTAAGCCTTATGCAGTCATGGCGGGGGTGGAGTGGGACTTTAAAGGGTGGCTGAGTCTAGCATTTGTGATTGGTTTGTTGCCTGGTGCTGGGATTGGTGGTGTGGGTTTTGTGCCCATCCAGGGGCAGAGCTGGCATACAATATAAGGGAGGGAAGGATACATACTTTTCCCTTTTACCCTTTTTGCTCTTGTCGTTTACAGTCACCATGAATGGTTGCCCCTCAACCATGCCACCTTGCCTTGGAGCTAGCTGATTATGGCCTGAAACCTCCATAAACTGTAAACTAAATAAGCTATCCTTCCTTAATTTAGTTTAGGGTGTCAGATATTTTCTTTCAGAAATGAAATAAAAGTAAGACCGTACCTAAACTATCTGTTCTGCAACTGGATTAATAACAGACCCTTTGGTTATTGTTTACTAACTTGTATCTGCAATGAATGACCAAAAAGGGGAAAAAGAGGAGAAAGAAATGTGGAGATAAACTTAAGGTAGACTTATAGTCCATTTATAGGCTGGAAAACACAGAAGCCATGCATACCCTTTTCCTAATTCCTGCCACGTGATGGGAAAAGCAGGGAACTGTTCCTAGCACCAAGAGAAAAGTGTCCTGAGTCTTCCAGGCTAGGGGAACGAGAAGGGGAAAACAAACAAACAAAACACCAAACACCTTTGTGGCATTTCAGCGAGAGAAACAAAAAATCTACCTAAAGTGCTTATCCTTTGTGCCTGGTTGGCTGAGCCAAATGTGTTACCAGGTTTTAGGGTGCTGGAGTCTCCTGCTAGAGGTGGCTTCAGAATTCCTTCTTTCCTGATCAAAGAATTGGTCAAGACAAGCACAAAACAGTGACACAGTTTTATTAAAGGTAGAAAAGGAAAGAGCTTTGCAGAGAGTTTGGACCATGTAAAAGAAGGAGAAGAAGCACATTCTGCAGCATGCGGGTGGGCCACCGTGCAGTAGAGGACGCAGCAGCAAACCTCAGTGTGGCCTGTTCTTTTCATCCCACTCACTACTCAGGCTGACTGCAGGTCTCCGTTCTCCTCCTGAAGACCTGCTCCAGCTCTTGTGACAAGTCCAAATGCAGGGTTTGGGGAACTGCTTTGTGCATGTGTCCTTGGATTTTGTAGCTAGCAGATCACATCTGCATTCAGCTTTGCCATGTCCTAATCTCCTATCTCACTGAAGTAGTCCTTGTTCCCAACAGAAACCTCCTGAGCCTAGTCTTTCCCAGCTGTATTACTCTCAACATTCTGGTGTTCTGAGCTCTGACCAGGCTCTCCCATCAATCTCAGCTCACAGTTTCTTAGGGCTGCTTCTCCTGCTACTATCTCCAAACCTTTCCAAACTCCTCATGAAAGCCAATTCTAAAGATTTCAAGTAGTGTCACAGCAAGGATTCCACAAAATCTGATACAAAATCTGTCTTAGTTACTTTCCTGGTCATCGAGACGTAATACCTGACACACATAATTTTAATAAGAAAAGGTTATGATGGTTCAGTTTGTAGAAGTTTCAGTCCATAGCCAGTGGGCACCAAGGCAGAGAGGTATGGCAGAGAGACATGACAGATATGGATTGCTTTTGGCATGTCAGCCAGGAAGGAAAAGGAGAGAAAGAGAGAGAGAGAGAGAGAGAGAGAGAGAGAGAGAGAGAGAGAGAGAGAGAGAGAGAGACAGGGAGAGAGAGAAAGAGAGAGACAGAGAGAGAGAGAGATCAGGAGAAGAGGGAGGACGGTGTACCTTACCAGGCTATGTTCCTCGTAATTTACCTCCTCCAATCAGGCTTCCTTTCCCAGCATCCTATTTAGCTATACAGTCACGAGTGGACTGAATTACTGAGCATCAAGCTCCCATAGTCAAATCATCTCCTCAAGGTCCCACCTATGAACACATGAGGGTTTGGGGGACATTTACATATAAAGCATAACAATATTTAATAAGCCAGGAGTACTTGTGACAAATCAGCTTCTCTGAGATGGGAAGATCAGACACTGAGTACAGTGAAATTCATGGGGGTCATGTTCATAGAGGACCTGCAAATTACAAAAACCATGAATTTCAAATATGGCCAGAAAAATGTCTGTAAATGCCTATTTTTGTAGTTTAAATATTCCATGTCTCCCACAGTTATATAATTTAATAAAATACTGCATATAGTGTTGTAATAGTTTAATTAAATTAGATAAAAACTTTATAGTATTTCATCCTGCTCCTGGGGTGTCTTAATCTTCTTCTGGCACTTAGGTTCATTGTTAGAATGCTTGGAAGCTACAGGAGATTTGGAGTACATTTTAGAACTTTAAAAAAAGCAAAACCAAGAACATTTGAGACAGATACATTCGGAACAGCAACCTATTATGATGTGGAAATGCTAGTACATGTGTCTGAGAAAGATCGCAGGGCAGAAGCCAGTCTGCAGCAAGGAGAAATGAACAGTGCTCTTGGATTGGCTACTTCAATGTCTTGCCAAAAAAATGCTGAGGATATTTGCAGTTTCTGTGAAATTGTGGGGCTTCCTACAGATAATTATTAGTTGGGTTCTAAGGGGAGATTCAAGAATGACTGCGGCCATGAACTCTGAACCACAACCTTTGGGAGTGTACTATACAGCAACTGGGGGAAGAGGAGGAGGAGGAAGGTGAATCTGTGAGAACCAGGAAATTTCTGAAGGGAGAACTGGACCCAAATGAAGAGTAATGTGATGTAGAAGAGAGAAGTGGCAAACTGTACTCTCTCCCTGACTCCTGGCTGGCAAATTGCAGTGTCCCTTACTCCCAGCTCATAGCATGAGCAAGGAGACTCAAACCTATATGGGTGCAGGAACAGCTGGGGATCTTGGAGGCTTCCATATTTAAAAAGAAAATCTTAGTAGAGCACAGCAGTAGATGAGCTGGGCTATGACAGGCTGGTGAGTGACTCCATTCGGAACATCCCTAGGAAAGGGTGAAGTCTGTCACTCATTCTAGGACATCATCTTGGTGGGTGGGACCAGCTGAACTCAGGACTTTTAGTAGCCATGGGGGCTCCATCCTGGAACTACCAGTGTCTGGATGAAGCACAGGCACAAAAGATACCCAAGACCAAGATTGTCTGAATGTTCAGAGTCGGTTAGCTAAGAACAAGCTGGCAAGAAATACCTGTAGTATTGTGAGCTGAACAACTTTGGTCACAGACCCACAACCAGTGAACAGGATCAGCCTGAACTTCTGTGGAGGTGAATTGGCATCCCCTCCAGTGGGTTCATTGGAAATATACAGCGCCCTCCCTTAATCTTGTTGCAGAGTTGCTGGAGTCATACAGTATGGGTCTGGGCTATGCCTGCCTCCTTTGTCTACCAGTAACAGCAGGGACATGCCCCAAATTAGATACTCACACAAAATTGTAAACCCTAAAGGCTTAAATCACAGAAAAATCTTTCTCTCCCCCACACACTCTCTGTGTGTGTGTGTGTGTGTCTCTCTCTCTCTTTCCCTCTGGCTTCTCTCTCTCTCTGGCTCTCTCTCTTTTCTTTTTTTGTTTTTGGAGGGGTATTTTTTTTCTATTTTTTTGAATATTCTTATTTTGCCGTGAGTGTGAACATTGATTTTAGTTTGTTTTCTTTCCTGTCTTCACCAGTCTCCAAAAGCTTAAGTAACTTTCCTTTGTCTTTTAACTTTGCTTGCAATCTCTTTCTCTTCTTCTATTTATGTTTTTTCTTCCTAACCCTTTTAAGTTTGTGCTTTCTCCTGACTCCTGGCTGGCTGGAAAACTGTATTTTCGTTGACGCATAGTTCACAGCTCATAGTCACTCAGTGGGGGCTATATGTGCTGTATATAAATTTCTGGGTTTCAGCAGTCTCCCTGGCTGAATGTCCACTTTGTATGCTTCACTTGTGTAACTTGAACAACTATTTCTATGAGAACAATGTGTAATTTTTATCAACTAGTGATTTCTTACTTTTATTTTTGAAAGTATATATTATTTCTAACCTTTTTCTGTTTTTTCTTTAAATAAAAAGAATTCTGGGTCTCTTTTTATTATTTAATTACAATTAATTTAATTGTAATTATTAAATTTAATTAATTATTTAATTATAATTATTAATTACATAACTATAAATCATATTCATATGTCAAATTAATAATTATTACAATTTATCATTTTATAGGCTGGATTAAAACTTGTTATTAGTAATGGTACTAACTTAGCCAAGGTGACATAGTTGTTCTAATCAGTTCCTCTTTCATGACAGGAACCATGGTTTTCTGAATGTCATAAACAGTACTATAGTCCAGTGCTAAAGAACCAGATCCTAGGACAAAGAGGCAAATTCTCACCCCTAATAAATTGAAGAGACAGGTGCTTCCAACAGACTTAAAAGCCAAAATTCAACTATATCTGGGAGACATTTCTGAAAAGCACTCATTTCCTGAGGAATTCTTGATACTAACAGTAAAGCTACCTATCACAAGCATTAGTACAGATCAGAAATTAAAAAAAAAAAAACTCACTGAAAAAGGAAATTGAAGATGATCTCAGAAAATGGAAAGACATCCCTTGCTCATGGATAGGAAGAACAAACATTGTGAAAATGGCCATTCTCCCAAAACTGTTATACAGATTCAATGCAATCCCAATAGAAATTCCATCAACATACCTTATAGATCTAGAGAAATCACTCCTAAATTTCATCTGGAACCAGAAGAGACCTAGAATCGCAAAGGCAATTCTAAGCAGCAAAGACAAAGCAGGAGGCATCACAATCCCTGACTTGAAGTTATACTACAAAGCCACAGTAGTAAAATCAACATGGTATTGGAATCAAAACAGAGCTGAAGATCAGTGGAATAGATTAGAAGATACAACCACAACTACGAACACACTCAACCACCTTATTTTTGATAAAGGAGCCAAGCAGGTTCACTGGAAGAACGACAGTCTCTTTAATAAATGGTGCTGGAAAAACTGGCTCTCCATTTGCCGAAAACTAAAGCTAGATCCATGTCTATCACCATGTACTAAATTAAAATCTAAATGGGTCAAAGATCTGAATATTAAAACAGAAACACTAAATCTATTGGAAGACAAAATAGGTAGAAACCTTGGAGACATAGGAGTAGGTAAAGAATTCATGAACAGGACTCAAACCGCACGGGAAATACTTCCCAGAATCAATAACTGGGACCACTTCTTATTAAAAAGTTTCTGCATGTCAAAAGAAATCTCCAGCATAGTGAAAAGAAAACCCACAAACTGGGAAAAGATTTTAGTGAACTCTCTCTCAGACAAGGGCCTCTTGTCTAAAACATACAAAGAATTAAAGAAACTCAGACCTCCGAAATTTAAAGATCCAATCCAAAAATGGGCATCTGAGATGAATATGCAATTCTCAGATGAAGAAATGCAAATGGAAAATAAATACATGAAAAAATGCTCATCATCATTGGTCATTAGAGAAATGCAAATTAAAACCACACTGAGATACCATCTCACTCCTGAAAGAATGGCCAGGATCAAGAAAACCGACAACAAATGCTGGAGAGGCTGTGGGGAAAAAGGAACTCTCCTGCACTGCTGGTGGGAGTGTAGACTGGTACAGCCTTTGTGGAGATCTGTCTGGAGATTTCTCAAAAAGTTGGGACTGGAAATCCCATTTATTCCAGCTATTCCACTTCTAGGCATATTCCCAGAAGAACTGAAAGCATCATACCACAGTGATTTATGTGCACCTATGTTTATAGCAGCACAATTTGTAATCGCCAGATCTTGGAAACAACCCAAGTGCCCATCAACTGAGGAATGGATAAAAAAGTTGTGGTATTTCTATACAATGGGGTATTATTCAGCTATAAAGAAGGATCACATTGAGATATTTATCAATAAATGGGTGCAGCTTGAGACCATACTCATAAGTGAAATAAATCAATCTCGCATGTGTGAATACCGAATAGTTTCCCTAATGTAAGTAATGATTCAAATATATAAAAATATGTGGTAATCATGATTCCCCATTAGGTGGCCTTGAAGCCTTATAAAGTTTTCACTCATTAATTAGAAAGGCTTTATTCTGGGCTTCTTGATATGAAAATATTTGAAGCTAGAGTATATGAAGTTTTACCCAAATATTTCAAGGAAAAAGACACTATGGTAACTACTATTAAGTCAGATTATAAGGTGGTGAAGTACTAGGTTATTGAAACAATCATGCTGTGACCTCTATTGTTATATTGTTATGTCCTGTTTTATCTCAATCTCCCCCTTATTGTTTCAAAAAATTATTTAGTCATTTCTTATGTTTGTCTTAATTAAAGAAAAAATTCAAAAAAAATTAGGATATATAAATAGTAACTCTTTTTGATTTCCTATTAACTTGTTTTGAAGTCCTGTAGTACTCCCACGATCTTGTTTTGACTGATTAGACTCTGTTCCATTCTATATGATAGTATCAAGTTTGAAGACATAGGCAACTACTTTGAAGACAATAAGATTCACTAAGATACCCATTCTGGTTTGACTATTGTCTTCTTTGGAAGTCCTGTAATGTTTACAATGCCTAAGTTTTATTGGTCTTGTTCTCTACTGTTTTGTCCAACTTTATAATATCTAATAAGATAGACAATTCTTTTTAAGGAAACAAGGGACAACGTTGATAACCATTGTTGATAAACTTGTACTCTGTTCTACACCATGTGCTATGTCTATCCTTGGTATTGACTGACAGCTTTGTTTTGCCATATTTGACTGTATTCTTCCCCCCCCCCCAAGAAAGTAATAAGCACTAAGGAGTAATAAAATCCAAGATGTGTAAATTTTGTTGTAAAAAAGAGAGGGGAAAAAAAAAAAGAAAAAGAGCTCTAACGGATATAACAGCAAGTGTGTTTGGGGGTGTTAAATAGCTGACTTTATCAATGTTTTTGGAACATTGAACACAGCTGTTTGCAGTCTCCCTGTTTGAATGTCCACCTTGTGTTCTTTGATACTGTGATTTGAGGAACTATTTTCAAGAAAATAGTGTGTAATCTACTAGCAGGTAATTTCTTACTGTTATGGTTTTTTGTTTTGTTTTGTTTTGTTTTGTAGTTCTGTATTGCGTGTACCCTTACGCCGCTTTGGTTTGTTTTGTGTTTTTCTCTTTTTCCTCTTAAATAAAAAAAAAAACAAACTATAAGATGCTGAAGCAAGATGCTACCCTAGACCTCCATCTCGTCTATGACAATGTCAGGGAACAGTTAGGCAGGACAAACCAAAAGCTGCTCACCTGAGCTCAATGAAAGGTAACATCAGAAGTAACAAAACACAAAAATGAGGCTCTAGAAAATAAATGAGAAGTTCTCAGATAACTAAGAGGTGATAACCATAATGAAGGACATAGTTAATGAAATTAAGATAGATACAGATTTAAAAAATGAGTTTAGGAAAAGGATGGAAATCATGAATGCCCAACATAAGAAAGAAGTAGAATCCACAAAATAGCTTCAAACAAATATCCGAAAGATTAAAAATTATATTGAAAGTATACACAGCATAATCAAGCAATGTGCAGACAGAATATCAGATCTAGAAGACAGGTTTGCAGTTAGCAATAATGAAAACAAACACTTATGAAAAACCAAGGGGCCAGGAAATATCAATCCAACAGCTGCTAGAATATGGAAAGAGTAGTAACATAACACTGACTGGAATCAATTAAAAATCAGTAGATTCAGCAAAGGACATAAAAAATCTGTTCTCAGAAATAATGATAGAAAACCTCCTAAGCACAGAAAATAAAGAACATGTTAAGTGAGTCTTATAGAACTGCAATTAGTCATGATCAAAGAAAAAAAATAATCATCACCAAGACATACGATAGTCAAGATTCCAGAAATTCAACACAAGAACAGAACATTAAAAGCTGTTAGAGAAGGAAAACAGATCCCTATAAAGGAAAGTCCCTCAGAATCAGAGCAGACTTCTCAACCCAAACCTTTGAGTCAAAGAAAGACTGAAGTAAAGTATGTCAAGCCCTAAAAGAAAGCAACCTTCCACACCTGATGTACTCCACAAAACTATCTTTCAAAATTGATGGAGAAATAAGAAATTTGCATGATAAAGAACACCTGGAGAACTTCATGACCACCAAACCAGCACTTCAAAATATTCTGAAAGACTCTCTCTCTCTCTCTCTCTCTCTCTCTCTCTATATATATATATATATATATATATATATATATGTATATATATATATATATATATAGTGCTGGGAATAGTGCTGGGAATTGAACTCACTGCCTCATGCTTGCCAAGCAGGCACTTATACCACTGAACTAAATCCCTGGCTAAAAGATATTCTTGAAAGAGATAACAAGTCTAAAATTCTATGAATCCTAATAGAATGAATCCACCAGGCAAGGGAACCAATTAAACAGAGGGAAAAGAAAGGGATACAATAGAAAAATAATGAGTCAAAGATAAATCAGTTATAACTATCAATGTAAATGATCTCAATTTACCAGTCTGAAGAAAAAGACTGATAGAATGGGTCAAGAAACAAGATACAACAGTTTGCTGCACCAAATAAACACATGTAACTCCAAAACAAATTCACAGACTGAAAGTTAAAGAACAGGAAAAAAAATCCATGTGACAGGAACCAGGGTAGCTGTTCTTTTTGCAAACATAGTGGATTGCAAACAAAGATTGATCAAGAAACACAAAGTCACTACGTAGTTGTTAAGTGAACAATCTAAGAGGAAGAGATAACAATAAAATAATCTCAAAGTGCATTTGGAATTAAAAGAAACCTAGAATAGCCAAAACGATTCTAGGCAACAAAGGCAAGACGGGTACCACAGTCTCTGACTTCAGATTTCATTACAAAAGTCCTATAAAACAGTATGGTGCAGGAGAAAAGCACACGTGGGGATCAGTGGAACAGATCAGGAGATATAGACACAATTCCAGACATGCACAGACACTTTGTCTTTCACAAAAGGACCAAATACATTCACTGGAAGAAACAGACCCTCTTAAATAAATGCTGGGAAAACTGGCTTTCCACATGTCAAAGACGAAAGTTAGACTCATTTCTCTCAGTGTGCACTAAACTAAAATCAAAATGGATCAGAGATCTAAATATTAAAGTAGAAACACTAAACCTGCTGAAACATGTAATAGAACTCTTGGAAGACATAGGCATAGGCAAAGACTCTATGGACAAAACCCCCAAGTGTACAGGAAATAGTATAAAGAATCAACAAATGGGATCTCATCTTATTAAAAGTCAGTACAGCAAAAGAATCCATTAGCAGAGTGAAGAGAGACTGAGAAAAAATTTTGCCAGCTGTTCCTCAGTCAGAAACCTTGTATCTGGAATATATAAAGACTGAAAAAAATCTGACTCTCCAAGTTTAAAGACCCAGTCCAAAAACGGGCATCTGAAATGAAGAGACACTTCTCAGAGGAAGAAGTATGAGCAGCAAATATGAAAAAAAGGCTCAACGTCACTGGTCATTAAAAAGATGCAAATTAAAACAATGCTGAGGATGCCAAGAAACAATGCCATTTCAATGTCAAGAAAGAATGGCTACCATAAAGAAATCTACCAATAACAAATGCTGGCAGGGCTATGGGGAAAAAGGAAACCTCTGTACTGTTGCTGGGAGTGTGGTTTGGTGCAACCACTGTGGAAATCAGTGTGGAAATTCCTCAGAAAACTAAAACTAGTTCCCGTTTGACCTGGCTATTCCTCTACTTGGTTTCTTCTGAAAAGAATTAAAAGCATCATACCACAGTGATATATGCACATTCATGTTTAAGCAGCACAATTTGTAATAGGTAAATCTTGAAACAGCCCAAATAAATAAAGAATATATGTTTATTTTTATATAAGGAGTACTACTCTACTATAAAGAAGAATTAGCTTGAGACATTTCTAGGTAAATGGATGAACCTTAAGACCATACTCGTAAGTGAAATAAATCATGCATACACATTTAAATGTTGCGCTGTTTTTCTGGTGTGAGAAATTGAAAGAGTAAATGAGAACCAAAATATATAAGATACTGGAAATTGGAAGAAAATGAACGATGGATGGGGGAAGGGGAATGGAAAGAACAGAAAGGAAACAATGCATACAAATCTTTTGTAAATTGCGGAGGAAGAGGGGTTGAAAGGAGGAGGGATCAGGATATATTATATACAAGATACAGACAAGTACAAACGTCTTCTGATGAATGCTATCATAATGCATATCGTTATGAAGTGTACCGATAAAATTAAACAATACACAGAAGGAAATTGGATTTAACCCTGGGGCTATAAAACCCAAAGTCTCTTCTTAGGTTTTAAGCAAACACTTAGCTCTGAACTATCCTTACTCCTTTGAAATAGGGTCTCTCTGTAATTCAGGCTGGCCTCAAACTTGCAATGCTCACATCCCAGCCTCCCAAGCACGAGATTACAGACATGTGCACTGGGTCAATTTATTGCATATATGATTAAACACACTGAATATAAGTGGTCTAAATACCCAGTTTAGAAGATAAAAGCTGTCAACCAACCTAAAAAGAGAGTGATAGCTATTTGCTGCCTAAAAGTGTTTTTTAAATATGAGGACACAAAAAAATATAAAAGATGTAATACTTTGTAACATTCTAACACTAAAAAAAAGTGGATGGAAATTTAATATCAGTCAAGGGGATATCAAAGCAAGGAATTTTCCATGGAAAAACATGATTATCTCCTAATACTACATGTGTGTCACTTTGTCAAGATGATGCAATATTCCTAACTGGTTACCAGACATATATGAATAAAGAACTGTTACATCTACAAAAATAAATAGAAAAATTCAGTTATAGTAGAAGACTTAATACTCTTGATACCACATTGAATAAGTAGTCAAACAAATTAGTACAGATGTAGATGTAATTAATGCTGTCCATGACTTTATCTAATTCCCTTTATACCTGGCTGTATGTTCATTATATGGTAATAGATTCATATATATCTGTATCTATCTGTCTATATATAAACATTTCTCAATTTGTACAGTTTAAATATATGCAGTTGAATTTGTGTTTCTTAAGAAAAACCTTGAACACAAAACAATCCACCCAAATGCACAAGTGATTAAATGAAAGCTTTCTTTTTCAAAGGATAAATGTCTTAATGCAACAGTATTATCGCATTATATTCCTGCAGTGTTTTGTATCAACAAAGCACATAGGAATTTATACAGTTTTCATATAGTCCATTTAAACTTTGTAACAAATCAATGGGATTTTGTAAATCTGGTTTTTAGCTGCCTCCCTAATGCTAAACCTCATGAATATACACAAAACTTGGAAATGAGGTAGTCCTCTGAGTGGTGTCTTTAAAATTGACATGAAAAAGATCAAGGCTAAGATTTTCAAAGCAAAGGGGCACATTCAGAGTGTGATATTTTCAGGTACCACCAGAGACCGGGATTTAGTATCAGCAACTTGACTGGATGTATTTAAAAACATGAGTTTTGAATGCATGTGACGCATAGTTAGGGTTTGTATGTAGATGTCCCCCTAAGGCCTCCTCAGGTGTTCAGGATTTGGCCTTTGGGAGGGCTTGATATTCATCAGTGGACTAATCCCCTGGGAAGTTCACAGCTTCATGTGACTTGGGAGGTGCAGCCTGTTCTGAGGAGAGAGTCACTGGGAGCATGGCCTGGACGTGTTTGTCTCTCCCGGGGTAGGGCCAGGGATGTGGCTTAGCCACACAGCACCTGGTTGGCAAGTGAGGTACTGAATTCAATTTGTGGTACCTGAAAAAAATAAAGAAAAAGAATAACCTCTCCTCCTTTAGAATGGGGGTGTTGTGTATTGTGTCTGAGCTACCCAAACATAAGACATTTATAAGAGCTTTCCAGAAAACAAAGTGTGGCAAAATTTGACCTAACAAAGCTATATAGCATATATACCTTGGTTATGAACCTGGGTCCTCAGTTCTGAGTGTGCTGTACTCTAATGTCTAGTACCAGATCATTAAATGACCTGCATATTTGGAAAAAATTTATGTTATAATAATCTGGTTTTTTACACACCCTCCCTGCCTCTGGCGACAGTGTGCTGGTCAGAAGACTTCATCACCCATTCATAAGTCTATTTTTCATTTTATGATAGGGGCCACCTCAGTGTCAGCATGCATGGCTAATGTGAAGGCTCTTCAGTGGGTGATTAGTGGCCAAGTGGATCTCTTTGTGCTGCCAAAGCATGGTGCTGGGCCTGCAAGATGGAGACAGAGCCAGGCGTTGCTAGCACACTGGGGGCCTCTTCCAACGAACTGTGGCAGTGTTCTCCTTCTCAGAACTACTAAGATTGGGTATGATTCAGTCATGTTCACTGAAGAGGAAACTGAGCCTTGAAGATGCTATATGTCTTGTGCAAGTTGAGCAAACTCATAGAGAATGAAACTTTTGGTCTGACTCTAAGATTGAACTTTGCTTTATCATTTTCTGGGAATAAAATATGATCAATTCAGAGTGACTTGACTTGTGGTACTTGTGACTCCGCAGGTTCTGGTCAAAGGACTGGGGGCCTGATGGAATGAAACAGGTGGAAATATTTTGCACGGGGCATCTACCAAATGCAATGAAGACATTCTAGTGTGAAGTTGTCTGCATAAATTCTCAAGGTAAGCATCCATTGCCAAGATTCAGCCTCATGGCATTTATGTGCTTATTCAGTCCCTGGAGCTCTGCTTGCCATACAAATAGCACACTTGCATGTGTGTGTTTGGTCTAGTCCCCGCATGCATGTGAGTGTGACAGTGTGAGTGTGCCTGATTCTCTTTATATGCTGTTGCTGATTGGAAATGATTTTCCTGCATCAGCAGAGGCTGAGCTAGAATCTGAGTAGATGTTGGTCCCTGCCTCACCAGTCGGGGAGTCTCCAGGGCCAGGATCATCAGGCTTAGTTTACAGCTGGTTCCACTGCAGTTCATTATTCACGCCTGGCTGTCTCGTGGGGTCTGGAGAGCCTGCTAAGCCGTCCAGGAGACAGCAGCCCTGACGGTTTACATGTGGGGAAGGGGGAGGCATTTCTTCATTGCGCAGAACCTGGGGTAATTAAAACCGAAGCAGCTAATCTGTTGTTGAGACCACTGTGGCAGCCGGTAATTTCTGTATATTCAAGGACGACAACCTTACCTTGAGCTGTCTTCTTCCCAAATGAAGAGTTAGCATTTACCGATCTTGCCAAATGAAACGCTTTGCATATGTCTACAGTCAGCTTGCCATCCATTGGGAGTCTTTTTGTGAGCGGTTAGTATTTTGTAAGAAAGTACAAACTAGAATTTCAAAGTCTTTCATGAAAATGAAGAATGAATCCTTAAAGTAATTGACATTTACAGTGGAATTAGCATCTAAATTCCTTGAGGGCAAGAACTATACACTTTCACCTTTGAATCATACAACCATACCAGGTACCTAGTGAGTGCTCCATAAAGGTTTGTAGTATCTCACTGAATTATAATTTCAAAAGAAAGTCAACTCATAATTCAGAATTGTAAAACATTGTTTCAACACTGTCTACTTAATCTTGCCTGCTATTTTAAATCTGCAGGACTATTGATTTTATAGTGCTAAGCCTGACTTGGTGGTTCTATTTATTTATATATATATTAGATATGTATGTATTTATTTAAAATATATTTTATACAAATATAAGTTTATACACTAAAGTATGCATACCAATTTATATTGGATTTATAAAACAGTAAGTGAAGCCATTCAAATGAAAGAGGAAGCCAGGGAAGGCATATTTAGTGGGAATTAATTTCAGCAGGCCTAGGCTGGAAGATTATCCAACAATTGCTATCTAGCTGATTAGTCTTATGTCTTTAAAACCTTACCACTAGGCTATAGATTTTGGCTTTATATCAAAACTCTATAAAATATTCAAATAAAAATTGGACTCCCAGCTCTGTTATGTGTTTGGCCTAGATATCATTTTTTGGAGATTTGTCATTTCTTATATTTATGCCATTTTCATCACATTTTAGCATCATGCTTAAATTTATGGTTTTTAACTGTGATTCTTATAAAGCAAGGTGTTTCACTAAAACAGTCAACTTATTAAATTGCTATATTCTTGAAATCAATATTACTATTAATTATATTAATAGTATTAATTATAATATTTGTGCTGTATAAATTGTGTACATTAAATGGGGTCTATGTGATCCTAATATTTTGTTGCATTACAAGCTGCTTATAAATTTTTAAGCTACTTGTGGTACTTTAAATGATGTGGTACTTCTAATAATTATCAGAACATACAATCATATATGTACACATGCATGTATAAAAGATATAAATAAATTCAATATTTACTTTGAAATAGTCTTTAGAAATGAATAATTTGAGAATTGCTGTTAAAGTTTACACATGGGATGCCAGGAACACAGAATACTTTCTAGAGAATAAAACATTTCATGAAACAATAAGTTACTATTTAGAGACTTCAGAGACATGGAAGGCAAACATTTTTGATCCTCTGCTTGGTAGTAGCTAACAGCTTTAGATGTTTATGTTTGCATTACCCAAAAGAGAAGGACATGCATCTGATGTTTCTGTATATATGTATTTTCTCCTGGAAGTGAATCTCTAAAACTGGTGTGATTAAGATCTTAAATTTTTCTTTGAATTAATCCATTAATACATTTATCAAATACCAACTATATAGAAACCACTGTTAGCAGAAGGTCAAACACAAATGAATAAAAGGTTTAGCATTTGTCCATAGGGAGTCTGCAGCAGGTATGGTGGCAGGTGTTACGATGACTACAGAAAAGATAAAAACACAAACCTCAACTCAAGAGGCCTGCTGTTGATCAGGAAGGATTGAGTCACCATACAAACCTGTTGAATAAATAGCAGAGTATGATATGCATTATGAGAGGAAGCTAACTCAAGTGTTACAGAATCTGAAAGGCAGACAGAGTGCAGGTGATGCATGGGCTTCACTGAGCAGGAGGCTTTTCAAATAAAGTTTGACAGACATAAAATTCCAATTGCTTTCCAGTCACCTTCAATATTTTTAAGGTACCGAAAGGGATTTGACACTCGCCCCATTCTCTTAAGAGTTACAATTCCTGATGGCTCAGGAAAGAAGTCACAGTAAGAGGTCACTTGGGTGGGTGCCAGATGGCATAGAGGATTGTAATTGTGTAGCAGGCCATCTAAAGATGACATGCACTTTGACAATCACTTTCACAGCCATGACTTCGAAGCCCCATGTAATGGTCACTTGACCTATTTCTTTAGCCCAGGCCTTTCTCAGAGATCCTAGCCCCACAAAGCCAGACGCCTGTTGATTGCATTGCTCTGGGTAATTTAAAGGTTTCTCAGGAACTTAGCCTATCTCCGTCTGCACACTTGCTCTGCTGCTTGCAGACACTGACATGGCTTCTTGGTATCTTCTTGTAAGACTCTTCTCTACACCCTTGGAGTCTGATGTGGCTTAATGAACATCTCCACCATCACCAAAGTCAGAAACACAATTGATTCTTGGAATATTCCTTTAGCTTATTCCCTATATATAACTCCTATATATTTCACTTTCTGTACATTTCTTGCACTTGTCTGGTTCCAGCTCTGTTGCTACCATGATCACTGAAGTTACTACCACCTCTTGCATTTCTTCTAGTGTTTCCAAATTCCTAGAAGAGAGCACTCTTCAGGATTTGAGAAAGACAAATCAAAATTCCTTAGAAATTCTGAAACCATTCTGCTATTTTTTTTTCTTTATTTTGTTTTGTTTTGGTATGGTTTTGAGTACTGGAGATAGAATCTAGAACCTTTGATCTGAGCTACATCTTAGACCATTTATTTTTAAAATTTTATTTTTAATTTTGAGATGAGGACTTGCTAAGTTGTTAAACTGCCCATGCTGGGCTCACACATGTGATTCTCATGCCTCACTCTAAATTACAGGGGTATGCCACCACAACTGAAATCTTCTTTCATTTATAATATAATGTTTATATGTTTTTGAAGATAATATTTTTAATAACATGCATATATTTATAATAATGAATGACCATAAATAAAAATCATAATTTTTCTGTGATAGGAATATATTGTTTTGGAGGTGTACTGTAAAAATAAAAAAATTACATGCCTTATTATTATCATGAACCAACATATTATGGCAAGATTCTATATTTCAGTAACAGAAAAAGTGACCTCAGCCGGGTGTGGTGGTACATGTCTATAATCCCAGCACTCAGGGAGTCTGAGGCAGGTAGATGGCTGTGAGTTTGAAGCCACTCTGTGTTACGCAGTGAGTTCAACTTCAGCTGAACTACATAATGAGACCCTGTCTCAAAAACAAAATGAAAAGTAAAGTGAGTCTCTGCCCAATAAAGATGTTTGGTAACAGAAAATATTAACTAAAGGGACTATTAACACAATTTAGATGCCAAATAAAATCATTTAAGTTGAATAAAACCACAAATATGTAATAGCTAAGTTATTCTTAAAATGAACATTTAAAGCACACAAAACAATTGCTCCAATAATTTTGCCTTGGTTTTTCTTTTCTGACAAATATTGAAGATGCAGAAAAACTCAGACTGCTCACAGGAGGTCAAATGCCTAAGCATTCATTTGGAAACGTTTTCCAGCTGCCACTAAGGTGCGGCGCACAGGTTCATTTGAGGTTTTCTCAGTGAAAGTTTTCTGCCCACTTCTCCTGACTGTACTTTTCCTATGAAAACCATATTGCTTGTGCATATTCAGACTTTGGATTGGGTTCTGATTTTGTGTGGGTGGCCCGGAGCACTCTCTCTTCCTCTCTTTGTACTTCATGTTAACTTGTTCACAGTGAAATGCTGCCCACAGCAAATCCTAAAGCCCTAGAAAATGCAGGTGAATAATGTGTCAGAAGGTATTCAGATAACACAATTTCAGATCTCATGGTAAGGCGACCAACACTGCCTGGAATCACAGGTCGCAATTGCTAATTTAAGGAGCTTGCATCTAAAAGCTGTTACATTTTGGAGTATCATACATAAGGTTTTATGTAAACATACTTATTAATGTTTTCACTTATAAGAATGGCCCATTTGTATCAGCAGAGAGGGCCACAAACACACACAATGTGAGAAATGCTACAAGCAAGTCAGATGGATTGGACTGTGGTCACTTGTGTCCAAGGGACTCCTGGCCAGTTCAGGGGAGCTGGCCTTCTACTCCCTGTGCCAGTGTTCCCACTCCTGCTCATCCCTTGATGCTACTGAATTCCTTCAAAGGAGCAATATCTAGATCAACTGTTTAGTTTGATTTCTCCCAAGAGGATTATAATACTCTTTCCTGTGTTTTTAAAGTCCTGATTTTTCCTGAGATACAAAAAAAAAAAAAAAAAAAAAAGAAAGAAAAGAAAATAATTTTCCTGAGAAATGCTTTAAGCAATTCCCATTTGGAAATATCAATTCTTAGAGTAGCCTCTCTATCTAGTCAGGCTATCCTTAATCCCTTACTGTCTCACCTTCAGAATCATTTTCTAAGACTGTAACCCTGATAAGGTCTTCCACAGGACTAAATGTCTGTAATGGAATCCCCATAGTTCTTAGGTTAAAGACCAAATCCTTAAAATGCTCTACAAGACACCTTCACACTTTCCCTGGCCTCTTAGGACACTCCTCCTCCTGTCAGTTTCTCTGTTTCCCTTCAACAGTCCAGATCCCTTTTTATTTCTACAGTCTCCTTGCATTTTTGCATTTACTATTTTCTGGATCTCAAATCTTACTCACTAATCATCTGTCTGATACCAGCTCAAATAAAATTTATTTGATTAGATTTGCCTACCTCAATCTTTATGGATTTTCAGTGTTCTTTAAATTTAACTTCTTTCCTGGAGAACACCTGGCTTAGTTGATCTAAAATGACTTGCATAGGCTTATCTGATTAATGTCTCTTTATTTGACTAGAATGGGAGTAAAATTATGTCTCCTTTTGTTCACTAATATACTTCTGATGTCTTACAGTTGCATAGCACAAAAGAACAATTTGCTGAATGCTTAATGAATATAGCCATGGTTAACATAAAGAACCAAGACATGTTAGGAAGCAAAATTTATGCTACTTGTCAGTCACAGTAAGGAAAAAAAGATGTTCTATAATCGATATCTAACAATATAATCAAGTACTTACATACGAGGCACTGTGTTCACTGCTGGAGTATAAGAATGAATGAACCAACAGCAAATATCTCTTTCTACAATGGTACATATGTGCTACCACAGAAGACCTCTAGGTACAGAATTAGCTAAGTATACATACTGTACTAGACGGAGATTGTGCTATGGGAAAAATCAGATAAGTGGGTAACACATTTTTGGTCAGATGGAGATTACACATTTATAAAGATTGTCCAGGGTGATTCATTGCAGTCGCTAAGTGCAAGAAGATCTTATAGGAGCTGAGAAAGAGTTGAGAATAGATGCTAGCTGCTTAAGGATAATAACAGACATATGGAGTAGGATGTAATCACAATCATCTCAGTAACAGCTCTTGGTTAATGGTCAGAGATGGGTAGAAATGGTTAGACTCTGGACATATTTAGAACAAGCAAGATTTGCCTATGGATGAGATGAAGGTGTGAAAGAAAGAACATATTCAAAGATGACTTAACATGTATTGGTGTAATCCAATGGACAAATAATATCCCATCATGTATAGCATGGGTGACATGGAACTCTGAAACTGGGAGTTTGGACTAGGAGAGATCTGGAACATAGGCCAGGATGTCTTAAGTGGTGATGCCTAGAATCAGTTCAAGTGAGGATGTTGAGTGGATGCACCGAAATGAAGCTCAGGAAACACAGTAGGGCTGAAAATATTAGTTTCAGAGATATCAGTGGCAAGATGGTCACTAGAGTCATGAGATGTGACCATGTGCACGACGGGTTGGCCAACATTAGAAGGAGAAGAGGACCAAGACCTGAAACCAAGCATTTTAAACAAGCATGGTGAAGAGAAGAAAACCAGCAAATAGGACCAAGTGGTGACCAAAGACGTGGGAGGAAAACCTGGCAGATGAGACAGTCTCATCAGCAGGGTGGTATAACTCCAGGGTATGTGATTATCTGTGCTCTCAGCTACTTGGCAAAGAAGCTGTCTGTGAAGCACACAGGCTACTTCTTATCACATTAGTACACGTCTGCAGAACAAGCTGGTTCACTGTGGGGAAGTGGTACAGGTACATAACACACATGACTTCCAGTGCAACTCCCTGCCTCCAGCTCTTGGCCCCTTCCCGTTTGTAAATGATCTCTTTCCTTGTTTCCTTCATATGCATTTTGTTTTCTTCTCTAACTTATTTTTACTTTGAGTTTCTCTTATAAGAGCAACCATGCGACGATCAAGATGGCGGGTCTGACTTACCTCATTTAACGTCATGGTGTCAAGCTGCATCCATTTTCCCACTAACAACTCAACTCTATCCTTCTCTGCAGTAGCGTAGCACTCTGTTGCATACAAACACCACATTTTCTTCTCAATTTCTGCTGACAGAAGCTTCAGTTCTGTCAGAGGAAAGGTGACACTTGAGCCCATGAGGTCCCCAGGCAGGGACTCATGGTGAGAAGGCAGCTGAGCACTGAGGCCAGGTTGTCCTCAAGGGTAAGGAGAGGTGGGTGTATTTAATGCGAAATGTAGGGATTTCTGGAAGAGATTTGCTATACTTAGAAGTTTTACTCCAGGTTCATAGAAAAACATCACAGTCTAAGCTGACCTTTTAATCTGGGGAATTTAAAAAAAATTAGGACATTGAGACTTGAGCAAATCAGCCCTGGCCAGTGATGCTACACAATGGTGAGTGGGTATAAAATTGCATTCTAGTGACTTTCTCTTATATCACTTTCTGCAATAATGTGCGAATATATCGTTCTATGGCTTTCAGATACTACTTTTCAGATGTCTTTCATATTAAACAAACCTGTTTGATCTTAAAATGGGAATGAGGCACAGACCTAGCTTTGTTTTGATGAAGGACAAAACTGGATTTCCAGAGGAATGATGGTGGTGGACAACTGTTAAAAACAGAGACACAGATGGTTTAGCATAGTCTCTATCATGCCAATAACCTTCTCAGACCACACTGGTTTTGCTTAGAGCTCTGAGGAACTAGTGGCAAGCTAGCTTTGAATCCTGACCCTTATACTTATATGTGGACTTCTTTGGGCAAGTCATTTAATACTTCTGGGCCTTGGTCATCATTTGTAGACCACAGTAACATCACAGATTTGAATATTAAAAGATAATTTATGCAAACTCACCTAGAACAAAACAGGGACTTGGCAAAGTTGAGTACTTACATAGTGAGTTCTGGTCATTCATGTATTAAAAGAAAAATACTGTATCAGAGGGAGAATCAGCTCAGAATTGGAAGCCCTGACAAACAAAGACAGAAAAGGTTAAGGGAATATCCAATTCTGTGATTTCACAGCCAGCCACTGCATAAAGAGGTAGCTTGGCACACGGACGTGCAGACATTGAACAAAGGAGGAAGGCCAGAGGGTGCTGGGCAGCAGGTGAAGAAACCCAGAGGTGCAATCCGGAGAAAATGCCACTAATTGGCAAGAAGAAATAATAATGACAACTAAGTTACATATAAAGCCTGCTTTCATTTTATAATTATCCAACTCTGTTTTTGCTGAAACAAACTTTAAAAGATGATGAAAAGTCAGTCACCATGTGTAAGTGATTTGAAGCCATGCAGGGGAAACACAGTAGGGATAGTTACAGAATGTAGGAATGGGCTTATTACACTTCTTCTATCAGAGTTGATTTTTTTAAAGAGTGGCATAAAAAAATAAAAAGAAGAACCCAAGGCTGAGGCTTGACATCTGAAGAAGCATAACAATTTAGGACTATATAAACATTTCTTGTAAAATTCTCACTGAAAATATGTTTACGATCACAAGGCCATCTTTAGCTGGCAGCAAAACAGCAACAAAAATAGTTTAGAAAAGAGCACAGTAACTATCAAGGCCTGTAGGATGATTCACACTTATACTCAGCCAGAGGAACAGAGAAGGAAAGAAGGAGCTTGGAATAAATGAAAATGGATCTTATTCAAAATCAATTGAAATGTTTTGGGCCTATAGCAAGTCAATCAATCAATCAATCAATCAATCAATCAATCAATCAATTTGTGAATTGTATTTGCTCATTTTTCTTTTCTCCCATACAGTTAGACATCTGTAAAATGACTTTTGATGAAATAACCTCTATATTCTTTCTAGATTTTAAATGTCATGATTCTCCAATATTTCACTTAAGAAGAGAGAGTTTAAATTTTGGTAGGAAATTTCTAGTCCATCAAAAAAACAAATTAACTTGATTTACTTATTTTCCTGATACCAGTTTTCTCTTTGTATATTAAGTGTTGCAGTTAAAAAGAACTAAACTTCGTTTCCAGCCAGATGGAGGAGGAAGGATTCTAAGCATAGAAAGTATAGCATAAACTCTCAGAACCACCATCCTAAATTTGAAAGATTCTTCAGCATATTTTCAAGTTAGGAACCAGTGAAAGTCTCTGTGTAAACCTGTAAGCCTCCTCTTCGTGAATGGTCAGTCTGGGGAGAGGACTAGTTAATGGTGCTATGGAACTACTTAACACCACGATGGTGTTGCAGCACTAATCAAATTCGTAAATGAACATGAAATCTGCACACACTTTCAAGAAGGCTTAAAGTCACATAAACATTTGAATAGCACTATACATTATAATCTAGATATGAAAAGTCCAGCACAAGCATGTCCCATGGATTGGTTGGCTTTTGGCTCTTCTTAAATTCCTGTTTTGTCAAAATATCTTATTCTTTGTAGAGTATAAAATGACCCCATCAAGCTGTAGAAAGTTGAGAAGGATAAACTGTATTTATAACATTCCTGCTACTAAAGCAAGAGTGGTACATGTGGTTGGTATTATCAGGCCAATTAAGAAGGAGGGGAAGGCAAAGGGAGGAGGCATTGGGAAAAAAAGAAGAATCAAGATATATCACAAAGAATTCCCTGTGATGCATAATTATTACTCATATCTAAATGGTATGATAAATAGTAAAAAAAGAAATTAGACAAGTTTTATACTCTGACACCACTTAAAACAGGCTTATCAAATGCTGGTTCAACAATATAGGATGATACTTCTCTAATCTAATTGTGCTACATTGCTGTTTATAAGTTATTAGGTTCTCTGGGACTCAATAGGGCCTCAGTCAGTCCATTTGTAAAAGAAATTGGAGTGGACCAACTGTCCTCAATGAGGACTCGCAGTAACTATAAATGTGGGAATCACTGTAAGTGCTTTTACATGGAAATGCATTGAGCTTTCAAATACAGTAGTGTGACGTAGGCACTAATATCATAATTCCTTATTTTAAAAATCATTAAAAAATTGGGATCTGGAGTCAGGTCACCTGGTATCAGAGCCCACAACTGCACTGTAATGCTACACTGCTTACTTAAAAACTGAAACAAAACAAATCATATGCTACTTTATTTTCTCTCCTTCCTTAAGAACATTATCTGGGTGGGCAAAATAGCATCCTCTCCCAAATGTCCTCACCCTAATATTTCTAACCTGTGAATGTGTTATGTTACAGTCAGAGGGACTTGCAGACATGTTTGCATTAAGGTTCTTAAATTGGGCAGATAATCCTAGCTCATCCATGCCTGCCCATTACAGTCTACACAGGTCCTTCTGAGATGGAGTGGCGAGTGTCAGAGGGAGGCAAGGGGAGGTCCAGGTGCTGAAATTGCCAAAAGGGGGCCATGAGCCAAGGAATACACACGAGGAAGGCTCTGGAAGTGGAAAGGGCAAGGCAAAGGTTCCTCTCAAGTCTTAGGAGGTGGCAGCACCACTGGCACTTTGATTTTAGCTCTGTGGTTCTTAGACTCTAGACCTACAGAGGTGTCAGACACCAGCTTTGTGATGCTCCATCAAATTTGCAGTAACTCACTGTAGCATCAATAAGAAACTACTACAGAGCATGTGAGCTCCTGTTGTCAACTCGTGGTTTCTCAGCTTTGCTGTGGTGAAAAAAGTCAGAAGTGATTGGGTTAGATTAAATCTGAGTTATATGGAGTGAATTTCTTATAGGTAGCCTTTAAAATGATGCTCTGAAATCATATACATAAAAATGGTGTATATTCTCTACTTATATGGGATGAATTCCTTTCTTACAAGTAGTCTTTAAAATGATGCTCTAATAATGGTTCTGATAATTATACTTCTGTGACAATATCAAAATAATAACATTGATTTACAGGGAAAATACTTCACAACGCAGTACATGTTTGATAACTTTATTTTGGCTGTGCCAAGGATTGAACACCTGCTTCAGAAATGTTCAACCACTAAGCTATATCTCCAGCCCTCTGTAAAATTTTGAGACAGTCTCCTTAAATTGATCAGACTGGCTTTAAACTTTCAATCTTTCTGCCTCAGCCTACCAAGTGGCTGAGATTAAAGGCACATACCACCACGTCTAATTTAAAAATAGTAACTTAACAAACAGTTTAACACAATGAACCAGAAAAATGAGGATACTGTCTTATGACAACTCACAAAGGTGGTCCCATTTAATAAAAAAAAAAACATAACAAAAAGAAACTCTGAACTAGAGTCAGTTGCTATTGGATGCTAGTATTATTCAACATGTGAACATATTTGAGAAAATCTGCTTTCTGAAAAAAACACTAATTTTTTTTCAAAAGAAGTTAGTCACAAGCACTGATAGTCCTGATTTGTGTTCAGAATTTGTGTAAGTACGTCTTCAGCAATCTAAGAAGATGCATCAAAATCAAAGTAGTCATGGATGGGTGTATCAATGGTGAGATGAGAAACATAAAGATGGATTGATTGGGGCAATTTTAATCCACATCATCCCAAAGCAAAATCTGAGTCATTATATAATTGACTAATTTAGAAAAACTAGATCAAGATGTTACATTCACACAGATTGAAAAAAATCTATACATCATTCTTTGTATGATTTTTGGACGAACTCTCTAACAGTTCAATATACCAGAAAACTTTGAGCTGTTTTAGAGTAATATTGAGCTGATTTAACTGATTTTGACATTGCCTTTCACTCACACTGCATATGAAAGCATTTTTCATGCTTACCTTTGGGATATCAGCAACATATTAAAAATGAACTAATTGGCAAGCGGTTTGAGAGACCTGCAGTAACAGATTAACTGCGGTGTTTTAAAACGCCTTACACAATGCTGAAATGATTTAGAGTATCACGGCAAGAAGCTAAATCTCTGTGGAGCTTTTTAAAAGGGTTTTTTTTTTTTTTTAACATCTTGAATTTGCAGCCCATGTGTAAAAGTGGATTCCATTTCCTGAAAAGAATGTAATAACTATACGAGTGTTAGAACCCAGTTGCTTGTGTAGCTCAACTAGCTGGTTTTTCCTGGAACTTACTGCTGTATGAATTGAAAATGATTGTGTGCCCTTTACAGAGACACTGTATCACCCTGCAGTAGCATCTTCTATCAGATGGATGGGTTAGGAAGTTCATTTCCATGGGTGAATAGTTGTTTATGATACAGGAGCTTATAAAGTACACATTATGTAATCACAAAGAGACAGAAGAGTGAACAATAAAAAGAAAGATGATTTCTCAAAGATCTGTGCATACCAATAAGGCATAAATATCTAAATAAGAAGTGAGGTGGAGAAAAACAGAGCCTAAAGTCAAGTGGACATGATGTACCCTGGGCTGAGGCCACGAGGGCTGAGGAAACATGGAGAGGATCAGGGCGAGGCTCAGAGAGTGAAGGGGCTTCTGAGAGAGATGCCTTCATTGGTGGAACGTGTGGGTGTAATTGCAGAATCTGCATGGTCTGAGAAAAAGAAAGAGGATTCCAAGAGAACAAAGCTGAAGAACTGATGGACATTTACTGACTGATGCCTGTAAGTCAAAAGTGGTCCAGGTACTAACAAGACAACAAGAAGTAAAACACTGAAAGAAATCCTTCCCGCACAATTTATCTTCTATATGAATAATAAAACGAATAGCTTGTTAGATGATGAAGATGATTTCAATGGGGAGAGTAGAGTGGAAAAATGCGCCAGGGGACCCTCGGCACAGCTCTGAGCGAGGTAGTCAAGGTGGGTTTACCTTGACTGTGGCACTGGAGTTAGGTTGAGAAGAAGTGAGGGCACAGCACGGGGAGACCTAAGAGCAGAGTATTTTCTGGCGAGGTTAGATCTCGAGGCAAAACCACGCCTGGTACAGGAGTGGCCAGGAAATGTGGCTGGGCAGTGTGAGCAAAGGGTGAGCTGTAGGAGCTAGAGCCAGAGAAGAGAAAAAAATCTGGATAGGGTTGGAGCCCCTGAGACACTTTAAAGAGCTGTGCCTTCCTTTGAGCTGTGCCTTCCTCTGCAGGGCACTGTAGAGGTAAAACAGAGACATGGTATCAGCCATGTCTGTCCTCATGAGAATAGACTGCACGGGGCCAGGTGTCCATGACAGGGTCGTTAGGAAGTTCCTGCAGTCATCCCGGAGACAGGATGTCGTGGCCCAGACCACAGTGGTGGTTGTGGAACTTGTAAAATATGGCCAATGCATTTATTTTGCAGGTAGAACTCGTGGAATTACTGGATTAAAAACAGAGGGAGAGGGAAAAGGGGAGCCACGGAGAAAGAGGGAAAGAGATCTGGATAAAAGGAGAGGAGGGAGAAAATGAATGGAAAGCATCCAGCCCACTGCAAAGACTGGTACGGGGAGACGGTAGGAGGAGCAAGTTTGAGACAAAAATGAACTGCTTAGTATCAGGAAAGTTAGGCTCATAATACCTGTTAGACATTCAAATGAAGATATATCTGGATATGAGTCTAGAGTGAAGAATTACATGGAGGAGACACGACTCTGGTAGTTGTAAATACATATTGAAATCTTAGACAGCATAAGATCAAAAGGAATTGTATATATACATTAAAGTTGTTGAAATCATGCACTCTGGGGTGCTGAAATATTTTAGGATTGGTGAGAAGAGGAGAGAATGGCACACGAGTTTAAAATCAAGGTGCCAGAGACAGGTGAAAGGCAGGAAGATGCAGTACCCTGGAAGCCAAGTGGAAAAACTGCTTCCAGGAGGAGGAGGGGGAGGGGGAAGTGTAGGAAGAACAGGAGGAAGAGGAAGAGGAGGAGAAATTAGAGGAGGAAGAGGAAGAAGAGGGAGAAGAAGAAGGAGAGGGAGGAGAAGAGGAAGAAGGAGGAGAAGAAAAAGAAAAGGAAGAAGAAAACAAAACAAGAAATAACTATATGCAACATTACTGGAAGATTAAGGTGAAAATTCAAAACTTTCATTAGATTAATCTAGGCAGAGTTTAAGAGTAGCTAAAAGATATGGCAAATTCTGACTATATAAATGTTGTCATCATTTTCTAATGTTCGATCCCCTAAGGCTACAACATGGTTTTTAATATCAATAATATACATTTTAGACTTCTGGGGAGTTAAAAATGTGAATGCCAAGTCTTCGATATGACCTTTCTGAAGGCTTGACTCTGATCAGCTTTCTCCAAGTAGGTGCTGGACTCAGTGACTGTGCTAGTGACAAAGAGAAAGTTTATCGATTGAGACGTCAGAAGACAGTAGCCTTCTTGGGGACTGGACTGCACATAATGACTCAGAAATACCCAGAGAAGCCACACCGAAATATATGACCCACACACAGTGACTGTGTCAGAACAAACATTTCCTGCTTTATGGCATTAAGTTTGGGGCTAGCTTGTTATGTGGAAATAGACAACCAATATGGACTTTGGTACCTGGCTATGCAATGCTGTCCTAGAAAAGAACTGAGTATATGAAGGGGCTTGGAGACTAAATCATATGTAAAAGCTAGAAGCACAGGACGGAATAGTCAATGTTCGTGAGATAATGGAAAGACTGCTTTAGAAATTTATTATAATAAAAGACACATTGCTATGAATCCCCTCAAAATACTCCCTCTCATGTCAAACATACTTAGCCTACCATTCTTGCCACTTTTGGGGATCAGTCCTGGAAGTCCTCTTTTTGTGTCTTTATGAGATGTGATAAAAAAGTACAGCCAGGACTGCTGCTGAGTGGCATTTAGTAGAAAGGCAGACTCACAAAAACATGATGGTATGTCCTCGTCCTCCTTATTCCCCAGATGTGGCACTGATGGCATTGGCTCCTCCTAAGGTTAAAATGACCACGTACGACATCAAGATGCAGCAAAACACTCATGGAAAAGGATTTCCAGAGCTGCTTCAAAAGGTCAAAAGAATAAATGCAATGGGTATATTCAAAGCAAGGGAGAGGGGCTTGAGGGGGATACTGGCAATGTGTCTTCTACCATAATGAAAGATTTTAAATATAAACACACATCATCTTTGGAATGGACACTGTTAGTGTAAGTTAGTACAGGATTGTTAGTCGACGTCAGGACTTTAGAGAAACTGAATGAGGCTCAAAGGAAAGTGAGGTATGTCTGTCTATTGGAAACTCAGGGAAGGTATCCATGTTATGTGCTGACTAGTAGGTTAGTAACACTGACACCTGCAGGAACATGGGAGACACAATAAACTGAATAGACGAGCTAAGGTAATTTCCTATAGAATGCAAATATGTGTCTTAGTTTCTTCTTTCTGTTTATGGTACAATGTGGGAGGGGAGATGTAATGTTATGGAAGACCTGCTAAATAAAAGAAAAGGTAATAATTTTTGTTGTTTAAAAATTTCCTAACTTCTCCAGGTGGTAAGTGATGCTAAAATTAACAAATGACTTCTGGGCAAATATCAAATCAAGGGCTCTGCCAGGTGTAACAGGGAAGCTGAGCACACAGCCATAAACTCTCTTATTAAAACATCAGGAAGATCAATAGCATAGTTGCAGAATGCCAGGCAGTCACAAAAAAAGGTCTGCAGAGATCTATGTGTCCCCAAATTTCCAAGGCTCAAACAATATGGCTTCTAAGAAGAGAGGAGCTGAGGCTCCAGCCAGGTCTTGAAGGCTGTTGCTCTGTAATTTTCCTCCTCTCCTCTTGGTTTCAGCTTTTGCAAGAGAAATGTTTGGGTTACGAAATAAGTAATTTTAACAAGGACTCCTGGTGGCATTTTGACACATGGACATAGCTTGATTGCACTGCCCTGCAGTATACTGAGTCTTAAACATGTTTAAATTCACTGTACTATGTCATTTAGACTCTCACTGTAACATACTCTTTACATGATGCTTTCTTAAATTTTAGAAGAAATCTTGAGTCTCTTAAAATTAGAGATCAACACTGAGGAGCACAATGGCACTGATCAATTTTAGTAACCGAGCACACGCACACCTTCCTAACATCGGGTGAGTGTTAGAGAGTGTTATAAACCTACTCATGAGGAAAGCATGGGTTTTCAAGAACAATCATGAGCTTTTATAAAAATCTCCATAGCAGTTATTGACTGTCTATAATTTAGTGTTTCATAGGCAAAAGATCTAACAGGACCAATGAGATGTGGACGCTTGCTCCTGGAGGCACTAAATCTCTCACGTGTGGGATGAGTCGAGGCGAAGCCTTGAGTCCGTGGACCAGCACAGCACAGGAGGCAAATGGTGGGGAGCCGGACAAGCGGGAACATTTGTCAGAGGCTGTCGGAGGCTGTCACCGGCTTTGATTTAGTACGGAAGTGATAGAGAGCTACTTCACTCCAAACTGGGAAGGAAGAACTAAGCAATTAGAGTACAAGGCTCTTCTGGAGAAAGGAATAGTGACAGCCACATTAATTCATTTGCTCCAGGAATACGGGCTGCTGGGGAGTTGCTGGGTCTGAGTCAGGACTGCTTCTACTCAAGAGAAAATTGTAAGACATAGAGTTGAAGACATGGAGACTCTGAGCACAACCCCACTCCTATTCTAATAGTTTCACAAATATTCTGGGTTTTCAGGTTTCCCTGAGAGGTCTGGTGTCATGCAAATGAGCTTAGGACCTGTCTTCCAGCCCATAGCATTGAGATGCTCAAGCCGGGCCAGGGCCGTGGCAAGAATATGTTCTAACCTGCACTGAAAGACAAGCTGCGTTTCTCATTTTTCCCCCTCTCCAGCAAGGACTCTAGAGTACACGATGAATAATAACTATGCAAGGAATTACCAGCATGAGTCAGCCTTATTACAGACAACAGTTTGTGGCTAATGTATTTAATTCAAGTTCTTCTTGTTCTAATGAATTAACTGCATTTAAGTGGCCTGCAGCTGAGAACTTGTTTTGGGAGAATAGCTTGGATACAAATCCCATCTGTAATCAGCCTTTGAAAATACTTGTGAGATATTTAAATCGAGGATTCTTTCTAATTCCATTGTCAGAACATCTTAAAGGAATGTAAACAAGTTGTGATTAAAAAAATATATGGCAATATGCAACGCATGTGGATGACCATTGGGGATAAGTAAAAATACACGTGAAAGCAGCTGTAATTGGGATCTCTGGTCCCCTTTAGACCCATGATTGTTGTACCTCCACGCATCTTAATTACATTGCCTGAGAAAATTCCAGTTGATTACTGCATCCACAAGGCAAAAGAGGTGTATTGTAGAGGAGCTCTAAATCATGCAGTCAAAAACCATGTATCCACAGTTTGGAGAAAGGAGATACAAGTGTCTAAAGTGATTCCTTGGGGTTACTATCATAGATGCCACAAAGCCGCCTAATATGCAGTTCACCACGTAGTGATTTCAGCACCATCTGGGAGCCTCATGTGACGTCACCAAAGAAGAGACTAAGTACACACTGCTTACAGTGCTTTGCCTATGAACGATCAGTGTCAGGTGTCTGGAGAGGTGCTCTAAGAATCCACAACAACTTCCTCTGGTCAGTGAACATAGGTTCAGCATTCTCACTTGCACTATTTGAGTTTTAAGAGGCTTAGCCAGGCTATGTTTGAGCGTGAAATTGTTCCCTGTCAATGACTCCCTTTTAATCAGAAACAGAGATATAGATGCTATTCAAAACTGACCAAGATCCAAACAGAGAACAATGGAAGAATTTTAATTTCAGTGTGTTAAGAGATGTTTGAAAATTGGGTGGAGTCCTCAGACAAAAACAAGAGAGCTGATTAAAGAGTAGAGAAAATAATAGTTTCTAGAGAAGTCAAAGGCATTCATTTGAATTTTTTTTTTTTTTTTTTTTTTTTTTTTTTTTTTTTTTTTTTTTTAGTTCTGAAGAAGATGGGAGCTGTAAAGTACTTAAAAAATCACTTTTCCTTCAGTTACAAAGCATTTGAAAGCTAGGCTGTGAGGTTGTATATTGAGGTAGCTCTACACACATGTATACTACAAATTTGGGTATAAGAGAATCAAGGAGCTGTGTTCTCTAATTTGAAGCTTTTCAAATAAAGAAAAGAGACTAAGTTTACACAAGATGTCTTTTTTATTATCCTCATGATTTCCTTTGGAAATCACTGGTCTCAGAAGCAGTACTGACGATCACTGGATCATTTCCACAATTAACTCTTGGCTTTTTCTCAGCTGTGGTATTTTCTCCATACTAACTTATTCCTACTCCCTTGTTGACCACGGTATTTTTTTCCTTATGTTTTCTGAGGAAATACTTTTTGTACTTCTTTTTGTTTAGATAACGTGTAGAGTTTAAAACATCTAATGGACCCTCACAAGGTATAGTACTCGGCAATTCTGTGTGGCCATCTTTTTTCAGTTCACATCATTCAAGTCAGAGCTCCAGCTTCCTTCATTTTATAGACCACAGGTCAGCAAAAGTATCTTTAACCTTATGATTCACTATATTTCTTTTCTTTCTATTCTCAACATGGCAATAGAATACAGAGGCTATGAAAGGATTAGTGATTGATTATGTCTGTCACGCATAATTGAATTCTCACTTAGTTAAAGGTATTTTGACAAGGCCATTATATAATGTAATTAGTCAAATAGCCTAAGTGAGCAGTGGAAGGGACTGATCTATCTCTGAGTGAAAAATATGTCAACATCACTCTGGGTAAACATTATCGATGTAAATATATGTAACTGTTGAATGAGTGGACTGTATTTTTAAATTACCTTCAAATCATACAAAAGCAGTAAAAAGTCATATTGGCTACTGTCCTGAGTTTTGCCTTCTCTGAGTGGGTCAGCAGAGTATTTTGAGCTTGATGAAGACATTTTTATCATACTGAAGTATTCCAGGAAGCAATGGATGCTTACCATTGAAAAATCACTATATTTCAGGAGCTCGAGGATGACTCCATAAATAATGAAGCAAAGCCTCCACTGCATTCCTACAGCTTACAGAATCACTGCACACTGTGAAGTGCTCGGAGGTGTGCTTGACCAATCTTTAACCACGTCCCAAAGAATTACTCGTAATTTAGTCTGACACACTTAGTGACTTCATAAACTTAGGATCCAAAGTGAACTTTCAGAATGAACTGAAATATTAAATGTGTTTTATGTAAGTAGAAGTGATATAAATTTATACATTACTAAATGTCTTTTATACTTCTTTCCATTTAGCTGCTAATGCTTTCTTCCTTCATGGTTATTAACTTTTGTAGACAACAGATATTAAGTCTCTTCTTGTTCATTTATAGCGAAGCCTCTGGATATAATAAAACAAAAGAAAAGAGACAATGGGTGCATATAGACCTATTTGGTGCGCTGAAATGTATGAATATTACTTTGTAGCCTGGCGTTGCTGCCTAGTTAGGCAAAGTCTCCCACCTGGTTTGGAAGGTAAATATTTTAATGGAGAGGGTAAATGCTCAAAGCCACTATGAAACCACACATGTCTATGAAAGCAGGCACCCACCCCATTCCCTTCTCTTCTTCCTCCATCCTTGTGTCCCTTTCTATCGCCTTCGTTTCCACGCTCAGCCTCACCTTCTTCAACAAACTTCACACTTAGTGCCCCAACCTGTAGCCTACTTTCCTCGCCCCAGGTGTTGTCAGCAGCTGCAGTCCTTATGGCCGGATGCAGTGATTCTTTTTGCGTCTGCTCCATGCAGATAAACTGGCTAAAAGGAGTAGGAATAGAGAATCATGACAGATCTGCAGCAATTGGCTGTAGCTCTAGATGTTCCCAGGGGGAAAGATGGTGAGAGGTGGAGAAAATAAAGAAGGGACAAAGCTGGGGTCAGGTGGAGCCCTCTCCTGATGGGAACTGCTCAACCACTGTGGCACATTTATTCATACACTCAAGAGGAAGATGTCAGTTTCAACCCTGTTGCCTAGCAACTTGTTTGCCTGGCTGGCCTGGACCCTTTGCCTTCTTAGAGCTGGCACAGCTTGTTTGTGTGGCTTGTTTTTGGCTGTTTCTTCAGGGCTGGCCTTGTGTTAGCCCCACACATGTGATCAATCTCCAGCTTTAACAGCTCCCTACACCAGTGTTCTACATGCATCTATTGCACAGCTTAGTTGTCATGCTGTACTCTGTGGTCCTACTCGAGAAACGTCCTATTCCTTCCAGCAGATAAAAGTTTAAAGCAGAAGGAATATAGGAAAACTTTTGATTTTTTTAAATAGAATTTTACAAACCATGTATGCAAACACTTAAGTTTCTTAACATAGGGTGGTACGTTTAATGCGGCCTTTTAGTTCTCCAAGATTGCCCAGCAGCTTAACCATGCTTTTCAGAGTTTCTGTGAGTCCGGAGTTTGGAAAGGTTTAGCTGGGTCCTTTCCACAGCTCTCACAAAGCTGAAACCAACATGTATCCTAGCTACTTGTCTCTCATTGCTGAGACAAAATACTTGGCATTCAAAGTTAAAGGGGAAAGGTTTATTTAGCTCACAGTTTGTAGAGATTTCGGCCCATAGTTGGCTGGCTCCAAGGGTGGTGTGGCAGAGGGGCAAATTGCTTATAGAGGCAGAAGACAGCAAAGGCAACAAGAGTGAGATTAACAGAGGACAAGCCTCTTTCCATAACTTATGTTATATGTAGGCTACTCACCCTTGGATAGGTGTAGCACTTACACCCTCAATCCCAGCACTGGACTGTGAGCCATTCCAAACTCTAGATTCAGCCACCTCTGAAAAGTCCACACTCATGATCACATGAGGCTTTGGGGGAACATCTAAACACAAATCATAACCACATGTCAGTCAGGGAGGAAAAGAGTCGGACTGTGGTTTTGGGTTATCTTCCAAGCTCAGGAAGTGGTTTGCAGAATTTCCTTATGGTTATAGGGAAAAGGCCCTGAGTATCTCAAAGCCACTCTCTCTGTCACCACTTTTGGGTCCTTACAGGCCACAGGAGAGCATTTCTCTAACTTCTCCCATTCCTAACCTTTAGACTTCCAATCTGGTGTTAATGTGACAAGGTCAGACTCAACCTAATATTAGCTCCATACTAAACTTAAACTGATTAAATAATTTAATTACCCATAAAATTTCTTATCCATGTCATATAATGTAGCATAATCATGAAAGATATACTATCAGTTTTGTCAATAGAGTTGATTGGAAGCAAGTTATGGCCTCAACTACACTCAAAAGCTGGGGAATTCTAAAAAAGATATTGGGTATTTAGCATTGACAAGAGTACTGCATATAACTCTTCAGATAGAAAAACTGAGTTTAGAGATAAAACCACAGAGTTAATCCTAAAATATGCATAGTACCTTAAGATGAACAAAAGGATTAGTGATACGTATTTTCCCACACTTCCGTAAAATTACCTAAAGGGTAGGAATTTTGCTATTAATTTCTGTGTGCTGAAAGCAATTATTACTGTTTTTCATATGATACATGTTCAATAAAATGTATAGTACATTCAGTTTGGTCACACTGCAGTATGCAACACTATCTGTATTTGTCTCTATTCATTGGTGTACGTGTTCATGTTTGGCCCCTGTAAATAGAAAGTAAGTTCTAAAAGCAAAGAAAGTGTGCCTGACTTACTTAATATTATATATTATTAATTCTCTGCACAGTGTCTGGAAATTAAGAGGTAATTATTAAATTAATAAATAAGAAAATATCTGACATATAATTATGCTTAATAAATGTAAAAGTACATTTCCAGAGAAGTGATGGTTCAAAGAAATTTCTTCTAATTTCTTTTCCAATCAACTTCTCTTCTAATTTAAAGAAAATTCCATGCAGGGGTACATTTTAGGGCTTAAGAAAGATCCATCAGGATAGTTTTGTAGTATTTACTGTTTCTTTCTGGCTTTTTTTTTTTTTTTTTGAATCTAATACAGCACTGAAAAATGTATGTTGATGAATGACACAAAACATTATCCAAAGTACAGGAGCTGTCTGAAAAGGTAGGTTTAGTCACATTGTAATACAATTACATTGTGTTGAAGTTTCATTGCCTTTTCACTGGAATGAATATGAAACCTAGAATATTAACACAATGAAGACTGTTGAACAGTGACCCTATGTAGGCAGTTCAAAGTTGCCGAGGACCTGTGGATCGTGGTACCTGTAAATAGAATCTCAGGATTATCTGTGGGTATGTTGTTTGTAATCAAGATTTACCGGTGATGATCTGTGAACCATTCTCTGGGCATCGCTATTCAGCACTATCACCTATCACTGTCTGTGATCTTAAACAGGCTGCTTCAGTTGGACCTCCTTTTCCCACACCCACAGTATCTGGAGGAGCAACAAAGCACATAAAATCAGCACTTTACTCAGCCTGGAGAGGGTGTTGATTCTGAAGTGATGAGAGTTCCTCTCTTCCCAAAGCTCCCCCGGGACAACTTATAACCCATTCCATACTTGACTTTTACAAATCCTTCCCTCAACTGTAATGAGGCTCCCTGTGGTTGAAAGGAAAAATAAAGGGGCCCTGAGGAATGCCATTTTCTTTTCTGATGTGTTGGTGCCTGAGTGTCACATGAAAGATTTAATACCAACTCTACTCCTCTGATGTGTATGACAATATAATATCCTCTAATTGTACCTGTTATATCTTTGTATGAAAAAGAAAATATTCTTTACAGCAGGAGTGCAAAATTACACACATTATAACTGAATATTCCAGTATGACGATAGGTTTTCTTGCTTGTTAGGGAAAAAAAGAAACTGGAAATTGTTTTTGTTTGGGTTTTTCATATATTTGGTTTGTCAAATAACACAGGGCTGTAGGAACTGGATTGGATAATGTTACAGGTGTTTTTAAAATACAGGGTTCCTGGATTATTTTCAAGAATACTTGAGCATGGTGATGCAAAAGTTCCCTCACATAAACAATGGATAAATTCATATTTATTTTAGTAATGTTAATGACACATTCAAGAGTTACTAAACTGCATATTTTTCTTTTAACATGTATTTTGTTTTCAATCACTTTTAGCTGTCCAAAGTTGATAAGAGCAGTGACTGATCTGGGTAATATTTATTTAGTTTGTAAGTGCATGATCGTATCTGGGTTCAAAGTTGACTATCTGCATTGGAACTAAGGATGAGACCTACAACATTTGCAAAATGTCAGGCACTCAGTGGTCACATAGCAACTATAAACTAAGTACTTGAAAGTGGTTCTCAATTTCTTAAAAAAATAAAGCCACTTATTAAGCATATGTTTGTTTTTTTCACTGTTACACAATTCATTTCTTTTATCCCTAGTCCTGAGGAACTCATCATTTTAGCAACCAATAATAGCACAGACCAAGTGATAAATGGCATTTGGGCCCATAAACAAATAAGCTTTGAGTTTTAGATAAATGTCACACTGCCACATTCTTGAGGCATGTCCTTCCTTTTAATGGAAATCGTATGCCATAACCCATTCTTGCCCAATTTTCTTTGTGGAAAGACAGATGACATCACGCAAATCTAGATAACAAAGCAGAATTTTATGTCACTAAAGTAGGCTATGCCAGATGACAATGGAACCTACCATCTACGTGTCCTAAAATGTTATGAATCAATAAGCCTGATTAAGGGTAAAGTCTCTGCACACTATTTTTCCTTAACGTGCCTAACTTTGTGTTATATTATATGAAAAAGCGTATATGAAAAAGCGTATATGAAAAAGGTAATAACCGTGTCTTTAAATAAAGCACACACTGTACGACATGCATGCAATGTGAACATCAAAACTAGCTGCTTAATCAGTGACCTTGTCACCGAGTTCATGACCACCTCAGAATGACATAGGAACACAAAATACACGTGAGAAGAGGACAAATATGGGCTCATGTACTTGTGTCCTCTTGGTCCTTGGAGAGCTTATCAGTAATTATGCATGCAGAGCTCTGCACATATTTCTTTTGGGCTTAATATGAAGCATCAAGTTAGACTAAGTGATGGAAAGAAATGCAAAATGTAACAAGTTTTGCAGGTTATAATTAAAATCCTGGTTTTGAGTCTTCCATGGGTCAGAACATCAATTAATACTCTCAAAGAAACAGAGCACAATGACTTCACTCATCCTTAGTTCTTTTCCTCATCTTTCTTGGCCATAACTAAGAAGTGATTAAATACAGCAATTAGGAGCTTTCACACTGAAAATCAATGATTCACAGTGTTATACAGTCCATTGTAAATAATTAGAAAATTCAGTGGTCTCCCTGTGTTCACCATCATCAAACTGTATCAGTGCTATCTAAAGGGAAATGCTCTGTCAGTGTGTGAAATCATTTTAAATTTTCCTGTCCTAGAAAATAAAAGTACATCTTTTGTGCAATGTACAAGTTCTTTCTATGATGTTCCTTTCTGCATTCAGTTCTCTAGCCAGACTTTGCTGATCTATGAATGAAGGACAAAAAAAAGAGTTTTGAGCCTCAAGTTTTCATGTCTCCTACTATGAGCAGATAAATGACAAAGTAAATTCTGGGTGTCAACTCCAGTGTGTCTTTAATGCTTTCTTTTCTTCCAGAACCTCACTTTAGATATTTTTCCAATCACTGGGCTCCCTTTTGTTCTGTAACAAAATTCTTACTTTTAGCTCTCATATTTCTACAACGATGAGAATAAGAGTCACACGTTTTTAAGCCAGAGAAATTAGGAGCTATGAGAGCTCTCATTTTCCAATGAAGTTACTGAAATCTACAGAAACCAGTAACCGCTTGCAATAGAGTCCATATTAGAAAACCATGTGCCCTGCCTACCTGATTGGTGTGACATTTGAGAATCCATGCAGTTATGCACAACCCAGAATGGAACAATGCATGTTATATGCTCCTACTTACCACCTCAGAAGAATTTTATATTTAGTTTTGCTCCAATCAAGACTATAAACCTAGAGAATATTAATCTTCAGGTTAGCATCCCAATTTTTGCTAACAAACTGTTGAATTGTCCATCTGCTGTTCTAATCAATAAATAGCAAATGAGTATCTATAAAGTGTGCTAGATACTGAAATAAAAAAATTATAGACTTCATTATCTGAGATACAGTGTAAAAAAACAGAGCATTAACTGCCTTGACATGTTTGGGGATAAAGAACAAGGAACTAAATACAATCCAAGTCTGATGGAGTAGATTTTTATTGTTCCTCAATAGAAAATTGTGAAGTTGCACAGAACATGAGGATGATAAGATACAGAATTTGTTTTGAAGAATGACAAAAAGGCACATTAGGCATTAGGAATGAATTAAAGGATTACCAAGGAGAGCTGAATTTCAAGCAGTGCTTCCCAACCTGGAACTCAACAGTAGAAAAAGAACTGTAATTGTAAAATCCATTACCTTATGTTGGTATTTAAGTCTAAGTACATTTCAGTAGTATGCCCAATGTATAGTCAGGTAACAAAGGAATTTTTAAAAAGCTTTTCAGGGTGTATTGAAATATTCAGTCATGATTTAGTCCTTTGAGTCATGAACAAATGAGATAAAATTAAATTTAGGATATTCATCATAAAGTACATGAAAAGGATCCAATGGTATGTAAATCAGTAAGTGCTTCAAGAAAAAAATCAGGGCCAAAAATGGAGCTGTGATAGAAAGGTAGTGGATTGTGGTGGAAGAGAGGAAGATATTAGAAGTATAAAATGATGACAACATAGGCTGGAGGTTTAGCTCAGTGGCCTAAGTTCCTGCGTGGCAAATGCAAGGTCGTGAATTCAATCCCTGGTACCAATAATAATAATAATGACAATGTATGGCTTTGAGAATGGGTGAGGTAGGGTAGGGGGTGAAATATATTTCAGAACAACTGAAGGAACTATACAATAGGTCATTAATGTGACCTGGCCAGATATTCAGAGCATTCGGAGCAGTAACACAGTGAGTAGACCCAGAAGAAAATGGATGTCAGCTAGGAGAATAAGAAGCAACTGCATTTGTTATTTACTTATAGACCAAGTTCTGTCCAAAGTACTAGAATATGAGATAAATGACAGCTCGTGCTCCAGTAATAAGGAAATGCACTCAAAATATTTCCAAGATGTGATAATATTTACAGAAAGGAAGTAAGGTAGTGGAGTGACTGGATGAGGGATGCACTGATGAGAAAGGTTTATGGAACTGAATGCCTCAGAAGGCTCGTGAGCACTGGCACACCCTGCTGATGTCAGCGAAGGAAACGCCTGAGGAGACAGGTAGACCTCTTGTGTTTTCCTTCAACTGGACAGGGAGACCTGGACCCTGGCACTGGTCCATGGCCCCTTAGGAAGTGGCTGCACAGCAGGAAGAGGAGCGCGCCAGGGGCGCTGCATCTGTTTTACCTGGGCTCCCTCTCTTTCATTAGTGTGAGCTCTGGCTCCCGTCAGATCAGCAGTGGGATTAGAGCCATGGTGGTGAAACTATGGGGCGTGTGTTATTACGCTTTTCCTTTAAGACGAAAGATGTTAGAATTGTTTGTCTTCGTTTCTAAACTAAAACCTCAATATTCCGGCTTAGTGGCAGCACTGCACTTTGTGGTAAGTCAGTAGGTTTGGGGCTGCAGTTTGGCACCCTAAAAGGTTTGCTAATACTAGGTTAGATTATCATGGGATCTCAGACCCTGCAGTGTGTATTCAAGGGATGAAGTTTCTACATTCAATGCCCAATGATTTCAGGGGGAGCTGAAGCAACCATGCTTTAGCCCTGAGGAATTATAGATTGCAAACAAATGCTAATAAAAAAAGAAGTTTAAAACATGAGTTCATTCATCCTTAAGTGTTGTGATGCATGTCTGAAAAGACTGCAAGGAGTAATAAAAAATATAGTAAATATTCCCACTAATTTTTTTTTCTACAGTAAAACATATACTGCTATTAGTCTTCCTCAAAATCTATCCCCTTACTTTGAACGCACGTGTCTCACTGATCTTGCCACTTTCTGAAGTAGTTCTGGAAGCCTTATTCATGAATATTTTTACCAGGTGTGATAAAAAAATGGGCAATATGCTGAGAGCCATTCAACAGAAAGGCTGTGAAAACATTATATACATTATGTTGTGTTCTCATCCACCTTGTTCCCTGGATCTGGCATTGTGAAACTTCTGGCTCTTCTCCTAAGTCAAAATGATCATGAAAGGCAAACATTTTGAACTAATTCAGGACATCAAAGCAATCATGACAGCCCAACTGAAGAGGATTAATGACAGTGTCTTTAACTGTATTTTTGTTGGACTTAAACACACTCCACAATTTTGATCACATCTCACACATGGAGTTTCTTGTGTGCTGGCTCTGTGTGGAACTAACTGTTCTCAAAGGAGAGAGGAGGTCTGGGCCATGACTGGGGTGTATAGCACCCAGGAGGGGAACACAGAAAGTGTGAGGTATTAAGACTCTGTGCAGGGTGCATAACTATCAAAGCATAAATGCCTCTTACCATGCAAAGTATACAGAGCCTGTGTGTCTTAAAATTTTGACTATTTACAATCTTTCATTTCATAGCTCCCAAAATTGTACTAAAGAGAAAGACAGGGAGACAGTAGTGCCATTTTATAGATAAAAAAGCAGAAGCCATGAGGCTCAATCTTTGTAGGAGAGCTTCGATAGGCTAGAGTACATGAAGCAACCAGTTCTAACCCCTAAGTCCAAAGAACTTAAGAAAAGTTTCACACACATGCTGAATCCAATGTGCACCAGTGCAATTGGTGGGAGTCATTCGGGGACTCAGTGTCCTTCCATCCTGCAGGTGCCCCCACTCCAGGCAGCCTTCATAATGTCCTCTTCACTCACACAATGTCTAGACTAGAAGTAGCTCATTTTTGTGGGGCAGGCACTACAGCGACAGATGCCTGGACCACCCTCATTCCATTGGGCAGCTCTAAGGAACAAGGTCACACCTTGCTTGGGAGGACAGCCTAGCTTGTGCCCTGGAGCAAAATGAGACCAGTTCGGGGAAGCACATAACATTTGCTGCTCTAATCTGTGACAAACCGCAGGAAATGTCACTATTTGGTATTCTTTCACTGAGCCTACTTCACGTTGGCTAGTCACACCTAGCCCCAATTTTAGATATATTTTGTTCAATTTCTCAGCATGGAGAACATCCCTAGAAGAGAGAGCATATTCATAAATTCCATTACTTCCCATCCACCAAGTCATCCTAAAAGTCACAGCTGCTCCCATGAGGATTTAGGAAATAGATAACAAAAGAAGCCAAATGAGTTTTGACCGTATCTGGGAACAGGAATGCTGACAAGGACATCTCAATGCCACTAGGTGGCCATTATTGTATTACATTTTGTGATAATGATTTAACATAAATTCTAGCAAGGTATTTTGCTGGGTTCTGTGATATAGTAGACCTTCTAGTAAGTAAAAGGTCAAAGAGAGTACACCTGGCCATTTCAACACCCAGAGCCATCTTCTGCCAACTGGGTGGGGAACCCATAAAGCACACCTGAGGGTATTTTTTCATGTTTCTCAGTGGTCCTGGGCTCCCGTGCTCCCTGTGTAACTCCACAGTGACAGTGCTCCCTCCCCAGGCTGCCCTGTGTATTTCCTGTCCCTGAGCTCAGGCAGCAGCATGTCATTCTACCCAAGGTTCTCTCCAAACACGTTCCCTAATTTGTGACTGGGCCAAATTTAGTTGTCAGCACTGGCTTCTAAAGAGCTCTTGGACTCAAATAATAAAGTAGGGAATGCAGAGGGGAAATAAAAGAACTAGCCAAAGGGGAAACCTTTCATATGTATAAGTAATTTTTAGATGACTCTTATTTTCACATTCTCCTCCCCTTCCTTCAACCTCTTTCGCCCTCCTTATTTACAAAAGCTTTGTTTCCATGGTCTTGTCACATCAGAGGCTGGTGCCCTTGTGAATTTTCACTAGCCTCTGCTGCATGGGCAACTGATTCTCTGCAGCCAGATAAGGCTGAAGGCTGTTGGCGTTTTCCTTCTGGCTCAGAGATCTTAGTTTTGCTCTAATGCTTAGTCTCTGTTACAAAAGTGAAGGAGGCGGTGGTGGAGAAACATTCCCCAGTCACTTGGTAGAAGTAAAGGGAGTCACCATCTGCTCCTGCAATTCCACTTCTTATGGGGTCTGCCAGGCTGTTTGGGTTGACTGACTTACATGACAACTTCCATTCATATTATAAAGAACCCCATTCTCCAATCCTTTTTATTTTCCCCTAAATTCTAGGATTACGTTTTCTTCTGTTGTAGCTTCTGTTGTTAGAGGAGGGTTTACCCAATTTTCATCAAAATTTCAGAACAACTTATTATTCTGAACCCGTTCCAGCGACATCTCTGCACACCGGCCATGTGTGTCCATTGCAAGCAACGCATCTGTCTTCCAGATGCAAGGAAATTTAAACCCTTACTTTCTCCCCCAAAATTAGGAAGAATGATTGTGTAGATACTTGGAAATTAAAGAAGGAATTCATTTACATTTTGTAGCTAGAACCCCCCGCCCCCCTTCCTGCTGTCTTTTTCTGACTGGTTAGAGATGAATCTGGGCAGGGGGTGAAATCTGCCTCTGGGCTTTTTCCTGCAAGTTTTCTCTCCATAACCCTTTTCTCAAATCCCTCACACTCATCCTGTCCTCTCCCTAAGGCGGTGATCTTTATCCCCTCCTGTGCCTTTACTGTGCCTCCCTGTATGCCAGACACATTTCCTTGTTGGAAGGCTAAGGAGATGATTAGGTATTATTCCTGAAAAGTAAGAGGACAGGGAGACCTGGAACAGTTGTGCACCGAGGCATCAAGATAAACTACTAAGGTGCTACGAAAGCAGAAGTTGACACAACCAACTCTACCTGGCAACCTGAGTGGAGATGGCTGAGCCAGGAGCCTAGCAAAACTCAGGATAAACAGCAAGGCACGTAGGGTGTGGAAAGAACATGGGTAAGGATATATGGAGAGGGGCAGGCTCTCGGGAGAAATCTGAAACCTGATGTTCTCACGAAATACATTTTCATTAATGCAGACCAGTGGTTCTCAATATTTTACAGCCCAGGCCCACTTGGAAGATGGGATGTGCGACCGTGGGTGGCAGCAGCTCTGTGATTTGCAGCACATCAGAATCCATCTGCATCTCTGCAGGGAGAAACTTCAGGGGTGTAGTTTAGAAAAATCCACCGGGGTGAGGCTGAGTATGCTGGTTAAGAATCACAGGCACGAACGCTTCTGGGGAAAGGTGACCATTACATCTTCCCTAACCCTGTAAAATTCATAATACTAAAAAGACACAGGGAAACAAAATAGAAATAAAATCTCCAGCATTGTAAGTCTTCTCAAGAGGTTGAGGAATACCGATATGTAGTTTTCTCACACTGTTTAAAATATACTCTTCTAAGTAGTGCCTCTCTGAGCAATCCCAACGCAGAATTTTATAAAATCAAGATTTTTGTCCAAAATTGATGCTTTTGGATAGTGCCCATAAAAATCATAGCCTGAATGATAGAGATGAGAAGATGTTTAAGGTAAGTTATTAGAGTTATGGATAAGGAAGAAGCAATATTCTTGAGACTTCAGTTTGGTATCATTCTGAGTAGGTACGAGGGCTGTCTCTCATTAGCTTCACCTCTGAATAAAAAGTGTCCTGTGCTTTCCTCAGGAGATTCATTACCATATGGAGGAGCAGGGGCAGAGGGAATAGTCAGAGATAGAGATGTCCCACAGCATGAAGGTCTCCGGAACAGTCCCTTTTTTTATGTCATCTCTTGGCATGATGAGTAGAGAAGCTACAAAGTGATCACACAGTAAATTTAGAGCCAATAAAAAGGAGACACTTCACAGGACATGTAGCTTGCTGCTGGGAATCTCTGACACAGAAGGTCAAGGAATTAAATACTGGAGTTGGATTTATACTAGAGCTGACTGTTTTTATGGCCAATACAACATTTATTGGTATGCTAAGATAAAGTTAATCAAGTCTTGGGCTTCGTGGTGTGGAAGCAAAGATTACCTCTTGAGACTTTGGCAGGGATCCCTCCCAGAACACAGTCACAAAAAAAAAAAAAAATGTGTTCACTCATTTAGTTATTAGAAGTTCAGGTAATCACTGATGAGTACCTGGGCTCTCAAGAAAAACTGAATATTACCGTGGAGTGGTCACATTTTTAGGAGTGTATTGGCCAACTATATTTTAAAAATTTAAAGAATTTCCCTTAAGGCAGACTTTAAATCTTAATTCTGTAATGAATCTGTTGTGTAGTCAAAAGCAATATCCCAACCTGTCAGATTTCATTTTCATGAAACTGAGAATCACGCATGTAGGAGTGCACGGATGATGAGATGAAGATATGATTTGTAACTTATGATTATGACATGTGTCCTTCAGCCTTTTTCTTAATTACTGGTGGCCATTTCTGAAGGTAGAGTTAATGTGGTTGTTATAATATCAACCGGTAACACCAAAGAAGATACCATCAATTTATGATTTGGGTTTTCACAAAGATGAAAAAAATTCACCATCATATGATTATTCATGATCTCCAGACCAACATTTCAGAGCTTGGTTTTACAAGGTTGGAGACAGCAATCAAAGGAAGAGGCATAGTCACTAAGGAGAAGCTTAATGTCATGGAAAAAAGTAAGCAGGGGTTCAAAATCTGAATCTCAGTTAACTGTTTTTATAAAGTGAGCATATTAAAAGCTACCCTGGAACATGTTACACAAGCCTAGAATACATGCCTGGACTTAGTAGTTCTCAACAGAAGCAATTTGGTCCTAGGGAAATTTGACAATGCCTGTAGACAAATTTGGTGGTCACTTCCTGAAAAAGGGGTGCATCTGCCATCTAATACATAAAAGCCAGGGATGATACTATAGTGCAGAGGACAGGCTCCTACCACTTCTACCCCAAGAACGAATGCTAAGTTACAAACTATCCACAAATGATAAGGTACAAACTATCTTCAAAGTACTGGCTTTGAGAAATCCTGAATTTGATTCAAAAAGAATTTTAGAATCGTGCATGAGAGAAATAGTATCGGGATAGGCTGAATTGTGTTCCCCAAAATTCTTGTGTTGAATTCCTTGCCCCTCACTATGTAGCTGCACATAAAGTCTTTAAAGAGGTGATGAAATTAAAATGAGGCCTTTGGGGTGGTCCTAATTCAGTAGCACAGGAGTCCTGGAAAGAAGAGGAGATTAGGGTGCAGATAGAAACAGGAGCGGAACTTTCATCTCAAAGAAAAATCACATGAGAACATTTTCCAGACAGAGATAAGCCTCAGAAAGAGCCAAACCTATGACACTGACCTTAAAATGCCAGGCTCCAGACTATGAGTGCATAAAACACTGTTGTTTAAGGATTCAAATCTGTATTCTCTTATGGCAGCTTGAGTACTCTATTGCAGTAACAGTTACTGTTATCATTGTTATTAAAAAATAAGCTCTTGTTCCTGGAAAACATTACCACAAAACTTAGAATAAGTACCGTGGGACTTTATTCATATTCCAACAGCCTAAGGCCCTGTTAGAAAAACAGTAGCATAAGAAGGGAAAAACAAATGTAAAACAGAGATGTTTAGCCCATAGTTGTAGTGATGTTAAGCATCTGACAATCAAGGATCAGAGTAATACAGTAAGACACTCACTTTCTTGGGGTATTTATTCATGTCACTTGAACCCCAAGTGTCCACAGTCAGATTCTGTGAGCTTTCTGGTTGTCTGCCCATGTCCTGAATTGCTGAAGCAGGTCTGCACAAGGCCAGCAACTATTCTTATTAAAAGCAGATGTTCTACTTCCAAGCAGTGAGTGGGACCCAATGCTAAAGCACCCGGCTAAGCATCTGCGGGCATGAGGGTGCTTTGTGTCTTGCACTTCCATAGCATCTCACTAAAAACAGAGCTCGCCACACTCTTATGCACACTCATTGCTTCATCTGGAATGCTGAGGTCTTCTTCCTTTTAGGATTAGATGAAGCAAAACCAGACAAATGGAGTCAAAGCCTGTTGCCCCAGAAAACCAGAGCAGAGCTCAGCTGACTGGTGCTTCTCTTCCTTCCAAAACGAAGTCAACCTCAGCTGCCAGGAAGAAGGGGAGAGGAGGTCACTAATGATCGTCAAACGCCAGGTGTTCTTAGGAGAATGTGCCATGGTTGCCATCCCCATGGGCTTATACTCAATTAAAAGGAGATGATAATTGTGTTAATCCATCATTCAGGAGGATTTGCTTCCATCTTCCTAAGTCAGTGAATGGAAACCACTAAGGGCAATGCTAAAACTAGCCTCATGGTAATTTAAAGAGGATCAGAAAAGGCATCCCCTTCGGCAGACTCCAGCAATGCATATATTCTGATTCAAAGATGACAGTTTGAAAAGTGAGAAAGGTCACACTCTGTCAGAGTCCAGCCAGGGGCCAGTTCCACTTCAGCCTTAAACCCTCTCCTTCAGCACCAAGCTGGATTACTTTATATCCAAACCTGCTTAGAGCTACAACAACTTTATTTTTAAGTGCCAAAGTAGAGTATGGAAATGTGATATATCAATTGTAAATAACTACTCAGTCCTGCGGGGCCTCATGGTGTGAGTGTTTTGAATGACAAGTCTCTTGGCACTCTGTCATGCACAAAACACTCACCTGGGGGATTTTCCTAGGATGGAACCAAAGTTCTACACTGGTCCAAGAGCGCTCATTATGTCTGTGTGATCCTTCTCCTATGCTTGTCTGTATTTGAACTCCTTTCACCCTACCCTGCTCCCCCATCTCTAGCATATCTATGAAGACTGGAAAATAGCCATGCAAAACATTTCTCTGGTAAAGTTGGATATTGAATCCAGGCCTTGCCTATCATAAGCATGCACTTTTCCACTGAAATATAACTCCTGCCCAAGAAATGTTTTTAATACTCAGTAAATCCAGAGAATGGATTATTGTTTAGGCTTTCCTTAAAAAATTTAAAATGTTCAACTTTAGTCTGGATAAAATCTAGTAGATCTCAAATTTGTTTTGATTACAGGAAACTAGAATGAGCTAGATACAATAATAATTGCAATGGAATTTTGAACAAAGGAAGAGGAAGCAAGATGCTAGAATTGGTAATACAGTGTAATAGAGTTTGATACTGTGAAAACAGAGGAATATGTGAATAAAAGTTTAAAATATCTTGGATAACACAAAGTTTAGTTCAAGAGAATGTTTCTGAGCTTATCATTTATACTCTTAGACAAGTCAGTTAGTCTCCCTAAAGCTTCAGTTTCTTCACCTCTGAAATGGGAGAGACATTAAACTTATTGAATTCTTATAGAAATACATGAAATAGATGTATATATATTATCAAGTTTATACTATGTAATATTGAATAGTGAGGTAGATTGCAAAAATGACCTCTCTTTGTATTCACACCCTTTGCAAGGTCACTGTACATTTTCTCCCATGAAATCATGGCTTTTAGTTTCCCAGTGGTGAATGGAGCACTGTCTGTTACTTGCTTTGGGCTAGCAGACATTGTATCAGTTGTAAGTCAAGGCCACCGCTCGTTCTCTTAGACTCCTACAGCAAATGTGAACATATTTTAATTAGTTTGCTAAAAAAAGAAAGAAACGTAGCCCAATCCCACAGTCACACTGTCCAACTGCCAGATCTGCCTAGCTGACTGCATGTGCAGGGTGCCAGTGAAAGAATGTTAAACTGAGCCCAGCCTAAATGGCCAATCCACAGACATATAATACATACTGTTTTAATCACTAAATTTTGGGATCAACAGTTATGAAACAATACTAAATTAAGTAGTATTCTTATTACAGTGTTTTAACTATAAAAAATGTTAAGGTTAAGCAAACTCCAACCCCATTTTTACTATTTTCTCAAATATACAAGCTTAGTGTTCATTTTCAGAGTACAGAGCATTCTTACTCAAAATTTGTAATTTGATTCTAAAAGTATTTGATATGTCCAGAAGGTTGAAATGTAGCTTAAAACAGAAACAGTTTAGCAAAGAGTACATGAAGATGGAATTTAGATAATTTGATGCTCTTTGTAAGCTGACATCATAAGGAGCCTCCCAAAAACCTGGAGGCAGGTTGCATGTAGTAGTAGAGTATCTAATTCAGGAGATTGGTCACTATTCTTTTGACTATGCAAACCACATATGATAAAATATATGAGAGCAAAATTGTAAGGAATGTTGATAAAATGAAATTTGTGTGGAAATGAAACAACTTGGCATAATACTGGATGTAAACATTTGAAGATATTTGGAAAGTTCTTAGAAAAGAAGGAAGATAATAGGAAGGAAACAAGAAATATCTTGAAATTTTTTTAGTCTGTTATTGTGAATAGGGAATAGGTCTGTATTTTGTTGCTCTGGATCAAGGGTTAGCTAAAATTTTCAGCAATAGGAACCAGCTAGGAATTAAATACTTTATGCCTTGAAGATAGTGTGATCTGTGTTATAAATTCTCAGTTCTGCTACCATGACAGGAGAACAGGCCTAGGTAGCATATAAATGGACTTGAACATATTCAATAAAATCTTTTATGTGAATATGGAAAAAAAGAGTAAGTACAAACGATAGCAAAATAGACTGACGGTCCACGTTGTTTGTGCAAATATATATATTCTTTTTAAAGGACTTTAAAAAAAAACTTAAGTAGGGGAATCATTGTAGAATGATTTGGTGATGTTTATAGCTTTCCTCCTTATTCTCCAAAATACAAAATCAGCCGCAGGTCTCCATGGTCCCCCATATATTTTCTGTTTAGTCCTAGTATCAGAAACAAGCATATCTACCCCAACTAACACTAACCTCCACATCTTCAGATGAATGCTGACAAAGCACAGCTTGGCCTGTGCCTCAGATTGAGGGTCCAGGTGGAAGCTGTGCTGTGGTCATCATGCCAGATGTCTGTCTAATGGGCAAACTGGGCACAGTTTGCAAACAGACAGAGATCGAGACACTTGAAAGCAGTTTGTTTTGGCTCTTGCTGGGAAACAAGGGTCCAGACATCACAAAGAATTGGAAAATCAGGTCACATGTGATGGTAATTCAAACAGAGGCAAGAGGTGTTTTTAACATCTGTGTTTATAGAATGTTCCCCTTTTACAAATAGCTTTCAAAGCAGTAGGCATGAGAAAGTTTGGCTGAAGAAAAGTTTCTTACTGCTTTTTAGCAGATTATTCTTCAATGTATCTTTGGATGGGAGCTGGGAAAAGGAAACTTGTCAATTTCACCTTAGGTTTTGTGAAAGTGATTGAGCTATGAGAGAGAAAGATGTGCTGGACACTATGTAAAACTCAAAAACCAGTAATCCAAATTGGAATGGTCCAGTTTGGGGGAAAACATTTTTTCCTAATTATTCTACATAGTTATGAGGATGTGACTACAAATTAAATTACAGATTGTTTGATGACACAAATATAGAAATAAACCAGAGAATAAAGCATTTAAAATATTGAATAGATCTTAAACCCATAAAACTTCAGACTGGGGCCAGTTGAACCATCTTTTATTTCTCCACTATAAATTTGTACTTTAGTGCAATAACTGTCAGCTGTGCATTTCAATATCTTTCCCGGAGGGATACAAGTAGCCACCTTTGTGATATACCCACTTGATATGACAAATGGCAGAGTGTGCATGTGTGCAACTGGGTCAAAGTGAGATTTGGACCCACCTCTATGTTCTGTCTAACTGGTTTTGCGAGTTTACTAGAATGTCACATAGACCACTCCAAGGTTTTTTAAATGAAAATTTTTTCTGATTTTTCTGGCAGAGGTAGCCTAATTCAGTACAGTGGCACCAGAAAATGAGATTTGCAAGTTTTGGAGGAGACCAACAGACCATCAAATTACTCATGCATGGATGATGAAAATGATCGATTATGGTAAAATGCATGCTTTCATAATAGGAGAGTGGTGTGAATGGATGCTGCTGCTGCTCCTGACTTTGACTCTGGTCATGTGAGTCAAAGTTCCTATGACAGTTCCTATCCAGTGAAATGGAACAAGAGTCAGCTGATACAGACATAGGGAATACAGACATTTCTGTTTCAGATGACAAAGAAAATAGTAATGTGAGTACATATTTCACTGGTTAAAATGTGAAATGGCCACACAACCAAATGGAATGATCCAGTTTAGAATGGGGTATGAAACAATAGTGAGGGTCTGGGAAGGCAAAACATATTGGACAGAATACCAGCACTACCATTCAAAGTTGGAAATTGTAACAGACAAAATGCTACAAGAAGCTGTGAAATAAGCAAAGACTGAAAAGCAAGTAAAATGTTTTCACATATTAAAATGTATTTATTATGACATCAGCAGGGATTTTTCATGGGAATTGCAGGAATGTAAAAGACATATGGAAACCTAATAGGTCAAAATATGGCATAAAAATTTATGCTTTTGTAGATGCAAAGACTTATAATGCCTTCAGATTAGACGTTTATCAAGGAACTCAGCCATGAGGTTCTTATTTATATAGTAGTAATCCAAATGATGGGGACAGATTTGTTGTTTCCATCTCCCAAACTAATCAGACTGTGACATTCAACAACTGATTTATTGGTTTCCAGTTGATGTTCATTTACGAACTGTTATAGTCAGGGGGTTGTGCAGAGAACAATTAGAATCAGGACATGGAGTTTATGATATTATTTTTATAATGGTCACTGGGAGTTAACACAAGAAAATGCAGGAAATCTATCTGCAACACCCAAGACATAGAATATTTAGTCAATGGCCTGAATCCCACAGCAACGTCCCACATGAGTCCAGGAAAAAACCCAGAGCCCATGACAATGCCTCTCACGAGTCCAACTGGAGGTGAAGAGCCCATAAGAAGGACTCATGCCAGTCTCTTTTATGGATCCATGCCGGGAAGGCCCAAAGATCAGTGGTGGAAGCCAGAAAGTCAATGCCAGCAGGGTGAAGGAGCTATGCCGGTGGGATGAAGGTTCTATGCTGAAGCTGAGAATTCACACTCACAACAAAGACCAGGGCTGTCCTGAAAGGCATCACAGCCATCTTCAGTTACACAGAGGCCCTGAGTTCCTCCAACGATAAGCACAGTGGGGTACATGCCAGGAAGCTAGTGTGACAGACTCATCATGGAGACTAAGCAGCACATGTCTTCCTCTCCAGAGCCAGGAAGCAATGCTTGATGTGAGAACCAAAGCTTCTCCAGGAGAACCAATGGCTCAAACAACAACTCGTGGTAGAACCTACAATACCTCAATGCAGCAACGCATTAACATCTCAACACCTTAACACCTCCGAGTCTCCTTCTCCACCTATTTATGCTGGCACCTTTCCTCAGGTGGAGCATCTTTGCTCATTGCCATGCTGATGTAATCCATCTGGTGTTAAGTTGACCACCAGTTCTTTTTTTTTTTTTTTAATTTTATTTAAGGAGAAAAAAAAGCAGGGAAAGGGTACAAGTTATACAGATTTACAGAAAAAAACAGTAGGAAACCACCAGTCAATGGATCACACACTGTCATCCCAGAAACAATCGTCCAAGTCACAAAACCAAAGCCCGCAAAGTGGACATTCCAACAGTGAGACTGCAAACAGCCCTGTTCAATAATCCAACAAAACTCAGTGATATCATTTTCTATCTTATACACTCAAACATACTTGCAGTTATATCATTTAGAGCACCCTCCTCTCCTCTCCCCTGCACAACAACAATTACACATTTTGGGCTTTGTCACTCCCACAATTCTCACCACTTTCCTAGAAGGGAGCAGAATCAAACGTGACATAACAGAACAGAGTCAATCAAATCAAAAGGGTGGACATAATAGATAATGTAAAAGCATAATACAAGGTGATCAATAATGGTCACCATAATGCCCCCACTATCTCCAATAGAATTGCCTATATCATCAGTTACAAAAAAATTGAACAAAACAGTAAAGAACAAAACCGACAAAACCAAAACATTGGAGACATTGTAGGTCTTCAAAAGTAGATAAAAGTCATCGAGAATGGGCGTCATGATGAGTCTCATTGTCTTCGCAGCTGTTGCCTAAACTTTCGAACCTGGTACTATCAAGCAAAGCAGAATAGGGGGACATCAGTCAAAAACAAGATGGTGAGAGTAATACAGGGCTTTAAATCAAGATAATGGAAAGTCAAAGTGGGTTACTGTAATACATCCTGCTATTTTTATTTATTTTTCCGTAAATTAAAAGGATAAAAATAAAAAAGTAAATAATGGAGTGGAGATTGAGATAAAAGAGGGCATAACAACGAAACAGTGCAGATCAAAACATAACCATTTAAACAGAATAGTGTTTCACCACAAGATAATCCTGACATAAAAGTAGTTACCATATTGTCTCTTTCCTTGAAATCCTTGAGTACAACTTCATATCTTGTAGCATTAAATATATCAAAACAATGTAAAACCATTTAAGAGAATGACAGCATTACAGGGTATTTAGAATCAACTAACAGAAAATGAACAATGGTTTCTGTATAATCTCCTTGTCTTTAAAAGGTTTTGCTTATACTATCGTACATAATAAAATCCAATAAGATACAACCTATTTAGACCAATGGAGACAGAAGAACAAAAGCTTGATGAGACTTCAAAACAAGATGATACTAAATCAGTATTACCTATTAATACATTATTTTTTTCCGAAATAGCTGTTCCTACCATCCAATCTTCTCTGCCTCATTTCTGTTGAGCTCTTTTTCTGTCATTAGTTGTCAGTTTGTCTTCTTCATTTTGTTCTCTGCTCCATTCATTGTGGCCTCCCCACCACTATTTCTGGATTCTTTGTATTTTTCTTTTTTAGAATATCCTGCAATACTTTCTATAGAGTTGAATTGGTGGTTGCAAATTCCCCCAGTTCCTCTTTATCCTGGAAGCACCTTGTTTTTCCAACAATTTCCAGGGACAGTTGTGCAGGATATCTCAATCTTGGCTGGAGATTATTATCTTTCAAAGCTTGAATTATTTCCCCCCACGCTCTTCATGATTTGATGGTTTGTGCAGAGAAATCTGCTGTAATTCTGATGGGTGTTCCCTTGTAAGTGGTCTGTTTCTTGTCTCTGACAGCTTTTAATATTCTGTTCTTGTATTGAATTTCTGGAATTTTTATTATTATATGCCTGGTTGTTGCTCTGTTTGGGTTGTAGGTGGCTTGGGTCCTGTATGCCTCATACATCTGAGTATCTTTACCTTTTGCTAAATTAGGAAAATTCTCCTGGATTATTTCTGTGAGTAGCTTTTGTAGTTCATTTGTTTGTGTCCCTACTTCTTCTTTTATGTTTTTAATTCTTAGGTTATGGATCCTCTTAACATCTTCTTGTCTTTGTATTATTGCTGTTTGTTTCTTTGTTACTTTTAAGAAGTTTTTCATTTCATTCTCCCATATTACAAATCTGCCCTCCAGTTCAGATAGTCTGTCCTTAGTTTTTTTCAAGCTGTTATGCCAGTTTTCAATAGAGTTTTTAGTTTCCTGGTAGTCCCTTTGAACCTGCTTCACGTATTCTATGCTTTCTCTATTTTCTCCATCAAACAATTCTCCCCTCTTTTTCTGTTCTTCCATTCCACCATCTGTCTTTTCTTGGGTGGTGCTTAGCATTTTTCTAACTATTCTGCTTACTTCTAGCTTTAGGTCATTGATAGCTTCATTCCTGAACAGATCTATGAGGCTCTCTAGATGGCGCTTTATGTCTATTGGTGTGGTGTCCGCTATTACCTGTTTCTCAGGATTGGGGGCCGAGGAGCCTTTCTTGTTGCTGCCTCTTCCTATATTCTTTGTTCCTTATATATGCAAGCTTATATAGGAGGCCCAGCTTCCCTCCCTGTCAGCCACAGCCTGATCGAATTGCGCTGGCTAGGTGTTCCCGCCTACCGCAGCACACCAGGAAATTCCAGACCAGGCAGCCTACGCGGGGCCCGCTCCTCCAGGCCACCCTCAGGCTCTGGGATCTGGGTTGTGCCAGCCTACTGGGTCTCTGCCAGCAAGTAGGCTAGGCACTTCTCACCAATCTCGCTTGAGAGGCGGATACGTGGCTGAAGTTGCCGCAGCGCCCCACTTCTGCAAGTCTGCCCAGTCCCAGAATGTCCTCCGCTGGAGTCAAACTGTGATAGAGTGTTAGTTTCTCTCACTCACCTCACCACAAGTCAGTACACAGCTCCCCGCCCGTCCTGCTTTCAACTCCATTTGATGATTTCCGTTCGCAGAGCTTCCGCGCATCTCTCCCCTGCCGAGCTGATGTAGACGCAGCCACAGCACGGTGGGAAACCCAAATCGCAGTTACCAATGGCGCGGGCTCCAGTCTCCACACTGAGGTCCCTCTGTTCCTGTTCTAGCACCAGGACTGCGTCCAAGTTGGTTTCTCTCAGCCCAGTTTGTTCCTGGGTCAGCAGAGCATATCTCCACCTGTTTATGACTCCTTACTCCACACCATTCCTGAATTCTGAGCTGATTCTTTCAGAGAGCCTCCGTAGCTGCTGTTATCTGTCCGCCATGTTCTCCTGGAAGTCGACCACCAGTTCTTAATCTGTAACAGGAACAGAGCACAAATTGACCAATGCAGGAATTGTGCACAGGAAAAAAGCAATTGAAATGCGGCAATTTCAAAATAGAGAATTGAATAGTATAATATTTGAATTTCAGGAAGATATGGCATTGACCTCATACATTGCAAAAAAAAAAAGCAAAATGATGATAACATTTTATCATGCTGGAAATATTGATAGGGAAACACTGATTAAACAGAAGGGTGGATGGACAATTTCAACAACAAAACCAAACCTGGAGTAGATGTTGAAGAGTTATGAAGCAACTGTGATGTCATTCAAAACACAAATCACTGGCCAATGGTTGTATCTTACTTGATCTTAAATATGTGTGGTATCATTTGATAGTTACAAAAAAAAAAACAAGTGCAAAACATCATGTGGAAATCTTCTTAGAGTATTGGAACTGGAGCTCCTAAGAAATCATTTACAGTACAAGAAAAATAAAATGTTTCTGCCTAGGGAACTACACCAAAAATTGCAGACCACACTGCTGAGCAGACAGATCACAAAGAGCTATTACAACAATGGGAAAACCAAAATGACATTATCCATGCCTTGCAAGAGAGGAAAGGAAAACAAAACATACATATCAGTAAAAGTGGTATTTGTATATGGAACACGCTGTTGATGTGTAAACACTGCCTTGCCTATGGCAGTTAAAGCAAAGCTTATTTTTGTGGTAGAGTTCCATTGGTATTTTCAATGTGGTTCATATAGGAATGTATTTCTTTTTTTATTTAAAGAGAGAAAAAAGGAAATAAAAAACAAAGCAGTAAAGGGGTACAAATAATACAGAATTTCAAGAGAAAATATACAGTAAGAAATCACTAGTTATTGGTTTCATATTGTCATCCTAGAAACAGTTGTACAAATTATAAAATTAAAGCATATAAAGTGGACATTCATACAGTGAGATTGCAGACAATTCCATTCAATGACCCAACAAAAGCTCAGGAATATGGTTTTCCATCTTACACACTCAAACATACATGCAGTTATATCCCTGAGACCCCCCTTCCTCTCCTCTCTTTTTTACAATAATAATTACACATTTTGGGTTTTTTTACTCCCACAGTTCTTATTACTTTTTTTTGAAGAGAATAAAACCTAACATGACTAAACAAAACAGAGTTGGTTAGAACAGAAGGATGGGCATAGTACATGATGCAAAAATAGAATATCAGGTGATCAAAAATGGTTACCATTGTGCCTCTTGCTATTTTTAAAAAGAGTTGCCTATATCATCAGGTATAATAGAATTGATCAAAACAGTACAGAACAAGACCAATAAAACCTACACTAGAGACCTTACAGGACCTCAAAAGAAGATGATAGTCAAATCATAATGGGCATCATAGTAAATCTTATTGCCTTCAAAGTGGTTGCCTATACCCTCAAACTTGATACTATCAAACAAAATAGAATATAGTAAAATCAGACAGAACAAGAAGGGGAGAGCAATACTGGGGTTCAAATCAGGTTAACAGGAAAACGAAAAAGTTACTATAATATATCCCGCTATTTTTAAATTTAGTTTTCCCTTAATTGAAAAAAAAATAAGAAAAAATAGATTAATTAAAAAAAGGGTGGAGATTCAGATAAAAGAGGACATTGTAACAGAACAACAAGGTCAGAACTGAACAATTTAAGCATCATTGTGTTTCACCACCAGATAATCTAACATAATAGTAGTCACCATAGTGCCTCTTTCCTTGAATTATTTATATATAATTTTGTATACTATAGCATCAAGCATATCAAGACAGTGTGAAGCCATTCAGAGAATGAAAGAATTACAGGGTATTTAGTTAACAGAAAATGAACAGTTAACAGAAAACGAACAACAGTTTCTATATTATCTCTTTGCCTATAAAAAAACTTTGTTTATACTACCACATATAGTAAAATATAGTAAGATACAACATGCTAAAACCAGTGGAAACAGATGTACAACAGTTTGATGGGGCTTCAAAACAAGATGATATTAATTCAGCATTAGCTCTAATGATGTGTTTTCTTTAGAATAGCTATTCATACTACCATTGATACTAAAATCGAACAACCCAAGTTAAAACCATTGCAACTAATGAGTAAAAACATTATATGGCCTCAAACCAATATGATTGGGAATCTTATTACCACATACTTTTATGTATTGTTATCATTTCTTACACTAGGGAAACTATTGAGTATTTAAACATGTGAGTTTGATTTGTTTCACTTCAGAGTATGGTCTCAAGCTGCGTCCATTTATTTATAAATATCTCAATGTGATAATTCATTATAGCTGAGTAGTACTCCATTGTATAAAAATACTACAACTTTTTTATCCATTCCTCAGTTGATGGACACTTAGGTTGTTTCCAAGATCTGCCTATTATAAATTGTGCCACTATAAACATAGGTGCACATATATCACTGTGGTATGATGCTTTCAGTTCTTCTGGGAATATGCGTAGAAGTGGTATAGCTGGGTCAAATGGGGCTTCCAGTCCCAGCTTTCTGAGAAATCTCCAGACTGACCTCCACAATGGTTGCACTTGTCTACACTCCCACCAACAGTGCAGGAGAGTTCCTTTTTCCCCACAGCTTCTCCAGCATTTGTTGTTGTTGGTTTTCTTGATCTTGGCCATTCTTTCAGGAGTGAGATGAAATCTCAGTGTGGTTTTAATTTGCATTTCTTTAATGACCAGTGATGGTGAACATTTTTTCATGTATTTATTTGTCATTTGTATTTCTTCATCTGAGAAGTGCATATTCATCTCAGATGCCCATTTTTGGATTGGGTCTTGAATTTTGGGGGTCTGATTTTTTAAAAATTCTTTATATGTTTTAGACAGAAGTCCTTTGTCTGAGGGGCAGTTCACTAAGATTGTTTCCCAGTTTGTGGATTTTCTTCTCACATGCTGGAGATTTCTTTTGACGTGCAGAAACTTTTTAATAAGAGGCAATCCCAATTATTGACTCTGGGAAGTATTTCCCACGTGGTTTGAGTCCTATTCATGAGTTCTCTACCTACTCCTATGTCTTCAAGGTTTTTACCCAATTTGTCTTCCGATAGATTTAGTGTTTCTGTTTTAATATTTAGGTCTTTGATCCATTTAGATTTTATTTCAGTATATGATGATAGGCATGGATCTAGTTTTAGTTTTCGGCGTATAGAGAGCCAGTATTCCAAAACATTTATTAAAGAGACTGTCGTTCTTCCAAATGTTTGGCCCCTTTATCAAAGATAAGGTGGTTGAGTGTGTTTGTAGTTGTGGTTGTATCTTCTAATCTATTTGGCTCTGTTTTGGTTCCAGTACCATGTTGATTTTACTACAGTTGCTTTGTAGTATAACTTCAAGTCAGGGATTGTGATACCTCCTGCCTTGCCTTTGCTGGTTAGAATTGTCCTTGTTATTCTAGGTCTCTTCTCGCTCCAGATTAATTTTAGCAGTGATTTCTCGAGTTCTATGAGGTATGTTGATGGTATTTTTATTGAGATTGCATTGAATCTGTATAAAAGTTTTGGGAGAATGGCCATTTTCACAATATATATTCTTCCTATCCATGAGCAAGGGATGTCTTTCCATTTTCTGAGATCATCTTTAATTTTATTTTTCAGTGTATTCTAATTTTCCTGTATAAGTCTTTCACTTCTTTTGTGAGAGTAATTCCCAAATATTTCATTTTTTTGGTTGCTAGTGTGAAGGGTGTGGCCTCTCTTATTTCTCTTTCTGTGACTTTGTTGTTAGTGTATAGAAATGCTATTGATTTTTGAGTATTCATTCTGTATCCAGCTACATTACTGAATTTATTTATAATATCTAGGAGTCTTTCAATGGAGTTTTGGGGATCTTCTATATAGAGTATCATGTCATCTGCAAATAATGATAATTTAACTTCTTCTTTTCCTATCTTTACCCCTTTTATTTCTCTCTCTTGCCTAATTGCTCTGGCTAGTATTTCCAGTACTATGTTAAATAGGAGCAGTGATAAGGGACATCCTTGTCTTGTGCGAGATTTTAAAATAAAGATCTTCAGTTTTTGGCCACTTAGTATGATACTGGCTGTTGGTTTGTCATAGATGGACTTAATTATATTGAGGTAAATACCATTTATTCCAATTTTCTGCAAGGTTCTTATCATAAAGGAATGCTGGACCTTATCAAAAACTTTTTCTGCATCTATAGAAATGATCATGTGATTCTTACTTTTGGTTCTATTGATATAGCGTATTACATTTATTGATTTACGTATATTGAACCATCCCTGCATGCCTCGGATGAATCCCACTTTGTCATGGTGTATGATCTTCTTGATAATTTGCTGCAACCTATTTGCCAATATTTTATTGAGGATTTCTGCATCTGTATTCGTTAGGGAGATGGGTCTATAGTTCTCTTTTTCAGTTGTGTCCTTCTCTAGTTTTGGTACTAGAGTAATATTTGCTTCTAGGAACAATTTAGGAAGGATTGCTTCCCTTTCAATTTCATTGAAGAGTTTGAGGAGTGTTGGCATTAGGTCTTCTTTGTATTTCTTGTAGAATTCTGCAGTGAATCTGTCTGGGCCTGGGCTCTTCTTTGTAGGTAAAGATTTAATTATGTTTTCAATTTCATTAATAGAAATTGGGTTACTCAGTAATTTTACATCTTCATGACCTAGCTTTGGTACTTTTTACGCTTCTAGGAATCTGTCTATTTCCTCTGTGTTATCAAACCTTTGAGAGTAGAGGTTTTCGAAATAGGTGTTGATGATCTTCTGTATTTCTATAGGGTCTGTAGTAATTTCACTTCTTTCATTCCTTATTACATGAATTTGAGCTTTTTATGCCCTTTTAAAAATAAGGTTGGCTAGGGGCTTGTTAATTTTATTTATTCTTTCAAAGAACCAACTCTTTTATTCGTTGATTTTTTTTGATTGTTTTTTCAGTCTCTATTGCATTGATTTCTGCTCTGATTTTTATAATCTCTTCTCTTCTTTTGGCTGTGGGATTGAGGTGCTCTTCTTTTTCTAGATGTTTGAGGTGTAACATCAGGTTATTTATTTGTATTCATTCTTTTTTCCTCATGTCGGAACTCAGTGCAATAAATTTTGCTCTGAGGACAGCGTTCATTGCATCCCACAGATTCTGGTAAGTTGTATTTGTCTTTTTATTGTTTGTAAGTATTGTTTAATTTCTTCTTTAATTTCCTCTGTGTCACACTGATTACTCAAGAGTGTGTTATTCAGTTTCTATGTGTTTGTGGTATTTTTGCAGTATCTTTTATCATTAATTTCTAATTTCATAGCGCTATGGTCTGATAGCATGCAAGGGTTAATTTCAACCCTTTTGCATTTATTTAAATATGTTCTGTGTATTAATATATGTTCTTTTTTATTGAATGACCCATGTACTGCTGAGAAGAATGTGTATTCTGTTGTTGTTGGGTGGAATATTCTGTATATGTCTATTAAGCCCATTTGTTCACAGGTGTGATTCAGTTCTTTTATTTCTTTGCTGATTTTCTGTCTGGTTGATCTGTCCATTGGTGTCAATGGGGTGTTAAGATCTCCTGTTAGACTTGTGTTACTGCTAATTTGATTTTTCATTTCTCTTAGTACTTTTTTTATATGACTCGGTGCTCTGGAGTTTGGTGCATATATATTTAAGATAGTTATCTCTTCCTCTTGGAATTTTCCTTTAACCAGTATGTAGTGACCTTCTTTATCCCTTCTGATCATTATTGGCTTGAAGTTCACATTGTCTATAAACAGAATAGCTACCCCCGCTTTTTTTGGGTTCCTGTTGCATGAAGTATTGTTTTCCATCCTTTGACTTTTAGTCTGTGATTATCCTTTTGGGTTAGATGGGTTTCTTGTAGACAGCATATGGTTGGATTTTGTTTCTTGATCCATTCTGCTAGTCTGTTTCTTTTGATTGGTGCATTGAGACCATTTACATTAATGGTTATTACTGTTAAATGCTGGTTTATTGTTGACATGTTATCTCTCTGCTGTTGCATCTTTATCTTTCTGTTCTGTTTAATTATCTGCTTTGCTTAGTGGTTTTTTCCTTTGTGTATCTAAACTGTCTTTCAATATTTTTTGGAGGGTTGGTTTGGTGTTCATGAAGTTCTTCAGCTGTTCTTTGTCATGGAAGTATCGTATTTCACCATCAGTTTTGAATGATAGTTTTGCAGGATACATCAGTCTAGGTTGGAAATCATTTTGCTTTAGGATCTGGAATACTTCACTCCATGCTCTTCCTGACTTTATTGTTTGTGCTGAGAAGTCTGCTGTGATTCTGATAGGTTTTCCTTTATAAGTGATCTGTCTTTTCTCTCTGACAGCTTTTAATATTCTATTCTTTTGTTCGATTTCTGGGATGGTCATTATTATATGTCTGGGTGTAGTTTTATTTTGATTATGGCTATTTGGAGTTCTATATGCTTCATTGATCTTGATATCCATTTCCAATCTTGTGTTTGGGAAATTGTCAGCTATTACTTCTCTAAATACCCTCTTGACATCCTTTATGTTGTCCCCTTCTTTTTCATTTGTCCCTATCAAACTTACGTTGTTTCTCCTTGTGTCATCTTGCAGGTGCTGAATTGCTATTTCCTGATTTCTTGTTATTTTTAAATGATCTGTCCTTTTCTGTTCACTGGCTGCAATCTTGTCTTCAAGGTCTGAGATTCTATCTTCATATTCATTGAGGCAGTTTTTACAACTTTCAATGGAATTTTTGATTTCCTGAATATCTCTTTTCACCTGCTTTATATATTCTGTTTGTTTCTTATATTGTTCATCCATGGATTCTATCTTTTTGTTTAGAACTTCCAATTTTTTAACTGTGTCTTCTTTAGATATGTTCACCATCTCCTTCATTTGTTTCATCATTTCTCCTTTTATGTGAGAGATTATTTCTAGTTTGAATTCCTTTAAGGCTCCCCAGAGTTGCTTCTTTATTTCAATTACTATTATTTCAGGTATTTCAGGTATGTGGCATGTATTTTCTTCTATGCACATGGCTCCTAGGCTTTCTTGGGATGGGCTGCTTGTTTGAGATTGCATTTTGGTCTTTTGTTTTGTCATTTTCCTATATTTTCGAGCTTCAAGTGTTGTTCCAAGTGAGGGTTAGTGAGCCGCAGCCTGGCCCCCAGGTGAGGGAGAGAGTTCCACCAGGCTGGGATGGGGTTCTGTGCCTCAGCCCAACTCACTGGTCCCCACAGGAAACCATGGCCTAGCCCCTAGGTGAGAAAGAGAGTTCCCCCAGACTGGGACAGGATTCCGCACCTCGGCCCCACTCACTGGTCCTGGCAGGAAACCGCAGGCTGTTCCCCATATAGGAATGTATTTCTAATGTTACCTTTTAGGTTTCATAAGCAAGTACACAGCTAATATGAATAGACTCATTTTTGTGTGTCCTGATGATGAAATTAGCTTTATGTTCCAACAACTACACATCTTAATCTTTTACAGATGAAGAAATCTGGGTGCAAATATTTGAAGGTGATAATGAGTACTTCCCCCCAGAAAGCAAATAAATTCAGAGATTTGGGGATTACCTGAACATTACTATTCAAACTAGAGTACAGTAACAATTTCCTCAATGATTTTCTTAGGAAAATTGACAAATGTATTTTGAAAGCCATGCAATAGAAGCTAAATTTTGTTCTTTTCCTAGATTTTATTTCTACAACTACTGAGTACTTTTTTGAGACAGTAATAACTAACTCTAAATTAACTGCTAAATTAGTTACTGCAGACATCATCCCTCCTTACTGGTAAAGTTTACATATAATATGTCTCACAGTGGCACTTCCTCCAAAGTTTAACTTCTTCAATTATTGGAAACAGGAACTCATTTAGGACTTCAATTACATTTCTTAAATGCTATATAAGAATATAGACAATGGTTTCCTTTCATGTCCATAGAATGAGCACAAAATAGTTGTAGGATAAGAAATACTTTCCCTGAGCTGATCTCCACAGTGCTCTAAAAGGCCCCCATGATCTGGCCTTTGCCTATGTCATGAATCATATACTTTTTCACTAAACTCTATCAAACTCTATAAACTCTATCAAGGCCTTATTTCACCTCACAGTTCTTCCAGGGTTTTCAAGGTTTATTGAGCTAAAGACACAGGGCCATTACACTTACTATTCTTGCATCTCTTACAAAGTTCTTTCTCAATCACTTTAGCAAAGATGGCTGCTTTTCATTCTTCAGAAGTCAGTTCATATATCTTCCTAGTGTTGATTTCCAAGGGTCAGCCAAATAAATCTGTCTGGCCCAGCAGTTTCTACACACCAGCCTATTTTATATTTTAGTCCTTAAAATGGTGATTCTAAACCTGGAGTGTTGTCTTCCTCCTAAAATATACTTGGTAAGATCTGAAGATATTTCTGGCTATCACTGTAGTGGAGAGGGGAAACTTGCTATTGGCATCTGATGTGTAGATGTCACAGAGGCACTCAGGACAACTCCCACAAAGGAAGTAACTTGCTTAAAATATCAGCAACACTGAGGTTGTGAAAGTTGGTTTCCAAGCAATATTAAGTTATTTTGTTTGCTTTATTATCCTGTTAAATTGCAAGAAGAAAGCAGGCCTAAACAACACCTTCAACATGGTTTACTTTACACAGCCAATTGCCCTGAAATGCACTCAAAACCAGGAAAGGAACCATGGTGTGATAGATTTGTAGCCTCCAAACTTTTTGATTATTGTCATTTTAAAATATATATCTCCAAAATGCATAGGTATTTATTTATAAAGCATTCACATATAAGATTGGTATAAGATTTCATCAATGGGGTCCGGGGATTTAGCTCAGCGGCATAAGTGCTTGCCTTGCAAGCAGGCAGTCATGAGTTCAATCCCTGGTACCAATAAAAAGAAAAAAGACCAAAAAAAAAAGCAGAAATAAGATTTCATCAATAATAGCAAAAAAAATCTTAAATCACTTAAGTTAGAATTCATGAAGGTTCACAGTCCAGTGGAATCCATAAACAGTGGGTGTAAACTCACATTACAAAAGATTTCCTTGACAGTTTTTAAAAGTTCTGATTACTCCTTGTGAGCCTTTATTACACCTTTGTTTTCCTTTTGCAAAATTTAGAGAATGTGCAAGAAACATATAGATAGAATTGTCATTTCTATCAACTTTTATGCTCCTTTGTACTTGCGCTATTATCTTTACTCAGTGATGCTTTTATTCAGAAATATATTAATCTGCTTGTACATTTCTGAGGCTGAGTTATATAGTTTATCAATTGCTTAACTGGGCAATTATAAACTGTACATATTCTACCACCCTAAAGATGAATGCAGATGTAATTGTGGATCTCCAGTGCAGCAAAACACTTTCCTTCATTCTAGGTACTTCACAGCTACAAATGACGCGATTACCAAAAAGTAGGAAAAATGAGAACATTTTCCTGGGGTTCTATATATACTTTGATACTCCTTTCTGGAATAACAATACTAAAGGAAGTCTAAAATGCTCTCCATCTATTTCAGAGATCATTTTCCCAAATCCAGTTACAAGTACTCCTTGATGGATATCTCTAAGACACAGGACAGGCGGGATTATCAGGGTATCCTCTGACCAAGGACTGGGTTCTTAGCAGAGTTGAGAGAAAGTGCACCCCAGATTGATATGGCATACTTCCTACCATGAAGTTGATTTAGGGGATCTTTTTGAGGGTAGAGAAAATAATCCATTCTTATAAGAGGCTGTGGATGGAAACTGGACTAAAGGGATTACATTGTTAATGCTTCTTAAATAAAAAATAAATGGCTACACAGAGAGAAAAAACATTGTGAAATAGCCTCAGTAGTGGTAGGAAAAAAACCAAAACTATGTCAGAGAGGTAGTAAAACCAGTATAATAATCACCACGCTTTAAATATCAGTAGAGAAGCTCAAAAGAATTCTAACTCAACAGTAATTGTGTGTGTGTGTGTGTGTGTGTGTGTGTGTGTGTGTGTGTGTGTGTGTATAGTACTAGGGGCTGAACCCAGAGCTTCACTGAGCTACATCTTTAGCCATCCTTTCTGACCAGGTCTTGTCAGCTTGCTAAGTTACCCAGGCTGAGCTTGAGTTTGTGATCCTCCAGTCTCAGCCTCCCAACATCCTGGGAATATAAATATATGTCACTAGTGAGCCCTTCACCAGTAATTTTTGAGGCTCAGCAAATATATATCCAAAAAAGGAAAAATACAAATCACTATAGGAATATGAAAGGTTCATCTTATGTTTCTTTCTCCTTACAGCTCCGTATTTCTGCCTTCATATATGCTTCCATTAAGCCTAACACATAACATATAGGAAATGGAAAAGCATTTTTTAAAACACTACATTATGAATTATAAGAAGCATGGGCGAACAAAATAGCAAACAAAATAATAACAAGTAACAAGCTTGTCATTTCCAGTGAATCCTGGTTCCAAAATACTGTTCTCTAAAATAATTAGTTTACTATGTCTAATTATCTAAGACAACACTATAAGCCAGTAATGAAGTTTTTGTTTATTTTAAAAGTAGGTAACAGGATTGAAACATCCAAACCCTGTTGTTGGGATGACAATCCTGAAGAAGATGGCTCAGTCAGGCAGGCACTATTTTCAATGGCCAGGGTTGGCCAAGGCCAGGAACACCTAGGACACTGAGCTGTGGTCGGAAGGTGGGACCTTGAGATCCTGACTTGCTGCTGTGGTTGCTGTTCACAGGCCTCTCCCCTCAATCCAGCACAATCATTTTATAATACAGAGGGCCTGTCTTCATCTCGCCACCAGCCACACCTCTCTTATGGGAAATGCATGACCGACTGACTGTGGGAGAACCTACACCAGGGTCACCGTGAGAAGAGTTTTAGGCAGGGTTGCCATCTCACTTGTGCTTGTTGCTGCTTTCAAGTAAATCTCTTTTCCTTATTCTAAGGCCTTGTTGTAAAGACTGCTCCCTACGACAAGCCAGTCCTGATGAGGTTGCGAGATACGAGATAAGTTTTCTTACTAATTTAAGGCCAGTCAAGTACAATGTACACTGTAAATGTGTCAGCATTTTAGGACTGTAACAATACTTTTTCTTCTTTGCTTGTGAACACTTCATTTTTGTTCACTGCTCAAGACTCAAGATAAAAATCTCCTTTATATATTTTATTTCAGGATGTGACCTAAAGGCCTTAACCTATGACGGAAAAGTGCCACAGTGATGCCCACTGAGGTACTGTGTAAAGTGGGTTTGTAAACAATATAGGAATCTAAGCTGCCTAATTGATAAATTTGGAATTTAATTAGCTGAGCTCAGTGGACCTGTGTTTTAGAATCTCACTGAGTGGCCCTGAATGGAAAGTTACAAAGCTTTTAGAACAGAAAACCTCAAAAAGACATCCTGTTGGAAATAGTTTAGCTAGAATCTTACGTTGATTTTTGGTTGACACCTCTATCTTGTTTCTTTTGTTGAACAGATTACTTTTTCTCTTGTGGGTGCAGCTCATTCTGCTTTTCTCATGGGACTTGTACCCTGATTAATTTTCCATTTTCCTGGGTTAAATACGGGGCACTAATTAAATGCAGGCTCAAGATGGCATCGGTTATGCCAAGCTGCAACACTGTGGAGCTGTAACCGTGAGAGGTGACTTACTTTTAGTGCCAGAGCAGACCTCTTGTGAAACACGTTAAGCCTCTTTGGTGCTGTGCCTACATACAGGAGTTTCCTAGAAGATATTGACTTCAAAATGTGATGGAAAATTCTGAGTCCAGTTGGCAACATCTGGACATGTATAGACGACTGAAAATCCATGGATGTCCTGCAATTCAGTTCTCAGGAGATGGATGATTCCTTTCATCCTCCACAAGTAGAAATTTTCATAACAACATCATTAATATATATATATATATATAAAAGATGAGATTCAGTGAACTACCACCTAGGGGGATCAGAATGTCATCTGTGGGAGTGGGTGGGGTGGGAGAGTATAAGGTATAATTCCTGAAATATAAAGAAATGACAACAATTTCTGCCTTAACCTCTTCCGCTCTGGTTGCTAAGTTACCATGGCATACCACTGTGTGTACTTTTCAGTTTTCAGTATTGGACCTGACAGTTTGATTAATTCTCAGGAGTGCAAAAATCTTCACATTGAATATTTAAAAACTTCATACTTGTGAACACACATACACACCCACTCACTCAATACCCCATTATTGTTTCTGATTTATAAAATCTGTTTTATAACTGAATTGACATATGTAGGTGGAATCCTAAAGTGACACTTCATTTTAGGAAGACAAAATCCTCTACTCTGTGATATTCCTTGAAATTTCCCTTAAATACACCACCGTTCACTATTTCCTAATAGCAGGCATTTCTCCCCTTTAAAGTGCTCACTTAACCCTTGACTTTGTGTATGAGAAATATGGAAGACTAAAGCAAGTGTTATTAAATAGTTGTCATTACTTTTCTTTCTTTTGTATGTCACACTGGCTGCGTGATTGAGTTTAAAAGTGACTATAAATATTACCATAAGCTGCTGACTGGTAGGCAGTGAACTGTCAGATTGTATCTACAAGGGGTATGTGAGTGTCAGCTAGCTCGAATAGCTAGACTCAAAATCCCAGGCCACTGCACTGAAGATAATGTAAAAAATATATTTTTTAAAAATATACACCAAAAAACTGCCTCCCTGAGCTACACTGCTATATTGTTTCTTCGACATTTTGATGCAGTGGTTGTATATTCAAAAGATAACCGCATTCCACTTCTAGTATATACATTTGCCCCTCTTTAGGCTTCTAAAAAACACAACTTCAAATTCTTATCACTTAAAGGAGTTTTTATATCACGGATAAGAAGAGATTCATAGCAGTAGGTGTACAGTATGTGGGTACATGCTGACAACGATAGTTCTGATGCCACACAGAATTCACCATTCTCTACACAGTTTCCTCCCTATCAAAGTCTGGCATCTGATCTCCAGAGAGGAGATAGAGAAGTCAGAATCTATGGTTCTGCTGATTAACTAACAAGGGGAAAAGTGAATAGTTTAGTCCTTGTTTGACTTTATTTTATTTTTTCATGTAAGGATAAAAAGGATTAATATGTAAGGTGTACATGGACCAACTCCCTATGAGGAAGACATTCATTATGACTGCAAATTGTGCTGATTAAACAAATAAAGACATGGCCAATCTTCTGATGGTTGATATAGTCATGGGACAGGATCTTTATTCCAACACAAAAGCAGGGGGTTGGTAGAGACTAAAATTTTTCCATAAGACTATACATCCACCTGCAGGCATGCTTTTTCCTCAGTTTTCCTATTAATACATCTGAAAGTCCCCTCTTGGTATCAAAAACTAATTTATTGTTTGGGTTCTGGATCATTCCTTCACAGCTTTCCAGGAATATCACTCTTACAGATTGTCTTTGAACTGCATCATTTCCTCTATTAGATCACTGTGACCAGAGGATAAACATGCTCTAGAAACATGCACCCAGTTATTAAAAGCTCTTGTTAATTTCCTGGCTTCCCTGAGGTGCTGTCGTTTTCCTTTATCTTCTTGAAAGCCAAAGCTTCTTTAAAGTTATTTTATTTTCAATTGACAATAATTGTATGCATTTATGGGTTAAAGTGCAGTGTTTCAATACATGTATACATGGAATGATTAAATCAGGCTAATTAGCATGTCTATCACTTTAAACATTTATAATTTCTTTGTAGCAAAAATTTCAAAGAAACCTTTCAGTTATTTTGACAACATGTTACCATGTTGCTATTAACTAATGCACTATTATTAACTATAGTCATTGTCCCATGCAGTGCAGCACGGGGTCTATTCTTCCCGGTACTATGCACGTGTTGAACACGGTCCTCCCTGTCCTCATCCAGCTTGTGTCCAAAGCTCTTTACCAATTGTCAACACAATGAGCAACAAGTTTGCTCAATTGGCACTCACTGTCTTGCACTTCTGCATTTAAAATTAATTTTGAGCTTTTTCAACTTCCTTTCATTCCCCTGGAACTTTCAAAATTGAAGCAAAATTGCATTTGTCGAGATTAATGGCTTTTAAGGTCACAAAGTCTGAGGCTGTAGCATCTTCGTCAACCTCACCAACACGTGTGATTGCTCCCCACTTTCTCAAATCTTTCTTTCCTTGGCTTTCACGTAACTGCATACACTGTGTCTGTTTCCTTGTTGCCTCCTGGCCCTCTCAGTTTTGGTCTCCTTTGCAGATTTCTCAAGTTCTCCATACCTGACTTCTCACTGTCAGGTATGGAGACCCTGACACTGTTGGAGACAAGAGACACTCCAAGAGACACTCCAACACTGGTAGAGTTGTTAAAGGCTTTTAAAAAAGTTCTTTACCGTCTCTTTTTAAGTGTTCCCCTTAGGTGACTGATTGATAGATTTATCTATCTATCTAGATCACACACATGCTTTTAACTCCAGAATGTTATCTCTAATATTCTATATGTCTAGAATGAATTCCAGGTACATATATTTATAAGGACTTCATAAAAGTAACATGCCCATCACAAACTCTTGATTTTTCCTTCCCCTATAGAATTTTTCTTTCCCTTATCTTCCACGTTTTAGTAAAGTACTATCATTCCCTCAGTTGCACAGGCAAGAATGCTGAAAGTATCCTAATTGATTCTTGTTCTCTGACCTTATGTCCAAACTAGTGGAAAATCTATCAATCCTATCTCTGAAATATATTTCAAATATGCTTACTTCTGATGTGTGCACTATACTAACTTTATTTGCCTTCTTCTACTCCTGCTGTAGAACTATCCCTAATACATTCTCCACTTCAGTGTCACAGTTTGTAGTTATATCACAGTAATCCCTACCTAAAATGCTACATTACTCTCTATTTAAAATTCTTTAACGGCATTATTTTAAATTCATTCCATGCTCCTTACCTTCCAAATCTGCATGGTTTTGTCCATGTCCCCCTCTTTAAACCTCCTGCTCTACCTCCATCCCCATAACCCTCCAATTACTCTTCCAATTTCCACCTCAGAGCATTTCTACTCACCATTCTGCTTTGGACGAAGATTATCATTCTTACACTTTATGAAGCACTTCTAGTTAACATAGAAGCTTCTCAGGGATAGAAAAATCTTGTTAACATATTTAAATTAACCCTCTATGTGCACTCCATCACAGCTCTGTTTAATATTTTCCTAGGTATTAACACAATTTTCAGCAATGCTTGCTTGTTCATTTCCTTATTCACTGGCTATCCTTGCACTAAACTACAAATTCTGTGAGAACAAAGACTATGTGTTACTATTGTCATATCTTCAGAATTCAACAAAGACCCTGGAAAAACCATGTATATTAATCCAATGAATAAGTGCTATTATCAAAAGACTGGAGGGTTGGGGATATAGCTCAGCAGCACAACACCTGCCTGGCAAGTGCAAGGACCTGAGTTGGATTCCCTATATTAAAAAAGAAAAGAAAAGAAAAGAAAAGAAAAGAAAAGAAAAGAAAAAGACATGGGAAATAGAAGGGAATTGATAGAGTCTGGAAATAACATGAATCAAACAGGAAAGAAACTCTTTAGTTAAACAAAGATCTGCTCTTTGCCTTTCTGAGAGTTGCACTGCGTTAACTCCTCAGTGATCTATTATAATTGTGAATGCAAGGCTCCTCCCCTCTCAAGAGAACTGCATATTACGAGTTTAAAGAGAATCTGCACAAATGCATGTGTTTACGTGACAAGACTTTTGGGACCACTCTGTGTGATAAAGTTAAATATGTCTAATTTGCTTCCCACTTACCCTCATCTTACTAAAGGAACACAACAGTGTATTCAATTTTGAATTAATGGTCTAGGTCCATGACACGAGATTTAATGAGACATTTTCATGCACCACGGCTCAGGTAAAAGTACTGAGGCAGATAACATGTCTATATGGAGAAAATGTTGATAGGGTGTTCAATACATTAAATCATTGTACATCCATATCTCACAGAAGAGAAGTCTTCAATTTTCAAAGGGATGAAAGCTCACTTCTATTGAGCATGACTGGCTCAGCACTTCTCTTCCCACTCTTTTGATATGATTCTATCAAACACTTTCAGATATAATTGACAGCTATAATGGAAAGAGACTAGTACTTTATGTAAGTTCTACTTCAAGTTTTTCAAAAGAAAGGGCTGAAAGTTGCAGGAAATTGCACTTAGGAAGCTATATTTTTCCACTTATCATTTCTTACAAATGAAAATCCACAGATTGCTTCAGATTGTATAGATTAAACTGCTCCAAAAAAGTAAGGTAATCAAATAGAATAGAAAAGACTTTGCAGGCCAGGTATTCTAAATAAAAGGCTATCACCACTGGGCATTGAAAGCTGGTCTGTGTGTCTTCGGTAGCACTGCTTGTGATTTAAGAGGAGGACTCAGAAAGCACTCAATAATGAAAACCAAGTAGAACATACTCTTTGTGCAGAGAAATGGATCTGCTTTTTCTTTAAAAAAAAAATAAAGTGATGAAGAAGGAAAAAAAAAACCCACAAAAAAAGTTAAAAACCAGAGCACATAGAAATAATCTACAAAGTAGTAAATAATAATTTAAACTAGAGAAGATAAAACTACTTTCAAATGATTCATAACTGGATACCAAAATAATTTGAGTATGTGGCTTATATACGCAAAAGAATTCACAAAGCAGACTTCAAAATAACATGAATGCTGACAAAAAGGAACAGGAAGCTGAAATATAAAAGGAGCAGATTCAAAGGCAGGCATAAATAAAAACAGAATTGAAAGAGATAAAGCAAGATGGCACCGTGAGTATAAACATGGAAAGGTGAGTAAATGAGTATTAATCGTAGCAGAGAGAAGACTCAACACTGGACTACCCTCACTGGAGATGGTATATGGGGAGATGCTTCAAGAACATGGGGTGAAGGAAAAGAAGAAGAGTACAATAGATTGGAGATCAAAGATTCAGGTAACTCATGTTCAATAATACAGCGGGTCATATGCATGACAAGAAAGAGGCATAATCAAAGTACATTTTCTCATTCTAGAGAGCATTACAACAAAACCAAAATAGCCACCATGCCAAATGAACAAAAAGAGATGCCTAGGTATATGTAGCCTCTGATAGGGGGATTGAATTCAAAGGATAAAAAAACCACCCCACACCCCTCCCTCCCACGGTCATGCTTTGGGGTCTGACTTGCCTGTTCTGTGTTCATCCACCAGGATGGAGGCATCCGGAGATGCTGGAGAAAACAGAGGAGCAGGAAGCAGGAGCCAAAGTTCAAGAATGAGAAGCGAGTGCCCTGCCCAGGACAAACTTCCTAGACTTTGAAAGCCTTCACCTTCTGGCTTGCTGGCCACGATGATGACCTCCAGCCCAGGCCCTTAGGCAGGTACACTTCCAGTCTCTGATTTGCTGTGGTCGTCTTAAGGCTTTACACACAACAGGCACCCAGGCAGGTAATAATCGGAGTCAGCTGAGGACTGTGCTCATCAGGAATCCAAAGCCCGAAGGTTTTCACCTCAGCAGTTTGAGGGCATAGATTCCCTAGCCATTGCACTGCACCTTGAAAAATGGAAAGGTGAATTTGAGTGGACAGTGTAGCACAGGCTTAATGCCCGAAGACCATCTCAGGGTAGAGGCAGAAATCTGGATTCTCATAAAACAAAGAGTGGCAAGCTCGTCATGACACAGACAGTTCTGATTCTCTGCGAGAGCATGCCAGGTACAACAAAGACAGTTCTGTGCTCCTCAGGAGGCAAACGTGTACTGGGATGCCCTTCTAAGGGAGGGATTGCAGGTCAACTTGCTCGTTCCAGGTGTGGCAATGAGTTGGGTACCAGAAACTGCAAAGGTCTTCAAATTAGCATTGGCTTGGAGAAAGGAGGGCTTCGTAGTTGGCATTACCAAGATGTGGCTATAGCTAGGCTGGTGTTGTACATGTCCATGTCCTCCAGAGACTGAGGCGAGAGCATCACTTGAGCCAATGAGTTTGAGGCCAGCTAGAGTAACACAGTGAGATCTTGTTTAAACAAACAAATCCCAAAGATGTGGACTATAGTTCAAATGAAGAACAGGCTCCAGATGGAGAGAGGTTTAAAACTCACGGCTGCCCAAGCACTATTTTAGACTTGCTGCAGAGGCCTCCACCCACACTCTTGGTATGAAGTGAGCCCGATAGCTGGGAAACAGATTACTGAACTTTCTAGTGTCCTAGTACAGCTGAGCTGCATGTAGGTTGAAAAGGGGAACTGAGGCCATCAGGGAAAGTGCTGATTTGGCTGCCAAGGCACCTGAAGCATAGGAGTGGCTAAAAAAGGAAGTATGTTGCATGAATGATAACATCTACTGGAGGAGGGGGTTTGATCAGACAATCCAGGTGGTGTATCAAATGAAACCTCATGAACAGCAGTGAAGGTCTGGAGGTGCACACTTCAGCCTCTTTAGAAACCCTGAACACGCCGAGAAGGGAGAACAGAAAGACACCAGGAAATGAAACAATGAACCATGTATGGAGAAGAGTCTCTCCTACACTGATGCTTCTCAGCCAAATTCACCTTGCAGCAATTGGAGCTCTGGGGTGAAGCAAGGCTCCGATACCCCCCCTCACAGTCCTCTCCCGCAGCAGTCAAATGCGACTGTGGTGGAAACACTTCTAGCCTTACAGTGTGAGGAAGAGGAGGAAGAAAAAGAAGAAATGATGAGAGCAAAGCGGCAATTCCTTGGTTCATCTAAGGAGACGGAACAATCAGCAGATGCTGAAAAGAGAAAATAGCTAAACAGCAACATGGTTCCAGTTTTTCATTTTAGCCAAAAGAAACAGAAAAAAAACCATCTGTTCAAGCAGGGGATAGTTAATCAGAAAGAGAAAAACAAGGTAAGAAAATACACAAAACAGAATTCGGCTTGTTCTTCCCTATCCTAGAACACTCTAGAGCCATCCTATCCAATTCAGTAGCAACTGCCTATATGCAGCATTTCATTTTAATTAATCAATAATTAAAGTACAATAACAGCACCCTGAGTGCTTGTTAATTTTATGTGACTCATCACTAGGATAGCTATTTATTGGACAGCACAGATACGGGATATTTTCACTGTCGCAGATAATTTTATTGGACAGCTCTGTCCTAGAGCATATCAGACCTTTAACTAGAAGATAGAAATTAAAATTCTGCATGCATAAAGACAACCAAAAAGTAAGTGTAAAGGAAAAAGTGATTATCCTATCCTCAGTTGTTCAAATGTGAGTGTCAGGAGAAATATCATTTATAGTTTACTTCAAGGCAAAATGTAAAAACTTCATGTGAATATGATCATAAAGTATATTCTTTATATGTATTAATCTTCCTATAGAGAAAAATACTTAATCGTATCTTCTTAAGTTAGAAGTAAATGAAAATTAAAAGGTCAAGAATGACAAAATGTGTAAAATCTGGGGTAAACTTTAAAACAAAATATAAAAGTCAGACTGAAGAATTTTTGTAAAAATGAATGAAAAGAAAATGAAAAATAATTTTCAATATGTGATGTAAGTGACATATTACCAAGATTTGATTCTACAGTCTCAGAATTTGTTCAAATTGTAAGTAGAAAACTCACAGCAAGTTTCCAGAAAATACATCTTCCTACTGCACAAAAGTAAAGTAAATTCCTTTCTTTGTACTTTTGAACATACTAGTACTAATGTACTATTAGATCGCAGTGTATTTTTTTAACTTACTAAGGGAATACAAAAAAGCTGATAAATTTCATTTTCAACGTTTCTATAATAAAAATAATAGAAGAAAAAATAAAAGCCAAAAGCATGAGTAATATTTATGACATTACCATAAAGAGGTCAAAAACTCATATTAGTTGAAACACCAAAATACACAATTCTGTAAAAGAATTTCAATAAAATGTTAAAAATTTTGACAAAGATATATTAGGTATGACAAAAAAAAAAAAGAAGAAGAAAAACAAAAATTCAGGGCTGCCATATGCATCAAAATAGAAATCATTTAAATCAATTCCAAGGAACATTAGATACAAAATGATGATTTCACTGGGATGAAAAAATCCACAATGCATGTATAAATGTTATCAACCTTAATGTACCTAAATAATACAGGATGCAAATATGGAGAAAATATGTCCTATGAATTATTTTAACATTCCAGGAAAATTTGGCAGAGTATTAGAAATGAATGGTTTTTAAAACATCTATTAATCATTGATAGATCATTTAGGAAAAAAGAATAAGTGAAAGTAATGATTTAAATAAATATTTCATGGCGATGCCTGGCACTGTGCCAGGTTCTAATGATGTGATAATGAAAAGAAAAATATAGAGACCATGCGGAGCCCAGGAAGAGAAACGTCAGACAGCGCCTCCTGGGGATAGGCCATGTTGGGACTGGGAGGAGCTGACCAACAAGCCAGCAGTCAGCCTTTTGGTAAGCTGTGTAGTCCAAGAGGGGCCCAGGAAGAGAAAAGCCAGATAGCACCTCCTGTGAGCCTACCCACCCACAGGCTGAGAATCCCCTGCCCTCCAATTTCCCTGTGAGCAACCAGCTGGTCCGAGGACAGGCTGAGTTGATAGCAACTGAAGTACAAAAAGCAACTGAATGTTTATATTGTTTGTTTGACTTTGCAGGCCTGGGGCCAGCAGTCGAGCAACTTTAGCGTGGATGACAGTATGCAATATAATGCTTATGGGGGATTTCCTTCTGTCTTATTTTTGAAATCCAATATTGTTCCCACTGTTTTGCTTTGTTCTGATTGGTTTTTTATTCTATATTCTGCTTTGATTGATTTTATTCTTTTTTTGTATAATTTTGCTATATCTGATGGAATGGACAACTACTGTGAAGATAACAAGATATACTATGGTGGCCATTATTGTTTTCCTGTTATCCTGTTTTGAAGTCCTGTACCAATTTCACTGCTTTGTTTTGATTTTATTTATTCTATTTTGTTGGGTTTTGTTATCTTTACAATAAAAAGATTAAAATATCTACATCTCAGAAAAATATATATATATCAAAAAACTATAAAAATTTTTAAAAAGAAAAAATATAGTACTCATACTTTTATTGTATTCATTTATGTTTTGGCTTTTTGAGATAAGGTCTTATTATTCAGTTCAGGCTGGCCTCAGACTCTGGGGAATTCCTCTGTCTTGGCCTTCTGGATGCTAGGATTAGAGGTAAGTGTCCACATGCCCAGCCTGGCACCTGTACCTCAGGGTTTGATGTGGATGGTGAGGGCTATCCTTACAGAATAAGAGTGTGTATAAAGAATATCCAAATACATATTTTTACCTTTCTTAGAGTGCATTGTCTTTCAATCATTTTGGAAAAAATGAAAATAAGTGAAGGAAGTAAGAATTTTTCAGTTACACAGATTAGATGGTTTTCATTGTAATATTCTAAAAATATAAATTACCAAAATGAGAGATAAATTTTTATAGCCTTGGAAAGAATCAACTCTTTATATAGCTAAAATACATATGGTAATTGCAACTTTATCTTGTTTACAAATTAAAACAATAAATGCTCTACTTTCCACATGATTATTTATAGAATGTGGCCAAATTTACACTCAAAGGAAAATCCATGTCTTAAAATGCTTATTAAAAATAAATGATCTTATCATTTTTTACAAATGCTAGAATATTAAGAAAATATACTAGATAATTTAAAGTTAAAAATAGATAACAGCAAGTTAGAAAAAGAATAACTATACATAATAGCTCAAAATATGTAAATATGGAGGAATAAACCTGAAACCTGTACATAAAAACTATATAAAGAAATATATGTATGTATATATGCATTTACACATATATAGGTAAGCAGGAAATATATGTATATACATATATATATAAATATATACATATATGTATATCAAGGAGAAGCTTCTTATATATTACTTAGAAATAAATCTGATAAGTAATAGATATCTGTATGACTAAAACTACAGTAGAAAATATGCTCTGAATAAATGGGCAGATAGATTATGTTTCTGAAAAGGAAATATACTAATTGTCTCTCATTATGCTATATTTACTAAAAATTTAAAAGCACCAATAGGGATATTGTGGGGATTGGGAACTACTGACAGGATTGTTTTAAAATTCACCCAAGAACACATTGATGCGAAACGTGAACTAAAATACTTGATTAATTTCACTGTGGTTTTAGTGCCCTCACGCAAGAAGATCTCAGGCAAGGCACTCATGTTTGAGCAAGCTGTTTATTTCTCCTCATGTCATGATAGGTAGGGCAGCATAAAGAATGATGGGCAACGCGATAGGAGGGTGTTACCAATGATCTGTTACTGGATTCGGGTTTTGGTTATGTGATTTAGGGGCGAGTGTAACAGAAGAGGTCAGTCTGGATTTTGTGTTATAAGAGAATGAGGTCATTTGCATATCAGTGACTTAACGGATTTTAGCTCTAGGAAGGCAGTCACATTCACTTGTCTCAGCCAGGAGACGGAGATGTCTGATATTCTGTGATTTGGACAGCAATGGTGACTGCTGAGGGAGCATGCAATGGTCTCATTTTGGTGCCTTTATCATGGTCTCACAGGGATTTGCCTGAAGTTGTTGCTGTAATTATTTGTGTCCAGGAAATCAGCATAGCCTAACTCTGAGTGCCAGGTCTATCTGTGACAGCTCTTCAGTTTAGTTGGATTTGTCAGATAGGTTCTCGGATCTTAGAGGCTACTTATTTTCTTTTTCTCAGAGATATTTAAATTTAATGCCACTGTTATGTTTTCCTTTGTTAAACTATTTTTAGTTTAACAATCATTAACAATTTAACAAATATTTCTTGTCTGTGGTCTTTTCTGACTTCTTCATAAAATGTTTTTTTTTTTCTATTTTTTAGTGATTTCCACTCACATTTTTAACAATATTTATTTAAAAATCGAAAGTAAACTAAACTTTCTATCAATCTGTGAGTGATGCAGATAATTTTGTAACCTTTGAGTTGGATTTACTCTCATTTGTTATGCTATTGATTCTATTTTAGTGTCATCTCATTTTAACAACAAAGTAGGTCATTAGTAATGTTGTGGTTAGTCAGAACCCGTTTAAATTCTACCAACATATTTCCCAGGTCTTCTGCACATTTAGTTTTTGTAGAAACCTGATCTGTTTTCTTTTCTATTAAATAAAACAGATCCTTTTGAAAGTTCTTTTCCTGGAGTTTGTAAATGGGTAGATATTCTTGTTTGTGTGTTGGAAGATGCTTTAATTTTTCTCTCTACTCCCGTGTGATTACTTATCTGCAATCTTTTTCACCTGTCTATACATAATCTTCTATTGTCTTTAAGACTCTTGGTGCTGATGTAGATCTGCTATACAGGAAAATTTATGCCAGTCCTGTTGGTTGGTTTTAAAATGTTTTTCCTATTTAAAGATTTATCATTGCTCGTTTTAAATGCTTAAACTTTTGTGAACCCTGATAGATTCTGCAGCATGCTTACAGACCTATGTGAACCTGAAAGTTGTACATTTACTTCTCCAAGAAAATTTTTATTGAAAGCTTATCACTTTCTAAGCAGCACTGTTCATAATTCAGATAACCTACTAAGAAATACTCCCTGTTTAAAATATTATACATGATGCAGGTTAGCAAGAGCACCTTTTTCTCCTACCCAGGTATTTGGCCTGAGAAAGCTGAGAACAATAATTGCAAGATGATCCGTATAGGCTACTAAGACTTCAAAGGACTAATTTCATGACCCTTAGGTTATCAAATATCTCTTGGTTTCATAAAGTAGGGATAAGAGTTGAAGAAAGTGAAAGACTTTTTCCTTAGACTGTGTCCTTAGAGGATTGTCAGAGTTCATAAAGTGCAAAGATAGATGACTCACAAAAGCTCTTAGAGCAACACTCAGGTCCAGTGGAATTTGGAGGATTCAGAGACGAACAGATACACCTCTAGTAGTTTCAAAATTAGCAAGGATCTGTGTGGACTCCCACTGCATGGTGAGAAGAGGCAGGTTCCAAAAGGAGTGAGAAGGTGAACTTTCACTCACTGCAGGAGGCAAGAATTTGTGATATCTGTCGGGAAAATGGGAAATCCATGGAAGGAACACATGCATTCGTCTTCAGGCCCAGTTTTCTCCCTTCCTTCTACCTTGTAGTACTTTAGTTAAGATCTGTACCCAAACACTTTCCAAATCACGTGGCTAACTTTCAGAATAATGCAGAGTTCACACATTTGCCCACAAAAGAATAAGAGAAACTAGAGATACCTTCTTGTTTGAAATGACTAAACACCAGGCAAAAGCCATAAAATAACAGTTTTTTAAGGCTGAATGTTCAGTTATAAGGGAGAATGGGGAAATAAATGAGGTAAGCTTTGTATTTGTTCCCCAATACTGTGTGGATTCCCAGATTCAAGCTGCCAGGCAAGTGCGCTGCCACGTTGTTTATATGATTCAGCAAAATCCATATAATTTGCTGCCTTTCCAAATATCAGCGGCAGGAAGGGTGGTTGTTTGGACCCCTTTAAAAAAGGCTCCTACCAGGGAATCACAAAGCAGACCCTTCACAATACAAAGTCCTGTCACAGTTTGTAGGTAACCATCTACCATTTGAAAGACAGATTTGGCCTCCAAATGTGCCTGAGTAGATACAAATGCTTAATTGTGGGCTACCAAATTTACTACATTACTTGAACTGGTAATCATGAAACCTGTGTTATCTTACCCACAAAACCATACAGTTGGCATACATAGCAACACCATCCTGGGAGGCCAAGAAGTGTGCCCATGAGAGGGAAATTTGTAAAGATGTAGAGATGAAGTCAAAGGCACAATGGAGACTGCAAAAGTTTTCAAAACCCTGGAACATGGATCACCCAAACAAGCTGCAGACCGTGAGCAGAGGCAAGATTGAGTTCAGGTTCCAGTAACCCTGAAGACGTACGAAACAGGAAGAAGTGTACCACATTTCCATGATCCCTACTCTGCTGTACCAGGGACTCTCTAATCTCTCACCTATGTCCTATTGAGAGTTTTGTGCTTTTTCCATTGATTGAATTATTTTGTCTCCAAATTCGTCAGGATCTTCCCATATGTCTCCATTCCAATTTTCAGGATGCCATTCATTCCTTGTTGGTGACTCATTTTAACAGTAGGTGCACGGAGGAACTGGGACTTCTGTGTTATAATTTAGCCTTTGCACGATGAGATTTGGGGCCTGGTTGTTAACATGCTCAGCTCTGTGGCTGCAGTAGATAAGAATCACCCTCAGGACAGACATAGAAAGGTTCGAGTCATTTATTCAGCACGTGGGCTGTGAATTAGAAGATCTAAATACATCTTTCTCTTTCCCTGTTTTGTCCAGTGAAATCAGGAGCCACTAGGCAATTTCATTCTGTACTCAGGCAGTCAGAAATGTTGGGAGATGTCATGAATTCACGCTAACCACTGCACTCTACTAAGGTACTTGCAGTTCTTTATGTCAAAATCATCTCAGGAAACTCCAGGATAGCTTAAGCTCACCAACTCAGAGGCAGCTTCTTTGAAAATAGAGGATCAGAAAACAAATAAAATCACATTTCCAGTGACAGAAGGGAGAGGCATGTCCTTCTACTCAAATGCACTGAATTCCAGAACCATGCTAACAATGGTACTCTTATATTTAACTAAAACTCCTCTATGTCTAGTTTTGTGTTGCTCTTGTCAGAAACATTTACTCAGAAAACATGTGCACTTCGTTCTGGCAGAATACTCTTAAAGGGAGAGGGGCTAACAGACATCTTGGTGTCAAGGGGCACCCTATTTTTCTGCAAGTGCCTCTAGTCCCCTTTTTTATGGAGACTAGTGCTCCACTGTGTGTAAATACCACATTTGTTAGTGAAACAAATGGGACACATGTGTTTAGTATTGCATGGTTTCTCATATATGAGAAACACAAAGTACAAATAAAAAGCAAAATGAAAAATAGATATAGGAAATAGAAACATACATCTTTTGCAAAAGGAAGGGACCAAGAGACGGCAGAGGAGATAAAAAAAAAAAAAACAGTTAAGATGTGTTGTGTTTATGTACATTCTCCTCATGAGGAGTAACTGTAAACATGCATTAATGAAAAATAAAAATTGGAAGAAAAATGCAGGGTACCATGTGATGCTTCCACACATGTATACATTGTGTAACGTTTAAATCAGGTTAAACTTCTCTAATGTTTCTTTTCATTTGATTATGAGGAAAATGTTGGAAATTCTTCTAATTTTTGAAATGTGTAGTACACATTTGTGATTTACAGTGATTCCCACCTACTGTAGCACAACTAGTTACTTAATTTAGTAACCAGGGATCGACTTTTTCCTACTCCCAATCCCAATCTCCCGCCCTCTCATAACCACTATTTGACTGTCAGATTTTGAGATCACTGTTTCCAGATTCCATGCACGTGATTTTGGAGACTGAGTACTCTAGAAATGCAGGGAGACCAGTAGGCTGGAATCTCAGGGAGGACTGATGTCTGAATTCAAAGGCTGTTTGCTGGCAAAATTTCCTGTGGGAAGGAGAATATTTTCTAATTAAGGACTTTAACTGATAGATTTAAGGCCACTTACATTTTAAAGGGCAATTTACTAATTCCAATATTATGCTCATATAAAAATATCTTCCCCAAAACATCTAGAGAGACGTCTGGCCAAATATCTGTGTACTATGATCCAGCCAAATTGGTGGGTAAAACTGAGCATCATGGAACATCATCACTGTAACAGGTTAATACTAGGTATAATATTCTGGTCAGCAAATGCAGAAATGATGCTATACAAATAAACTGGTTTTCTAGATGTATAGTTTCAGTTTTTAGGGAAGCACTTTGTGTGTGTTTTGAGGCAAATTGCTCTTATTGTAAGAAAAAATGAAGATGAGATATGCAAGAGATCTAAATTTATACTCTAAGAATTCAAAATAGAAACTTATTTTTGTTCTATTTTCCAGTGAAGTTTCAGAAAAATAGACATAACTGTCCTGGCCTTTATTTTTTATTCTTAGCCATACCACATGCTGAATCTTGTTATTTCTTTAGTGAGGCACTACTTTATTGAATTTTTCCATTTGCAGGGAAGTAATGGTGCTGGATGTTTTCAGCTCTAGATTATGCCAAATCTCATTTTCTCAAATCTCACTGATAAGTTGAATTTTAAAAATAACTTTTTTCTCACTTCATTTTGGATCTGTTCAGTATGTCAGTGCCCCAATAATATTTTCAAAAGGAAAAGCACTGTGTTGCTTTGCAATAACTATTTGATATCTTTCCTGTTTTGGCTAATTCTTATGTACTTATTCTAAGTTTGCTGTGATTATTTCATTGTATCTTTGATTTTCTACCTCTTGATACTTGTGGTTCTAATTCCATACCATATGCTATGATTTGTGATCACTTTAAATGTGAACACATGTGTATTCCTCAGATATTATCCCAAGATATTATCCCAAGTTACGGCTGGTTGTTATTTTATAATTAGCTTGTTATATTAAGATAACTGGAGACTAATATGTGTTTAAAAGAAATACACACAAAGTTCCTGTGTATCTTCTACCTGTTTTTTCTTTTCCTCTATAATAACACATTGACAGAATCAAGATAGAGAACATTTCTGTCACTAATCTTCCATCAGTCAACCAGTAATCTCTTCTCCATTTCTATAATTTTATCATTTTCAAAATGCTATGTAATGGACTAATGCAGTAATCTTGGGTTTTCAATTGCTATTATTATTATTTTTTGCTTGTGTGATAGCAGAATTATCTAGATTATCCTGTGTATGAAAATAAATTTTCTCCTTTTTATTGCTGAGAAATATTTCTTACTATGTGTATATCATAATTTATTTAAAATTGAAGAATGTTGTCACTCTTTCCACTTTAAGACTGGTGAAATAAGATGCATGGTACCGAAGACCTAACGAGGCCACACCCAACAAACTCCAAGCAGCAAGCAGGGTCCAGAATCCAGTCCCGGGCCCTAACCACACCTGGAGGGTTGAATCCCAGCGCACAGGGAAACTTTGGAACTTCGCTTCCAGGGGAAAGACCACACCTGCATCTGAAATCACCAGGGGACACACGGAGTCCCCATGGGCCCAACTGACTCACACCCAGCGAGCTCCAAGTGGCAAGCAGTTGCCAGCAGTCTGCCTCTGAAGCCAAAAGTGGGTCAGGTGATTCCCAGTGCACCTAGGAAGCTTTGAAACATCACTTAAAACCTGGAAATAGGCAGGACTCCGGCCAGCACTGAGGAACACCACGCCACTCTGGGACCTTGGCCCAGGCCACTGGGCCTGTGCAGCCCCTGCCAGCCCTGGGGAGTGTGTGCTGCCCTCGGACCTTGGCTGTGCAGTCACCCCATTCCTGCACAACTACAATCAGCATGGAGGAACACCACACTGCCCTGGTAATTGGCCTGTGCCCAGCTGATGCCCGGACCCAGAACATCTGCTGGCCCCTCAGAGACACGCCCTGCCTCCTGAACCTAATACTGCTATTGATCTTCTGCTCCCACTCTTTCTCCCAGAACCTTGGACTACAGTGGATTAACTGTGCTAGCTTGAAGGGAGATTCAGTAACTGCCTCACCCAAACAGAAGATCTCAGCAGGCTCCAGTCAGGGTGGAACAAATACAGGAGACATTGAAATAGAGAACTTCAAAAGTAACACACTAGAAGTCTCAGAAAAGATAGCAAGTGAAATTAAAAACAAAAACAAAAACAAAAACACAACTCCATGAGGCTATAGAGGAAATCAAGTTAGAAGTGTTCTCCAATGTAAAGATAGAAATAACAACCTTAGTAAAGGAGTTGCTGAGCACAGCTAAAGAAGAAATAGAGAAAAAAGTACAGGAGCAGGGGAAACTGATTGAAACCTTGAATGAACAATATAGAAAACAAGCACAATTCATGAAACAAACTCAAAGAGACATCCAAGAAACAAAAAATTCTATTCAAAGCTAGCAAAACAGTTTACATGAAGCAGAGGATAGGATTTTGGACCTTGAGGACAGTATCACAATTAGTGATCCTGAAAGGTAGAATTTTTCAAAATAACAAAGCAGCATGAAATGAAAATTCAGCAGCTTCAGGATGATGCAAAGAGCATCAGCCAAGATTAATAGGCATTAGTGAAGATGCAGGAATCAATGCAAATGACATAACTAAAATATTCACAGAAGTAATAGCAGAAATTTTCCCAAACATGAAGAAAAAATCTGATATGCAGGTAAGTGAGGCATATAGCATGCCAAACAGTCACAACCAACATAAATCTACACCCAGACATATAATAATTAAGATCTCAGATATACAGCATAAAAACAGAATACTAAAAGCTGTTAGAGAAAAGATGAACTCACCTATCAAGGATGCTCATTAGAATCACAGCAGGCTTTTCAGCACAAACTCTCAAGTCAAGCTTGTAGTGAGGTATTACAAGCCCTAAAAGAAAACAAGTTTCAACCCAGACTGATGTACTCAGGAAAACTTTCATTCAAATTTAATGGAGAAACAACATACTTCCATGGCAAAGAACAATTGAAGAAATTCATGTCCACAAAACCAACCCTAGAAAGAGTATTGAAAGACATTCTAGACAGAGATAAAAATGACCACAGTCTTCTGAACAACAAACAAAAGAACACACCAGGTAGGACAAACAATTAAACAAGGGGAAAAGCAGAAAGCAAACAACTGGAGCATAACATGGAAAAAATGAGACAGTATATATCAGTTATATTCATAAATTTAAATGGCCTCAATTCACCTATCAAAAGAAATAGGTTGACAGAATGGATCAAGAAACATGATCCCACAATATGCTGTATACAAGAAACACATCTGACCCAAAAGGAAATTCATAGATTAAAAGTCAAAGGATGGAAAACAGTATTCCATGCAACAGGAACCCAGAAAAAAGCAGGGGTAACTATTCTATTTGCAGACAATGTGAAATTCATACCTAAGAAGATTAAAAGAGATAAAGAAGGTCACTACATACTCGTTAGTGGAAAAATTCAAGAGGAAGAACTAACAATTATAAATATATATGCAAGAAATACAGGAGCACCCAACTATATAAGATAGATACTAATGGACATGAAAAGCCAAATGCGTAAGAACACAATTATAACAGGGGACCTTAATATCCCATTGTGACAAAGAAATAGACCAACTAGGCAAAAAGTCAGCAAAGAAACAATAGAACTGAATCATACCTGGGAGCAATTGGACTTAGATGTTTACAGAGTGTTGTACCCACCCACATCAGAATACATATTCTTCTTAGCTGTGCATGGGACATTCTCCAAAATAGGCCATATATTGTCCCATAAAACATTCTTAAGTATCTGCAAAGATATTAAAATTATCCCATATGTAATATCTGAAATATCATAGCACACTGATATGTAATATCATAGCACACTGAAATTGGAAATTAATCGCAAAAGAAATTTCAAAACCTGCATAAATTCATGGAAACTAAATAACAAACTTTTGAACACCAATAGGCTACAGATGAAATTAAAGAAAAAATAAAGCAATACCTACAATTCAAAGAAAATGCAGAAACAACATATTGTAATCTGTGGGATGCAATGAAAGCAGTCTTAAGCGGGAAATATATAGCAATAAATTGTCATATCAAAAAACAAAACAAAACAGAATGAGCACAAATAAACAACCTAACTCCTCATCTCAAGCTTCTAGAAAAAGAAGAGCAAGTTAAACACAAAGCTCAGAGAAGAGAGGAAATTGTAAAGATAAGAGCAGAAATAAATGCAATTGAAACTAAAAGAGCAATACAAAGAATTAATGAATCAAATAGCTGTTTTTGAGATAATAAAATTGACAAACCTCTAGCCATCCTTATAAAGAAAAATAAAGACAAAACCCAAATTCATGCAATAAGGACTGAAAAGGGGGGGGGGATTACTGCAGATACCATGGAAATTCAAAAGATCATGAATATCTACTTTAAAAACCTCTACTCACTTAGAGTAGAAAACACAGAGAAAATGGACAGGTTTCTGGAGACATATGAACTACCAAAGCTCAACCAAGAAGACATAGCCCAATATCAGCTACTCAAATTGAAAACGTAATTAAAAACTTATCAACAAAGAAAAGCCCAAGTCCTGATGGATTCACAGCTGAATTCTACAAGAAATTTAGAGAAGATGTGATGTCACTATCCCTTAAAGTCTTCAATGAAATTGAAAAGGAAGCAATCCTCCCTAAATCACTTCTGGAGGCAAGTATTACTCTGATACCAAAACCAGAAATAGACCCAACCTAAAAGGAGAACTATAGACCAATCTCACTAATGAACATTGATGCAAAAATTCTCAATAAAATACTGGCAAATACAATGCAGCGAATCATACATCATGACCAAGTGGTATTCATTCCAGGAATATAGGGACTGTTTAACATACACAAATCAATAAATGTAATACACCACATCAACAGAGCCAAAAACAAAAACAATATCTTCTCAATAGATGCAGAAAAAGCTTTCCATAAAGTCCAACACATGTTAATTATAAAAACCCTTCAGAAACTCAGAATACATGGTGTCTACCTCAATCTTTTAAAGGCCATCTATGACAAATCAACAGCCAACATTATACTAAATGGACAAAAACTAAAGGCTTTCACTCTAAAATTAGGAAAAAGGATGTCCACCACTCCTATTCAATATAGTTCTGGAAACACTAACCAGAGCAATCGGACAAGAGAGAGAAACAAAAGGCATAAAGATAGGAAAGGAAGAAGTTAAATTACCACTATTTGCAGATGACATGATACTCTATATAGAAGACCCCAAAAGCTCCATTAAAAGTACTAGACGTAATAAACAAATTCAGCAGTGCAGCTGGATACAAAGTCAATGCTTAAAAATCGATAGCATTCCTGTACACAAACAACAAACTCAATGAGAGAGAAAATAAGGAAATATCACCCTTCACAATAGCATGTAAAAAATGAAATACTTAGAATCAACCTAAGAATGTAAAAGGCCTATATGCTGAAAATTATGCTATGCTAAGAAATGAGATTGAGGAGGATTTTAGAAAATGGAAGGATATTCTTTGCTCTTGGCTAGGAAGGATCAACATTGTGAAAATGACCATAGTCCCAAACCTGTTATCCAGATTTAATGCAATCCCAATCAAAATACCATTGACATACCTCAGATCTCTAGAGAAAACACTCCTAAAATTCATTTGGAAGCAGAAGAAACCTAGAATAGCAAAGGCAGTTCTGGGCAACACAGGCAAGGCAGGAGGCATCTCAATTCCTGATTTGAAACTATACTACAAAGCCACAGTGACAAAATCAGTATGATCCTGGCAAAGTAATAGACCTGAGAATCAATGGAATAGATTAGAAGATGCAAGCACAGCTACAAAGACACTCAGCCACCTAATATTTGACAAAGGTGCTAAACATGTTCACTCAAAGAAGGATAGCCTCTTTGATAAATGGTGTTGGAAAAATTGGACCTCCACATGCTGAAGACTGAAACTAGCCCCATGCCTATCACCATGCACAAAACTAAAGTTAAAATGTGTCAAAGACCTAAATATTTAAACAGAAACACTAAATCTACTGGAAGACAAAGTAGGTAGAAGTCTTGGAGACTTAGGGGTAGGCAGAGAATTCATGAATAAAACACAAACTGCACAGGAAACACTTCAAAGAATCAACCACTAGGATCTCATATTATTGAAAAGTTTCTGCACTTCAAAAGAAATCACCAACAGTGTGAAAATAAAACCCACAGACATGGGAAAGAATTTTAGCCAATAACCTTTCAGACAAAGAACTTATACCCAGAACATATAAAGAATTGAAGAACATCAAGCCCCCAAATTCAAAGACCCTCTCCAAAATTGAGTATCTGAGATGAACACACAGTTCTCAGATGAAGATATACAAATGGAAAATAAACACATGAAAAAATGTTCAACAGAACTGGTCGTTTGAGAAATGCAACTTAAAACAGCACTGAGATTGCATCTCACTCCAGAAAGAATAGCTGCCATCAAGAAATCAACTGATAACAAATATTGGTGAGGCTGCAAGGAAAAAGGAACACTTCTGCACTGTTGATGGGAGTGTAGACTGGTGCCACCACTATGGAAATCAGTATGGAGAATTCTCAGAAGACTAGGATTGGAAGTTCCATTCAATCTGGCTATTCCCCTCCTGTGTATTTTCCCAGAAAAACTGAAAAGGTCATATTACAGTGATATTTGTACACCCGTGTTCATAACAGCAGAATTTGTAATGGCTACATCTTGCAAACAACCAAGATGCCCATCAACTGCAGAGTGGATGAAAAAAAAGTGGTTATTTTTTATACACTGGAATATTACTCAGCTATAAAAAAGGATGATCTTGAGGCCTTCATAGGTAAATGTAGACAACTTGAGGCTATCCTCATTAGTGAAATAAATAAGAATGATACTTATAAATATCACATTGTGTCTTTAGTGTAAAAATAATAAGAAATGTAGGCATAATAAAACCCAAAATGGATAATTGCTGTTGTAAAAAAGAGAGGAAAAGAAAGTGCTCTAAAGGATATAACTGCATGTATGTTTAAGTGTGTAGGATTGATAACCATATTACTAAGTTTTTGTTGGATAGTTGAATAGAACTATTTGCAGTCTCACTGTTTAAATGTCCACTTTGTATGCTTTACTTTTGTATCTTGAACAACTATTTTGAAATGGACAATATGTAATTTATCAGCTAGTGATTTCTTACTGTTTTTTAAAATTATGTATTATTTCTACCCTTTTTCTGTTTTTTTTTAAAGCAAAAAAAAATTGGTGAAATTAAACCATCTATAAACTTTTGTGTACAAGATTTTATGTGATGATGCATTTCTATTTCTCTGAAATAAATGCCCACTGTGCAATTGCTGCTTTATATGGTAAAGATTTAGTTTTTTAAAGAAACTATCAAATACTATCTCAGATGACCACATTTTAAATTTCTATCACCAGTGTTTGAATTTCTCTAAGTATTTGCCAGCTTTTGATAGTTACTAAGTTTTATTTATCCTAATGATACATGTGCAGTGATATCTCATCATAATTGTACTTGCATTTCATTAATTACTAAAGATAGCAAACATATTTTTGCGTGTTATATGTCATCTGTATATTTGCTTTAATGAGACATCTATTCCTGTTTTTCTCATGGTAGGCTGTTTATTTTTTGCCATTGAAATTTGAATTTTAACATATATTGTAGATACTACTTCACTGTCAGATGTATACTATGCAAATGGTTTCTTTCCAGTGTGTAGCTTGTTCATTCCCATCAGAATATTTCATAAACAAAAATCCTTTTTAATTTTTATTAGTCCAATTCATTCATTGTACATTTTGTATCATCTTTTTGTCATAAAGTATAAGAATACTTTGAATCTGTTTCTTGAAAAATTTCTTTTATAATTTTTAATAATTTTTAAAAAGTTTATGAGACTCATTGTGTGTCAGGTTTAGATTTAGACTGATTTCAGTAAAGTTCTTTGCTTCTTTTTTATTGAGAAGGCCAATTTTTCCAACATCATTTGTTGAAAAGCCTAATCTTGTGCTATCAATTTGCTTTGTCATATTTTTAAAAAAATCAGTTTAGTACTTATGTGTGGATCTATTTCCGGATTGTTTATTCTAGTCTATTACCTATGTGACTATATTTCCACCATTATTCCATAAATTTGAAACTGTTTGTATAGTAAATACTTAACTCACATGAATTAATTGTTCCCACTTTTTCAAAAGCACTTTAGCTTTTTCAAGTTACCTTTTTCCCTACAAATTTTTTAATAATCTGTATCTATAAAAATAGTGTTAGTGAGAGTTTTATAGACATTTCATTAAACCTGTCAGTTTAGGGGTTAATAGCATGTTTACCTCTTTTGACTTTTTTTCCCATGAAGTTTGGACCTATCTCCATTTGCCTAGCTTTTTATTTCATTTGCATTCCAAATCTTTCTGCATATAAGTTCTTCATATTATTACAGTTATAATTGTGTTTCATTAAATAAGTCTTACTTCAAATTTATGTGTTCTCATTTATATATAAAAATATAAGTAATTTTTGCCTGTTTAGTCTTGTCTTGTGGTTCATAATTTCAGCATTTAGTACTATAATTTTTTCTCTGTGAACTGAATTAGTTGTGTCTCACAAATGTTGATATATTTTATTTTTACTTGTATTCAGTTCAATGCATTTTAAAATTTTCCATGAGTCCTTGCTCTTGTGGAGGGATTATTGTACTCAGGGTGTACTGTATATTTTTTCACTTACTGCATGAAGTTTTGTTTGTATTATGTTAGTCTATGGTCAGCATTGTTATATGTTCTGTGAGTAGAAGAAAAAAATATGCTTTTTGCAGTTATTGGGTAGAGTATCCCATATATGTCTATGAAATCTTATTGTTGGTGAGGTTGCTGAGTTCTTCCACACTGTCACTGATTTGCTATCTCATTTTCCAGTCAATTGCTAAAGTCAAGTGTTAATATCTCCAACTATAATTAATAATCTGTTGATGATACTATAAACTGGTATAACCATTAAGAACACTATGCAGTATTCTCAAGAAATTAAAAATAGAGCTATCATTTGATCCAACTTCTTACAATATAGCCAAAGAAACTAAAATTAGTGTCTTAGAAAAAATATCTGCACTTTCAAAGTCACTGTAGTAATTTTTTAACTGCAGAAGATACACAAATTAAATGCTCTATAAAAGATGAATAAATAATGTGTATACATACAAATTTAAAATGGAAATTCTGCCTTCTGTAACAATATAGATGAACTTGAATGAAATTGTAATACTACATGAAATAAGCTAGGCATAGAAAAATGCTGCATAATCTTCTCTATATGTGGGATCTCAAGAGCAGAGAGTGGGATGGTGCTTGCCAGTTTGGGGGAAATGGGGCAATTTAGGTGAAGGGTAGAGTAAATGCTACAGTCCTGCTATAGGGCATGGTGTCTGCAGGTAACAGTGCTGCAATGTGTGCTTGAAATTTGCAAAGAAAATGTATCTTATTCTCACCATCAAAGCATGAAGCTCTGAACTGTGATATATAGAATTAAATATCATTTTAGAGTGTTTATGTATATCAAAGCATCATGTTGTACACCTTAAATATAAATAGTTATTTGTCAATTACACTTCAGTAAAGCTGGAAGCAAACATTTCCTCCATATCCATTTAGAGCCCCATCACACACTGTTATAATTTAGTTTCAACTGTGAAACATAACTTACAAAGCTTGAAAGAGAAAGCAAATGCATGGCATTTAGTTATGGCTTACTCTTTCCATTATTCTTTCCTACTGATATGGCAGGATTTATTCTATCATATTTTCTGTTTAGAGAATTACCTTTAGCTATAATTTGGTTGAATCTGCAGTGACAAATCATATTAATTTTTTTCTTTGAAAGCATAGTTCCCCCATCTTTTCTAAAAGACATGTCATAGAATATAGAGTTCTATATTGACAGTTCTTCTATTACAGCACTTGAAAAATGTTGCATCATTTCCTCACGGTCTACAAAATGTGAGAAGAGAAATCTGTTATCATTTAATAGTTGTTTTTTTCTCCACTTACAGGTGTTATTTTTCTCTTGCTATTTTTAAGATTCTTTCTGGGTCTTTAGTTTTCAGAAGTTTATTCACGGTTTCATGGAGATTTTGGGACATAGTGTGTGTGTGTGTGTGTGTGTGTGTGTGTGTGTGTGTGTGTGTGTGTGTGTGTGTTTCAGCTTAGTTTTATAACTTTTGTCAATTTTGGGGCTTTTCAGTTAATTTGTTTTCAGGTTTGCCCTGTTTTTCCTTTCCTTATTGAATGTTGATGACATAAGTACTAAATATGTGTTAAAAACACAGGTGCGAGATGTTTTGGGTCTTATTTTTAATCATAATTTTCCTGATGTTCAGATTGGTTGATTTCATCTGCCCAAGATTGGAGTTTATGTATTCCTTCCTCTGCCCACTCCATTCTCCTACTGAGTCCTTTATAGCCGATTTGTATGCTCCCCACCCCAGTTTCGTATGTCAAACCCTTATTCCCCAATGTGACGGTGCTTGGAAATGGAGCCTTTGAAAAGTAATTTAGTTTAGATGAATTCCTGAGAGTCAGCCCTGGTGAGAGGATTAGTGCCCTTAGAAAAAGAAAAAACAATGTTACCCTGCTTGCTCACACTGTTCCTGTCCCCCTCGCCGTCCCCCCTCTCTTTCTCTGTCTCTCCGTCTCCCCCTCACTACCTGTCTCTCTCTTCTTCTGTCCCCCAAATGAGGAAAGGCTACACATACACAGAGGGAGACAGTGACTTTCAGCAAACCCACAAGGAAGCATTCACCAGCCCTCAGCCTTACTGACACTGTGGTCTTGGACGGCCAGACTGCTGAGCTATAAGAAAGTCCTGTAGATGATAATGGCAACCTGAGATGACTAATATAAAAGCATTTTTGGAGGTGGGTATTGAATTTTTAATTCAAAAATGTCCATTCATATGTTACATGAGTTTTATTATATAGAATATTTCTCTGCTGAGCTGTTCCCTTGCCAAGACTATTATTTCCTTTGCTTCAAGCATCTCCTATTTTACTGAAGCACTTTTATGAGGTCTACCTTTAAATAACTGTTAGATAATTCTAACATCTCTGCAGTCTGGTTGATGGCATCTCTTGGTTTCTTCTTTGCAGACTGAAATCTTCCTGGTTCTTGGTACAACAAGTAAGTGATTTTGTTGTTGAAACCTGGGTATTTGGGGGGGGGTATTAAAAGATTCTAAATCTTTTTTGAAAACATCTATTTTAAGTTGAGTCTCTCTGTTGGGCAAGTAGACGGGCGCTATAGCATTCCTGTCTGGTGGGAGCAGATGTCCACTCTCTATGCTGGCCTTGCTGTCATCCAGGCTGAGGAGGGCAAACTGTCAGTGTGCCTTGTATACTAAAACCACAGGCGGGCCTTACTGCTGACAAGTGGCAGTGAAGGATTTGACTCTCTACTAGGTGTCTGCTAAACCTCCTCGAATAGGGAGGAGAAAATACATAACATTCCTTTCTGGTTGGGGTGGATGTCTGAGAACCATTTGCTCTCTCCAGTGATGTCACAGTGGAGACTTTATTTTTACCCAACAGTGACCGAGTCCTGATGCCCTCACTGACCTTCTCTGACACCATCGGGAGCATCTTACAACTGTCTCATCTGGGTGGACTTCTGTACTTTCCCTTGGCCTTTGTACATTTATAGTTTAAGAGTTTCTGAGCTTATAATCTTGTGTGCGTGTGTGCATATGTGTATGTGTGTGCGTGCGTGTGTGTGTGTGTGTGTGTGTGCGGTGATACTAGGGACTGAACTCAGGATTTTGCTTTCAGGCACTGCTGTTTCTGAGTTGCTGACTTTAGCTATAAATTTGGGATTGCATGACACAAATATAAAACCCAAGGCTGCACCTTACATCTGGTTTTCCTCCTAGTCTCTCACTTTTTCAGAGTCTTCTAACGTTTATTTTATATATTACATTTAGATGTTTTTCAGTGGTACTTAGTGAGCTGTACGAGTAGGAGCAACTGCATCTCCATCTTTCCAATAGTAATAATTTTTAAAAATTCTCTAAATCTTGCCAGTGGAGTCATTGTCTGCTTTCTCTTCCAATATTGTTTTTTTTTTTTATTTTGAAGAGGATAAAACCAAGCAACATACAGCAAAATTAATCAAAATAAACCAGTTAGAGACACAGCACTTCAAAACAATATGAAATCATCAATAGTTACCATAATGCTTCTTGTTGTTTTAAGAATAGATGCAGATACCCTTCAGACACATTAAAAAAATCAAACAAAGCAGAAAGGAATAGAACTAATAAAAACAAAACAATGAATGCAACAAAGGAGTTCAAAACAAGACAATAGCAGAGCCAAAATGGCTACTATACTATATCTTGCTATCTTTGAAACAGCTGCTCATGCCATCAGATATAACCAAACCAAACCAAACAAAACAGAACAAAACCCAACCCAACCAAACAATGAAAATGATACAGGACCTTAAAACAAGATACTAGGGAATCAATAATGGCTACCACCTTCAGAAGGAGATCCCCCAGGTGCCACACTGCGTACCATCACCTTTTGAACAGATGATTAGATCACTGGCCCTCGGCCTGTAAAGTCAGTGAAACACCAGACTCCACCAGCAACAAATTGCATTGCACCTCAAGAGCTGTCATCGCAGCCTGTGTTCTCTCCAGATGAACTTGTCACTTTGGGGGAATGCAGGGGTTTGGCTCTTTTTGTTTCCTACTCTGCGTGCTGGAAAAGCCTGTCTCCCAATATTGTTAATACATAAAGATTATCACTGTAAATTACCATCTTTTAATTGTTAGATTTGTTCTCTAACATTGTAAATTTCTCCATGTCATACATTAGCCTTCATCTCTAAGAAAATAGGGTTAGTGATAACTGTATTTATCTAATAATTCACACTGTCTTTATGACTACATTGCATGGTTCTTGGTGCTTAACGGTCAAGTTCAAGAAAATTCATAAAACTCTCTTGGATGATTAAGGAGGAGGTATAAATGTTTGAGTCTTAGTAATCAATATTGAAATCTTGAGATAAAAGACGATAAATTAAAGAGCAAAAAGTATATTCTGATACAATTAATATTAGAGTTTTCTGGTTCTTTTCCCTTGATTAAAGAATGTAGGTAGAGCTTGTCTGAACATTTCATAAGAAGCTGCTCATTTGTAGACTTACAGAGACATAATAAAGATTTGAATTCATCTCTTTTTTTTTGTTCCAGAGTTGAACTAACTGAGCACCTCAAAACAAGGCAAATAGTTGTGAATTTTGACCTTGGACTAGAGGACTATAGCAGTATCTGTTTTTATCCTTTCATCTTTCCCTGAAATCACTTCACATTTCTTAACAGTGTAAAAAATTTGATTATTTTATAGAATTTCTCAAAATGTGCCAGATTGCTTTGTAAAATACTATAAATACACATAAAAGAAAATTACAGCAGATGTCCAAATCAATCAATCAATCAATCAATCAATCAATCAATCACTCTGTCCCCCTGCCTCCCTCTCCTCTACCCTCTCCCTCCCTCCTTTCATTCTTTCATGTCCTCTCTCTTTCCAAGTCAGTACAGACTGGAGAGTTTATCTAAAGCCTATAGGTTGGAGTCCCTACTCCACAGATTTTCAAGCTGTGAATGAGTTTTTTGTGTTTTCACTCTTCATGTTTCCAAGTAAGAGTACCTCATATCGACAAAGCTGTTTCTACATCTTAGTCTAAGTAGCGTTTCCAGTATTTGGTGAAGATGAGATTATACCCAAACTCCTGACACCATCTAGAGTGTCTCCAACAGGTAACCATACAGACTTTGTATAACCCTGTTCTCCCTTTATTTTGGGGATGAATCCCAGTTTCAATATACTTGAAGCTTATGAAACTTGGGGATCCTTCTCTCAGGAAATAAATAAAATTAGGCATTACTGTTAATGTTTACTTAGAATTAGGAAAGATATGACAAACTGAATCACAATAATTATGGTCTGTGAATATTTTTTAATCTACAGTGGTTTTTTGCGAGTTTATAAAATATCTTTTATTGCTTTTTAACTTACTATTTATCACAAAAGTTTAGTAGTACAGATGCATTTTTACAAACTTCTATCAAATGTCTTTTACTTATGCATATTGCTCTTTAAAATATCCCATAGTTTTGTCTTCCCTATTAACAGAAATTCAAATTCCATTTTTGCAAGAATAAGATGTGAAACAAAAATATACAGTTTTTAAATGTTGCATTATTGAATATAGTCCTGTCTTGACTGGTAGAAACTGAATTCTGATTGTAGTGACAGAGAATTCTTATACAGACAAACCTCCGGCTTCTTGTTTGCAAACTGTTTTACTCTAATTCTCATAGGTTATGTATGTTACCATCTCTGTTTGTGTATCCTAATGCTGCAGCGGTAGGTAAGTGAGCAAAATCCCAGAGATCAACCTTCCAGCAGTGCTTTCCCATGGAATGATTAAGAGTAGACTAACTTTACTGAGAAATGATTAGAATATGGAGCTCTTAGCCACATCCTATACGATAGCCACATCTGCTTTAATTTTGCTAGTCATAAAAGAAAATGTGACAGGTGAGAAATCACAATGCAAACATACTTTTTTTTTACTGTTGCAGTTGTCCAAACCATATGATCCCATGCACATATTTTATGGCCTCCCATGAGGGCCTTGAAAGGAGCTCGTTTAAGCAAGAAGACCTACTCTTCATGTCTTCAAGTCTTTATGAACTCACTGTAAATCCAAATCTGCTGTGATCTAAATTTACCATTTTAAACGTATATGTATTCAATTATTGTGTGAGCATAATCAGAAAACACACATTGATAAAAAAATATTTTTCAGTCCTTAAAAGGAAAGACATTTTCGTATATTCCACAGCGTGAATGAATCTTGAAGACATTGTACTTGTGAAATAAACAAGTCACAGAAAGCTACTCTATTATTTTCTTACATGAGTTTCCCAGAGTTTACCTTCAAATTTATAGAAACAAAGCAGAAGGAATGGTCCCTGGAGGCTGGGAAGAAAGGGAAAGGAGTCAGTGTTTAACAAATACACAATTGCAATTTGGGAAGCCTAAAAGTTCTGGAAATTGATGATGGTAATTATTGCACAACAGTGTAAGTGTACTTATTGCCATCATATTCTGCACTTCAATTGATTAAAATAGTAATTTTTGTTCTATATTTTACTCAATGAAAATGCTCAAAAAAGTTCACAAATACCTACTCAAATTGAAACCAATTATTATTAATATTGTTCATAACTTCTAAATGGATGAAAATGCTGGACCACAGACAGGTTAAATGTCTTGCACAGTGGTATATAAATTAATGAGGACACAAACAGCCTCAAACCCATGTCTTCTGAGCAGAAAGTCAGTTTATTTTCTAAAAATACAAAACATTTTTAAGCACACTTTAGAGTCCAGAATAATCCCAGGTTTATCATTTCTGAAGTGTCTGAATAAAGGCAGTTGATGGTTATATGAAAAAAGTCAAATCTATTTGCATGAATAAGCAATGTGTTTGTTAAAAGCTTGCTAACTGATAAACTCCATAATTCTTCAAGATAATTATTAAAGATTTGTTGCATAGTGTTGTATTTTATAAACAATAATGTTGGTTTTCTGATATGATCATGTTAGTGTTCGCATTATTGTGATCTGAAGTTCTGCATGTCTCTTATATAATACCTAATTGGTAGAAAGAGAGGAATTTACTTTGTATTTTTGCTCCTTTACAACTTTAACTTGTGTTTAAAATAGAACACCTCTGTTTCTGTCTGTCTGTCTGTCTGTCTGTCTGTCTCTGTCTTAAATGAGATGCAAGAAAGTGAGAGAACAGTAGTTGTGGTTTGGAAGTTCCCTCACAATACCATAGGCTACATGAACCTGGCAAGAGAAATATTGACAAATATTTACAGTTAGCAAGAAAATTAAGCAAATAGATTGCACCTATCCTTCATTTGAGGATATATTTTTAAAATGTAACCATAAATGTATGTGATGTTAATCAGTGCTGAAGATATTAAGTGTTGGCTAGGTTACTGGGCAAATCTACGCCATTCAAATCCCTCTGTGGAAATCCTTGAGGGGTCATTTGACAAAGGACAGCATACAACCCAAGCCAAAATATTCTAATTAAAATAAGAGTTCTCTATGTTAGAGGTCAAGTTATATATGTATGTGTGTGTGTATAGTATATTTGATATATAATATGTATAATATGTATTATATATAAAATATATTGGCATCATAAACACTGCATATAATATATATTATATTATATATATAATTCTGTGTCAGAATTAATTCATTGTTTTCTTTAGAGCAGATATTAAATTGAGTATGAACTTTTAGCCCTGGTATTATTCTACTAACCAGGCAAAATAGACAATAAAAAAAATTAATTCGAGTCAAATCAGTTAGCATTATTGACGTTACTTGGAGCAACCTGCCAATTCTATATGCTTAAATTTCAATACAGTATTATTCCCTGTCCTTTTACGATCTCAGCCTCAGTTCTAGGTCTAGAATGGGGCTCAGAGATTGGACAGATTGAAAGGTTCAACAAGAATGAATCCTGACTATATTCAAATATTGATACCCACCATGGGTTAGAGACGCTGTCTTCACTCTTCTGCTCCAATGTTGTATTTGGCACTCAGTAAATGTTTGGAATGAAGTAATAGGAAGCTTAATATTAGGAAAAAATCTGTGAAGATCAAGGCATGCAGAACAATAAACAGACACAAACAGGTTGATGATACTTGTAGACTTAGGACAAAGTTTGCTGAAATTATAGTTCACAGACGAAAATCAAGCAGTTGGTATACAGTAATGCAAGGTACCAACTTAATAATTATACCTGAGGGAGCAGAGCAAGTCTCTGGTTCTAGAGAATATTGTTACCAAGATTAAATTTAAAAAGGAGTCAAACATTAGGCTGAGTTACATTGCCACACATCAGTGTTCACAGAGTAAAAATTGGTCCCAGAATTTGGGTAGAAGCTGGTCCACTTGGCAGTGTTTCACTAACTATATTAAGGTTATAGCTGTAGAAATAGAAAGCTGCATGGAAATTCCAAACACCAGGGAAGATAAAGAAACTCATTCTCATGTGACGTGAGTTGGTTGTAGTATGGCTTGTTAGCTTTGGAATTCTATGTTTTCAAGTATGACACCTGCCTTTCTTGGTTGCTTGTTTGACATTTTAGCTGAGGGGTTGGGAAGGTATTCAGCTTTATGCAGCTATTTTTAGAGAGCCAAGAAGCACATTGGTCCAACATAAATTTTCCATTGTTAATTTTAAAGCTTCAAAATGTCTGGGTGCCTATTTCCTTGAGTGGCTATTAACTTCCCCTGGCTTCTCTGGGATGCTTATTTAGTTTTACCCCAAATATCTCTCCCCATGTGTTCCAGCTTGCCTTTGAGTGTTCCAACAATCAACATAAGCCTCTGCCCTTGTGAGTATTTACCCAGATCCACACTTGAGCATTCAGAGATCAGCTTGCAAGGCTTTTCGCAGCGATCTTCTCTGGGACCTGATGTGGGCTGGATACACAGAGTTCTCCTTGCCTCTTGGGACAAAAATGCCAATCTGAAGCACGTGCTGTTGAGTGTTTTCTAATCACTATGCTTTGTTATGGAATTATTTTAGCCTTTCCCACTGGGATGCAGTGATTTATAACCCTCCCATAGAAAAGACTGTTTAACTCTGTTCCCATTAATTGAACAATTTACTTTATACTTTGTGCTCACACCTGCTCCTGATCAAAGCTGGTTCATATTCTGCTCTTGGCTATTGTGCGATGCCATATTAATGGTTTATTGGTTCCACTGTGCCTATAATACAGCAGCATTTATGATGCTAATAAAATGACATGTATAAATATTCCCTTGGCTTTGCATTGTCATTTTATAAAATTAATATTATGATGTGGGCTTCCCTTGTACTCCAGGATTTCAAATCTCTGTAATAATTTTCCATGCAACACTTTAAATATTTTAATACTATTCTTGCAATATGTAAAAGGAGAAAAAGTACTTTCTTATTCATTGATGTTCTTTGCTCCTTATGTTTCAGACACCTAGGGAAGTCTGATAGGATTTGCTTCAGAAAGAGGACTTAGATTCATGAAGAAAATTTTAAGCACGTTCTCTACTTTCTTTTCCTTGAAATCTGGCACTTCTAAGTGATGACAGATGCTTCATCCTAAGGATTACACCGGGCAAGGTGGAGACTTCTTTCTTAGGCCAAGAAAGATAACTGAATCTATGTAAGCACAAAGCCAAGAGAAGTCTTAAGGTATCTGAGCCAGGTCGCAATATCTTCTTTTAGTGTTGTTACTAAAAACAGTCTGAGAGATGAGTATCTCCAGCATGCTATGTGTCAGTATACCTCTGATCTAGTGACAATAAATATTTGTTAAAACCTTTCCAAACACAGTGTAATGCATTGAGAGTTAAGGGTTCCAGAACGTGAGTTCTACTTGATATAAAATTTAAATGAATCTTTCGGATGTTAAGTCTCAGGTTCCACTGTAAATTGGGTGAAGAATGTAGTCTAGGATGTTGGGCGTTTTAACTGAGCTGATGTTAATAAAGCTCAGTACAGGCGTGACATTTAGTAAGTCTGTAAACATTGCTAGTTACTGCACTATTCCATAATAACAGTAAGACATAGGTATTTTAATTCTATTTTCTAAATGAAAAGTATAGTACATGGTACATAGAAAGTTTCCTTGGTGACTGATTAGGTTTGATTACTTGTTCAGTGCATCTTGCCAAGGAGGTCAGCCAATTAGATATGGCCAAAGATCACATTCCTAACCTTGGCAAAAAGCTCTACAAATGTGTGCTTGAGAGAGAAAGGAGATTAGGTCATCATCATTGGAAAAAGACAATTATGCAAAGCACAAACCATGCTCTTGAAAGTGATGTTCATCCATGAAGAACTTCATACTTTCTAATTGCAGGAATGTAATGTCAAACAAACAGACCAAAAGAGGAGTGGATAATGTCAGACATACAAAGGCTTTTCTCCATTCCTGGAGTGTTCTTGTTCTTGCTCTCCAAATGACTGACTCTTCATTTGTTCTTAGCTTAAATGTCACTTCATTCAAGTGGTCTCATCTGATTTTCTCTTAAAAGTTTACCTCTCTTTCTGGGGGCCTTCATTAGTCCACACAGTGCCTTTGGGCAAATTGTAAAAAAGTGTAAAAAAGTGGCTCTTCCTCAAGACTTCCCTTTCACACTTGTCAGAAAATGTTTTTACTAGAACAGTTGGTTTGAACAAGACACTTTATTGCCATCTGCCGGGAAAGTTTTGCAGTGTCTGTGGCTCAAGTGATACCCCCTGAAGTTGTGTTGTATAAAGATGTACAGTTATAGTTATACACAGCTTTCCTGTCTCCCTTAACCCTTTACCACAACTTCTGTTTCTTTCATTCTCAGTATTTACTGCATGCTGAAATTCATGCATGTTCATGTATGACTTATTCCTTTGCTGCTTTAGAAGCTCTAGAAGGACCAAGTCCACATCTGTATTTGTTGCTACACTTTCAAAACCCAACCTGTTATTTCACCATAAATGCTCAAAATGTATTTTTAAGTGAGTGAATAAGTGATGAAAACTTATCCTTGCTTAATCTTTTGGTCCAGTTTATTTTTTTATACAAGTGAACACAGTGCAGATTAGGAAATCTGATTTAAAACCTGTTTTCCATGGCAGTATAAAGCAGTACCTTGTATGAAGCGGAAAATTGTGAACATAATTGTGTATTACATGAAATTGAAAGAATTTTTTGAAAGAATATGAATTATATAAAATAGAGGTTTGCATTATGAAATTAAAATCTAGTGTAAATGAACATAACTGGTTAATTGTCTTTGGTTGCTAGGATGAGAATGGAGATAATTATAAGAGGAGCTCTCATGTATTGCTTTGTTGGGAGAGTGGTTTTGGAAACCGAGAGTACCAAGTGCTTTGAGCCTACTTTTTGGCCATGGACAAAACTTCTGAGACCTTTTTTGTGTCTCATTTCATCCATTTACAATTTTAATGCAAAAAATAACATATTTTGGCCAGTGTTTGTTTGTTTGTTTAGTTTCTTTGATGGTGCTGGGGATCACATCCATGGCCTTGGGCGTGGCAGGCAGGCATTCTACCACTGAGCAATGAACACGTTGTGAATTAAATGCCAAAGCAGCTTCCACATAACCCCCTAACCTGAGAAGCACGCTGAATAGAATCTCTATTTACTCAATGGTCTATGAATAGGATACCTGCCTCTGAGTCAGGCTTGTATCCATTAAAAGGAAAATGATGCTTTTTGCCTGTTTTCCCTTTTCTTGTGATGTATTTGAGACTATATATGATGACATGTGGGTACACGCTAAGCCACCTTGAGTTTCTATGGTTAACATAACTGGCACAGCATTTTCAAAGTCACGATCTGTTGATGTGGCAAATACAAGTATTGGCCTGTTCCTTATGAGACTAATGAAATGATCAGCCCTTGCTGTATAAGTAAAAAATGTTTATAAGTTTGTAATTTTAAATACAAAGGGCTACATCAGTCAGTATTTAGAGTATTTAGAACAGAAAAACTTAAACACAGGGAATTTGATATTTAGGTTACAGAGTAGAAGACCCGAGAAGCCAAAATGTGGCAGGAAAGTCTCCCTGGAAGACTTTAAGGACCGTAGAAGAAGAAGGTGGCATTTTGGAGCCAGGATCAGGGGAATCCTGGAAAAAGATTTTTATCATGCTGGAAGCTTAAAACCAGGTAGAAATTGGGAGGATGAAGGGGGTCTAAAAACGCTGCCTGAAGGACAACAGAAAAGAGAAAAGTGACCTGAGTGTTCTCTTCTGTTCCCTCTTCAGTCTTCTGGTCGGATGCAGCGCTGACACATCTCTGTACAGAGGCCTTCTGTATTCTTTGTAAATCCACAAATAATGGATTCAGGGGGAAGCAGGTCTGGGATTGGCATAAATGTTGGTCATTTATTTTCTAATGAAAAAGCATCCCTGCATGTGGGAAATTTGTAGAGAACTACCTGTCTAAAACCAAGCAAAGTGTGTTTCCTTAAATTATCCTTTCATTGTGATTATGTTGGACACCAGAAATGGACAATCAAAACATATAAACCTTGAAATAATCCATTTTGACAATTATAATGATCAAACTTCTGAATCCTTTTATTCATCTCAAGAAATTCCTATGACTGATCACTAAGAGGGAATAAAGTAGAAAATTGGTCAAAATATACACCATCAAGTTGACCTTGCACAAATTTGGATGAGTGTCCACAATTTGAAAGGAACAAAAAAAATTCAGAATGACCTTAAATACACAGAGTTCTCGATACTGAAAACTTTTGAACTTACACAAAAAACTGAAATAGAGTGGGAAGTAATTAAATCAAACTTATTGGTATGGGGACCATTTATTTAACTCAGCATAAAAATTAAAGTAAAAACAGTATGTTATTTTATGAACTATCATCTCTTTGAAAACAAAGTGAAAATTGAAATAAACACATCTCAAATGCTATTTTGCCTTGAGTTCATGTTCAGTTAGTGAAATTTTACCTACTTTTCAGAATGTATTTAAATACCTTTTTCCCATAGACTTTTTTCCCACCCTTAATTGGAAATTACTCTGTGGTAATTTATTGGCATTTGCCTTATGACATTTATTACACTAAATCTTTTAATAGTGTTGTTATGGGTCTGCCGTCTCTTATACACTATAAACTCCTTCAGTGACGGGATTGTGATAGTTGACTTGAGTATCCATCACAGTATTAGTATACTAAATTTTCCATAAATTTCAGTTGCTTATGGAGATATATTTATATATATATATATATATTTAACTCTTTCATTCACTCCATAGGTATTTAAATATTTATACTTGCTACTCATGCTAGAAGTCCATAATTGGAACTTTGAAATGTTTTTTAGTTTAGAATTCTTTAATCACTTAGGCTGATTTAGGTTTATTATTTTATTTATTTAACTTTTAGTGAGATAGATAGATAGATAGATAGATAAATAGGAAGTTCCTTGCTATAGATACTGAGCTTTCAAGTGTAAGATTATTCACAAATTGAACACAGCTATCAGACCAGAGATCAGCTATAAAAATGCAACACAAACAATACCACAAAGACCATGATTTCTGTCTCCCATGCATTACCTCTCTGCCTTGGCCAAGGTACCCACCATCATTACTTCTATAGAATAAACTAGTTTTAATTGATTTTTTGTTCAACATTAAGTTATATAGATTTTTTTCCAGTAGAGTTTCTATTGTAAATTTTTCATTCATGATAACAGTTAGTATTTAATCCTATGACTCATAATTTTGAAAATTCAGTCAATATTTCACAATCTGGGCTACTTATAATATTTACTGTTCTTGTGTCTAATCCAAACATCTCACATGTGGTGGGATCTCTAACTGGAAGGTAATGGGTGTGTCCCTGGGTATGCATATATATGTTACTAGATTCTGTTCTGCTTCCATGGTCACTTGTAATCAGCTTGTGCCAGAGATTTACATTGACTATTGATATCCTACAAATGGATATTACTTAGTTTTTTTTAGCTTTTAAGGTTGCCTTGATATTCTTGGGCTTTTTCATATCTAAATTTTAGAATCAACTTTTCAAGTTCTACTAATTTTTTTTAAAATGAGTTGCTTTGATTTTAGAGGTTAGTATGGGGGATAACTGATAACTGTATGAGTCTGAGTATTCCTGTCCACTAATGTACTGCATTCTCTAGGAGTTTTAAAATTTTCTTCCGAAATATTTAGCAAATTTAGAACCAAGGAAAGGGGAGTGAGGAAAAAGAAGAATCAAGATATATTATGCTCAAGTATAACTTCCCTACGATGATTGTGGCCATTTTGTTTACCAAAAATGTACCAATATAATTGATTTTGAAAAATCTGTCTATCTTTAGAAGATATTTTCTGGGTATTTTTAATGCCATTATAAGCACTATATTGTGACCTTGCTAAAATATGTCTATTACTCTACTGTCACTTCAAAATTTTGTGTTCTCAGATTTTATATTTGTAATCATATAATCTACCAGAGATGAATACTTCGTCTCTTTTCTCTAATCATTTTTCTTTCTATAGCTTGCTACACTGGTTAGAACCCCATGCACAGTGGTAAACTGAACGATGCATTGTAGAGCAGTCTATACTGAGCATTTTCGTCTTCTTTCTCATCTAAGATGGACAGTTTCCCATATTTTATTGTTAGCATGTTATTTCCTACAGGTACCTTAAAAAAACATTTGTGTCATTTGTGGGAAAATGAATATATCTTGAGACCATAATGCGAAATTCATGCTAAGTGAAGTAAATCATATGCAAAGAGATAAATTGCATGGTTTTTCTTATATGAGAAACTCCAAATATGAATAATTTAAAGGGCAAAATAAAAGAGAGATGATAGGAAACAGAGAGGTAATCTTTGTAGAGCCAGGAAGGAAATCTGTGAAGGGAGAGGAGAGAGCAAGTGGAGGGGAAATAAAATAAAAGTGATTGAGGTGTGATATGTACAGATACCAGGTTTTGAATACGAACTTAATTATTTTGAATCTCAAAGATAAATCACCACTTAAAAATGAAATAATAAAGAATTTTTTGGTACTTCTATTTTTTTTAAATACAGAGTTTTTAATGTCAGTTAAATTATGATGTCCTTGATGTTTTTAAAATAATTTTAACTTTAAATTTGTATACATATATACATACATGCCCTTTTGTGTGTATATATGTATGTGTGTGTTTGTGCATCTATAGGTCTCTAAATATATATTTCTTATTGGATTTGATTTGCCAAAGATTTCTCCATCTATAATTGTGTGAGAAATGGATTTTCAATTTTTTTCTTGCATAGTATTTAAAAAGTATTAAAATTGAGATTGTTAGCTTAATAGAAATATAATATTAATTATCTTTCTGTTTTTCAGGAAAACTTTATAGAACATTGACTTAATTACTTCATGAAAAATTCACTATGGAAGCTATGAGGGCAGATTTTTAATGAGATGCATTTCATTACTAGACATTGAATTTCATATATATTGATTTTTATCAGCATTTATAATTTCTTAGGAAAATTTCCCATTTCTTTTAAATTTTCAAATATTTTAGTATAAATTTATTCATAATATTAGCATATTACTTACGATACCCTTATGATCCATAGAAAGGTCATGAACTTTATTTTATGTTGCCATATTTTATTTGTTTTGATTAGTATGCATTTGGAGTACATAATGATTACATTCCACAAGGGGACTGTCTATCTGCATTAGTCATATATTAATCCTTTGTTTTGGTCCCCTTGCCTTCCCACCACCCAACCCTTTTTCCCTTCTGCATTTATAAAAGCTCTACTTTCATTTTGTCTTTGATTCCTTTTTTGTTTAAATCTATTTTCCTTTTCTCCTCTTCCTTCTCCCTCATTTCTTCTTTGTGTCATCTAGCAGTCACTGGATGGATTTTTAATGCACCTTTGCTGTATTTAAGATACCTTTCATTTAGTTCATTGGCAGTGACAGCCCTATCTTTTGGCCTTCATATTCTGTCTTCACATTGGTCAGTTCTACTGCATATAGTTTCAGTAACTGTTTTAATCTGGACTTCTGTTTTAGACTATTTTATGGGCTGCAGTTCTTTTCTGTATTGGGCGTGTAGGGCTTGCATGCCTTTCTTTAGCTGCTTTTTTTTTTTTTTTTTTTTTTTTTTTTTTTTTTGATCATCTTTTCTTTGGACTCATTAATCTGTTTCTATTTTTATTTTTTTGAGATTACCTTGCTTTGTAGTTCAGGCTGGTCTTGAAGCCAGTAAGTAATCCAGAGTGACGTTGACTTTGTGGCAGTCCTCCAGTTTTACTCTCCCAAGTGCTGGTATCACGGCACATGGTGCTAATCAGTTGTCTTATTTATCTTACTTTTTAGAATGATTTTTATTTTTATTTGAATAAGTGATAAATCAAGAATTATAGAAATAAATCAATAAGTAGCGATCATGCTTTATTCTGTTTTATTTTGTTTGGTTTTTTAGCCATTTTATTAGGGTCACTGTGTCTTTATCTCTGCCATTATCTTTATTTCAAATTTGCCAAATGTGTTATTCATCCATTTTATTACTTCCTCTGCTACTATTTCAAGTATTCTGACTGTATGGCTCTTGAATTCTTCCCCATTAATGCCCTGTGGTTTTACTTTGAGTGTGTTTGGAGCTTTGGGGGGCATTTTGCTTTCATATTTTCTCATTTTCTGTTTTCATTTTTTTTATTTGATTGTTATGTGAAGGCTTGCAAATTGCTTGTGGGTGGGTAGCTTTATTTGCTAGTTACAAGACCTCTTTAGGCAATATCTGATTTTTAGAGATGTCCTCTAGGCATAACTGGCTAGGGCCTTTGGATCCAGCCAACTCGACTTATTAGTGAGAGAAAGTTACAGCCTGTTTGGCCCAGTATCCAGTCCTTCGGTAATGGACTGCATTATTGTTTATGTCTCCAGGCAATCTAGACATTGGCATACAGAGACCACTTGATTGCAACAACTATGTCACGTTGGCTAAAGTGCTAAACTCGACAACAATAATGTTACCAAACTCAGACGGACAATAATAAACTATATTCACTAACACTGTACCACCTTTACCTATAGGAATGAGAGCTATAGTTACAGCACAAACTCTAAGACCAACCAGATAGTTATATACGGTATTGTCTGCTCAATAGACCAATTTTGTCTCCATTCACAATAGAAGTGTTCAACTATAGTAAGAAATAGTTAACCATGTGTAGGGGTAGGATTCCTGTGAGTAAGTGGTATAATAAAGCGCAGGCTTGGGAGAGTGAAGAAAGAAAAGTATAGCTTTGAAAAAAATCAATGGAAGACGTGAAGAATAATGAAATCACTAGAACTGGCTGCATTCAGGAATAAAAGAAAATTACTAGTGTTAGATAACAGCAACAGAAATTCAACAAAGAAAATGACAAATAAGGAATTAAAATGAAACTAGAGAAAAACATAAAATCATAAGGAAACAAACTGAAAGATATCAAGGTAGAGACAGAGTGACAGAAACTCTAATCTAATAAAAAATTAATATAAATCAAGGGGAACCAGAAAATGAGTGATCGAACTTCAAATGCCACCAACAAGAATAAAATGAAAATAAGAATAAAATAAAAATATGGCAGTTGAGAAGAAGAAAAAGTACTGGGTAGAGGAGGGGGCTGGTTATGATACAGAAGAATCAAAATAATAACGTTGGCTGGAGATGTAGGAGAGACAGAGAAGCGTGTGGCACAGTAGAAATGAGAAGAAGAATTAGTGCACTGTTAGTTTGCTTTCTGGCAAGGAATTCGGAGGTAGAATTGCTGTGGATCCTTGAGGTGAGGAAACTAGATTGGGAGGTGAGAAGTGGAGAGAACCGGAGACACCAACTGTGTCAAAGCAAATAGAAGGGAAATAAACCAACACCAAAGCAGATAAACTAAAAATCCTAAAAACAAACACAACAAAGCAAAACATTAATGACAGCCAAACCAAACCAAACAATACAATGCAGGGGGAGGAAAAGCCCCCAAAAACTCAGAAGCTATCCAACAGGAACTCAGTTTAAACACTCCAAGAGGGGAATGCATAATGTGATTCCCATGTAACCACTTTGCTAGAAGAGCTAAGAGATGGCAGTGACTAGTACAAAACCAGAACCTTGCTCTCTGAGCGCCGTAGTTTTTTAGGCTATGTGTACTGGGCTGCAGGTGCTTTCAGAATTTGCAGCTCTGTGGGGTGAAAGCTGCCAGGGAGGACAGCAGTTCCTTATTCATCACTGTGCCACGGAGTCCATGAGACTGCAGAATTCTCTTTTGCACTGTTTGCAGGTTACCCTGCCTGCGTTCTCCTCTGATGGGCGTATGGTCTTGTGACTGGGATGGCATGCTGGAGTTCAGGGCAGGAACAGAGCCAGCTTGGTCTGTGCCTCACAATCCCTCGGACATGCAAGACTTGTGCCAGGCTTCGATGCACTGGCTTCGAGTCAGCTAACCTCGGGCTGTCGAGATTGCTCCAGCCAATCTGCTACCTGCATCTGTGTGTCTGTGACTCAGCAAGCACTATTGCAGTGATCATGAACCTTCTAGAGACCCAGCACCCAAAACCCACTTTCTTATCGCAAATGCCAACACTGCAGTTAAACCTGAACACTGAGGTTTTAGTTTAGAAAAAAACAAATCTTCATAAATGTCTTTTGTCTTAAAAAAAACCCACACAATAATAGAGTCTTCAGTGATACAGTTTCTTAAAATAGAAAAGTAAAAGTATGCATTTGGGGTGCTTTTGCACAATTAATGCAATCTTTGCCGTTGCATGTATGCTGATAATCTGCCAAACCTTGGCTGGGGCGAGTGGGTTCTGTGCCCGCAGAGGGGGCTCTGTGCATCTGCTATGGCACACACGTGCTCAGCTCACCATCATTGCCTTAAGGGTAATCAGAGGTCTATTTAGACTGGTGCAGTCTTTGAACCATTTGTGTGCACTCCAGGAATTGGCTGGCTGTCTAGATGTGCAGGTTTGTGTGTGAGCTGCTGAAACGGAGCTAGGATGCCCTTCACCTGGTAGCCTCTCTCTGGCCTCAGTCTAGTGGTGGGGGTTCTCCAACCCCCAAGCATGTGCTGGAGCAGAGAACAAGGAGTGTTGCCCGCTTTAGGGATTGGAAGGGGTCTGCACTGTGAGGCTGGTGAACACACACTGTCCCGGGGATCTGGGCTCTGCAGCGCTAGATTGTCTCTGAACCTTTTGCCTTTATTGAAGAAGGCTGCTACCCAACAGAGCGGTGAGTAGGGACCCACGCAGCAGTCTGTTTCCCTTTCTTTTTCTATTGTCCCTTTGTCTGACTGATCTGGGTGTCAGTTTCCCTTCCTAGTTTTCTATTCCAGGGTGAAAGCTGCTCTCCCAGCTTCAGAATACCTCTCTTCTCAGAGGATCTTCCCTGAGGCCTTCTGATGCGACTCCTCCTCCACTCAGCCATGCTGGATCATCCTACCTGCATTATTTTTAGAAACTTCTTAGCACCTTTCTTGAGGCCAGATAGACAAACATGTTTGTTAAAGTAAAACCTGTTGTATTTATGTTCATATACATTGTAAAATGATCATCACAATTAAGTTAATTAACACATTCATCAATTCCTATAGCTACCTTTTTCTTTTTTTAATTTTATTTTTTGAAGATGAGAATTTTTAAGATCTACTCTCGGTATATTTGAATGCAATATATTGTTAACTGTAATCACCACGCTGTACATTAGGTTTCCAGAATTTAAATGTCTTATACAACTGAACCTTATATTCTTGGCCAATAACTCATGGTTTCCTCTCCACACCAGCCCCTGGTAACCACCGTTCTACTCTCTGTTTCTAGGAGGTTGACAGCGTTGGATTTCATGTGGTGCACGTGAGAACACGCAGTGTTTTCCTGTCTGTATCAGATTTATTGTACTAAGCCTGTGGTTAATCCATGTTGTTGCAAATGTCAGCATTTCTTTTCTCTTTTAAAGCATACCATAATGTGTGTGTGTCTACATAAATGTGTTTCATTATGCATATTTTATATATATATATATATGTAGTACACAAAATAGGTAATATATGGAACCAATATAGATTATAGGTATAAATATGTCAAAACAAACAATATATAAATTTATAGTATATTTCTATATATTTTATAATATTTCTATATATTATACATCTGTATATGTATATATTTACATGTACAATGGAATATAGCATATATAATATAGTACATAGACATAGACACACCATATTCTATTTTTAAAATTTTTCCTTATTCACTGAGGGATGCTTTGGTTGTTTCTGTATCTTGGCTACTTTGAAAAACGACACAGTGAATACGGAAGTGAAAATCCCTTTGAAATATTGTCTAATTTACTTTTGCTATATAAATAAAAGTGGGCTGGCAGAGTCACATGGTAGTTTTATTCTTAATTTTTTGAGGAATCTCGGTAATGTTTGCCAGAATGGCTGTACCAATTTACATTCCTCCTAACTTTTCTCCACATCCTGTGAATGCTTTTTCTCTTTTGAATTTTTTGTGTTTTTGTTTATATTTTGGTGCTACAGATTGTGTTCAGGAACTAACACCTGCTGGGCCAAGGCTTTACCAGTGAGCTTTCGCCCCAGCCTTTGTAAAAACCTTTTTCACAGGCACGTGGTGGTATCTCACTGTGCTGTTGATTGGCATTTTCCTAATGATTGGCAATGTGTAACACCTTTCATAGACCTGGAGGCCTTTCGTATGTCTTCTTTGGATGAAGGCCTGTTAGAACTTTTGCCCATCTTTTATTAGGGTTTTGTTTTTTTTTTTTTTTTTGCTATTGAATTGCTTGAGATATATTTTGGGCATTAATCACTTATCAAATACATGGATTACAGATCTTTTCTCTCATTCTGTTGGCTCCCTTACACATTGCTGATTATTTTCCCAGCTGTGCAGAAGTTTATTATTGGATATAATCCCACTTCCCAATTTTTGCTTGTGTCGTCTCTTCTTTCATGACTTGTTTAGAAAATCATTGCTAAGATCAAGGTCATAAGCTTTTCCTCTATATTATCTTTTATTAGTTTTATGGTTTCAGACCTTACTTTTAAGACATTATTTTGAGTTAACTTTTTTTAGATTATGTGAGATAAGAGTCTAAAAAATGAAAATTCTTTAAGTATGTTTATCCAGTTTTCTCGGCTGGATATTGTCCTTTCCCTCCTTGCCTGTTCTCAGCAGCTGTCACGATTTACGTCAGTGCCCACCCCCAAGTCTCATGCTATTATGGACTTGGCTGAATCTAGCTTTTGTGACTGGTTTGTTGTTTAGTGCTCAGATTGGTAGACTGAGTGTCACACCCACCCACGTGTAGATCCAATATACAGTGTAATGGCAGAAAAAAAGGCATACCTTTCTCTTGCTGTTCTCACTTACTGGTTAAGGTGGCCCTGCCATGCCACCCTGCTGCTTAATCCAACCGAGTATGGACTAAAACCTCCAACCTGTAAGAAATAAACCTTCCCTTCCTTAACTTTGGGGGTCAGGTATTTTGTATCAACAATGAAAAAAAAAAGTAACTAAGACAGCAGTTTTGCCAAAGACCAGCTGACCGTTCATGTGTAACATATTTCTGAGTTCTTTTCTCTGTTCCCTTTATGTGTTTATCTGTTTTATGATGTTATTATACTGTTTTGATTAATATAGCTTTTTAATGTACCCTGACTTCAAGAAATGTGATAGTTATGGTTCTGCTGTTTGCTCAAGGATCTTTTGTAATTTTGCATGAAATTTATGGGGTTTTATTCTTACTTCTGAGAAGAATGTTAAATCAAGGCTCACTACAACTAGAAGGAGGATCAGCAAGAATGGGAGGAATGTATATTTCAGGAAAATAAGTTTGTATACTTATTTCAATAATAAATTTATTGAGGCATCATGAAATTAATACAAGCTACCTTTGGCCTCTATAATTAGAAGAGGTTCTAAAAGTAGTGTCCATCAGTTTCTAGACATTTATTAATACAGCGAACTGCTGCTTGCATAAACTTGGACACTGAGATTGCTACAGATACATTTTCAATTTCTTCTCTAAGGGATGCAATGCAGTGCGTTTTCTGTAATGTACGCCTTCCTATAGTTTCGCCCACCTGATCGGAAGGTGAGATGTAACACCATCAGATGAAAAAGGTGAGGTGTAACACCATCTGTTGAAAAAAACATCATTCTATTTTTCTTTTCCTGAAGGTTATGTATACTTTTATTGGTCTCTCTCTCTCTCTCTCTCTCTCTCTCTCTCTCTCTCTCTCTCCCCACACACACACACACACATACACACACGCATGCGGTACATAAGAGAGTTACTAAGTATATTCATAATGACCATCTGCAAAACCAGGGGTGGAAGAATGTAAGATGACCACTTGTGCACTGGAGCCTCAGAGGAGGGAGTCAATAAGCAAAGGTCTGGAGCCCTCTGCAGAGTGTGGTGTGAGTCCTTGGTGCAGAACTGAAAGATCTGCACTGGGAGCCTGAGGAACTTAGAGACAAAGGTCAGAAGGTGATTGCTCTTCTGATTAAACCAAAGGGGAAGGCTTCCATTTTCTTCCCTTTTTATTCCATCTAGGCTACAAGCCTGCTGGTTGGTGTCACTCACACCCGTGCTGGGTCTTCCCTCCGCAGTCTGAGGCCTTTGTGTTAGTCACAAAGGCCACACTCAGAGCTGTGCTCCACTAATCTATGTGGCATTTCCTAATCCATTCAAGTGAATGTGCCACAATTAATTTTCACATATGCCTTTTGAGTTTTGATGGGGATGGCATTGAATTTGTAGGTCACTTTGGATACTATGTATATTTTAGTGACTTTAATTCCATACTATGGGGTGTTTTTTCATTTATCTGTGTCCTCCTTAATTTGCTTCTTTTGATAGAACTGTGGGGACTGGTGGCGGCTGAAAAGATAAGAAGCATGAAATATAAATGACCTTTATTTTGAGGATGCGGGGAGAGACACCCCCGATCCCCTGGGGCGCGGCATCTCCACTCCGGGGTCTTCCATCTCTCTGTGGAACGCACGGAGTGAGGCACATAAGTAGCTTCGGCTTGGGGTGGAACCTAAGGGGGCATTAGGGATGCACAGATAGCCCACTGGTCTTTGGTGCCAGAGGTAGATTCCTAAGGGAGGAGGAGATAGGAGCTCCTTGGCTTTACTGGCTACAGTGTCCTGTCTGGGCCAAAACCCTTTCACTTTAGTGTTCTACAATTTTCAAGGTCCAAATCGTTCATCTCTTTGTTGAAATTTATTCTTATGTATTTTTCAAATTTTTGTTATTATAAATGAATCCCCACCCACCCTGTGCCAATTTTCTTTTTGCACAATTTATACTTATTGTATAGAAACACAACTGATTTTCTGTTTGAGGTACTAGAAATAAAATCCAGGGCTTCATGTATGCCAAATAAGTTTCTACTACTGGGCTACATTCTAGCCCTCACAGCTAATTTCTTTGCTATCTTTGTATCCTGCAAATCTTACTGAAGTTATCAATTCTAGCAGATTTTTGTTGCTTCTTTTGGGTGTTTAGGGTTTCTGAATATATGATCTTGGCATCTGAAATCAGAGATAATTTTACCTTTTCCCAGTTTGGATGCATTTTTATTCCCCAGCTGCTCCAGTATATAATACTTCCAATATTAAGTTCAACAGAAGTGAGGAGAATGGGAATCTTTGTCTTGTCTTGGAGGAAAAGCTGCCAATTTTCTACCATTTATTATGTTAGCTACAGATTTTGATATATAACCTATATTTTACTGAGGTAATTTCCCTATACATATTTTTAAGTGTTTTTATGAATAGATATTGGATATTTTCCATATATTTTTATTGTATCTATTGAAATCATCATGTATCTTTGTCTTTCATGCTGTTGAATATGGTATATGACACTGATCAGTGACATACATTGAACCATTCTTATATCCTGGGTAAAAATACACTGTAGTTTAAGGTACTATTGCACTGGTTTACTAGAATTTTGTTGAAGATTTTCATGTATACATCACTGATACTGTATGGAGTTTTCTTGTGGTATCATTGTGTGAATTTGGTGCAGAGTAATATTGACCTCATCAAATGACAGTATTCTTTTGTTTCTGCTCTTTAGGAAGAATTTAAAACTAATGTAACTAATGTTACATTTTATTTAACTAATCGACAGAATCCACCTACAATGTCATCTGGGCCTGGTAAAATTTTCTGCTGCTCCTTTGTTCAGTGTCAGTAGCTTGACAATTTCTTACATTCTTCTTGACTACTTAATTTGTTGTTATACAATCATTCATAGTAGCCACGCATGATCCATTCTGTTTAAGAGGTATGTGTTGTAATATCTCCACTTTCACTTACTTATTTTCCTCTTCCCTCTTTTGTTTTCCTAGTTACTAAAAGTTCGACAGTTTTATCTTTAAAAAAACTCAGCTTTGTTTGTTTGGTCTATTTGATCTATAGTGTTGTTCAAGTTAGTTGTTTCTTTACTGATTTTCTGTCTGGGTGTTCTATTCATTATTGAAACTGAGTTACTGAGGCAATAAACACTAATTCTAAGTACTTATAGTTTTGTTCTCTTCCATTTTCCCATTAGCTATTTTAAAAGTTCATCAATTTTAACATTCATTTTAAATAACGTAAATTTTTGTTTTCTCTATATTGTACAATTTATCTTCTTGTTTACGTGACTTGGTGACCTATTATTTTAGGAATTTTTTATCCCCTTTTTATTAATAGGTGATTGCAGTACACAATGATTACATTTGTCACAACACATCTTAATGCCTTTTTTCCATCCCTTACCTCTCTTTTTCCCCCCAAGTCTTTCCAGCTTTTGGTCCACTTTCCAATTACAAAAGCTCTATTTCCTTTTTTACCCTAATTCATTTTGTAAGTGATGCAGAAAAAGTAATGTGTAATTTGCTTTCATTTTCACTGATTCTTCCTTTTATATTGGTCTTTCATCTTTTTAGATTTTAACTATGATTTGATTTGATTTGTCTTCTCTAGATTCTTCAAGACTTTAAATTATTCCATTTTGAGTCTTACTCATTTTATAATATGTGAATCTGAAGACTGTAAGTCTTTCTCTCAATCACTTTTACTGAAACTCACAATTTAGATATTCTGTATCTTCATTGTCATGAATTTTAAAATATTTTCTAATCGATATATTTTTACTGTCAATTTTTAAAATAATGATACGTGCTCACTAATTTTCACAAAATGGGTTTCAGGGAGGTTGTAAGTTGTTAACTAGAGAATACTCTGTAGAAGATAATGATATTTTGTATTGGATGGAGGCTGGTGTGTGTTTGTGTATGTGTCTGTGTGTGTGCAAGCATACGTGTGTGACCAAGTTCAGTGGTAATTGTTCCTCATGTACTTGAATCAGTATCAGGGGCAGAGTTCTATATATGTCAGTACAGTTTATTGATTTTATTAAACAGGTTATCTATATTTACTTTGGTTTGCATTATACACCTTTCATATGACCTCATAAGAAAGCTATGCTAAAGTCTCCCACAGTTGTTAAGAATTTGGATGTTTCTCTGTTTAGCTTTGTCAGTTTTTGTTTTATGAATTATGTAGCTGTTCAGTGGGGCATATACAAATTAGGATGATGCTATTTCTCAATTTCACCTCTTTTTCTTTAGGAAATGTATCCATTTACTTAGAACTTTAGGTAATATACCACATAATTCATCCTTTTAAAGTGTACAGTGTAATGCATTTTGTATACTAGTGTATAACCATCACCACAAGTATGTTCAGAACAATTTCAGCAATCCCAAAAGAGGCAGAATTGATTAGCTGTCATTCTCTGTTCCTCCACAGCCCTAGATAGCCATTAATACACTTTTTGCACATTTACTTATTTATAAAATTTACTTTTAGGAGATCAAAAATGTATTTTGTGATCAGTTTATTTTGTAAAATATTTTTGAAGTTTTTTCATATTTTATTTAGAATGTATTCTATATACTTTTATTACCAAATAGCATTGTGCTGCCGGAATATACAACATATGCTATATTTAGGGTAGACATAGGTTTTTCCTACTTTTTAATCCATTATGAATAATGCTGCTTTGAATATTCATGTACAATTTTTTTTAAAGATAGGTTCTCGCTATGTAGTTCAGTGTAGTTTGAACTAAGTATATAACCTAAGATGACCTTGAACTTGTGTTGATTCTCCTGCCTCAGTTTCTCAATTGCTAGGATTGCAATCATGTACCGCTATGCCCAGCTTCATGAACAGAATTTAGATACATATTTTCATTCTTCATGGACCTATAGCTCACAGTTGAATTTCTGAGTCATATAGACATATATAATATTTCTTCAAAGATTAAGCTATATATATCATTAAACTATACATAGTTTACTCTTTACAGAAAAAGAGATGAAAGAGAAAATAGCTTGTTCTGTAATTCTTCATTTATAATATTTCTTGAAAATCCAGCTACATCTAATGTTGAAACTGTTCTTTAGTCAGCATTTATATATTATTTTGGTATATATATTTTTGTTTGTTTTTCTTATATTTAAATAATGTATATTTTAATACCACACATTGTTTTATTAATTTTCCTGCACTCTGACAACTTTATTTAGTCTCTTACTTGAAGAAATCTATTTAAAATTTAATGTAATTGCTGATATAATTAGGTTTGCCTTCTGACTAGTCATTTTCTATGTGGCCAATTTTTAATCTCTACTTTGGCTGATTCTTAGTTTTTCTCTTTGCTTGTAGTTTTCAAAACCTAAACTTACATAGATAGAGTGTGTATGTCCTTCCTGGGGTTCACTGAACTTCTTAAATTTAAGGGTTGCTATCTATCATCCATTTCTAGAATAATTTTAGCCGTAATTATATTTCAACGTGGCTCTGTACAATTCTCTCACCTCCCTTTGTACATGAGACATACTGTCCATCACTTGAGTTTCTTGTGCTCAGTTTTTCGTAGTCCTGTTTTGTCTGTCTGCCTCAATTTACTTATTTTATTAACTTGTTCTGTAGTTAACCAACTAGTATGGTAATCCTATGTTTTTCTTTATTCCTATCAATTGAATTCCAGATATTGTTGTTTGGTTACTTATTTATAAAATTTACTTTAAGGAGATCAAAAAATGTATGGTATTTTGTGATCAGTTTATTTTGTTTTATAAAGTATTTTTGAAGTTTCCTCATATTTTATTTAGCATGTACTCTGTATACTTTTATTATCAAATAACATTGTATTGCAGGAATACACAACACATGTTATATCTAGGGTAGACACATGTTACCTTCCTGTGATGAAATTTTCCAGTCTTCGTCCTCTTACCCCAGTGTTGTCTTCTATTTTTGAACATATCAATGTTGTTATTGTACAGTCCCTGAAATGGCTAACTTTAGTGTTTAGATCATCTACCATGCTCCCATTTTTCCTTGATATCGTATTTTTTGCCCATTTTCTTATACAGTAATTTTTGAAAAAATCCTAGTTGTAGTTCATGATGGGAATGGAAATGTTCCACATGGTACTATGTTTTATCATCTCAGTTTGCTTTAAGAAAATAAATGTAGAGATAATCATCTCTAATAAAAAATAAATCTGAGCCACAATTACAGTTTTAGTTAAGTTTGGCTATCTGTGGTTTATGCTTTTACTTAATATATGAACACCTAAGGCTCTGTTTATGAGTCTTTCTCTAGTTATTTATGTTTATCTTTTGAAAACTGTGAATGTCAAGTTTTATCCTTCATCATTTTCACCCCTGTTCCTCAACTTTTCATCCAGAGAACCTCTAAATTTGAAAAACATTTATGGGAGAGACTTGGGAGTGTCACGGAGGCAGGCCCCCTCCTTCAAAGATCCTTTGTTTCTAAGCACACAAAGCTTAGGAAATTTTACTCTCCTTTACAAGCATTCATCCCAGTTTCCTAGCCATTTGCTGAGCATCAAGTTTTAGCAAATTTCTCACTGGAAAAATTTGCCATGCACTCTTATATTCTGAAATTTTTAAACTTATAGTCTATCACCTCAAAATCTCTATGAAGTCTAATTTTAACGGTTGTCTCATTCCCTGAAAAAGAAGTTCTCCATGAGTATTAACTTCAGCCCTTGCTGAGAGCTGACCAGTGCTGCTGAAGATGGAGGTCTGGATGCGATCAGGTCCCCTTGCAAATGCTCTCCCCTTCTGGAGTTTCGGGTCATCTGATTCTCATGGCTTCCATTGCTGTGTGATGGTTTGAAAATGTGTAAATTCTTAGTGGGGCAGGGAAAAGAACGCATCTGCAATCCTGCCTCTCTGGGAGGCTGAGATAACCAGGATGGCATATTTTTTTTTTTTTTTTTGTCTTTTTCCTTTTTATGGGTACCAAGGATCGAACTCACGATTGCCTGCTTGCAAGCAGGCGCTTATGCCACTGAGCTAAATCCCCAGCCCCAAGGATGGCAAATTTAAGCTCGGGCTGAGCAACTTTGCAAGACTGTCTTAAAATAAAAAAAAGTAAAACAGAAATGGTTTAGAGATGTGACTCAATGTGAAGACTCTTGAGTTCAATCCCCAGTAGTGCTCCCACAATGTTCTCATTTAGTAGTATATCGGACTTTTCTTGATTATTACTACAGAAGCACTCGCTGGATTAGTGTTATCTACTACATCTTGCCTATATACAAAGTCTTGGGCTGCCTTGGTCTTTAAACAGATGGTGATATTTCACTCATCTACAATTCAGGGCTCCAGAAGGGTCAAAAAGCGGTTTTGATTTGTTTCATTTTTTGTCTTTTTCACATTTATAAATGTTACTCATTCACTGATTTTTTTTAATTCATAAAGTATTGACTACTGACATGTTTATGTAAATTGAAAATTTATAAACTGACAAATGGGGTTGGAATAAGAATTTTCTTTGCTCTTGTTTAAGGTGAAAGGGCATTGTTTCTAGAGATTCTCTTGAATGACTGAGCTTAGGCTTGGGAATGATTAATTTTAATATACTTTCCAGAAACTCTGATGCACTCCCATCAGCACAGGGATATTTCTGGAACCACTAAACTAAGCATGACATGATTAAAAAGTAATTTTCTGAGTCACTATTTTTATGACAGAATGCAGGAAATTTCATGGACTATGAATAGGAGAGAAGTTCAATTTTCAGTTCCCATTCCTAGGAGTTATGGAAATACAGATCTTTAAAAGAAGGTTTAAAACCACTTCCTAACAGTACAGTATATAGAACAATGCAGAGCTAATGAAGGGTTGTAAAATCCAGGAGAAAACAATTCGGGTCCTGCATTGAGACTACTGTGCTCACCTGAGGGTGTGGTACCTCATGCGGGAAGCAGAAAAGCCTTTTGAGTTACTAAGACCAGGAACTCTTGGGTTTACTTAAATAAGGACCCCTAAAAAAACCAAGCAAATACTAGTGAGCAAATCCAATTTTTTAGAGCAAGAGCAATATGCAAGGAATGTCACAGTAGACCAAAACTGCCTCCAATGCCCCACTATTAGATTTAATGCAAAGGAACAGAAGCTGATATTCAAACCATATACATAAATAATTAGTTTACATGTGACCTCATTCAGAATATAGGTTTTGTTATTCTCAATCCACCACTTTATTGTTCCAAATTTTTAAAAATCCTTTAAGTAATTATTTTTTAAAATACATGGTTCCTTGATGATGGTCTCTATTTACTGAAATCAAAAACTTGACACTAAAAACCTACAAAAGAAATAAACAAACCGATCCTTCCTGAATTTTCCCTGAGTGAATCTGGCCCTGTCTATGTCTGCCGTATATTAGATGACACACTGGAAATACAATAACTGATTCAAAGGGCACAGGACTAACACGCATGCTTAATACAGTATAACAAGTGTGATGGGAATGATTTCATTGGATTCTAACTGAGTAGAGAAAAGTGAATATCCAGTTCTAATTGCTGGAGGAAGTAGTATCAGCAAACTTTGACCAAGGAGATATTCTTTAATGTATTTTAAAGATTAGATGTTAACAACAGGTATATAAATGCATGTAAGAGAAATTCAGGCACAGAAGACCACATATGATAGAAAATATCCACACACAGCAATCTGATGTGCTCTGAGAAATTTGATGATGTCTTAAAGTGACACATCAGGTGTTTGTTAAGGTATGCATTGGAACTGAAGTTGGATAGTGTAAGAACTACTTAAATTTGCATGTTAAATAATGCAATAAAGTTTGGTCTTGTTTCTGAAGATGACTTGGAGTCATTGAATGATTTGAAACCAAAGAATGTCATGAAAAGCTCTGTTAAAGGAAGATCATTTGGACAGTATGTGATATGTTTCAGAAAACAGGAATCCTAGGCACAGAATATCAATCATGTTTATTTTCCATCATGCATTCTGAGGGTGCTGAGAAAATGGGTTTTAGAGACATATTAAAGGCATAATTTGTGAAACTCCATCACGGATTAGCTGAGAGTAGTACTGAAAAGAAAGAGCAGTGAGAACGACTTGATTTCTGGCTTCACGAGCATTATAGTGGAATAAGCAATATAGAAAATACATAAAAACAGATTTTTTTAGAAGAAAATACAAGGTTAGGTAGAGAGGTAGAAAGTTTGAGATTTCTGCTGAATACTCAGGCAATTGCAAATAATACAAAGACTGCATTACTTTCAAGTTTCTGATAGAGGAAGTAAGAATCCATCCAGGAGTTGAAGTCAAAAACACATCTGTAGGACCAAGTCTGAACACAGATAGCGTATCTAAGAATCGTAAGTAAAATGAGAGGAACGAAAGAGCCAAGCAGAAGACTTTGGGGAACATTAACTTTGACAACAGGAAGGAAAAAGAAGAATGCCACCCTATTAGAAATTTCTCTCGAAAATTTTGTTTCTAAAATTGGAAGCAGTAAATGAAGTATATATTAAGAAATCAATGGGACAAGTAATGCTGAAGGACTCATCTAAGTAGGTAAGGTTGGCATTTGGGAAATATGTCACAGATTGCTGATTATCTGCCAATATTTGTTCTCCCATTCCTCATGGTGATAAAGTTGCTACCTAGGATTAATATTACATTTCTAGCCTCCTTTATTGCTAATTGTGGCCAGAAAATGGTATTCTGGCCAAGAAGGTATATTATTAACTCTTCTATCAAAATTCCCAACATTTTTTTCTTAAAAAGTAACTGACATGGGCTTTTTGTTTTCTTTGTTGTTGTATCCATCTTTGCTCTACTTTAAACAGTGACCTGATTTATGGGGATGAAGCAGCCATGTGGGACTGCCCCATAGTCATGGAACCAGTAATCATGCTGGCACAGCTTCAACCCAAACAACAGCATCTACAAAGATTTCATGGAGCTCCTGTGCTATACTGACCCCGCATTTCCCGTCTAGACTTCATCTTGATTAAGCAATACATTTCTGTATGCTTTGTGTTTCTTTTGTCTTAAGTTTGAATGCATTGTATTGAAACTGCTCCAAATTCATGAAGTCATTTGCCAAATTTTGTTAGGCCACTTTTCACAAAATAATAGGCTTTAGTCCTATCATTGTACATAACGCAATAGATGACATATTAGCAAGTAAACACAGTGCGTGACACACACACTATGAAATTTGGAGGTAGACCACATAGCTTCTTTCCACTGTGCACTTATTTAAATTGGTTTTTAGAAACATGGTAACATTGCTTATGATATGGTACTATTTGAAAATGCAGGATGTAAAATTACATATACTACAGAAATACAATAATATGACTTTATTCATTTTGGGGAAAAGACCTAAAAAAAAGCAACTTGTTAAAAATGTTGCTTTTTGAAAAGTGTACTATAGATGTTCCTGTTTATTTTCTATGTAACATTTTGTATCTGAGATTTTATTTAATCATGCTACTTTTTAAGTTTAAAATGGAATAGCTATTGAAGATATTGGGAAGAAAGTATTGATAAAGAAAACGCTTTTTCTACTAGCTCTGAGCTGACCGTTGAGGAATGAATGTTTAGGGCCACTTGTATTTGAATTATTGCAAGAATCATTCTGCAACCCTGAGTTAGGGAAGGAGAAGTTGGGGGTGAGGTGACAGGGCCTGTGTGTTTGGAGGAGGATGTGATGGAAAGTGACTAGGATGAGGCAGCTGTGACTGAAATGAGGGTCTTTTGAGAGTCAAGTAAGGTGGCAAGTAAGGAAGAAATAAAACCAGAAAAAAAATTGTCCTCTTGGTGACTCTAGCTCATATGAGACTATGACTGAATAAAAGTGAGGAAGCAATATATCCAGAAGGGCTGTGACGGTAAGAAAGTAGATATTCAAATACTGTAAGATTTTGAAGATGTAAGAGTTCAGATGATTTCACTTGCTGGTTATAACTATGGAGTGGGTTGTTGAAGTAGAGCGATGTGTTAAGGTCATGGGAAATCTGTTAAGTTCATTAACTTAATAATGAATGACAATGTTGCAACAAGGCTTAGAGTTTCGTTAATTAATGGAAATTCAGAGGAAGTATAGCATCAAAATCATGAAGAGATTGGGAACTGGTGCAAGTGTCTAATAACTTTTAAACTATTTCTTAATATGTTGGTCAACTTTCCACCTGGTGTGGTTACGATGTAAAGTATTCCTCAAAAGGCTGATTGTGTGGAAGACTTAGTTACCAGCTGATGGACTCTTGGGAAGTGACGGGAAGACATAGCTCTAACTTTGCATAGTGGATTAGCCCATTGGTGAGTTTGTCATTCAATGAGCTTCTTAGGATGGGGATCCTGATGGGATGAAGTGGGTCACTGGGGATGTGGCATTGAAGGCTGTATTTTGTCTCTAGCTCCTTCCTCACTGGCCTTTTTTTCTCTCTCTGCTTCCTAGCCACCCTGAGTTTAACAAATCTCCTCTGCCATGTCCTTTTACCATGATATTTTTGCTTCATATGAGGCCCAAAGCTACAGAACCAACTGACCACGCTGAAACTTCTGAAACCTGGAGCCAAAATTAACTTTTCCTCCTTCAAGATAGTTGTGCCAGGTATTTGTCACAGTGACAGAAAACTGACTAGCACATTATCATAAAAAGACATGGAATAAATGATCTTACAGTGCCCAAAGGGTTATTTTGGTTCACGGTTTTGGAGGCCTCAGTGCTTGACTGGTTGTTGTTCTTCTAGTTCATTGCTGCAGGAGCCTGTGGCAGACCTAAGCCTCTTACCTCAGGCCAGACAGCAAAGAGAGAAGAGGCGGAAGCTCAGATCCCTCTCTTGCAGGAGTCTGCCCCCCAATCACAAGACCTCCCACCAGGCCCAACCTCCAGGTGACACCACTGCCTAGGTGCACCAAACTGGGGACCAGTCGCCAACACACAGGCCTTTGGGAGACCCTCCAGATCCAAACCATCAATTCCAATCCATGCATCTGACAGTGTTAAGTAAGTGAAGGGAAATGAAAAGAGGCTTTTCAATTATGAAAAGCATTTTAATCAAAGACGTAAAAAAAGAAGTTCTTTAAAAAAAGCCCATAATAGTAATATGGAAGTTGTGAAAACTGCCTATATATCTATTCAGATATAAATTCAGTTTATATCTTTGGGAAACTTTGAGGCACTCAGGGTTTCTGTGTTCTCAGAGCATCTGCATTTTCCTGCTTATCATAAATGAAATGTAGTTATGTGTATATATATTTTCTCTTAAGCATATTGTGCAGTCTGTGACTGTAAAGTTTTCCTTTATGCTGTTAAAATATTACACAGTGTTTGGCACAGTATGTGTGCTCGATGTATATCTGTTATATGAGTGTTTTTCCTGACATGGTGCTGAAAATCTATATGCCTGTAGCTTGTAATCTGAAAGTCATTCATTCAAAACAAAATGACTTACATTTTCAGTGGTAGAAAAGGTTACAGTGTCAGTCGTGGTCTCCTGTTTGGAAATGGAATGGATACACTGACAACAGGCTGGGGACAAATAGTTTTATTTGTCCCTTCCAAATTTGTGGTTTCTGTGAGTCTACAAAACTGAGTGCATGCATCTCCATCTGTATCAATTCGTCGTGAGTCCTCCTGCTTCTATACCCTGTATAGATGGAATATCTATCATTTGTCAGTAATCTGTAATGTACTTATCATAAAATTATAGAGCCTGAGGCCTTAAAGGAACTTCAAGTATTGCTTCATCCAGAGCCTGTTTGAAAATGGCAAGGTAACACAGCAGCAATTCAGACATGAGGCATCCAGTGAGTACTTCCCCATCCTACACATCTCTTTCAGTGTTGCTAGGGTCCTATCATCTTTATAAATTGCTCTGTTTTTAATCTCCTCCCACACTGACAATATGTTGTGATATATACAACAAATTAAGGCAGAGATGGCGGTATTGCTCATTAGAGGTAACAGCTTTAAATGTGTGTTTGTCTTACTCACCTCTGAGTTTGTCTTTGTCCCCAAGAATGAAGAACTTTGACAAAACTAAGTCTTTGTTTTCCAAATGCATCTTCTCTGCAGGTAGGCAGAATCAGCTGACTTGAGGATTTTGCATGTCTTCTAAATGAACCCCAACAAAGGTGGGAAGGAACACAGAGAAAATTCTTCCCACGTTTTTCTCCAGGGAAGAGTGAAGCAGAAGTCCCCACTCCTGCAATTGTGTTCCTTCTCCCATTACAATGCCCGCTGCCCAGGGATCAGCCTAAGTAGTCCAGGGTTGCTCACAGGAGTGCCCTGTGCAGTACTGTCTTTGCTAAGTGTCCCATGGCTGGCACTTATCTCTCTTATTTTTCGATTCCTTGGACTATACTCCACATGATACCAACAGAAATAGCCCATCATGTGAAAAATGGACATGTTACTCAAGGATTATTAAAAAGACTAAATGGGATGGTATATAGGAAAGTTCCAAGAAAGCCAATGGCTTTATTATGATTGGTGCTTATAGTATACAAATCCAAAATGGTCTTGGGAATTTTTTGTTTTATTAAAAGTCCTGATTTTTCTTTTTAAAAATCTTATAGAATGCAGCTGACAAAAAGATATCTTAAAAAAAAACAAGTCTCAGGGCTGGGGATTTAACTCAGTAACATAAGCACCTGCTTGGCAAGTGCAAGATGGTGAGCTCAATCCCAGGTACAAATGAAAAAGAAAAAGAAAAAGGAAACAAAATCTCAAAATGGACCATGTTTTAATTGAATATCTGATTTAATGTTTTCTTTAACATTTCATTCTTAGATAACTATTGAGCATGCACTGGGGTGAGACATTGTTTTAGGTCCCGATGAAGGGGGAATGATGCAGAGAGTCAAAGTGTGTTGGTCATACATGTGTAGGCAAAACTTGTAATTTAATGTGGTTTAAGTGTTTGCAGCAAATGGAAATAGAGGTGACATGGGGAGACACAGGAGCTCTTTTGGTATTGTGGTCAGGAACAGTTTCTCAGAGCCAGTGACATTTTGATCAGACACAGGATGAAACTGCAGACATTAGTGATTGAGGGACATGGGACAGAAGTGTTCCAGCCAGAGGAAGCAATCGGGACAGATTGTCATAATCAGAAACAAGCTTGGTGTACCTAATGAAAGGGAACACACACACACACACACAGTGTTACAAAATGAGAGACGAGACAGAGAGAGGCAGAGCTGGGGAGGGCAGGTCCATGTGGAGCCTCGTAGGATGGATCCTGGTCATGGAGAGACATGGATCTTACTCCGAAAGCATTAGCTTTGAAGAAGGAATAAGATTACTTCAAGCGCTTCGTAAAGGAGAGTTGATTTTAAGGGGACCAGAGAAAGAGAAGGGCTGGGCATGGTGGTGCACGCCTGCAATTCCAGCGCTTGGGAGCCCGAGGCAGGAGGATCGTTGTATGTTCAAGACCAGACTGGGCAACATACTGAGTTCAAGGAGAGCCTGGACTGCAAAGTGTGATCCTATCTAAAGAAATAAAAAATACACAATGAGAGAAGGGAGGACACGGCAGCACTCTAGACTAGAGACATAACCCTGGTTGTCACTGGAGTTTAACAGTGGAAGGAGTGTGATCCTTAAAGTGGAAATGGCCAGATTTGCAGTAGGATTATACCTGGTGTGAGGGGGAGGTAAGCCCTGGGGATGATTTTGAGGTTTTGTGATCTGAGTTACTGACTTAATGCTATTGGCATTTAAGAACATAGGAATGACTGAAAAAATAGGTAGAATAGAAATGAGACAAAGAGAAAAACGTGTTTTAGGCCACTGCACACCTAACAAGAGATATCAAGTAGGAAGCTAGATCTTCTCATCTGTATTTGAGGAACAAAGCCAGGGCTGGGAATACAGAGGACATCTACAGCTACAAGACTGGGTGAAGTTCGATGGGTAGAGACTGCAGCTAAATAGCTAACGACCTGTGGGCCTTGCAGTGTGGGGTGACCATGAAGAGGAGGAGATGGCAGAGGAAACAGGAGAAACCGGGTTCATTCTCCTGATGTGAGAAAAACTAGAAAAGGAAGCTCAGAAAGAAGGATAAATTTGAGCCATTTGTAGGAAAATGGTTGCACTTTGAAACCTTAATGTTTAGTGAACTAAATCAGACATGCAGGCTTAAATATTGGAGGATTTCTCTTACATGAGCAATCTGCATATAAATGCAGTCTAAGATAAAAGACAATAAGGAAGCAATGAGAGACAAATTTACCGTAATGCAGCATGGACAATGTATCTGAAAGTGTGTTTTGTATGTTTCTGGCCTGATAAATCTGTATGCATGATAATTAATTTTATAAGATCAATAAAGGAATCTGATGCTGTGAAAAAGCTTTTTAAAGGAGGTAGAGGGGAAAGGGGAAGGAAGAATTAAGATGTGTTAGTGCGTGTGTCAGTTCCCCACCATGAATGTAATCATTGCATATGCAAACGCGCACTAATAAAGCCTTATAAATGTGAGGCAATGTGAGGCTCCCAGATATCCGTGTTCCGCTCATCCTGCAGATTTCTCCTCTACTCTGCATTTTGGCTTTGGCTTTGGAAGACTGACTGCCTGCAGACTGCAACAGTGGAATCCCCTTTACCTTTCCCTTTGCCTGTATATTTGAGCCAGGGCAGGAGTCCCTGCCCCTGTGTCCTACACGAACGCTACTCCTTGATGTGTCTTCTAAGCAAAGATCAGTCAGCATGCTTTACAAACCATTCTCTGCTGCTGACTTCAGGGGGCTTCTTTCTGTGCTCGTCTTTAGCAGGACTAATCAGGAAACTAACCTCACAATTGTTGTCCTCTGTGCACTGCTGTGAGATACCTCATAGCAGCTGTTAAATAATTCCTTTATAAAAATCACCCAGTTTAAGCATGTCATCTGTTTCCTTCTTGGCCCCAGTTGACTGAAAAGATGGTTAAGGGTGGTGGAGCTGGCCGTAGTGAGCTTTTAACCTGAGAGAAGCTCACAGTGCAGAGTAGAGCCTGATGCTAACTAGCTTTAATAGATCTGTAAATGTCAAGTGAATGAAGCAAATGTTGATCCCCATAGGGAATCCACCATAGGGAAGAAGATTCCAAAACACAAACTGGGTCTAAGTTCCTGTCTGATTTTGGAATATTTTCCCATAATTCCTCACTCCTCTCAAAAACGTGAACTCAGTTACAAGAAATCTTCCCCTAAGAGGTGACATTCAACCAAGGACTTGAAGCATGGAATACTTGGTGCCTCAGTTCACAGATGCTTTTCTTTGCAAACAGTTTGGTTTGCACAAGAAGTGTGCTGCAGATTTTTGTTTTTGTTTGTGAACTCTGTATCAGGTGACAGACATGACTTTTCAGAATTGTGGAATGAATTAATTGCATGGACTGAAGTACCACTGTGAATTTGAGTGCACAGAGTTGTAGAATGAAGTCATATGCTGAATTTGAATTGTTTTCTGAATATTTAATGTATATACCTTGTTGCTCCAAGCCTGTGCACCTTTGGAAGGTTTGTAATAGCACAGCACTATGCGAATTACATACTCTTTCCATCAGAGGATAAGGCAAGTCTGGCGAGAAAGTCAGTCATCTGAATGACTGCTAGGGTAGGATGCTTTGGCTCTCTTTTTAGGGGACAGGATCAAAGTTATCCCCAAGAATAGGATGGGAAAAAAGAGAAATGACAGTTTCCTGAGACACAAAGCATTAAGTGAAGAGTGCGGGAAGTGATACCAACCTCACATTTAAGAGGAGGACTTAGATTAACAGACAGAAGACAACACCTTAGGAGTCCAGGCCTGTGAGAGTTTGGGAAATGAACTGTTGAATGTAATGAGTCAAAAAGAATTGAGGACACCAGTAGTGAGAAAAAGAAAATCTTTTGGGCACTTGCTAATGCTGGAGCTATGTAGGAAGCCTTGAAGTGATACCTCAATATATATAGCATAGGTTCACGGATGGGTAAGTGAATGCTTTCAGAGACAGCATGTTAACTTCGACCTAGAAAACACTATAGGCTAGAGTGAACATAGGTACAGGCTTTCAGATTTTTTTTTTTTTTTGAGACAGGGTCTCACTGTGTGCTCCAAACTGGCCTTACACTCTGCGTAGCACAGGCTGCCCTTAAACTTGCCATGCTCATGCCTCAGCCTCCCAAGCACTGGAAATTGGATTACAGATATGCACCACCACAGCTGACTGGGTTATCTGATACAGCACTAAGACTACAGGGGGTGTAGATAGACACGTATGTCAATGATGAGTAGCTGTGTTAGCAATGCACTGAAGTCCATGCCCAGGGAAATGAGCCCTGACCTTAGTAACCACTGTGAGGCCAGCAAAGGACCAGAATATTTGAGCGCTTTAGGTGAGAGAATTGTGTTGAATCTTTTAAAAGTTACTTGGCCCCTTTTGGGAGGGGAGGAGGCTGACTGACAGAATCAGCATTCAGCTTTTCCCTTTTACTTCATGGAGTTCAACTTTGGGTTTAAGTTGCACATTTCTCACTCCAGTCCAAAAGTTTCTTGTAAACCAGACTCATCCTTCTTGAAAGGAAAATGAGCAATATATGCTCTTATTGAAGTTTTTCCCTTCTTATGTGTTATGGTCTCTCCAAAATAGAGATATCTTGAAGCATGTTCTTAATGAAGACAAATGTAGGATCTTTGAAATATCACTTGAGTAAATATCAAGTGATTATATTAAATGGCAATTAAAAAATCCTCACCTACATGCATTATAACTTTTTAAATTACATTTTTATAATGATTCCTTCTTTCATTTTGGTCTACAACATTTTTGTCATCTTTTAAAATTTCATTTGTGGGTTATCCTTCTTGTGAGCTCTCTATGTCATTTGTCAACTTGTCTATTCTTGCATTAATACATATTGATAAATTAGTATGCTATGAACAGTATACAAATTATACATTATTGTGCATTAAGTGTGTTATAGTGCATTTATATATGTTAAAATAGCTTTATCATTCATTCTGATGTATGGCAAGTCATGTCTTCTCCTTTAGATGTCTTCAAATATACCCTGGATATTATCTACACATTTTGGTTTCCACAGAAATCTAATAATCAGCCTCATAAAAAGTCCACTTGGAACTTTGATTGATGTTATATTGCATCTGTAGATCAACTTGGAGTAAACTGACAACTTCATGATTGGTTTCTGTCATAAATGCAATTTTTTCTTTGATTATGTAGGCTGTTTCAAATGTATATCATTGAAATTTTGTAATTTTTGATGGGTTTCTCTTTTTTAGTAATTGTATATTTGTCAGTGCTTATGCCTCTTAAGGTTAAGTTTTTCCTAAGTTTTTATAGTTTTCTTGTTATGAGACTATCCTTATTCAAATATTTACATTTTACATATTACTGATATATGGGAATACAATAGGATTTATGTATTATCCATTTTAAAATTTGTCAACTTTTCTATTGTTTTTTTTTTTTTTTTTTTTTTTTTTTTTGTCTTTTTATCGGTACCGGGGATCGAACTTACGACTGCCTGCTTGGAAGGCAGGCACTTATGCCGCTGAGCTAAATCCTCAGCCCCTTACTTTTCTATTGTTTCTCACAAAAATCTATATAGTACAGTCTGTAATTTTTATCAGTCCTTCATTGATTCTTTATGGCTCTCTGTGTGAATAATAACATCATATGTAAGTAATCAGAGCTTTGTTTCCACCTCTCCAAGTCATACACCTAATTTCTTGTTTTAGTACGCTTGCTAGGATAATTGATAATAGCATATTTATTTTACAGCACTCAAAACAAATTTTGATGCATTGAGGACTCAAATATCAAAAGTACAATTTAAAACTTTTGATAGATAATGGAGATGATTTCAGAGTAGAACCATTAAATGGCATATCAAAATAATAATCCTAAAGGAAAATATAAATTTGTTCATACTAGAATGGAAATCTTTGATAATCAAAAGTAAAAGAAAAAATGTACAAAACAAGTTTTAAATGTGAAAGAGTATATTTGTAACATGAAATTGGCAAAGTATAGTCACTGTCTTTTTAAAACATAATGCATATTAAAATAGAGAAATTATTGTTTTACAAAGAAAATATTTATAGCAAATCACCATATTTAAACTTGGAGCAGCAAACTGGGGGCTGAGGCTTTTCTTGGTCACTGTTAGGATGTGATTATACCAACGTGAACTATTTCCTATCCAGGGCTCACAGACTTGACTTTTAAGGTAGTCCTTAGATTTCATCTGCTGCAGATTCAAAAGAATGATGGTATTTGATTACCGCTACTGAAATTACGGGACAATTTTCTTTAATTTAGCTGTCAGCTTCTCCCTCCTTTCCACCCCAGACCCAGGACTTTGGCCTTTTGGAAATACATGATTTTCACTTAGGACTGTGACGGTGCTGTCTTGTGGATTTCTTGCTTGATTTTGTCAGCAAGCCCATCCTCCCCGTGCCATGGCACCTATTCCTCTCAGGACTGCACAGCGCTTGTCCATGCTGCAGCAGCAGGGCTGAGAGCAGAGTGAGGCTTATCACAGAGGGATGAAGGGTGTGGAGGTGGAACGGGAACTAGAGAAAGCCAGAGCAGAGTGAAGTGGTAACAGTTGCCTGAAATCACTGCGTCTGTTCGTGGGTTAACCAAGGCGTGTTCGGTGGTGCAGAGTAAAAACTAGAGCTCACTTTTCTTGACTCTGGACTAGGGCCCTTCCTGTCTCACCAGCTGCTCTTCCCCTAGTGGCCAATTTTCCCCTGTTCCCTTTATGTTCTTAACATGTACCCGATCTGTTAACCTTAACATGGTTGTGCTCCCCTGAACCATCAGGATACTTCCACGTCTCCCTGTAAATAAAAATCTCTCTGTCCTTGATGCAAAGAGACACAAGCCTGGTTATCACCAAGTGCTCCCCCCACACAGGGTTCCAGAGGAGGTGGCTAGGGCAGATGGGGAGGGAGTTAGATATGAAGACAAAAAGAACACATCTGTGGCCGTGTGCAGCCAGAGTGCGAGAACTCTGCAGTGCCCAGTGAGCCCACGCAGCCACTGTAAGTCTCATGTGGCAAACTGGTGACCTGGGATATTTTGTTTTATTGCATAGTGCTTGAACTTGTTTTCTTTGCAAAATGTCTTCCTTCCAGTTGATTTCTTTGCAGCCTGCCTTTTAATTAAACCCCTAATATATCTATTTAAGACCTCCCCAGACTGATTAATCAAGTGCCACCAGGAAACTGAAATTCTATCATAAAACAGTTACTAATGTGTGAGAGGGGATTATTAAATTGCTGTTTTATTACCCAAATTGACAAAGATCAGTGATGAAGAGTGAGCATACTGGAGTCGCGTGGCAACATGCTCATCTAATTAATGAAGTGACAGTTTTATGCTGTGAAGTAGCAAAAGGACTTGACAAGACTCATGGCTTTATTCATTGACTCTAACAGCTGGAATGATGTTTCTTAACACTCTCACAAGGTTTGGCAGTCGTATATTACCCATGTCACACTTAAGGAAGGAAAGAGGGCAATTAAATTCTTTCTCTACTGTCTGTGAATCCCAACAGAAAGACATTTCTGAGAGCTAAATACTCTCCTGGCCCTACCTTACCTAGCTAGCAGCATCCACCCTTCTTCATCACACAGTGCTCAAAGCATGCAGACAGCTCGGTTGTCAGTCTCGCTCTTTGGGTACCATTGTTGAGTGAATATGGAGAAATCAGCTGGTACCAGCATTAGTTTCCCCAGGAAAAAAATCAAATAAAGGCTGTAGACATAAACTAGTGGGATCCAGAACAGAAAACAGGGTGTCATTCTGAATTAACTAGACATGAATAGTATTACTGAGTACTTTCAGTGACAATATAGTATGAATATTAGAAGAAAAAGCTGGCATATATGTATATATTTCTTTGTTTTTTAAAAGTATCTGTTGATGGGCTGCTTGCATTGATTGGCCAAGCATTTGAGGTTCTGTGTATTTTGATTCCCCACAGATAGAAAAAAGAAAAGGAATCAGATGGAATTGAGAACTGCGCCTCTCTTGAGTCTATAAGAGTTCTCAGGAGATTGGATGAAAAACAGTCTGTTCGTTTCTGGGATTATGAAGTTCCAGAAAGACAAGCTACACACTACTGCAAAGGCAGTCTTGCTTCTGGTATTTCAGCTGTTCTATTCTTTCACTAATTTCCCCTGTTAAATTAAAAAGGAAGAAGAGAGCTGCCTCCTTAACTTAGTTGATATTGGAAGGTCCGGCGTCAGGTCTAAATCAGATCTAAACCCAAGGTGATGTGAATGAAGTTTGGTTCTGAAAACCAAGGTGTTTGGAGGTAAATGATTATAAATGCAAATTCCTAATTCCTGTGGGGCTTCTTGGCTGAGACTGCTGTCCCAGCTTGGCACTGCTCAGTGGTAATTATCTAGACTTCAACATAGTTTTTGTTTTAAGGGGAAAGATATTTGGCAGCATTTTTTGCGAGCTTTAAAAGGCCACATCATTTTTCCCCCCAGGGATGCCAAAACCTCTGTTTTCCAGATGTAAGATGTTAAGGCTCCTCTTTTACCTGTATCCTGGTTGTCACCCATTCTTCAGGACAGGCAGGGCTTTTTCTGGAGCACTTTCCTCCCAGGAAGCCACAGGGCTGACAAGCTAGCAAGATGCCTCGCAGTGCTGGTGTATCATCTCATCTGTGCCATGTGGATGTCTTTCAAATCGCCACCGCCAAACATGTGCTTCACTGGAAGGGATACACAACTGCACAAGTGAGCCACTTGAAATATCCATTCCTTTTCATCTTAAGGCCACAAGAGGAGCAACGAAAACAGCATTTTGAATCATCCAGTATGTGCCATGTGTCATGCTAAGGAGGGAAGGCAGATACAACTGGAGGAAAACGCTTTTGATCTTCAAATGTCTAAAATCTGTTTGGGTTCTCAGGCACATCCAGAGCCAGTATGGCAGCATCCCAAGTTCCCATACAAGTAATGAAAATTTAGTTCATCTGTGTGTGAGCGCGTGTGTGTGTGTATGTGTATATGTGTGTGTGTGTGTGTGTGTGTGTGTGTGAGAGAGAGAGAGAGAGAGAGAGAGGAAGAGAGAGAGGGAGAGAGGAAGAGAGAGAAAGAGAAAGAGAGAGAAAAAGAGAGAGAGAGCACTAGGGAATGAGAAAAGAAGAAAGGAAAGGCATAAACTTGTGATGCTCTCACTTTTCATTTGACACACACACAGCATTCTCCTCATCCTCAAGGATCACAAGGATCACTCAGATGATGTAAAGCATGTTGGACAAAAACACAATTCACTCTTTATTCAAGAACTATTTATTGAGCCAGACACTACGCCGTATGGTGGGGATCTGCTGATGAGAAGTAAGGAACAGTCGTTTTCCTTTTGGGCTTATTGTCTTGCATGCCTTCATCAGAACAGTTCACAGTACTAAGTGAAAAGCTGCAGCTGGGCTTTGCAGCAAAATTATCTTATGTTCAAACTGTAACTTTTTAATGTACTGCCGTTGTGGCTACAGAACTTATTAACTTTCTCTAAACCTTCCTTTCTTCTTCGGGAAAATAGGCTTGAGAGTGTATACCACACCAGAGTTGTTAACTAGGAGTAATATAAGCACACTTGTTATAGTGTCTGGGACAGTAAACAGCAGTTTTTTATAGATATAGGTGGATACTTGTTTAGTGGGAAACACTTCGAGGCTGTAGGTTGCACATTCAAGATAGGATAGGGGCTGGGTGATGTGAGATGAGAGGAGTTAAATAGAAGGAACAATGTGTGCAGAGGCCCACAGGACTAGAACAGGGTGCTTCACTAGGGCTGAAGTATGGGGTGCTAGGTGTGGAAGGAAACAAGGCCCAGCTGTTACACAGCACAGGAATCCTGACCATATGACCAACCTGGTCATTTTATGAAGTCTGCGTGTTTAGCCTGCAGATAACGCAAAAACCATTACAGGGCCATGTTTTAGAGAAAAGTTGCTTCTTAAACTAAAGCCTCAATCAAAGTTACCCACACTGGTAGAGACAGAGGTCAGACAATAGCGCATCTTGCAGTGGTGTTGAACCTATGGCACTCGTGGTATTTTCTTTCAAGACAAAAGTGGCTAATGTGAGTTGGTTTCCTAAGTCCTAGAACTCAGGTCTAATTGGAGTGTTGGCACTTTGCAATAAATAAGTGGGCTTTGGGGTTGCAGTTTGGCCACCTGATTTCTAAGAGGTTGATCCTCACACTCTAGGGAGTAAAAGGGACCTAATAGGACCTAATTGGATAGAAGAGAATTTGGCTCTAATTTCTCTTAGAGCAATCTTAGGAGGCCACTGCCATAATTAATCATTATGCAAGGGTTTTAGAGATGCTGTGAGCATGACTGGGATCAATTCCAGGACATTTTCTCCTTTATATTGTTTATAATCATGTGCCTTCTGTTCTCAAATAGCTACCTTTAAGTAATATTTATGCTTTGTTTTAGAAATAAAGAAGAGCTCTTTGCTCTTTATTATGCTAATAATGGCGGCTCTATTTGCCTGCAGACTCTTAGACATTCTGTCTGTTAGCGGTGGGCAAGTCTTTCTCGCAGTGCTACCTGGCACTGTGTGTAGATATGATGGCAGTGCTTTGCAGTCTCCAAATCAACTACAAGGTGACACATTGAGTAGTCTCATGGGAACAAGTGCAGGATGGCATGCTTGAGACCAGGACCTGTGATCAAGTATTCCACCAGGTCATTTCTGTGTCCAGGACTTAGCTGGAGAAGTGGGTACTCGACTCATTACTTCAGATGCATTTTCTTTGTGACAGAAATGGTTTTCCATATAATTTAATCCAAATGTAGACCGGTTTTGAAAGAATATCATTGTTTGTTTAGTTCAGGGACACAAGTATTCTCTCATCTCTCTAAGAATCATACAGACCTCAGTCCATTCTACTCTGCACATTAATCTGCTATCTCTGACTATGCTCTCCTTGTTTGACCTGGTCTCTGTCTCCCTTGACAATGTTGTATCTCAGGCAGTGTGAGATTATGGCAGTGTACACCTGTAGTCTTAGCTACTTGGGTGGGATGCTGAGGCACATGGATCCTCTGAGCCTAGGACTTTGAGACCAATCTAGGCAACATAGAGGGACTTCATTGCAAAAATAAATAAATGAATGAATGACTTGTTGTGAGATCTAGATAGGAATCAACAGTATAAGACTGGACAGAGTGTGTGAAAGGCAGACTTTGTGTTACACAGGTTTCAGTGAATTCTGTTTTTCCTTCATTTCCCCCAAGGTGACCTGGGCCCTCCAGGGCCTGGGCTTTGCCTCTCTTCTCTGTTCTGTTGGCTTCCTGCTTATGGTCTTCTCTCTGCAGCCATTCAAGGCCCAGCTTTCTGCTTTTCAGGGCAGTGGTCACACAACGCTGGTTTCCAGAATATTGTTCACCTGCTATTTCTGGTTGTTGTAGTTCTTCCATGATCTTTGTTGTGTGACTGTATGACTTAGAGCAATCCAGGAGGGAAAAGAGGTTAATAGAAAGGTATTAGTTTGTAAGGATTTATAAATATCTTGATTTAAAATCGTTAAAGTAATGTGCTTATAGTGCAGAAGGCCTGTACCCAAAGTTTAAACCTTAAAAGGGTGATTATGGGAAAAGGGCCAGAAATTTGTTGCCTACTTTGAAATAATGATAATTCATCTTTAGAATAGTTTCGTCACTCTGGAACTGAATCATTTTGAGTGGGTTTCTAGTTCATGCAGTGTTTTACTTCACTGTGTTTTGGATAGCTCCGAATGTTTTAGAAGCAAACCAAATGCAAAAGAATTAACTCATTCATTCATCCACTCACAATGGAACTCTTCATTTCTTGACCTGTCTATTGACTTACACGACAAACACTTCCTGAACCTCTACTCTCTGTCCTGTCCTGAATACCACAGGGGAAGGACTCTCTGACACAACTCAGGGAAAGTGGCAGATGAGCCTGTGTGCTATTCGTATGTCTTTAGCAGTCTTTGGAGACTGGAGGGAGCCTCTGCCTCCAAAGCTGTGGTTCTTCTCCAAGTCTGCATCCTGATCAGCAGCCAAGGATGTGTTCGCCAAATTCATAGGCCCTGTCCCAGACACACAGAGGAAGCAGTGTTAATTTGTTCTGATGTGCCCTGCAGTTCAAGAACCACTTCTGCAAAAGAAAACTTAAAAGTAAAAAATAATTAAGTGATAGTTTTTATATATGAGCTGGGAAATGAAGGTGCTGAGTGTTCCAGGTTGGTAAGAAGGACAGAAGTTATGGTGGAACTGATGGGATTTGCAGAGGTTCAGTTTTAAAAGCCAGTTTTTCCAATTGAGACTGTACAGTATTTTCCAAAAACAAGGCTGTGCATGCCACCATCTTGGTGGAGATCATGGGAGTTTCTGGCCTATGCACTTTCAAATGCCTTTGCTGGTCAGACAGGAGTGTAGATAGTTCTGTGATGGTGTGCACTAGCTCGGATGCTGCTGGCACCCACAGATCGGCTGTGGACATTGTCCCCTTCACCATTGGTTCTTCCAGTTCCAGTGTTCTTGTTACTTTTGCCAATGTCTTAGCCCAGGCCACGTGGCTTTCACCATCATGATGATTCTTGTATTTGAAGTCATCTTATGCCTCTTCCTTTTCCTGGGATATGAGTGTCTGTTAATGAGAAGCAGACATGGTATTAGTATTAGTGTTAGACTAATACTTTCAGATGTCCTTAACCTTTTCAGTGACAGTCTAATGTGCATCAATAGTTTCCTCAGACTTCCGTTTCTCTTGCTTTCGGACACGAGGTTTATTCTATTTATTCTCCTTTAACTCAATGCCTAGCAACTGGTCCTCAGTCCTTCTGTGTCTGGGCATACCTTCATGTTTCAGTGACAACTGTCATTCTGTTACACAATCGCTCCTTTGTGTTGCTTAACTGCATGCAGCAGTAGCAGCTGTGGCTAGTGCTTCTTATTTCTTTGCACAAAGGAAAGTGTGGAGCCATGGAAAGAAAACTGAATTTAGTGTCAGAAGTGGATCTGAAACCTCCCCTTTCCAGGATGTCCATGGAAACGGGAAGAGCTACCATTGCTCACTGCCCTTTATGAAGAAATTTGGCATCATCTGACTCCCAAGGACGTTCCATTTCTAACAGTCCTGGTTTCTAGAAATGAGAATCTATACATGAACATCACTCTTGGGATTTCTGTCTTTTATATCATGAATATTATACTCTCAAAATAGCAAATGTGAATGGATTGACTATACAAGGCATTGCACATGGGAGACTGAAGATCAGTTTTTTTAATCCCCAGTGTTTCAGATTTCATAGAAATTAATTTCATGAGAAAATGGCCTATGGGAGACACTTAACTCTCACTGTTAAGCTTACTGTTATTGCTCACAAGTTTGAGTTACTATGTTGCTACTTTTTGGTAAATTAAAACACACTTTTGACCATTTGGATTTTCCAAATCAGTGTAATTCTTCTATTTCCATTCCATCATTCTTCTAATAAACGATTTCTTATCACATACGATGTTTAAAATTTCCCCAAAAGTATTAATGATATGCGCGCAGTGCTTGTCCTCTTTCACATATGAAAGTGGAGATCTGTCAAGAGAAAGCTAGCCTTGCTCATTTAGGGGATGCTGTGTGTTATGGTTTGGGTTTAGATGTTCCCCCAAAGCTTTCTGCAGTTTTAGATGTGCCTTGTTTGGAAGTGGCTGAGTCTTTTTGGAGGTGTGATTAATTGGTGGTACAGTGCTGGAGCCAAAGATGCGAGGATTAAGCGTGTGTGATTGCTGGATCAGTTCACTGATAGGATTGCACCGCTCTAATCCCAGCAGCCAGGATAGAGTACAAGAGGGGCAGAAAGACGCGGTTAAGGTTAGGTTCTTGCTTTTGCTGTCTTCTGCTTCCATGAACTGTTGCCGGTGTCTCCCTGCCTCGGAGTCAGCCAATTATGAATTAAAACCCCTACAAACTGTGAGGTAAATGAACTTTTCCCCTTTAAGTTCGGGTATCGGATTTTTTTTTTTTTTTTTTTTTTGTCTCAGCAATAAGAAAACTAACTAAGAGACTGTGTAGCACAGTCCCTAACTTATTTTAAGTACTTATTGAATGAATGTGTATTTCCCTTTACGTATAAAAGAACTAGTTTCATTTAGTTGAGAATCTGTAGGCTAATGTTGATGTATGAACTTCTTGTAATCATAAGACAAGTACAAAAATTGAGAACATATGTTAGAAACTGCTGTAGCAATTTGACATTTTGCACCATCAAAATATGTGACCAGTAGATGTGTCCTATTGAATGGTGTATACTGTACAATGTATTTTGTATTTATCTTGTGCCCCACAGAGTCAGTCAACTGACTTACCATTTCTAGTTGCTTTTTTTTTTGCAGGTTTATTGTGTGGTACTCAGTTGTGACTTCATACATTCATACACACTCAGAAGTTTTCTATCTTCCTTTCCAACTTGTTTTATTTTCTCAGTTTTAAGACCTCCAATATAATATTGAGTAAAAGTGATAAATAAATGATAAAAGTGACAAGAAATGACATGGTGCTATGCACCTGCAGTTCTATGTACTGAAGGCTGAAGCAGGAGATCACAAGTTCAAGTTCAAGCCTGAAGCAGGAGAGTCACATATCTGAGGCAAGTCTGGGCTGTTCGTCTGGACCTTGTCATAGAAGGGGTAAGAATATTAGAGATACACTTCCTTGTTAGGGCACTTACCTAGCATGTACATATGCTGGGTTCATCCCAAAATGAAAATCATAAAAGTATGTTTGTCTCTCTCTTGCTCTAGAGAGACTTTCATTCACCATTATTCATGATGTATTCAACAGTATTTTTGCCTTAGATATTCTTTTGCAGGTAAAGGAACTTCTCTTCCATTCCAATTTTACTGAGAATGATTATTGTGATGGTGCGTTAAGTTTTATTAAACACTTTTTCTTGAAATCATCATATGATTGTTCTCATTGTCAACATCATGAATCACATCACCCGATTCTTGACATTAAACCAGCTTTGTATTCCTCTGATAAGCCACAAATAGCCATGATAAATTGATGGCTAGATACAATTTGATGTAAGTGTTGGAGATTTGTGTGGCTATAATCATAAGAGCTAATAGTATATACTTTATTTTGTCACAATATTTTCGTGTAATTTTGGAGTCAGGGTAATACTGATCTCATAAAATCCATTAAGTTGTATTCATCATCTTGTGACCCAGAAGAGATTTTCATAACTGGTTTATGTTGTCCTTTAATGTTAAATAAAACTCAACTATTTAAATGGTAAAATGAAATTATTTGAATCTGAAAGTATTTTTTTTCAGAATTTTTAAAACTATGATTTTAGCTTTTAAAATTGAACATAGGACTCTTCATTTTTTAGTGAGCTTTGGTAATTTCTGTCTGTCACAGAATTCTTACTCTTCATCAATGATGTCTACATTTTTAATAGGAAATAACTTATAACATTCCCTTATTTTAATGTTAATATTTATAGAAATTGGAATGATGGCCTTTTTACATCCCTGACTTTAAACATTTGTGTTATATATTCTTGATTGGTCCGGTTAATTAGTTTCAATTTTGTTAATCATTCCAAAGGAAAAAATACAATTTGATTGATATTTTCTATTGTTATATTCTCTGTTATTTTTGTATATTGTTTTATTAACTTCTGCAGTTTATTTTCTTTTGTTTTAGTCTCTCATTTGCTAAAATTCCTTTATTTAAAGTAGTTGCTCTTATCATTATAGGATACAGATTTATCTTTGCAAGTCTATTTGCAAATAAAATTGTTAATGAATAGCTGAGAACTTTGGGGGCCAGGAATATTTTAATTTACATGCTACATGTATTGCATGATATTAATTTTGTTAAAGGTAATAGTTATCTTTTAATGAGATTAAATTTTTTTCTTTTTTATTTTAAAGAGATTAAGACAAAAGAGGACAGAACAAAGAAGATCAGAACAAAACAATGAAGCAACACAGTACTTCACCACAAGACAACCTGATATTAATAGTAGTCTCCTTCTTGTAGTTGAACATGCCTTCACATATAATAGTATCAAACATAACAAAATAGCATAAAACCATTCAAGACAATGAAAGTATTGTAGGGCATTCAGAACCAAATAACAGAAAACATACAATGGCTACTATATTGTCTCCTTTTCCATAAAAAAATTTGTTTGTGCTCTCACACATATTAAAATCCAATAAGATAGGACATGACAGAACCAATGGAAACAGAAGAACGAAAGCATGGTAGGACTTCAAAGCAGGATTATATGAAGTCAGCAGCTGTTCATAACATCACACATAATAAAATCAAACAAAACATAATAAAACCATTCCAACTAATGAATGCAAACATTATAAGGCTTCAAAGCAATGTAATGGAGGAATCATGATTTGCATAAAATCTTATGTACTCATCATTTCTTACACTAGGGAGACTATACAGTATTTATACATGTGAGTTTGATTTATATCGCTTATGAATATGGTCTCAAGTTGCATCCATTTATTCATAAATATCTCAATGTAATCATTTTTTATAGCTGAGAAGTACTCCATTGTATAAAAATACGACAGCTATTTTATCCATTCCTCAGTTGAGGGACACTTAGGTTATTTGCTGCTATAAAACCTGGGTGCACATCACTATTGTAAGATGTTTTCAATTCTTCTGGGGATATCCCTAGAAATGGAATAGCTGGAACAAATGGGACTTCCAATCTCAGCTTTTTGAGGAATCTCCAGACTAACTTCCACAGTGGTTGCACCAATCTACACTCCCACCAACAGTTCAGGATAGTTCCTTTTTCCCCACAGCCTCTCCAGCATTTGTTGTTGGTAGTTTTCTTGATCCAGGCCATTCTTTCTGGAGTGAGATGCAATCTCAGTGTGGTTTTAATTTGCATTTCTCTAATGACCAATGATGATGAACATTTTTTTCATGTATTTGTTTGCCATTAGTTTCTTCATCTGAGAACTGTGCATTCATCTCAGATGCCTATCTCCTAATCTATTCCACTGATCTTCGGCTATTTTGATTCCAGTACCATATTGATTTTACTATGGTTGCTCGTTAGTATAACTTAAAGTCAGGGATTGTGATGTGTCCTGCCTTGCCTTTGCTGCTTAGAATTGCCTTTGCTATTCTAGGTCTCTTCTGGTTCCAGATGAATTTTAGGATTGATTCCCCTAGATCTGTGAGGTATGTTAATGGTATTTTCATTGGGATTGCATTGAATCTGTATAACAATTTTGGGAGAATGGCTATTTTCACAATATTTATTGTTCTTTTCCTTGAAAAGGAATGTCTTTCCATTTTCTGAGATCTTCTTCAATTTCTTTTTTCAGGGTATTAAAATTTTCCTTGTATAGATCTTTTGATTCTCTCATGAGATTAATTCCTAAGTAATTCATTTTTTTGGTTGCTACTGTGAAGGGTGTCTCTTATTTCTCTCTCAGTGATTTTGTTGTTAGTCTATAGGAATGCTATTGATTTTTGAGTATTGACTTTGTATCCAGCTTCATTGCTGAAATTATTTATTATACCTAGGAATCTTTCAATGGAGTTTTGGGGTTTTTCTATGTAGAGTATCATGTCATCTGCAAATAATGATGATTTAACTTCCTCTTTTCCTATCTTTACTCCTTTTCTCTCTCTTGTCTAATTAGTCTGGCTAGTATTTCCAGTACTATGTTGAATAGGAGTGGTGATAAGAGACATCCTCGTCTTGTGCCTGATTTTAAGGTAAAGGCCTTCAGTTTTTGGCCATTTAATATGATACTGGCTGTTGGTTTGTCATACATGGCCTTTATCATATTGAGGTAAAGACCATCTATTCCAATATTCTGTAAGGTTTTTATCATGAATGAATTTTGGACCTTATCAAAAGCTTTTTCTGCATCTATAGAAATGATCATGTGATTCTTACTTTTGACTTTATTGATATGGTGGATTACATTTATTGACTTACATATGTTGAAACATCCCTGCATGTCTGGGATAAATCCCACTTGGTTGTGGTGTATAATCTTCTTGATGATTTGCTGAAACCTGTTGGACAATATTTTATTGAAGATTTTTGCATCTATGTTCATTAGGGAGATTGGCCTGTAGTTCTCTTTTTTAGTTGGGTCTTTCTCAGGTTTTGGTACTACAGTAATATTTGCTTCCAGGAATGACTTAGAAAGGACTGCTTCCCTTTCAATTTCATTGAAGAGTTTGAGGAGTGTCAGCATTAAATCTTCTTTGTATTTCTTGTAGAATTGCATAGTGAATCCGTTTGGATCTGGGTTCTTCTTTGTAGATAAGGACTCAATTACGTTTTCAATTTCAGTAATAAAAATTGGGTTATTCAGCAATTTTACATCTTCTTGACCCAGCTTTGTTGCCAGGAATATGTGCATTCATATGTTGCCAGGAATCTGTCCATTTCTTCTGTGTTATCGAACCTATGAGAGTAGAGGTTTTTGACATAGGTGTTGATGATTTTCTGTATTTCCATAGAGTCTGTAGTGATTTCATCTTTTTCATTCCTTATTGCATGAATTTGAGCTTTTTCTTTCCTTTTTAAAATAATGTTGGCTAGAGGCTTATCAATTTTATTCATTCTTTCAAAGAACCAACTCTTTGATTCATTGATTCTTTGGATTGTTTTTCTTAGTCTCTATTGCTTTAATTTCTGCTCTGATTTTTATAATTTCTTCCCTTCTTTTGGCTTTGGGCTTGACTTGCTCTTCTTTTTCTGGATGTTTGAGGTGTAGCATCAGGTTATTTATTTTCATTCTATTTTCCTGATGTGGGAACTCAGTGCAATAAATTTTCCTCTGAGGATCACTTTCATTGAACCCTATAGATTCTGGTAAGTTACATTTGTATTTTCATTTCTTATAGGTATAGGTTAATTTTTTCTTTAATTTCCCCTGTGACCCACTGATTTCTGAAGAGCATATTATTTAATTTCCATGTGTTTGTGGGCTTTTGCCATTTCTTTTATCATTAATTTCTAGTTTCATGACGTTATGATCTGATAACATGCATGGATAATTTCAACTCTTTTGCATTTACTTAACTATGTTCTGTGGAGTATAGTATATGGTCTATTTTAGAGAATGCCCCATGTACTGCTGAGAAGAATGTATATTCTGATGTTGTTGGATGGAACACTCTGTGTACATCTATCAAGCCCATTTTTTCACAGGTTGATTCAGTTCTGTTATTTATTTGCTGGCTTTCTGTCTGGTTGATCTGTTCCTTGGTGTCAATGGTGTGTTAAGGTCTCCTGTTATAACTGTGTTATTGCTTATTTGATTTTTCATTTCTTTTAATACTTGCTTTGTATAGCTGAGTGTTCTGGAAGTTGGTACATATATATTTAAGAATGTTATCTCTTTCTCTTGAAGTTTTCCTCTAACTAGTAGGTAGTGATATTATTTATATCTTCATATCATTCTTGGTTTGAAGTTTACATTGCCTGCAAACAGAATAGATACCCTTGCTTTTTTGCTGGGGTGGGGTGGGTTCCTGTTGCATGAAGAATTATTTTCCATCTTTTGAATTTCAGTCTGTGAGTTTCCTTTTGGGTTAGATGAGTTTCTTGTAAACAGCATATTGTTGGATGTTGTTTCTTGATCTATTCTTCCAGGCTATTTTTTTTAATTGCTGAATTGAGACCAATTACATTAATGGTTATAACTGTTATATATTGGTTTATGATTGACATGTTCTCTTCTGCTGTTGCATCTTTACTTTTGCATTCTGTTTAGTTGTCTGCCTTGCTTAGTGATTTTTTTCCTATGTGCATCTAGAATGTCTTTCAGTATTCTTTGCAGGGTTGGTTTGGTGATCATGAAGTTCTTCAGCTGTTCTTTGTCATGCAAGTATCTTATTTCTCCATCCATTTTGAAGGACAGTTTTGTAGGGTACATCAGTGTAGGTTGGAAGTCCTTTGCCTTTAAGATCTGAAATACTTTGCTCCATGCTTTTCTTGACTTCATTGTTTGTGCTGAGAAGTTTGCTGTGATTCTGATAGATTTTCCTTTATAGGCGATCTGTCTTTTCTCTCTAACACCTTTTAATATTCTATTCTTACGTTGGATTTCTGGAATGGTGATTATTATATGTCTGGGTGTAGTTTCATTTTAGTTATGTCTACACGGAGTTCTATATGTTTCACTAATCTGTATGTCAATTTCCATTTTCATGTTTGGGAAATTTTCAGCTATTACTTCTGTAGATAGCTTCTTGATATCATTTGTGTTGTCCCCTTCTTTTTCATTTATCCCTCAGTATTATGTTGTTTTGCTTTGCATCATCTTGGAGCTGTTGAATTGTTATTTCCTGATTCCTTGTTATTTTCAAAAGATCTTTCCTTTCCTGTTCACTAGCTACAATCTTATCTTCGAGGTCTGAAATTCTATCTTCACTTTTGTTGAGGCGGTTTTTACAACTTTCAATGGAATGTTTTATCTCTTGTGTATCTCTTTGAATCTGCTTCATGTATTTTGTTTGTTTCTTATATTGTTCATCCAGGAATTCTATCTTTTTGCTTTGTTCCTCTAACTTTTTAACTGTGTCTTCTTTAGATGTGTTCAGCATTTCTTTCATTACTTTTATTGTTTCTTCTGTTACCTGGGAGATTATTTCTAATTTGAATTCCTTTAAAGCTTCCCAGATTTGCTTGCTTATTCAGTTTCTTTAACAAATGGCAAGAATGACAGCATTGAAAAGATAATGAGGCACTGCTGTTTATCAATATTGCCAATACTTTTTGGTTCACCTTCATTTTTGAAAGTTCTTTTTTGCTTAGTATAAAATTTAAGGGGAGCCACGGGAGACATCTATGTTTTATTCCATCTTTCCCTACCCCTTGACATGCACATGGATTTCCAAACCAGACGTGGCAGGATGGGCTGTGCTCGCTCATTGTGTTCCAGATCATACAACGAAGCAGGAGTTGAATTTATTGAGAGGTACCTCTTTCAAAGTATTAAAAGACCTGGCCTTTTTCTAACACAGAGTGCAGAAGGCATGATGGAGCAGCCTACTGGATTTGCCTTTCTCAGTTCTCTGCTGTCCAGAGTGACCATTCATATGGGTACCGATTTCTAGACACCTTGTTATGGAAGCTTAACACTGAGCCCAGAATGTCAGGATCCCCTGGTGGTATCTGCATTTTAGCTAATGGCCTTTAGATCTGAGAAAGGCACAGGGATCTTCTCAGTAAGTTATAAATGTCTGATATCCATTTAGACTAAATCAGAGTCAAAGGATCCAGTCTTCTTCTTGAACATTGAATTATAACTGAGTTTCCATCCAGAAGTTTTATTCTCAGGTAATCATTCCACCTTTTATTAAAATGCCACCTTGTGACCTATTTTGATGGACTCTTTATAAAATAGTAGATAAGTTGCGTTGTTTTTCGTGATCTTCATATAAAATTCTGAATATATATTTTACTAAAGGTTGCACAGAGATATCAGCTTCCATCAATTACTGTCAGGCTACAAAAGAAAGAAAGAAAGAAAGAAAGAAAGAAAGAAAGAAAGAAAGAAAGAAAGAAAGAAAGAAAGAAAGAAAGAAAGAAAGAAAGAAAGAAATAGCTTGGCTTGCTTGTCTCTCACCCACAATAAGCTCTGATCAGAAATGATGCAGTTTCTTTGGAAGACGTTTGTCTTTAAAATGTAACAGGCTGGGAAGTAGCTGTCGCTTACTGTCGCTTAGTGCTTACTGCAGCATCATTTGCTCTGTGTAATATTGAGTGGGTCACAGAGTGAGAGAAGTGGGATGGTCCACTGCCAGATGCTCGTCCAAAGGAGGAACCTAATGAACCATGAACACATCCAAAGAAGAACCACTGTGGAGCTCTCAAACAAGGAAAGCTGGGTAGGCAGCCTCCAGAGGACTGGGCCAGGGGGCAGTAGAGGTCTGTGGGGCAGAAGGTGAGTGGAACCTTTCCCAAGTCCTGAGAAGCAAAGTGCAAAGTTCCTAAAGAATGAACTGGAGCTTAGAGTGTATTCCTGGTTCCACTTCCAGACTTTACTGGTTCTGTAACCTTGGGTTGGCCTTAGAATAAAGAAAAAGGCAGCACAACTTCCTGCTTCTAAAGCTTCACACAAATGGGTCAACGTTATATAAACACAATCCTATATATTGAGATGTATCCATATGTTGGAAAGTACTGCCACAGTGGTTTTTGTGGCATGATAGAGGAGCCTCAGGAGAGGTGGAAGGATAATTTTCCGCATACCAATGGTGAAGCCTAGATGCCTGTCTTTTTAAGGATAAAATGGATGTCCTGTTATGAAGCTATAATCTCAGGTCCATACACAACTCATCAGCACCCACATGGACCATTTTTGGTTTTAAGACTTAGAGTGTAATCTGCAAAGAATAAAAGTAAATAAATAAAGCAAGGCAACATGTGCAGATGGAGACCAAGAGTATGAGACCAGCTGTATTAGAATGATGCGTTTTGTTTGTTTCAAGGGACTACAGTTTCTCCTTTTAGGTTTCTATTGGAACATGATGTAAAAACAAAACAAAACAAAACAAAAATACCTTGATGAGTGAAGCAGAATACATATATAAAAATATTAAAAAGGTGTCATACTATATTGATTGCCTTGTTTGTCAGCTAAGTTAGTAGTAAGAAAAGGTAATTTCCATAGCCACTCTGAGGGGACAGTGGTGGACATCACTCAGCAGCTGTGAAGATATTCCCTACCAGATGTGAAGCATCCCTATGGGATTTCCAGAACTGATTTCAGGGGATGGATTTTGCAAATATCTGGGTTTCCCATCATTGTGAGAGAGGGCAACTTATTTTTCTGTTTGTGATGCAGACTACTGAAGCCTGGAAAATCTGAGGCTAGGAAAGGGTATGGTAGTGTGGTACCAGCCACAGAGTAAAATCCATTAATTATCATCTTTCTGTTTTCTTCCTGGAGACACTTTCCTATGAGTTGTAAAGACAGCCAAAGATATTTTCCTTTCACTTCTGCACTGCTGTGTAAGTTATCCCCAAGACCTACCTTCCAAGAGTTTGAAGAAGTTATTTTTGTCTAAGAAGTTTCCAAATTAAAACAAACTAGCAGCAAGGCAAGTCAGAAACGGAAATAGACATTGGATGCACTTGGGAGTCTCGGGTCATCTGTTTCTGCTCTTACCTGTGTATATGAACTCAAGCAGGTTATTTACATGTTCAGGACTTAATGTGTTTATTTACAAAAGAGGCTTGAATGTTTCCAAGAGTCCTTTTCCACCTCTGTATCTGTAGGTTCCTCCAAGTTCTCAGCTCTCTATTTCTGTCCATGGTTCTCAGTGTAAACCAGAGGGAAGGCATGTGGCAGTGAAGGCAGTCGTGGTCATAGAAGGCTTAGTGCACTGGCCAGGAAATGAATTGAATGCGGGAGCATTCAGCAGATACTAAGGAAACCAGTTTGACTAAAATTGAGCGCTCTTTGGGGATACTTAGTGTAAGTAAAAAACTGTAAACAGGAGTTCAAGTGTGATCCAAGCCAAGCTAGACTCCCCCCACCTTTGAGTTCTGTCAGGTGGTGACTCTACCCGGGTTAGGGATCCTGCTCCCCTCAGGAAGCCTGCCCACCACTCAACACAAAACAAGAAGTGGCTGTAGGCATTTTACGTTTGGTGTAGAGTACACGGTTAGCTTTTCTACAGAAGTATAGTCAGCATTACCATTTATTGAATGCTTGCCTGAACTGGTCACAAGTTCCAAATGCTTCATATTCTCTTGATATCCTATGAAGTAGGATCATTATTTTACCTACTTTACAATTGATGAAGCCATAACTCTGAGACATTTCATATCTAAATTCATATAACTTGTAAGTAATGGAGTTAGGATTTTAATTTAAATCTGTTTTACCCCTACCCCATTCCTGGGCTTTTCTGTTGATTCATTCAAGAATTTCGTACAAGGAACACACTGGTATGCCACACAGCGCAGAACCTGTCAAAGTCTTTGGGCAGTTTAATGGTAAATGAATTAATCAAAAATAATTAAACATCTCAAGCATATTAAACACAAAATAACTAGGACATGGTTGAATCTCCACATGGATTCTTCCTGATGAAGCACTTTCTGTTGTGACAGAAATAAAATAAAGCCTCTCGGTAATTTGAAGCATATACAGCAATTAATTCTACATTTATATGGTCCTTTTTTTTTAGAACTGTGTTTTAATTTTTTAAAGCACCATTTTAATATCTGTGCTGTAACTGATAATTATTTTGGGAAGGGGGCAGGAGCAAGGGGATTTTAGTGACAGCACCAACAATTTTTAATGCAGCAGCTGCAAGGTTTAAATCAGCCATGGGCCGAGAGCCCCATGGCCTGTCAGAAGGAAAATAGTCATAGCCAGTGACTCTCTCTCCAAGGTCACTGGCTGAGTCCAGCCAAAGCTGATCATGGCCTCAAGTCACCTTGGTTTGATGGCTCCTTGGTGGCCTCAGGAAATGAGGTAGTGGACTTACCCAGGTTCCTTCTGGGCAACCACCCAGGACTCATTCTAAAGACTCTTCATGTAAGCAGAAGGCTCGACCTTGGCACAGACACTCAGCATTGTGTCCTCTCAAGGTCTGGATCATGTATGCTTATTACCTTTGTTGTCCTTACTATTAGATATTCTCTGCAAGGCATCTGGCAGAATACCAATCAAGACCAAAGAAGTGCTTTAGCTGCAGTTGGTGTTAGTCTGGATAGTTGGGAGTAAGGCACAGGGGACATGGATAAAATTCATTTTCCCTCTTCTACCTACCTGCTGTCCATCTATCAAAGTCCATCTCAGGTCCAGGCCCACCATAAGGGTGTTCAGGACCAAGAAGTCCAAGATGCCCCATGAATTCTTATTGCCTCTGCTATTTATGGGTCCTCTTATGGCTCATTATCACTCATGACTTTGCATTGTGCTGAACTCTCATTTAGGATTCTCAAGTGGGAAACAGCAGGTAGGACATTGATCTCTTTCATTAGTTCATTGACTCATGAACCTTGCTTTTAATATAAAGCCCTTAAATGTCTTTATTTAATCAACATGGTTTCCTCCAAAGAGCCCTTCTTAGAAACCATCCTTACCATATCAACTCCGAACCTTTACCTACTCTAGCATAAATAAAGCTCTAAACCTCCTTAATTGCCCTACCCTGATTATACCATCACATTTTTATTTTCTTTGAAGAGGTAGAATATTAACTGGCTAATTAACTTATTAAATCTGTAATTCTCCTGAGCACTTTTCCATCATAGCTCTTTTAAATCTTTAATTGTGAATAGATATTTGTTTTTCTGTTTCAACTTTGATTCTTCTCTATCTTAGCTGCTCTGCCCCAGATATGAATCCCTGAATCCATGTGAGCAGTAAAGTCTTGTGCTTTTCTTGTTTACCAAACCTCTGCTGCTAAGGCATTTCTCGCACGCATAACTCTTCAATCTAAGACAAGGTGTCCTTGTCAGAGAGGGACCTGGGGTAGCTGATGAGTGCATGGGTCAAAAATATTCTATCACACCCTTGGAAGAGTAAATGCTGGTCAATAAATACTTGTGGAATCAACTGAATGAATTAATGGCCTTGTGGTGCTTCTGTAAGCAGTTCCTTCTGTTATTCCTACTTTGACTCAGGCACTGAAGGGAACCTAGGACAATGAGGACTACAATCTCACCTATACACGTACTATAGGAACAGAAGACCTCTGATTTAACCTCCTGGCCCGGGGACTCAAAAACCACCTGCCTACTAATTGCTTCAGTGACTCAAACAGAAGCTTCCAGCTGCTTGTGTTGTACGAATGCTTTTCTATCTCTGCACCTGACTGTAAGAAATATCACATTGTTTAATTTTTCTAAATCAAATTAGTTCTAACTGTATGCCTTTACTCGGGTTGAGGATTTAGCTCAGTGGCACAAGTACCTGCCTTGCAAGCCGGTGGTCCTGAGTTTGATTCCTGGTACTGATAAAAAAAAAAAAAAAAAAGAAAACTGAATTCATATACTTTATGCCTATACTAGTCATGGTTGGGAGAGATCCAAACTCAATAACAGTTTTGGAGACAAGTGACTTAATTGAGTATCCAGAAACTGAGGAAATATTCTCTACCCTTGTGTGTACTGTGATTGTCCCTGACATGTGTGGTGCTGGAATTCCTGTGGCTCATGTGCTGTATTATACCTGTGAGTACTCAGGCTGCGTGTAAGGATCTTGATGTATTCTGGCTTCTTAGCACCTGAGAGCCATCCTCAGTGCTCTGGCACACTGTCGGGGAATTGTTTTCTCCTCAGCTCCTGCTTTCTCTCCAGTCTTTATCGTTCTTTTCCTTCCCTAAGACCAGCCATTTGTCTATAACGCTGCAAATATATCTTTCTTTACCTTCCCTTTCAGGTATCTCTTGAAGTAGGCTGAAAGTGTCATCCAAAACACGACACTTACAAGGGTAAAGCAAAGGTACCATTAGTAGCACCTATGCAAGGACCTATGATCATTTTGTCACATGTATGACACTGTGATATAAGAAATATACATTTGGTCTCTGTGTCTAGTTTCTGGCATATAGCTCTTAAAACTCTAGGGCTCTGCAAAAGAGTGCGCAGAGTGTTTGTACGCTAATGAGATAACTTTGCCCTGGTGGCCCCTAGATAGCTTCAGGATGAGAGCTTGTCACCAGAAAGATTACCACCTCTTATGATTAGAGGACTGGGGTATTTTTAGCCCTAGATCCTGATATCATGGTAGGAGAGAGACTACAGATTGAGCTGATTACCAAAACCCAATAATTTAGGGAACGATGGCTATGAAATGAGACCTTCATTAAATCCCAAAAAAAGATCTGGTTCATAGTTTTCAGATTGAAATCCCCTGCATGTTCCTGGAAGGCATTATACCTAGACTTGAGCGAGGGGCCTAAGAACTTGATTTATAACCAGTTGACCAGAAGTTTGAGTCATCATCGGGGGCTTATGAATGGCACCTGAAGTACAGGGTGGTTTTGTGGAACTGATTCCTTAACCTCCAGGTTCTGATCCTGGCTCTAGGTATAGGGTGACAGAATTTGAATTACAGGAAACCTGGCTAGTGTCTTCAGAAGAACTGATTGTTTCGTGCCCTGGGAAAAACACTGCACAGCTGTTCATAGAAGTATTCTGTGTTGTATCAAATTGAGACAAGGAAAAATAGTATGGATTTTAAATGTCTTTCAGAGTAGGTCTTCAAAAGAGGTCTTTGTAAACAACGAGTGTTGAGGTTTTTAAGGAGAGGGAAAGTTTCCATGGTTTCCCTGCTATCTGCCCTCTCTAGTCTACCTGTTTGCATAGATTAGAAAGCAGCCTTCTTTCTGGGAAGTTATTCTCCCTGGCATGTAGACGTAGTGGAGAAGAATACTGACACCCTCTTGGCCGCCAAAATCTACCAGAGCTCCCTTAGGAGATACTTGAGTAAAGTATCTCAGAACCTATGAACCCCAAATAATTTGGTGTAATCCTAACATGTCAACTTCTAATGGCCACCCTTTCCGTTTGCTTCACTTTGTGGACACAGAATTCAGGAGAGTTACCCACATGCCTCAGTCAGGCCCCTCCTTCTCTTTCAGTCCAGACAACTGGGCCCGGGCGCTCTCAGATTCTGAGGCTTCACAGGCAGGAAATGGTGGCGGCCTTCACTCCCCAGAGTCACTAAGAAAGCGTTTTTCACTCGTGTTTTCACTTTCATAGCAAAAAGCCTGCATCTCAGGAGCTTAACTCCATCTCCAAGGCGAGCAGAGGAGGGTAGCAGAAGTGAAGCTATTATTACAGCAATTTGTTTCCGACACACAGCAGCCCCCAGGTGGAGACCTGTGAGTAGTTAACTGGGGTTATTTTTGTTTCCTTTCCGCATTATTTTCTCCCTGAGTTGCCATGTGGCCATCACAGAAATGCCAATGCTTTCCCCATCCTCCTGTCAAGCTGGAGACAGCCCTGTACCTCTTGACTGCTGCCAAAGCCTGGTCCCTCCCCAGTGGGCAGTTAGATATTCCTGGAGCAGAATGCATCAGTCCTCAGTGAAAAGACACAGAGACACTCAGTTACACTCCAGAAGGAACGGAAGACAAATTCATTCACTGACCTCCTTGCAGTTTGCAGTGGAAGGAGCCTTTTGGAACCCTTTCGGAGCCCTAGAGACACTTGGCAAGAGCAGAGTTGGTTCTCTGGCTCTTAGCTTTGGGATCTTTTAGGATGCTGAAAACATGGCTGTAATTCTTTTGATTGTGGACTGAAAAAAATATTCTTCTGTAATGCCTGAGAGATGAAAATTAAAGTCTGTTTTTTGCTTTCAATCTCCAGGCCTCCAAAACTCATATTTTCTAAGATTTGTCATTCAGTCTTTGTTTTGCCACTCCTCATTTCTAATGGAAGAGAAAAGGTAAGTCACGTGAAGAGGAAAAAAATCATTTCTTTGTAATGAAATGTATTCAAGAATAATTTTCCATATTTCAGGGAAGGAATGCTAAAGCTAAGCTAGGGGGCCAGGTTTATTTCCCTAGCCTGTAACAAAGAGTATGAAAAATATCGATTTGCTCCTGAGAGATACTGGAGCAACTTAATTAAAGTTGTTGAAGTATTTAGGAATCCTTTGATGGAAAGGAGCATATAAATGTATAATATGGTTTAATTCAATGTGAAGTTTTCAGAAACCAGAAGAAAGCTTTCCCACAGTCCATCCCATTTGAAATAATGTGCTCACAAAGACCTCTTTTCCATGTCTGTGTATATTTGATTGTGATAAATATAGTCTCTGACCTTTAACAGATGTACCAGTGAAAACACAAAGAAATGGGACATGCTGTGATGGCTCTCGCCTATTTCACAGTGTTTCTCAGCATATTGATTGGCTGGAGGACACATCTGAGAGTGGCGTGTGACTTTGGATAATGCCCTCCCCTGGAGGAGAAGGGAAGGCTCTGAGGGCTTGCAGGAACTGAGTCCTCACGTGAAACAAAGAATCCACTGGACTTGTCCATAAACTTGACCTTGGGAGAAGAGGCCACTGGAGGCCTTTGTATCGCTTGGGAAGCCCACTTCTCCCTGGGCTCTACATAGTAAAAAGTGCCTGCATTGCCCCATCAAAGCATCTGAAGGGGGATTTTTAGCCCATGCCTCCAGGATCAGGTTGTTCTTCTGTCAATCACTCAGTACAAAATTCTCCTGGCGAAGTCTTGGCTTCTCTCCATCTTCCTGTCAAGGACTTGACTGAGTCACTGTTCCCTCCTGCCGCCTCTCAGAGTTCTCTCTCTGGCATATGTCTGCTTGACAAAGCTGTTGTTGAAGTGAAATCTTTTAACACTAACCAGAGACCTGCAGAGCTTTCCCTAGTGACCAGAGGCTCCCTTTCCTGCAGGCCAGGCTCCAGCTGTGCCCTCTTGGCTGGGATATGGTAGATTCTGGCTTGGAGTTTTAGCAAGGCCAGCACTCTCTTAGGAGACATCCCTATCATCACTGTTTGCAACTGTGGCTTAGAAGGAAAATGGAGTGGGGAATTTAGCTGAGAAAAAGGAGTTTTCCTCAGATATCTCTGTCATTTACAGAAGGCCTGGGAAGAACTACAAGAAATATAGCCACCCTGGGTTGAAGACAGAATCGGGAGGTGACATCCCTACATTTGTAAACTCCTTCCTTCCTTGGCATCTTGGAACTTAAAACAAAACCATTTATGTAGGCCCAACCACCTACTCATTTCTGCACCCACTTCCTCTGGCCCAGCCTTACCATCAGTGGGATTTGCTCTGCTCCTGGCCTTCACCCCGGCTGGATCACCTTTGTGAACTGTTCGCCCACACTAGTCTACTCCACCTCTAGTCTCGTTCTTACCTCCATGTGGCCTCTATTATCATTTTGGAATGTAAAATGACTTCTTTCCCCAGTTAGTGGGAGTTGGCTATTTCTCTGTCTTTGGGGCCTCTGTTTATCTCTCATGAGTATCTTAACCCAGTTTCCACACCTGAAACCTGAAACTGCAGTTGTTCACCCCTAGACTAGCTCTTGATGACAATCCATTGTTAAGCAGGCAGGATTTAGCATTAACCTCATTTAATAGGCATTGGCCTCTTCAATGCTAGCTCAGTGGTTTTCTCTTGAGGTTTGCTGTGATTGTTCAGACTGTATTTAGCAGCTAATACTTCTGGTCACCAAGTATAAGGCGAGTCATCCCTGCACTCCGAGCACTGAGAAACCTGCATTTCTGCTGAACACCTTCTAGTAGCAGGAGTCCTTCTGATCCTATTTCATGCAAAACCTAGGTTGTTTCTAACTCAAGTTGGCACTCTCATACCTTTTTTCTTTTTCTGTATTCATATGTTAGGGGTTAGACAACTTACTGGCTTTTTCTACAGAAATTTCAGTTTCTAATTTTTTTTTTCTATTACAAAAAATTCTATTGTGAAAATCCCCATGTATATTGGCAGCAGGATACACACCTGGAGTTTAAACCCTTGGGTCACAGAGTATGAATAGGCTGACAGATACAGTACTACCAGATGGCCTTCTTCAAAGGGTGTTTCACCCCAGCTGCCAAAAAAGCTATTGGGAAAATCCTGGACTTCATACGTGATGTTTCACAAGTTGCGGTGATTTTTCCCCATCTGTCACACGGCTACTTTCTTTAGATCCTTCAGACCTGTGCTAAATAGCGACTCTTCCTAGGCCCCTGACAGTTATGCCTAACACTCTTTCTCTTTGTCAGTCTTGCTCTGTCTTTACCACGCTGTGCCTTTAGCACAGCATGTGTCAGTACTTGAAATCGTCTAAATTATGTCTTTTTATGTATGCTGCCTCTCCATCAGAGCATGCATTTCCCAATGCGGAGATGCTGCCTGATACACAGAAGCCCTGGACCAGGGACAGGCATGTGAGGAGTGCTCACAGTAACTCACTTCTCCATACGTCTGGCTAGCACTACTTTACGTATTTACTAACTGCATTAAAGGTACTTGGTATTCACTCGGTTCTGTTCTAAGCACTTTCACGTATTAACTAATTTTATAGCCATGACAACCCTATAGGGTAAGGACTGCTACTCCCCTCACTTGCGCCAATTAAATCAGGTCTGCAGAGGTTAAACAGTTTTTCCCAGATTCGATAACTCATCAGGAGTAGAGCTGGTATTCAAATTCAAGCAGAATCATTCTAGAATGTGTGCACTTGATCATTCCACTCTCCTTGTCTACTTGGTGGAAGAAAAATGGTGTGGCATTGTTAGTTTGCTTTTCTTTTCATTGATTTTTACAGATTTGGGGCTCATTTCATGTCCTTGCCATTTTTAGTGGCTTTTTGTGAATTAGCCATTCCGGCTTTATGAATGTATGTGTGTGTTTTATTAACTTTCTCTAATTCCTTTTCTCTTTCCTTCCACTTGTTAGCATTGCCATACAGAAATAAACATTTTTAAAAAAAATTCTTTGCATTCTACATTTTTTTGAATTTGTCCCCGGCAAAAGCTTTAATAATTGAGAACATCTAGGATCAGATAGAGAAAGAGTCTCTGGACTCTTTCAGAACTGGAGTCTTTTTCCTTTCCCTTTGAGACAGAACCTTACTAAGTCACTAAGTTGCCCACGTTGGGCTTGAACTTGCAGTTCTTCTGCCTCTGTGTCCCAGAATGCTGGGAATATAGTTATGTGCTTATAAGTAATGCTTTTGGGTTGTTCTAGTTCGAGCATTGTCCAGATGTTGAGCTAAAAGCCTAAAGGTTTTCCATGGGGACCGTGGCAGTGGTGCGGGCACATAGATGGCTTCATCCAGACACCAAACGAGAGCAGGAAATCAGTCAAAAGTTAGCTGCTGCAGCAGAGAAAGTGACACAAATAGTGAGGGAGCACAGGGACATCCCCAGGCCCTGCCAGAGCCAAGGAACACAGTGAAATGCAGACACAAGCAGAAGGCACTTAGCTCAGCGAGCTGGCACACACCCAAGGCTTCTCTAAAGCCAGAAGGCCCCTTCCCCTCCTGCTGGTAGTGATCCTCCTCCTGCTAACCTGAGGTCCTCTAAAGCACTGCAGAGAAGGAAAAAACCTGGAAGACTGAGAAAACATCTCAAGACTATGAAATGAGTTGTATGTACAGACGCCATTTAAATTATTAGGTCACAGTTTATTTTAAATAAAATAGAAGTGAATTATCCTTTCCAGTTCTTGCCACTTATTTGTTGGGAGCTTACAGAGAAATTAAACACATTTTGGAGAAATAAAAAAAAAATAAACCAAGAGGCAAGTTGCTCTCCTGTGTCATTGAGAACTTTATATTTAAGAATAATGCTTATTGTGGGTTTCTAGGAAAGACTTTTAAAGAAATTTGGGCTGTTTGCTCTGGTTCCTAGCTTGTGTTTTCCATCCTGAGAACCAGAAGCAATGGTCTTGGTTTCTGGTTGTCTCTGGAGATGGGAGGTTGTGTGCACACAATGCAGAGGGGCTGCCTTTGGGTCACTAATGGTGCTGAGCATTTAGGGGTGTATATCAGCAAGAAGCCCTGGAAAGCAGTAGTGAAAGCCCCTACAATTCCATGAGCATTTTTCTAGGGGATGGGAGGACACCTGACCACAGGGAGTGTCATATTCTTACATCGTGTGCGTTAAGACTCATTTCTAGTGTTCCTTAGTGAGTCTCTGGTTTTAATAAAATTGCAGGATGTCTCTTGTTATGGATTAAAAACTGGTGGTCAGCTTAACACCAGCTGAATTAAATCAGCATGGTGCAGAGCATAGATGTTCTACCTGAGGAAAGTTGCCAGCATAGAGACGTGGAGAAGAAGCTAGGCTTTGAGGCACTGAGGCACTGTGGGTTCTCTTGCGTGTTGCTGTTTGAGCCATTGGTTCTCCTGGAAGAGCTCTGGTCTTTACATTAAGCCTTGCTTCATGGCTCTGGAGGGGAAGACATGTGCTATTTAACCCCCAGGATAAACTCGTCACGCTGGCTTCCTAGCATATACTCAACTGTGCTTATCATCAGAGGGGCTCAGGGCCTCTGTGTCGCTGAGGATGGCTGTGGTGCCTTTCAGGACAGCACTGGTCTTTGTTTTGAGGGTGACTTCTTAGCTCCAGCATAAAACCCTCAACCTATCAGCACAGTTCCTTCACCCTGCTAGCATAGACTTTCTAGCTTCCACCGCTAACCTTTGGCCCTTCCCAGCACAGATGCATAAAAGAGACTGGTGTGAGTCCTCCTTGTGGGCTCTAGACCTTCAGATGGACTTGTGGGAGGCATTGTCATGGGCCCTAGGTTTTCATCTGGATGCATGTAGGACATTGCTGTGGGATTCAGGCTCTTGGCCAAATATTATTTGTCTTTACTGTTGTGAATAGATTTCCTGCATTTTCCTGAGTTTCTGGGTGACCATCATAAATGATATTATAAATTCCATGTCCTGATTCTAATCGTTCTCCTCACAACCCCTGACTACAACATCTCTTTTTTGAGCTGTTTCTCGTTAATGAGTATTCTCCCTTTTGCCATATCCTAAAATCATTATTTGTCAGGGGTATTTTGTTTTTCATACAGAAAAACAAAACAAATGGGGCAGAGGATGGTGATCATGTGAGTTACTTGGCATCTAGAAGACATAAGAGACCTGGGAAAAAACCTGCCTGGTCCCTGACAACTGTCCAGAGTCCAGGTCTCACTTCTCAGGAAGCCCAGCTGCGGTGCTTCCTCCTGTGGCATCTTGTGATGGACTCTTGTGCCCTTAATGAGAGCTCCCTGTCCCTGAGCCAGTGTTGGATGATTCTGTATCTTGTAACCAAAGCACTACTTGCTAAAATTTACAGTGCTTTGCATGTGCCTGGTTCACTAAAAGTGGAAAACACAAATATAATAGAACCATGAAAAAGAGGCAGAATGTCTGGATTACACTCAAAATCTCCTGCTTCACTTCAGAAAATAGAATTAACCCTGAAAAGCACACTCATTGGTTCATTTTAGAATCTCCTACTTTTCTCACTCATCTTTCATAAAACATTACATTAATGTTAACAGACAAAATTGGGCCTTTTAACATGCTATTTAAGGGGCTTAGCACATGCCCAGCACATAGCCTCTTACAAACAATGGTGGAATAATCAGAGATTAAAGTGCTGCAGAAAAAGACTGTGTGTCCATTCTAGTTGTGCCTTGAGACATGGATGTGACCTTGGGTAGTCATTTTCTATGCTCTCTCTATGTGTACTTACCCCATGGGTTCCTCTAAGCACCAAAATAAAAATATGAGTTAAAAGATCCCAAAACATTTTGAAAGGTTAGTGCTACAGAAACTTGAATGATCACTAAAAATGATCAGTATGAAAACTTGCTAATTTGTTTAGACTCTTATTTTATTATAAAACATGTAGGTACAACCCTAATCTAGTAATGGCTGCATTGGAATCCAGGTTTAAAAAAAACTTTATATGTAGAATCACAGTTTCTTGTTTAGTATTTAACTCAATGAGTTATCAATTCATTGCAGAGGAAGTGCTCTTTTCATTAAAAAAGTACCTGGACCCCTGTATGTGACGGGAAACACAAGACTAGGTGCTTGCAGGTGCAACCCACTTTGAGGGTTCCCAGGTGTTTCCGTGCATGAATAAGTAGTTTAGCTTCTGTGACAAGTTTCTGGGTCAAGAAACAAACACAAATCTGAGGGCAGAATGTGTTGGTAAATGTGCTCAATTTTGATGTAAATTGAAGGACAGGATTAATTAAAAAATTGAAAAATGTGATAAGGGGAACAAATTATTTGTTGTTAGCCAAGCCGTGATTACATTTTTTTAGCAGAGTTGATCTGCTATTGTAAACAGGTGGAACAATTGTTATCTCTTATCATTTAAAAAGTTACGAGCACTGTTATACTCACTGTGGGTGGAGAAAAGAAAAGTGCAGTGAAAAAAAAGAGCCAACAAATTCAGGAACTTTCAGATGAGCAAACAGGTTTTATTTGTACAAGAGCTGATAATTTAATTTTCAAAACAAAGATATCAGGTATTTGGAGAAAATAAGTAATTATCAGAATGCACACAGATATTTCTATTATGCACTAAATGTTTTATAAATTGCGTTTGTCTTATATCTCATCACCTATTTTTATACTCCCAATTATTGAGCTCAGACTGCTTAGCACAGGTTCTGTGCTACATGCCCAGGATACAAAGATGGTAAGATATTACGACTATGAATTTCAGCACACAAATCCAGGTGGTTGACAAATAGAGCGTTTAAAAAATTTCCCTAAATCAAATTAACTTCTCTCCTGAGTCCTATTGCTGCTGTGTTGGCAAGAGATTCAGACCCAGGATGTGAGGAACATTTCCATATTCAGTTCCCCTAAATCTTACCAAGTGCAACTCCAAGACTTCAGTGATGAGGAGGTGCTGGGGGCACGGCCATCTGTAGGTATTTGTGAAGTTCAGATGTGTATTTCCCCTGCCTGCTCGATGCTGGTAAGTTCTCCTGCGCCCTGATGGGGAGAAGGATCTTATGAGGGAGAGGACTTCGGGGTTTATGTGCTTGCCTCAGACCTGCAGCCAGGTCTTCCTAGCACTTGGTCCTACAACTCAGCAAGCTACTAGCCTGTCAGTTGTCTAGAGGAAAAGGCTTGACAAGTATCTCTTGGCTTTTTACCTCTTCTTGCACATTCTCCTTTACCTTGTTATTTACATCCTGCATAGCTTACAAGGTGTTGTACTGGGCTCAGCTGCTGGAAATGAAAGCCAAGGAGTATAGTCTATCTCTGCTCAGCTCAGTCACACTTCTCTGAGCCAATGATGGAGAGCCTCCTCTCTTCCATTCCTGTGGTCCTAATTCAGGCAGCACAGTATTTCAAGAGCCATTATAATTACTGTTCTCTCTAATTTTATATTTCTTGCACTCTAGTGCATTGCACAGAGTTACAAATTCCATTTCTTAAAGAGTAGCTCTGATCTTGTGATCTCTGGCCTGAAAATCTTCTTTGGTTTTCCATTGATAGTAAAATCACTTCTAAATATTTAAAATTTCCATGTTTGCTCCATCATACCTGTTGAAATTTTCTGTGCCATATTTTATCTTTATGTTCTTGTGCTGTAGCCAAAGTGTGAAATGATATGCATGCTTTCTCCTTTTATTTATTGGATCATGGTATTCTTTCTGCAAGAAATGCCCTGTCATCCCTTCACAATGGTTTCTGTATAATCAAATCCAGTTGTCCTTCAAGGAAGGACTGGGTAGTATGATGCATGCTTTGTGAAGCCTTCCTGTATTCTCAGTGAATGTAGCTTCAACAGAAGGAAAAATGAATCCTAAAATTCAGATGCATCTATAGGTGGTTCCAGCAGAAGAGAACAAGAACAGAAAGTTAGTATGAGAATAAATGGAAACATGCAGAGTGAACTTAATTCCTGTAAGAGATGTCAGGGTGTGGGTGAATACACCGTGGTGTGCGCTCACATGGGACTGAATAGTGATGGGTTCTGTCTGACCTGGAGTGGGAAACTTCTGCCATCCCTACGTGTAGTCATTAGGAAAAGGTGTGAGGAGACCATCCTGTGGTGCCAGCTGACATCATAAATCTTTTCAGCTTCAACCTTAAGCAACAACATTGTATTCTTGAAAGTGTTAGTGCCTTGGTGTCTTGGTGTCTTGTCTGAACTCCCGATGTGATGCATTATCTCTTTTGCAGTGCTAAAATTAATAATAACAAGGACATTATTCACTGTCTTCAGAGTCAGTGCTCTGACTTCCTGTCTTGTCCTCTAAAGGATGTGGCCCTTAACCTGTGCATAATTCCCAGATTCTCCACTCCACAGGGAAGGCCTTGAGCCATTGATATGTGTGATATTGTGGATCCCTGTTAGTGTAACCATAAATGAACATTCCAACTCTGATGAGTCTGGTGGCATAGATATTCTTATCCAATTGGAAGTCTCCAGATAAAACAGCAATATCCAAAGTTATGAGATCTGTTTTATAGTATATGCCATTCAGACGGTAAATTTAGTAATTTTTTTTTTGAGTTCTGAGTTTACCCACATGTAAGCATGTAAATCTGAAGGGCACAGCCCTTTACCTATCATTCTAACATCTGTGTTTGGCATAAGTTCAGATAGCTCCACAATGCCTAAATAATTCCTACATGAGGAATGGGTAGGTTCATTACACTTCTTAACAAATGAAGAGCATGATGAAAAGAAAACCCCACTATTGCTTTAACATTTGGACACTAAGAAAATATCACATCCATCTTTAATAAAGTGGAAAAATCTTACTGATGGGCTAACCTGCAAGCATTGTGAATTGTTATTAGCAAGACATTGGGACAGATCTGGAAAGGGCCTCATGATAAGGGAAGCAGCTTATGTTAATTTTAAAAACTAATCTGATTTTGTTTTTTCTGTGGGCACTTGTATCCTGGGGCCTCTGGCCGTCCATAAAAGGTAACTTAGGTACACACTGCTTGCAGCATTGTTCTGACTTCCCACAGAAGGGTTTTGAAAGCATATTTTAGGAAACCCCTCCTTTTCCTCATGGTATCTGAAAAGTATTGAGATTTAAATTTATTGTCATTCTGTCACCTCCTACTGAAATGTTTTTGCTCATTTTGGAAAAATTATTCTAATAGTTTTGAGTGTCAGGGATCCCATCAATTTTTGACAGCCACTGATAAATCTGGCTCAATTAAATAATAAATGTTTCAAAGCTTTAATATCCCTTTCATGTCACTCCTCCTCCCCCGCCTGAGAGAACCGAAGGAAAAGAGAGACTTGAAATTAGAGGATGGGCAGGTAATGTATTCTGTTTGCTTTCCTGCCTTCTCTTTGGTTAAATGCTACATTGATTGTCGCACTTTAAATGTTGCTGCATTCAGCAGTACAAGTTTCACATGATTTGATATTTAACTCCTGGGAAAGAAGCCCAGATCTTTCCTTCTTTCTTCCCCATGTGTTTACTGAAATAGGAAGTGTCACAACCAGTTTGTCTATTTACTTTTGGCCCATTCTTTTAGGAAAAATATAGGAAAAAAAACTGACTAGCTTTCAAAAGTAGCAGTCAAGAAAAGCCCACATCTTTTTTCTTCTCATATATCAACTTGTTTAATCAGAGCATTTGTATTTTGATGTATTATTATTACTTCTCTCTGTGGGAATTGATTTGTAATGTTACCTAATCAGTGTGGTTCCAATTTTAATCTGGGAGCTGAGTAATAAATATAAGACATTAATTTCCATAAACCATATATATTTGAAAGCTTCATTTACATAGTGAACAATTTAGGCCTATAAATTCTAATGTGCTTCTATTCCTTTTGGGTTACTGTTTGCATAACCTTTTTATAGCTCTGGCAAACCTTAATTCTGCCCAATGCTGACAAATTTCTTGTTATTGTCCAATGCATAAAAAGGTATTTTAAGTAACTCTCCAACCCTCCTTCAGTAATTTTTCTTCTTTCTTTCTCATTGGGTACTGAGGGTAATTCTCTTTTAGGAGCTGAAAAGTTCCATTTATTTTCCCTGCTAGTTTCAGCAACTCATTTGCAGTTTTCTCAAATCTCGTATATTCTCCTGATATAGATGGCACCAGCACAACCTCATTTATTCCAGACAGGACTTTGCAACTTTGGGAAAGTGCAGGCTCAGCTAGAACTCATCTCTCCAAGCGGTCAGTCTGTGAGACTGAGTGTAACCACGTACACTTTACAGGTAACCTGAGTGTTTTTCAAAGGGATATGAGGGCAGCTTGAAGATGTTAAAATGAGCAATCCTACAGTAGAAAAATCGTGTGTATGTATTTGTGTGTGTAGCTACCTCTGTATATATATCTGTGTGTCTATGAAATATATAATATATGTGAACATATGTACAGAGAGGTTTAAAATATAGATTCAGCTCCTGACCATCCACATTTAAAAGTTACTACATGCTTTCACTTTTAAATATTTATAAATTTCTGATTTATAAAAAAACTGCTATGAGTCTAATCTAATAACATGGTAGGTAAGGGTAGAGCTTTGTGGTTTTTAATGCTCCTTTGTATATAATCACATTAGCTCTTTAAAATATTTCTTAAGGAGTTACTATAATCCTATTAAAAATCTAACTACAAAGTCTTAGTACTACATTATTATTGCCATGAAGGTGATACCAAATGGACTTATATGGACTATAAGAAAACTGAAATACCTGTTCATGTGCAAATAGTCATCCAGATCCTGCCATGTTTTATAAGAGCACGGTAGATGTTCCTTGGTTATGGAAGCCTTTTGGACCTCAGGGAAGATGAATTATGGCCAAGGCAGACGTGAGCTGGCTCGTGCCCTGATTGCTCTCTCCTGTGATTCCACTGAAACAACTTTCCCTGAATCTAGTCCAGGCAGTAGCGAACCGAAATCGTTACCACTGTTTCAAGAACAAGGTAAAATAAATCAGGGTCTCAGCTCACTTCCTAAAAACAAGACTCCATTTCACCCTTCCTGCCACTATTAGGCAGTCTTAGTGGTCAAAGATTAATTGGTACACGAGAACAGCATTCGCCACTCTCCTGGGAGTCAGGTAAATGGAGGCTGAAGGGGACGCAGGCTGTGTCAGAGACAAGAGCAGAGGTGGGGCAGCTCAGGGTGCGGAGCAGAAGGCTCCCGTCCCAAAGCTGAGCTGCAGCTGTGTCCTGGATGCTAATGTGTCCGGCTGCCGACTCAGCCTGCTGCTCTCCACAGGCTGCAGGCCAGAGCAGGGGACATGGTATCAGGCGCACCTGGGTTGTGATCTTTGCTGCTCCATTTACCAACCTTGCGAACTAGGGCATGTGAGTTAACCTTGCAGATTCTCAGCGTGGAGAGTTGTTTAATGTTAAATGTGTACTCATTTTCTACTGCTATATAAAAGACTGCTCTCAGCTTGGTAGCTTAAAGCAACACTCATTTATTATCTCCCAATCTGTTTCAATCAGAAGCCCTAGCAAACCATCCCATAGCTAGTTTTTCTGCTCATAGTTCACAGGACTGAGAACCAGGTGTTGACTTGGATTGTAGTTCTTAGATGGACCTTGGAATCTTCTTCCACACTTAGAAGCTCTTGGCAGAATTCATTTTCTTAGAATTGTATCACTGAAGTCCTTGCTCTCATGCTAACTTCTGGCAAAAACTGCTCTGTGGTCCTAGATGTGGCTGACAGTTCCCTGACTCCGTTCCCATGATGTGTGTTTGTGTTTTATCAGGTAAGCTCACCACTTCCTCTGACATCCTCTTCTATCAACAGCCAAAGATAAGTCCCTGCTTTTGAATGGCTATTGTTTCAGTCAAGCCCACCTGGAGCATCTTCCTGTTTTAAAGCCTGCAGCACCATACAACACAATGAAATCACAGGAGTAAAATCTGTCATAATCACAAACCTAAGAACATGTGCAGCATGTATATCTTTGGCAGGAAATCTTGAGAGCACCATACAATTCAACAATCACACAGAATTAAAATTTTGGGAGAAGCAACCCCAACTCTAGGCAAATAGTTGGTATATAACAAATGGTAATTCTATGAAATAGGGCTGAAATTCGATAGATATTTCAATGGCATAGTAATCTGGTAGCTTTTTATTGTTTTTTTCCAATCTGCCTCCCACTGACAGAAAAGTTCCATATAAATTATAGGTCTTTTGTCAGTCATGCTACCTAGCTCACCACTAAGCACATAATAAATGCTCAGTGAAAAATTAAATGATAAGTTCTATGGAGAGGTGAAACCATCTTTTCACATGGCAGAATTATCTTGACATTTTGAAAACTATAGATCATGATTCAAGGTTCTCTCAAAGAACTAATATTCATACTCATAGTTTTAACCAAGATTCATTTATTAAGACCTCAAGATTTAGTTTCAAACCACATAACTGTCAGTATTTAGACATATGTCTATAGCTGCATAGTAGCCATCCCCACTTTTATTTAAACATCTCGAGGTAAAGATTTTAGAAATAAAAATGCACCCCTCAAATCATTTCCTTATTTTATAACTTTATATAAGTAGTACATCACAGTCTCCCCAATCTCTACAGTCAGAAACAAGAAACTCTTAGATTCTTCTCTTTTCTACTTTATTTATCAAATTGGCCAAATCATATTGCTTCTGTCTCTTGAGTGGCACTTTGACTTAATGTCTTTTTTCATCTGAGTTAATCCTGGTTTTCATTGTTTCTTACCTAGACTATAGCAGTTCTGATTTCCAGATTCTGTACTGTTATTTAACTTTGCTTCACAAACATAAATCTTGTTCTTTTAGCATTTTTTCAGTGATACTCAATTAATTATTAAGAAAGAAACCTGGCTGTCCAGCTTCTACTTCTGCTGGTCTATCCATAGAGCAGGCAGTGTTGTATTTTTTAAAAGCCTTTGAGACCTAGTTGACATACATTAAAACACCGATACAATATGTGGGCACGTTTGAGTTCTGACAAATGTGTATCTGAAAATATCATATAATTAAGATACAGAACTTCAACTTATCTTTTTAAAACATGAGTCATATTACTTTACATCATGGTTTATATCAGTGGCCCACAAGCCTCATGCAATTCTGCGTTTGTGATTGGTCATTGTCTAACGCTCAGATTGGTGCTGTGAGTGCTACACTCACCCAAGCATGGAGCCAGGATATGATATAATGGCAGGAATGTGCCTCTCTCTCTCTCTCTCTGGTTCATGTCTTGCTGTTTGCAGCTGCCATGAACTACGGCCCCCACCATGCCACCTTGCCTTGGAGCCTATTGAGTGTGGACTAAAACCTCCAAGAACTGGAAGAAATAGACTTTTCCTTCCCTCATTTTAGGTGTTGGGTATTTTGTCCCAGTAATGAGTAAAAAATAACTAAGACACCTTACTTGTTATAATTTTCAAGACTCCCCTCATAGAGAGAAACTGAGTAAAATACTTTGTAATAAATCTGATCAAGAAGGTAAAAGAACTGTATATTGAAAACTATAAAGCATTGATAAAAAATTAAACATACATGTAAATGGAAAGATATTTTTCATCATCATACCTTGAAAAAATCTTGAAAATATCCATGCTACCTAAAGCAATGCAATCCTTAACCAAGTCTTCAAAGAAATAAGAAAAGCAACCCCAAAATTTACACGCAATTACAAAAGGCACCAAAGAGCCAAAGCAGTTTTCAAAGGAAACAAAGCCAGAAACAAAACAAAACCAAACAAAAGCAAACATAGGGTCCTGTTCTCCTCTGACTTATTCCCCTGTCTCTCTTCTATTCTCCCACACGCTTCATGCCTGGGTCTTTCCTGCTGGCCCAAAACTTCCTTACCACTATCCAGATTGTTTACATGACTTTATTGCTCACCTCTTTCAGATCTGTTCAACGGCCAAAAACTTAAATGTCCTCATGTAAATAACTCGTCCTGTAGGGACTTCCTTGTTTACCTTATCTAAAATAGACTCATACCACAGTCTATCATGATAAATGTAACATCAGCTAACCCAGTTTTATACAGATTTGCTTTTGCTTGCTAGAATACACACTTTGAATATCCTGTTTATTTCCATTTTCCCCAATATCTTACAATAACTGTTCAATATTTCTTGAATAGGATGGAGATGAAATTGAATTATATAGCATGACACAAAAGACTCCTCACGATCTGACTTTTGCCTTTGTTTTTACCCATATCTGCTGCATTTCACCACCCCTAAGTTTCCTACCATTTGCAGTCCACTAAAGATGACACTTTTCCCTTCAGCTTTGGCCACATATTTTCAGTTATCTGGACTGTGTTGCTTTTTTGTCTACCTTTCAAAAACTTGCCCATTAGGGACTGGGGATTTAGCTCAGTGGTGTAAGCACCTACCTTGTAAGCGGGCAGTCGTGAGTTTGATCCCCGGTACCCATAAGAAAGAAAAAGCCAAAAAAAAAAAAAAAAAAAAAAAAAAAACCCAAAAAAACCCACTTGCCCATTCATAGCTTTTTTTTCACTGTGAAAATTGTAGTCCCCCCTTATCTGTGGCTTTACTTTCTGTGGTTTCACTGTGCCATTAACTTCAGTCTGAAAATACTAAATGGAAAATACTATGAGTATGGTGAAACCTCACACTGCCAGACCCACTTGGGATATGACTCATCCCTTTGTCAACTGTATCCATACTGTATATGCTACCTGCCCTTTTGTCACTCAGTAGCTGTCGTGATTATCAGGTCCACTTTTGCAGTATCATGATGGTTTTTCAGGTAATCCTCACTTTATTTGTTAATTATCCCAAACCCAGCAGTGATGCTGGCAATGAATTACAAAAAAGAGTGGCTATAGAATGTTTTACTTAAATTAAAAAGTGAGTCTTTAGTAGGAAACAAAAGTCTAAAAGTACTAAGATGCACAATGTCATAAGTGATTTTGAGGAAAACACAATATTCACATAATTTTTATTAAAACATATTGGTATACTTGTTCTATTTTATTATTTTTGATCTCTTATGGAATAACTTATAAATTGCTTTTTATCATCTTAGGTGTATGTATGTAGGAAATATCATAGAATAAATGGGATTTGGTACTCTGCTATTTCTGGTATCTGGCAGTGGTCTTGGACTGTATTCTTGGACAAGAGCCCACTGCTGTATCTTGCAGGCAGTCAGGGCTTAGGTCTCATTTGCTCTGTACCTTCTGTACACATGCTTCTTCCTCATATCTCACCACCACAAGAGTTTCCTACCAATACTTGAGCTGTTGCATGATGTTGCTTATGTCTCATCAATAGCTATCCAGCTCACTGTAATAATATTTGGTAAAAGAAAATAACAGAAAAAAGAGGAAAAGGGAAAATTCATTAAGAAGGGAGGAAAAAGGGGGAAAGGTAGAAACAAAGAAAATAGATATTTGGATAATGAAATATGAAGATTTAGATTCAGTCATTCGACTACAGAGTACAAGGTCCCAGCAAAATAATCTAGTTAATTCATTTCTATTCTTGCTTTTTTGTTGCATAGTGTGTGTGTATATGTGTGCATGTGTATGTGTTTCTAAGAAAAAGTAAGAAGACATATTTCTAATTAGTGGTTTGAAAACAATCTCTGAACATTTTAAATACTAGCAGAAAATAGCACACATGCTCACCACAGGTGTACATCCATGTGATATGGATTACATGTATAGTTCATTTCCTAATGTTTTATTGAAAGATAATAAACACATTCATGATATAGACATGAGTGTAACTTTTTGTGTGTCACCTAATAAAAACTTCAGTGAGCCCTCCTTTTCAGCCTGGGTCCTTCCTTGACCAACCTTCCTGTCTGACTCTGAGACCAAGAAAAATATGGAAGAAACTTAAAGGATGGTTATATTAACTACGTATGAAAACTTTATATAGTTTTTATACTTTATGATGCGTTGGTATCTCTGGGACCTTCAGAAAATATCTAACTCATGAGCATGCTTTTCATGTGTAGACTGCCTTACCTAAGCACCTTTTTTGATTTTTGCTTTTTGCCATACTGAGAATTGAACAGCCTTCACACTAAGCTACATCTCCAGCCCTTTTTATTTATTTTTGTTTTCATTTTTTATTTCAAGGCATGATTATGTTGATTCCCAGGTTATATAGACTGAACTCAAACACATAGTCCTACTGCTTCAGCTAAACACATTTGCCTCCTCTGTGTAACTGTCACAACCAGCCAAGGTTTCACTCATCATAAACCTTCCAGGTATTAGACTGTGGCCACTGCTATAGCACAGAGCAGCAATCAAATCCTAAACTTGTTCAAAATTGCCTGCTGCCTCTTCTCCTGCTTCCCACGGAAATCACAGTGAAGGCTCCTAGACCCCTGCTTCCTGCTTTGCTCCTGCTGCCTGTAGGAACCAGTTGCGTCCTGATGGGTCCTTGTGCACTGCATCTCCCCGGAGAACTGTGAGTAATAAAACTTTCTAAAATGGTGTTGGCCTCTCCAGGTCATCATTCATGCATTTCTTAAATTAAATCCCAGGTACAATCAAGACAATGGTTCAATGTAGTTAAAACAGGGGCCAGTAATGCATCTTGGAATATGATTAACTTTATCAGTACTCCGTACGTCCTTTTCCCTTAAGAATTGGTCTGTAATAGTAATGAAACCCAGAAAAGAAATCAAGAATTGTTCATAATATTAATCACACCAGAATACAGGGAGCTATGAGGAAAAGAAATGGAAAAATTCCCTGGGAAACGTTGCTATGTGTGTTCACATCATTCTCTGGAACAATACTTTGTACAAAAATCCATTTCACTTGTCCTCAGTCATCATATTTGTTTTCCTGAATCATAAAATTACCATTATGAAATAAACTGTGGCATGTACTTGATTAGTCTGTTCATAAATCTGAACAGCAGCATGCATGCCTTAAAATGCAGTTTTCAGGCCACAATTATAGATTCTTCTATTTTCCTTATCTATTGTAGTAATTAGATGTTATTTTAAAGCACTGCCAATAGTTGGCAGTATTTTAATGCATATAAAAGACCTACTGGTTTAAAACTATTGACACAATTTTTTTTTTAGAATTCAGTGGCAATATATTATGTATTAATTTATTGATTAAGTTCAAATTCTATTTTAAAGTAACCAAAACTGCCCATAGTTTCGACTTTATAAAGTGATATATGCCTGTTTACATGTGACTTTTTCTGAGCCTTTGCATGTATGGAAAATATCTCTATAAAGTACTTAGTTGTATTATTTAGATATGTTTCAAAGGGAGCTTTGTATTCTAAAATGAAAGCTTTGTGATACAGATTTTATTTGAACCACCACATTTATGTAAATATTATAAAGCAAAAAATAAATACTCATTAACAACTTGGTGTTTAATAGGCTGCAGTGATAGCATGTTCTCTGAGCATTAGTTTGGAGATGGAGTTGTTTTTCTTTTAAATCAAAACGGAAAAAAAAGTATAAATAATACAAAATTTCAAAAATAACAGTAAGAAATCAACACTATTTATATATTACATACTGTTATCTTAGAAGTAGTTATTCAAGTTACAAAATGTAAGCATAAAAATGAACAGACAAGCAATGACAATACAAACTATTCTTTTTCATGAACTAACAGAGAATTAGTAATATGGATATCTATCTTGCACACTTAAACATATTTACAGTTATATGTATATACCTACAAGTATTCTTTCCTTTTGAGCATTTTCTTTCCCTTTCATTATTATGATACCTATAGTGCATTTTGGATCTTATTACTCTTTCAGTTTTTTATTATTATTCATTTTATTTTTTACACTGGTGAGACAATATAATATTTAAAAATGTCAGTCTGATTTATTTCACTTATAAGGATAGTCTCAAATTTCCTCCATTTACCTATAAAAGCCTCAAGATCATCCTTTTTATACTCAAGTAATATTCTATTGTATAAACATACCACATCTTTTTCATCCATTCTGCAGTTGATGGGCATTTTGGTTGTTTACAAGATTTAGCTACTAAAAGTTGTGCTGCTATAAACATGGGTGCACATATGTTGCGGTGACATGACATTTACAGTTTTTTTCTGGGAAATACCCAGGAGAGGAGTGAGTAGGTTGAAAGGGACTCCTAATCCTAGTTTTTGGAGGAATCTTCATCCTGATTTCTACAATGGCTGCACCACACCAGCAGTGGAGAAGTGTTCCCCCCCCCCCCCCCACAGCATCTCCAACATTTGTTATCAATTGATTTCTTGATGGCAGCCATTCTTTCTGGAGTGAGATGAAATCTCAATGGTGTTTTAATTTGCATTTCTCGAATGACCAGTGATGGTGAACATTTCTTCATGTATTTATTTTCCATTTGTACATCTTCATCTGATACCCATTTTTGGACAGGTTGTTGAATTTGGGAGGCTTGATGTTTTTCAGTTCTTTATATGTTCTCAATATAAGTCCTTTGTCTGAGGGACTGTTGGCTAAAATTCCTTCCCATTCTGTGGGTTTTTTTTTTTTTTACTTTGTTGGTGATTTCTCTTGAAGTCCAAAATTTTTTTTAATAAGATGAGATCCCAGTTGATGATTCATTGAAGTACTTCCTCTGAAGTTTGCATTTTGTTCATGAACTCTTTACCTACCCTATAACTTCAATATTTCTACCTACCTTGTCTTCCAGTAGATTTAGTATTTCTGTTTTAATATTTAGGTCTTTAACCCATTTTGACTTTAGTTTAGTTTAGTGCATGATAATACACATGGGTCTAGTATCAGTCTTTGCAAATTTTCCCAATGCCACTTATTCCAGTGAACATATTTTGGCCCTTTGTCAAATATAAGGTGGCTGACTGTCTTTGGAGCACTGACACCATCAATCCAAGCACTAGACAATGAACAAATAACAAATGCACAATTCAAACTCATGAGGCCTGGGGACACAGACATAAACCATGACATTATGTGAGGTATGTTAGTGGTATTTTGATTGGGATTGCATTAAATCTGTGTAACAGTTTTGGGAGTGTGGCCATTTTCACAGTGTTGGTTCTTCCTAACCAAGAGCAAGAGATACTTTCCATTTTCTAATATCCTCTTCAATCTCCTTTTTAAGAGTAGTATAATTTTCTGCATATAGGCCTTTTACATCTTTGTTAGGTTGAGTCCTAAGTATTTCATATATTTGGATGCCAATGTGAAAGGTGTTATTTTCATAATTTCTTTCTCAGTGAGTTTGTTGTTTATGTACTGGGATGCTATTGATGTTTGAATGTTGACTTTGTATCCAGCTACACTTCTGAATTTTTTTATTAACTCTAGTAGTCTTCTGATGGAGTTTTTAGGGTCTTCTATATAATGTATCATGCTATCTACAAACAGTCATAATTTAGCTCCTTCCTTTCCTATTCTTAATCCTTTTATTTCTCTTTCTTGTCTGATTGCTTTGACTAATGTTTCCATAACTACATTGAATAGGAGTGGTGAGAGTGGACATCCTTGTCTTGTTCCTGATTTTAGAGCGAAAGCTTTCAGTTTTTTTCCATTTAGTATAATGTTGACTGTTGGTTTGTTATATATGGCCTTTATGAGACTGAGGTAGATACCATCTATTCTGAGTATCTTTAGGGTTTTATCATGAAAAAGTGTTGGGCTTTGTCAAAAGCTTTTTCTACATCTATTGAGATGATCATGTGATTTTAGTCTTTGGCTCTGTTAATGTGGTATATTATATTTATTAATCTGTATATGTTAAACCATCCCTGCATTCCTAGAATAAATCCCACTTGGTCATGGTATATAATCTTCTTGATGATTTGCTGCTTTCTATTGTCCAGTATTTTATTGAGAATCCTTGCTTCAATATTCATTAATGAGACTAGTCTACAGTTCTCTTTTTTGGTTGAGTCTTTCTCTGGTTTTGATATCAGAGTAATAATTATCTCCATGAATGGGTTAGGAAGGACTGCTTCTCTTTAAATTTTATTGAAGAGTTTGAGGAATATTGGCATCAAATCTTTCTAAATTTCTTATAGAATTTAGTTGTAAATCCTTCAGGATCTGGGCTTTTCTTTGTCAGTAAGATTTTAATCACATTTTCAACTTCAGTAGCTGATACTGGGTTATTCAAAATTGTTATAGTTTCTTGAGTCTGCTTTGGCAGTTCATATTTTCTAGAAATTTATCTATTTCCTCTGTTTTATATCCTATGTGACTAAAATTTTTCAAAGTAGGTATTTATGACCTTCTGAATTTCAGTGGGATCTGTAGTAATTTCTCTTTTCTCTGTCCTTACTTCATGAATTTGAGTTTTTTTCTTTCTTTTTCTTGGGTTGGTTAGAGGTTTATTAATATTATTTATTCTCTCAAAAACCCAGATCTTTGATTCATAAATTCTTTGTGTTGTTTTCTTAGTCTCAATTGCATTAATTTCTGTTCTGATCTTTGTAATTTCCTCTGTTCCATGAGCTTTTGATTTTACTGGCCTTTCTAGAAGCTTGAAGTGTTTATTTGTGCTCATTCTGTTTTCTTGATATAACAATTTATTGCTATGTATTTCCATCTTAGAACTGCTGTAATTGTGTCCTACAGGTTTCTGTATGTTGTATCTGCATTTTCATTGAATTTTAGGTAATGATTAATTTATTCTTTAATTTCACTTGTAACTCATTGATTGTTCAAGAGGTTGTTATTTAATTTTCAAGGATTTATGCATGTTTTGCAATTTCTTTTACCATTGATTTCTAATTCCAATATACTATTGTCAGATAATATGCATGGGATAATTTTAATCTCTTTACATTTACTAAAGAATGTTCTATGGGCTAATATAATGATCTATTTTGGAGACTGTCCCATGCACAGCTGAAAAGAATGTGTATTCTGATACAGTTGAGTAGGACACCCTGTAAACATCTACTAAGTCTGTTTGTTCACACGTTTGATTCAGTTCTGCTATTTTTTTTTTGTTTACTTTTTGTCTAGTTGATCTATCTCTTCATGACAAATGAGTATTAGGGTCCCTATTACAATTGTGTTGTTGCTTATTTGGTCTGTCATATCTATTAGCATTGGTCTTACATAGTTGGGTGCTCCTGTATTTGGTGCATGTATGTTTATGATTGTTAGCTCTTTCTCTTGAGTTATTCCCCTGACAAGTAAGTAGTGACCTTTTTTGTATCTTTTGATCATTTAGGTTTGAAGTTCACGTTATCTGCAAACAGAACAGCTACCTCTGCTTTTTTCTGGGTTCTTGTCACACAGTATACTGTTTCCATCCTTTGACTTTTAGTCTATGAGTTTCCTTTTGAGTCATATATGTTTCTTGTATACAGCATATTGTTGTATCCTGCTTCTTGATCTATTCTACCAATTTATTTCTTTTAATAGATGATTGAGGCCATTTATATTGATGAATATCACTGATATGTACTGGCTCAACTTTGACATGTTATGTTCCTGTTGTTCATTTTCCACTTTGCCCCCATTTAGTTGCTTGCTCTGTCTGCTGGATTCTTTCTGTTGTTGTTCTGGTAACAGTAGTCATTATTTATGACTCTCTAGTATGTCTTTCAGTGCTCTTTCTGGAGTTGGTTTGGTAGACATGGATTTCTTCAGTTGTTCTTTGTCATGGAAGTATCTTATTTCTCCATTAAATGTAAAAAAAAGTTTTGCAGGGTACATTAATCAATTATTTTTTTTTTTCTTTCAGGGCTTGAAATACTTCATCCCAAGCTCATCTTGACTTGAGAGTTTGTTCTGGAATGTCTGCCGTGAGTCTAATGAGCTTTCCTTGATAGATGAGTTATGTCTTTTCTCTAACAGCTTTTAGTATTATTTTTTATGCTTTATGTCTGAGATCATAATTATTATGTGTTTATGTGATTTAATTTGGTTATGACTGTTTGGCATCTTATGTGCCTCATTTATCTGCATAGAATCTGATAGATTCTTTCCCCATGTTTGGGAAATTTTCTGCTATTACTTCTGTAAATAGTTTTTCTATGTCATTTTGTATTGACCCCTGCATCTTCACTGATGCCTATCAATCTTATATTGTTTCTCTTTACATCATCTTGAAGCTGTTAAATTGTTATTTTATGCTGCCTTGTTCTTTTTAAAAGTTCTGTCCTTTCATGATCATTAGCTACAGTCCTGTCCTCAAGGTCCAAAATTTTATCCTCAGCTTCATTCAAATGATTTCACCAGCTTTCAGTAGAATATTTTATATCTTGGATATCTCTTTGAATTTGTTTCATGCATTCTACTTTTTTTCTATGTTCATTCAAGATTTCTATCATTTTCCCATACTCCTGTACTTTTTCCTATATCTTCTCTAAATATGCTGAGCAATTCTTTTATTAGGGTTGTCATTTCTTTCTTTACAAGAGGGATTATTTCTAATTTAATTTCCTCTATAGTCTCATGGATTTGTTTCTTTATTTCGCTTGCTGTCTTTTCAGAGATTTCTGGTGTATGACTTTAATGTCCTCTGTTTCAATGTCTCCTGCACTTGTTCCTGATGGACTGGCTGTTTGAGATTGAATTTTGCTTTTTTGTTTTGTCATTTTCACCTCTTGTGCTAGTATTTGGTCTTTCAAACCAACTAGTATCAATTGTCCATAGTGTGTGTCTTAGGGTCTTGTTGTGTGATTCATGTTTGTCCAGTTGCTGGGTCCCACAGTGAAGAGGAGGGCCAGTCACCTGAATTCCTCCTGCAGATCCTGTTGGCTGAACCGTATATTTTTCCTAGGCTGACTAGCCTAGTAGTATTCATGTAAGTCAGCCCTTAGATTCTGCTGTTCCTACAGCTTCAGGTTCTTCCAGGCCACCAGATCTACCTGGCTATAGTTTTTGCCTCAGCTGGGGCTCCACTATGTCACTGTCTCATAAGATGTTTTGATTTCCTCTAGGTTGGGGGAGACTTTATCGCTACTCTTCTCAATCTACCTGGTGATTTCTATTTGGAAGAAGGGTTCACCCACACACTTGGCAGACTTGCTGAGGTCCTACAGCTGGGGGAAACTTCACTACTGATACTGTTCACCCACTGAGGTCCTCTATTTGGGGGTGAAATCACCAAACTGTTGCAAGCCCGCTGAGGTCCTCTGTGTGAATGAGGGGTTGCTGAGTTTCCCATCAGCCCAGAAATTTCTGCAGGTGGTGGAAGAGGTTGCTGATAGTGAGTGGGCTACTGCAGTCATTTGGGTAGTGGAGGGAAGGGTGATGTACAATCCACTGCTGTCCCAGGTCCGGGAGGTGAGGAGGAGGGCCAGTCAATATTCTATGGCTATTCCAGGTCTGGGGGTTGAGGGAGTGGAGCAGCTGATGATATGCCACTGTCCTAGCTAAGGGGGGCAAGGAGGTGCAGATGTGGAGTTTTACAAGTTAGTATTTTGTAACTGGCTCACTTTTGTTATTGAAGGAAAGGGATTCTGCCAATGACCATACTCACAGTGACACCTGCTTTACATTTCAGCTTTGCCTCTTCTTACTTAATAGTGAGCTTAGGTCCCTTAATTGACCTAAAAATTCTTTAGTCTTATTATGCGTAAATGGAGTGTTTTAAAATCTGAAGTATTTTTGACTGCTAACCTATCATAGGGTTAAGGACTTTCATAAGGTCAATGTCTAGATCATACATATCAATATGATAAAGTAACTATTATCTCCTATATTGTTCAAATGTGTTAATTCACTCATTACTTCCCTCATTATTCAACAAACATTTACTAAATAAGTATTAGAGATGAAAGCAAAATCTACCAGATGATCTCTTTGCCTACCCATCAGAAGTTTAACAAAGAGATACCATTTAAACCTTTGTTGTGGCCTGTTATTTTCCCTTAATTCTGGTTCATCAGATAAACAGAAGGAGAAATTTGTTAACTAGTTAACTTGGGAAATTAGAAATTTTTCCATCTTTTAATTGATGTTCAATGATGTCTTTTGGTTCTTATGACTCACCTTAATTACCTTAAAAGACATATATAGCCATGAAAAAAATAATGAGCGAATATTTTAAAAGTTTATTTCATGTAGAACTGTTTATACATATAAAGTGCTAAAAGAAGGCTAAACATGAGTCATTGGTTGGAAAATGGATGCCCACTGAGACCATAACATTAGGTGAAGTAAGTCACACACACAAGCTTAAAGATTGAATGGCATTTCCTATGTGAGAAACCCAAATTATACATCAATTAAAGAGCAAAATAAAAAATATAGATGAGAAGCAACAGGAAAGTAGATGTTTTACAAATGGGAAGAAGACCACGAGGTGGAGGGAGGGAAGCTGCAGGGAAGGGGACGTACAAAGAATTGAGACGTGTTAGGCTCCCATGCCAACTCCCCAGGTTGACTGTCGTCTTTGTGTGCTGTACACATGGAAAACAAAGATAAAAGACCAGCTAACTAGGTGATGAAAAGATGCTTGAACTGTTGAATGAAACACAAGTTAAATGAACAGATACTTTACTGAAATTTCAAAAGCAGATTAAATTTCAGGTTGTGAAACGTACAGAAGCAGTTTATCACAGAGCCTGTCAATATGAAACCAACCACCACCCTGCCTAAGATGATATGGGGCAGGCTGTCCCCCTGCAACAGGCCCACCACGGTCCCAACTCTGTTCCCAGGTGTAACTATCTAACCAGGATGTAGAGTTGCTGACGAAACTAATAAAGGTCTTCCTTTGAACCAGATGCACACAGTCCCACAAGCACCATTCTCTGTTTCCAAGGAGAGATAACCCTTAGTCATTGTCTTTAGCGATCAAAGATCAAAATCAAAGTTGAAATGACAATGTCAACCCCTTGGTTTTCCATTCTTGTGGAACTCATTTTTCTGTCACATTCCTTGGTTGTTTACACACACACACACACACACACACACACACACACACTTGAAATACCTGGTGTGCATCAGAATGATTTCACTCTTGCTGATTAAGGGATGACAAAGACCTGTAGCAGAATGTCCTGTGGAAAGGAATCGAAGCAAACAGACTGAATATTCGGTATGCTCCCAAATCCTGATTGTCAAGACAACAGCTAGAATAGCTTACCCACAAGCAGGCTCAATTAACCCTAATTAGTTAGAGTCAGGCTACAAAAGACTTAATTAGCAGTTATTAAGTGCTGCTCAGAAAAGGAGCATAAATAATAGTTGGTGGCAAGCTGTGTTTAAGAGTCTCCTGGATGAGTGGCATCAAATTAAAAAAAAAAAAAAGGTGAAGTCATTGTTTCTCCACTGGGGATTAAATATAAAATAATTGCAATAGTCTTAAATTCCATTTATTCTGAATACAACAATGCCTTCTTTTCTGGACAACTCAGATGCTTCAGGATAGATATCTGCAAATTAAATATAATATGATGGTTATAGTCTACTGCAAAGAGAAGAATTTCTGCTGCTGGCATGTTGTGTGGTCAGCAGCATCCAGAGGAATGGAGGTTCGCCTTGGGAATTTCAAGAGGCAGCCTTGGAGGGTCTCCGCTGAGGAGATTTGGGAAGAGACAGCAAGCAGGGTAAGGGAGTGATGGTGGGCAGGAGGAAAGGCAGTGACTCCTGTCAGCTCTGAATGGTCCAAGCCTACATTCTGGCTGCACATCAATTCACGTGAGCTCTCTTGAGCTCAGCACAAACCTTTCCTTTTCCTTGCTCTATTTATTTATCAGGAACTGAAGCTAAAATGAGACAAGTTTTTGATGTGATACCTTCTCTCAACCAAGGACCGAGTCTCTCTTTCTTTGACATTTTCTTAGAAGAAGTATGACCCTCTGAGAAGGAGAATGTTACAGTTTTGTTTTTATATTTATAATCTGAATTAAACAGAGGGGCTTGATGTGAGCAAAACCAAGAATCAATTTTAGATCACTGCTGGGTTCTTATGTTTTAATGCTTATTTCATTATCATTATTTAACATGACTATAAATGTTATCACTCATAAAACTTCAGCCTTGGTATATTTTATTTCACAGAGGAACACCAAAAGTTTATCTAAATATAAAAAGCTCTCCTTTAAGAGTCTTCATAACCACCTATCAATTTCATATAACTACCTTCTTTAAAAACACAATGCCAATTTAAGAAAAATGGAGATGCAGACTTTTTAGATGGCCATGTAACAAATTATCACAAACTTAGCTGCCTAAAACAGCACCACTTGTTAGTTGACAGTTCAGAAGCCCAATTTGACTTGACTAAGCTCTCAGAAGGTCAAATCTAAGGTGATGCCTGTGCTGGATTTTTACCTGCAGGCTTGAGCAAGTCCTTTTCATTTATTTATTTATTTACTCGAAACAAGGTCTTGCTCACTGTGTAGTTCAGGCTGGCCTTGAGCTCACTGTGTAGACTACTTTGGTCTCAAACCCCCAGCAATTTCCCTGTCTGTGCTTCCCACATGCTGAGATCACAGGCGAGTGACACCATGCCCAGCAAAAGTCCTGTCCCAGAAGAGGTTCCATTTCCTTGTGACTGTAAACCTAATAAGGTCTTTGTTTCTTTGCCTCCTGTAGTCAAGAGTTGCTCTCTGCTTCTGCAGGGTGCCACCTTCCTTCTTTCCTGGGATCGCCCCGCCCCCCCCAAGTGTGCCTCATTCTTTGAATGACTTCGCTTCTGTTCCCACCTAGATGAAGCCCACTTCTTTTTGTTTCTTTTTTCGAAGTCCCGTATGATTGTCTTAGGCCCACTTGGGTGATCTCCCTTTGATTAATCAAAGTCAACTGATTACTAACTGTAACTCTAGAATATTATTTGCCATACGCCATAGCCTGCCTTAGCTACAGTGCTAAGATTAGGTCTTAACCTTTTCCACTTGGGTCCCTACTAAGGGTAAAGAGGAAGGTAGTAGCCACAGAGCAGGAGAGGGAGGATGGTGGGGTAGCAGTGTGTGAGACCTTAGAGAACAGAGGCTGCGGACATCCTGAGGGTGCAGGGAGGCCTGGGAGGGAAAGCTGCCCTTGACTATTATTCCAAGCCTCTAGCCTATGACCTCGGTCTCTTTTGACTATATTTGAAAACACCAATATGTAAGGTAAAATTATGCAGAATTTCCAGACAACAACTACAGAGTATTCAAGCTCAGTGGGACACTCCTTTCTCAGGACAGGTCCTTTGAGGTTTCCTCAGTAGAATGCACATGAAGCGGACCCTGGAAATAAGCATTGAGTGTTTGCTGTTATTTGTTTTGTAGTAGCATTATTTGTTTTGTAGATAGATGCAGTAGGCAAAATGCTGTGTGTTGTGTGTCTGTTTTTACAGATTGACTTGACCCGACCCAGAATCTCCTCCTACATTCAGTGAGACTGCACTATTCCAAACAACTAAGTATGCAACTCCATGCCATCAATATGAGAGTATTTCTTCTTATGCAACAAGCAATAGTGACATTTTAGTTGATGTATACAATGTTTTCCATGGTAAGTGATACACTTAAGTTTTCTTACTTTTTCTGCTGTTTGGGGTATTGTCATAACTTCCAAGGTAGAAATCTGGCTCATTTCACTCTCACTGAAATTAATTAAAAATATATCAACTTAAACTTAGTATTCATTTGAATTTTTAGCTTACCAGCGAAATAATTCAAATTTAATTTTATTACACAATAAGTTATAAAAGTTGCACACAATTGTCTCATTTTTTTTCTTTCTTTTCTGTGAAAGCTACTATGGATGTTACAGACTTACTCCCAAGGAAACTAATAAAGCGAATTGTTCACGCAATTACATATTATTTTGCTGTTATATGCAATTCTCTCTGGGCACTTAGAATTCAGTGATTGACTGATCAGTGAAGCCAGAGTCCTGTCTGATTTTAAGCTTTGAGTATTCAACCATCTCTAAATATCTGACAAGGCTTCTGAAAAAAAGAGTAGTGATTTAATCATAAAGCCACTCAAAAACTACAACATATGCTTTGTTCTATATGGGGAAAAATTCCCATCCCTAGAAAAAAAAGGAAGAAAAATTTGAAACAACAAAATGCTTTAAAGAGGGGTGAGCTGAGATAAAGATGATGCATATTTGAGATGGTTCTGGGCTTTTGGTTAATATATAATGATGAATCAAACTGCAATACTGACAGCAGTTAGTGTGTCTAATTACCTCCGGAGAGGGCATTAGGATGTCCACACTCCAGCTGCCAAGCAGCTGTAAACCTCTCTTGTCTGTCATTTGAATTTTCAGAGTGCAGTGGGAGACCCCAGTTCTACCAGGGGACCATGGAATCTATGCAGAGCCAACTGAGCCTATACCTCAGTGCTGGGGGATTCGCTTAAGTGAATCTGATAATTTTTTTCTGGTATATGGTTGTATTCTAAAACACAAAGAACTTATCCTGATACCTCAGAGACTTCCAAACAGAGTAAGCGGATTCTGATTCCAATACTCCTGCGGTGGTTAATCAGCACCACTGTATCTAATTCTAACATTTGTAGAGGCAACACAGCCTCGTGTGGTGGTTAGCAGCTAGATTTCTCCAACTGCGTGTCCTGTGACAGCCTAATGTCTCAAAGTAACCAGGTTCTCATGTGTGTCCTGGCAAGAATAATCATCTGGGGAGGGCTTGCTTTGTCTTGACTTGCCTGGTAAGCACCCCCCAAAAGAAGAATGGAATACAGACAGCTTACCTGCGAGCAGACTCCAGGAAGTACACTGCTAAGGAAGCAGAGGTCGGCTAAGGAAAGAAGCAGTGAGAAATCACCTTGGTGACACCAGCATCACAGGCAGAGTCTCCCAAAGTGGCTGCTGGTTAAGAAGTGTCCACGCCACCAAGAGAGACACTGGGTAGAAATGCAAACCAGCCCCATCAGAGCCCTATTTGATGGGCCCAGCAGTCTGGTCAGTCTAACAAGCCTCCAGGTAAGTTTGAGACCAATGTAGAGCACTTATTATAGACTCCTGTCATCTGAGGAGAAAAAGTAGCTGGGATTTTTTATGCACCAGCTCCAATCAGGTCTTCTTGAGGAGATGCAGGCGAGAAATGTTAGGCATAAGCATTCGTTCTCCTGCACTCTGGCCCAAGGTACTGTAAGGCAGAAGTGATTTCAGAGTAATCTCTTGGCAAAGAAATTTCATTCCTGGCAGCTACAAGTCCAGGAGCTATACAATGGCCAGGCCTGCAGGTGTATAGATTGGTTATCTGTAGCTGCTTCTGAGGTGTGTCTTAAGGATTTGGATAATATATCAAAATGCATTATACAATGACTAGTGCAAAAATTCTTAGTGGATCAAAATCTAAGAACAACACACAGTCTGGCAAGCTGTGATCCTGCCCTTTGTAAGTAGACAGTTCACAAAGAGACTGAGGAGAAAGACACATAAACAGAATCTAAGGCAGAATGCGGCAAATGACAGAAGGAACACAGGTATTGCAGAGAGACCACATCTGATTTGAGGAGGAGGAAAACATTCATGCGTTGATGGTACTCAGGAAGGAGAGGCTTTCTGTCAGGGTAGGATAAAACAAGACAGCATCTTAACTGCAGACAAGAACCCAGGACGGGCTCTGCAGTAGCTGCTTTGTCATTAGTGGAGCACAAGTGCCTGTGAATCTAAGCTGCCAAATATCCTTCAGTCTCTATGTTAACACATGCAGTAGCAAGGTAGTAAAAATCAGTGTTTGCCTGTCACGTTACAGCTGCTGAAAGCTTACTCTTTTTTTTTTTTTTTTTTTTTTTTTTTTTTTTTTTCAGGAAAGAATCAAGGCCTTAAAGTCGTAAAAACATGTTCCACATAATCCTATAGACATGCCACTTTCCTGGAGTGTATGCAATGAGGTCTGCTGAATTAATTTTTGTAAATAATATTATTGCTATTACAACATAAGATTTGTAGTGTTAGGCCAAATTGCCAATGCATCTTCTAGCAAATTTGCACAAAGAAAAAGAACACTTCTGAGAAGGGTAGAGGGCAGATAGGCTAGCAGGGGTGTGGGATTCTGAAGCGCTTGAAGACTTTGTTGCTGGGGAACCACATCTCTAGCAAATATGGTCTGCGTTCCCAGCTACTCTGCTTCCTGGATTTGCTTTGCCCAGAGCCCTGCCTCTTAGCTGTCTGTTCTTCCTCATAGAAATTGACCTCTCCTGTGTCCCTGATGCCTGCCTCTTTTCTCCCCTCTTAGGTTCAGTGGGAAATAGTCCACTTTTAGTTATCTCTCAGGGCTTTCTTATCTTTTTTTCCTGAATCTTTGAGAATGCTAATGAAGATAAATCTAATGGGGAAGAGTGATTAGCAATGAGGTGTGTGAGCGGTGAAAGACCTTAAAATAGGGTGGACAGAGGCCAGGGAGGAGACACGGCTGCCAGCTAAGGCCCTGCTCACACTGCACGAAACATCCTCAAATTACAGTGCCTCATCTCAGCATTTTCCACTATACACAGGCTGCAGAGCCCTACAGTTTCAGTGGAAACCGCGTTTTGATCACTGATGTTTTCTAGGCTAACAATTACTTGGTATTTAAATGCTTTTCTCATGCTTCTGGGTAACAGCAGTGGATCGGCTGGATTGGCTATGCTACTCTGAAGGGAAATAAGTGAGCCCTGCTGTGGAATGCAAAGTTCGGCAGGTTAGAAGCAATGAACTTTGAGCTCACATATTCAGTTCACAACAGTTTTGTCAAGATGTAACCTCATGTAAGTCGAGGACCATCTGTATTTTACGGTACATTGTAGGAAGTAGCACATGTATTTTCATAATTTGGAAACTTACAGAATTATTAAATAGTTGGAGATCCCTGACAGGTTGCCTTTTTTCAAATCCCTAAGTGCTAAAATATTTAGTGCTGATAAATCTCCTGATGTGGACTTGTGACGCCTGAAGTATTCAGGGTACATTCCAATACTTGGCAGTTTTTCTTGTCCATACCACATGAACCGAATTCTCCAAATCATGGGCAGATGAAACATTCTTGTTATAAATCGAAAGAACAAACTATGTGGTTAATTTAGAAGATATTGCAAAATGCTTGCAGATTAAGTGTTCTTCTAAGAAACTTTAAGTGTGCCTAAAGCATATAAATGCCAATGGCTTGCTGCAAGTGGTCATCTCTTAAGGTAATTCAATATCTCACAAAGACATGGATATTTGCGCAGGACTTTGTAATTTCTCCCCAGTGTTTCTTTTAGAGGAGGACTTTACTGTTGGTAAAACACTGGGATTTTAGAAGTATTTGCTATTTAAGTAAAGCCAAAAAAATAAACTGAGAAAAGTAAGTCTGGTAGGGACTGTAGTTCTATGACAAGGTTAAAATCACTGTGTGTTCATGGCAGAGTTCAAGATATGCTGCCTCCAAATATGGTACCTTGGGGGTCGTTCTCTTGTCTTCTACATTTCCAGGTAAAAACTGGTCATAAATGACTTCTTAGACCTACCCCTTGGGAACGAAGTCATAAGATCCATGTGATAGGTGTCGTGCCCTGTATCTGGAAGAGGGGAATGAAGACACAGAGATTTTAAGAAGATCTTAAACAAATAGACCTTGCCAGTTTCTCCTCAGTTTATTGCTATTACATTATGCTATCTTTTTGTCCAGTCGTACCTCTAGGTCACTGCCCTTTACTCAGTGAATCTACATATAAACATGCATTTATTTTCTTGGGCTTTTGGAACCTATGTAACATAAAACTGGTTATATGAATTTGTTGTGCTTTTCTCTTAATAATCTGCCTTTAGCTATAAGAGTTTTGGTCATCAACTTTGTAATAGTTAAGAAAAAATAGTACGTTTTTCTCCTTTACATTCCCTAAAAATTCGATCTATTGCACAAATTGAGTCAAATTTGAGAATAAAATGCAGAACTCAACAGACAAATCAGAGATTGAGAATGGAGCCATCATAGTCTATCAGCAATCCTGGAATCATCTGGATCTGGGAGAGGAAATCTTTTAAGCATATCACACATTTGTTCCATTCACCCTCTTAATAAATATTTATTGAAGAATTTCTAATATATAAAGGTAAGTACTGAGGAAATATGAAAGGGAATTAGCAGATGGCATTAGCCTATATCTTGTGGTTCAGTTGGATGAGATGAAGCTAGTATGTATATGTTATGGATTAAAAAATTGGTGGTCAACTTAACACCAACAGAATTAAATCACCATGGTGCTGAGCATAGATGTTCCACCTGAGGAAAGTTGCCAGCATAAATAGAGATGTGGAGAAGATGAGTGAGGCACTGTAGGTTTCTCTAAGTGTTGCTGTTTGAGTCATTGGTTCTCCTGGAGGAGCTCAGCATGACTAGCTTCCCAGGTGTGAGTTTGATCATTGTCATCAGAAGAGCTTGGGACCTTGTTGGTGAGAGTGGCTGTGGTTCACTTTGGGGCAGCTCTGGTCCTTACATCAAGCATCACTTCCTGGCTCTGGAGGGGAAATATGTGTTGCTTAATCTTCAAGACAAACTTGTCATGCTGGCTTTCTGTCATACACTCAGTTGGGCTTATTGTTGAAGGAGCTCGGGGCCTCCATGTCGCTGAGGATGGCTGTGGTGCTTTTCAGGACAGTCCTGGTCTTTATTATGAGCATAACTTCTCGACTCCAGTGTGGAACCCTCAACCTACCAGCACAGCTCCTTCACTCCACTGGCATAGACTTTCTAGCTTCCACTGCTGTCCTTCCAGCCTTCCCAGCACAGATCTGGTATGATCTTGTGAGCTCTAGACCTCCAGTTTGACTCGTGAGAGGCATTGTCCTGGGCTCTAGGTTTTCATCTGGACTCATGTAGGACATTGCTGTGGAATTCAGGCCCTTGGCTGAATGTGCTATGTCTTTAGTGTTGTGGACAGATTTCTGGCACTTTTTTTGTATTAACTTTGGGTGACCATCATAAAATAAAATAATATTATATGTATATTCTGTGTCTTGATTTTAATTGTGCCCCTCACAACACCTGACTACAATAGTATGCTATGATAAATGGTAAGTAGTATATAATGATATGCATTCAGCAACCTCTATAGTGGAGCAGGAAGTGTGGAGTAAAAGAGAAAATGTTAGAATGAAATATGATTTTTCAGGATCATGAATTTGACACATAGTAAGCTATATTGTGCTAATTAGATGGGCTTACCACTGTCACAGTGAAAGGCCCCCAGTGAAAAGCATAATGTATAGCTACGTGTCTTCCTGAGAAGCCCTTGTATTGCCAATTAGGTGCTGCAAGTCTTTGGGACTTGGTATCTGCAGTACACGTCAACACTTTGTGATGTTGCTTGGGCTGCATTAGGAACTGATCTGCTTAATGTACAGTGTAACTCCAGTTATAAAATTTTAAACAGGGTACAAATTTTATCTTTTTTTCTTTCATGGACACTCATAAAAATTCTCCCTGTGCTGTTAATGAAATTTCTAACTTGAATGAAGTATGTAATAAGCAGCACAGCCTGCCATGCAGATTCAGTTTTTATACCTACAAGAAAAGCACTTACAGTCCACATAGAGGCAATACTAACGTGCTAGTAAAGCCTGCAAACGCATTTGGATTATATTCAGAGCTCACACTGCTCCTTTACCTCTACCCAGTTATGTTTCATCATGAAGATGATGGTGGCAGTTGAAACTGGTGTTCTCTGGATGCTTGGCTGGGCTGGAAATCCAGGATGGCTTCCTAATTCACATGTCTGGTGTCTCCCTTTCGGTGCCTGAAACAGCTTGGTTGGTTGGGTGCTACGCTTTATCTGTGTAGTTTATTTAAATGGCTATTTGGAGTTTTCTTCCAGCCTGAAATTCTCAAAGTAGATTTCTGAACATAGTAACTGGCTTTCCCTAAAGCACACACTCTAGGAGACCAGGGGAGGAGCAGCATGGTGTTTTATGACCTATAAAACACCTATTGCTATGGATACCATGAGCCAGAGTGCATTGGTGGTGGTGAGGTGCCCATCTGTAGGGATTAATGACTCCATGTAGCATGTATACCTTACTATAATATGATGATTTCTGCCTCTCCTAGGATTTTTATTATACCTACATCAAACAGATTGTCAACAAGAATTATGAATCCACTTCCAATAGATAACCTAAAATAACAATTTTAACTTTTCATCAGCATTTACCCAGCAGTGTAATAAACTATTTAATTAATGAATATTAATATATTTGTTACATGCCAGAGCCTGTGCTGGATACTGGTAAATTCTGGTAGATAGATGGGTAGGCATAGTAGGTCACTGAACCTCGGCAGACTTCATTAGAGGTTATTTTGACCTAGTAGAAACATAACTCCCAACCTGTTAGTCACCAAATGTGCTGAGTTCATGGTCCCATGACATTCAGGAAGGAAGTCATGAACCAAAAGAAGATGTTAATAGAGTTTTATTGGGGAGAAGAATAGCTCTTGGATTTCTTGGCGAAGTCCAAATGGGGTGGCTGCCAAGGTCTTTTGGGAGGGGTAATTTATACAGCAAAGTCACAATGTGAGTATAACATGGATCAAACTACAATCAATCGATAGGATTACAAATATAGTCACTTAGCTAATAGTGATCCAGTAGGGAAATGAGTTATACCGCAAGGCTATATGAAAGAACAAAGGCCATCTTTGGGAAGGGATGGCTCCAGATGTTTTAGTCACCCACCTGGGCAACTGATATCTGCCTGGATTCACTGGACCAGATGGTACTAATTACAGAATAATTCCAACTTCCTGCCTATCCTCAGGGAGGCCTGCAGGCCTGGCCATTGCAACTTCATCCTGAGCCCTGACCTTTTGCAGCTGTGTCTCCAGCCGCACTTTTGTTGTCTGTATTTTTTGTGCTGATTTCCATGAGGGCACAGCCTCTCTCTGACTATTAATTTCTGTCGAATCCTATAATGGTTTTGACTTTTCCAAAGGCAGCAGAGTCAGGACCCTACACAATGTAATGCTACTGGGAACAGTTGCTGATATAAGGAACAAGACAAAAAGAAACCAACAACATTCGGATTATATTTTTATAAATAAGACTCAAGGGCTCAAGGGATGTGTGTGTGTGTGTGTGTGTGTGTGTGTGTGTGTGTGTGTGTGTAAGAGAGAGAGAGAGAGAATGTGCATTGTAATTTGACATTGAAAATTCGAAGTGGCTTTATTATATCTAGCTTTAAAAACATCACAATCACCTGGAGGGCTGGCTAAAACATCGCTAGAGTTTCAGATTTCCTATGCTTTGGGTGGGGCCAGAACATTTAGATTTCTACTGAATTCCCAAGTTAATACTGCTGGGAAGAAAGCTGCACTCCAAGAAACACTGCTAAATGGTGTTAAAACAAAGATAGAAGTTAAAGCAGATACGTGTTTTATTTTAAAACTATTACTAGTAGGGAATGACAGACTTCAGTGTAGAACTGAGTTCTGTTCCAAATATAATCAGACTAAGTTGGATTTGTTGGAATCAGAAGGCTGAAGGGGTATTTTCAAGGTGACGTCCTCTAGGGGAAGAAAGCAAAATGGGCCTGATGTCAGCAACAGCAGCAGGTAGGGTGTTCACTGGTAATATTGGCTGTTATCAAGCTTGCATTGTATACTGGCATGACCATGCAGCACATGCGTGGTTGTCTATGCTAAATCAAAGCTCTGTAGGCATATCTTGCCAAGTGCACGTGTGCCCAACTTCTGGGTCATGACCTCACGAACCCTCAAATGTCCTGGGCTTTGAATCAATCTGCAGTGACTCCCTGCAATAACCATGGAGTACACTGGTGAGAGGCCAGTGCTGCTAGCGGGAAGCTACTAAGTGCAGACTTGAGTTTGGGGGAATCTGGTTGAATGGCTTTAACCAGATTCTTGCTGAGGGTGAATTTTGGTGATGGTATTACCTAGAAGACTAAAACAGGATTTAAAAGGGCTTACCCAGGTTGATCTTACTGGGGATAGAGTTCAGGTGAGCCAGGCTAGAGTTTGGTCAAGCCAAGAATCTTTGTCAATGGTTATCCATGGTGTAGAACAGCATTTAAAAGCATAGATTCCATCAGACAAGACCTGAACTGGGTCTTAGACATGTTATTTTAATCTTTGTAGTTTAGTTTTCCAATATTTATTATGTATATTATTAATTAGTAGTACCTATTTTATTGGAATGTTATGTGGATTAAACAATACATATCAGGAGTTTAATAGATAATAATTATAATCCTACCAGAGACACAGTCACGTGTTCACATGTATCTGAGGGATTATGCTTTGCATTAGGGAGCATTTCTTTGTTTTGCTGGCTTGGATTTCTTGTAGTAACCTTCCATTATGCATAGCTCTGAGCCTTTCTCTCCCATTTTCACAGGGGAAGAAATACAATTTTCTGAATATTTTGTGTCTTGTAAACAGTATAGAAAATCTAGCAATTAAGGATTTAAAAAGTCTACAGACTCCAAGATAATTCTCACTGTTTTCAGGTTAAATGCCTCTTGGGGTTAGTATTAAGGAGAATTAGGTTCGCATTAGTTGAGCTTTGCAGGATGCCCCAGTAATGCCTCAGAAATCAACACATAATTGTAAAATTGGGATGTTTAAGCTGCAGAGTATATATATATATATATTTCTTCCTCTCTGTGAGCTATCGCAATTTAAAAAATGGGTGCATCCGGGTGAAAATAAAGTTCCTATTCACTGACCAAACTGTGGTAAAAATGCAGAACAATAGTTCAAAGCAGTAGCAACAACAACCAAAACACGAATAATAAATAAATCACAGCATGTTTCTTGACTACCCAGAAACGTCACAACCCTTATGAGAAACAAGGGTTTTCTTTTCCAGTTACATGGTCCTTGTGGGGCTGCTACAAGAAAACACGATGGAAATATGATCTTTCTCTCCTTATTCACAGTGTCATTGCTTTAACTATCGGGCTGCACCAGTGTTTCTTCGTGCCTCAGTTTGCTTGTCTGTACTAGATTAGCTTGTCTGTACTAGTTTATCAGCATGTTTGTAGAACAGCAGTAAGTGAGATCCTTAATAGAAAAAGTGGTTATAGTCAAAGAATAAGTTCTGGAAACTGCAAGCCTACCTCTTTGGGTGAAAACACATGTTAGCATTTGACAGACTCCGAAAATTCCTTTTCTGAGGAAGTTAGTGTTTTCTAAACATGCATATTTAATAGCCACTGGATTTCAAGACCTACTCTTTTCTGAGCCTTGCTGTTCTAAGATAGGCTTTCCTCTCACTTAGTACCCCATAGAAGTTCCTGAGCTGTCAATCAAGTACTCTTTTTCTTGCAAAATGATCCTTCATGTTGAGGCAACATAAAGGTATTCCAAGATAGGGAAAAATGGAAGAATGTTCCTGTTAACATATCTGTGCTGTAAGATAATCCTTTAGGCTGAAACAAATAACACCAGATGTTAACTGATATATAAAAAAAAGAATAGAAGAGTAGAGAAATGACAAATCTGTGTATAAGGTCCCTCTATGTCTCATTCATATGTGTGTGTAATAATTTATTTTGTCTTATTTTCTTAAAAAGTACCCATGAGATTGTCTGAAGCAATGGTTATAACACTGTATTACTATGTTTACAGCATATATAGATATAATACATCTGACAACAGTAGTACAGTGGGAAATGGAGCTGTATCTTACACAAATGAAGTCAGCATTAATCTGATTGTGTAAAATTCAAGACATATATTATAATTCCTGGTGTAAACCATTCTGAAAATTAACTCAAATAACACCTAACACTTCAACGAAGTGACTGAAATGGATTAATGAAAAGTAATGATTTAACTCAAAAGAAAGCTGTAAGAAAAAACAGTAGAATGACAAAAATTGAATGAGGAAACAAAATGAGAAATAATATCAGTCATATTAATAATTACATTAAACATGAACATGATAAAGATTTGAACTAAAAGTCACTTTATCAGACTAAATTTTAAAAAGCAAGACACAGGAATCTGTTTTGTTTGACATAGTTTATTTTCAAAGATAGACAAATTGAAAGCTAAAGGATGAACACACAGTGTCAAAAGAGTAACCGGAGGAGATTTGAAGCATAAAAGATGATAGAAAAATTTTATTTAAAAATCTGTTTAAAATATTAGAAAACACTTTATTTGCAAACACTTGAACATTTTATTGAAAATGTAGATCTCTAAAATGCTCAGGAAGATAATATTTTTTAAGAATTCTCATGGAGATTGTAGAAATCAAACTGTCAGGATTCTACTCATCTACACAAATTCTTTCATCCTGTAGACAAGAAATTAAATTTGCTAGAGATTGTCTAACTTATCCAAAATATAAGTTTATGGCAAAGGCAATCTTATAAATCTTCTGTTTTTAAGGCCTATTATATGTCTTGCTCATTTTAAAGGGGCCATAGAGTCATAATTAAGTTCATGAATTGTGAAACTATGTTGCAGAAGTCCTAGCTGCAGACATTGTCAGCTGTATAACTTGAGGAGTTTCCTTAACCTTTTTATTCCTCATTGACTTCGCTGTCATATAGGGGAAATAATGGCATCTGCACCTAAGAAATTTTGTGATCTTACACGACGAGTAGAATACTTAGAAAGATAACTGGTAAATGAAAAGTCTTCCATAAATGTGAGTTATGTGCATCAGGGCTTTGGAATATTCAAGTAACTGTGCTCCAGATAAATTGTTCTTACATCTGCCAACGTGTTGCCAAGATGCAGGCACAGATTTCAGAGCTCCTGACTCAGATGTTTAATCCACATCTGGACACCAAGCTATTTCAGCAGTCAGCATTAGAGAGATTGAGTTGCAGAGAGGCAGCACTGAAGAGAAAACCTTGCTAACAAGATAATACATGCTGAACTCAGCAGCTCTAGCTGTTACTGCTGATCCAGAGGAGACAGTGCAGACTGCGAGACAGGGGACCCTTAGGAAGTCAGCGTGATGTGCAGAATTTATTGCTTGCTGGAAGACCAAAAGGGGAACACAAGGTCAGCAGGAAAGCCAGATGAAAACTCACTAACCCCAGAGACTGTCTTTGTAAAGGTCAGCCTTGTATTCTGGCCTTGGCTGCCCCTTTTTTCCCCAGACTCAGGCACCTGGCTCACAGTCCCCAGACACAGCCACCCTGTCTGGCCACTGTGTCCTTGGTCACTGTGTGTTTGCTTGATTGGCCTAGAATGCTTCCCATGCCCTTCGTGCTTTTCCTCTCCCAGGCTTCATAGACTGGTAGATACAGTGTGACTCATGCAAGTCAGGACAATCCTGAACCCAGGGTTGTACATTTAAGGTACAAATTCAGACAACTGTAGAATGCAGTGTGAAAGAGTATCCTTTTCACACTGTTTCTACAACCTAGCAAGGCACAAGTATCTGTGGGTACAGGACAGCATAGCTACCTACCAGCCACCACCAGAAGAATGGCTTGATGAGTTGTAATTAGCGGTATAAGTAAAGGGTCAAAGGCAATAACAAAAATGCAGTTTAGAAGGGAGAATGTGGTGCACATTATGTGTGAAGAACATTGTGTCTTCTAGAAAAGCAAATCAGAAGGGCATTGGAAGGGCAGCAATGGGCCAGATAACAGAAGAGCTTAAATGATGGAAGTCTTGCCAAGGAGTTTGGATATTCTTTGAACATCTTTGGAAGGAATTGTGAAATTTGAGGCCCATGTTTCAGAAAGAAGCTTTGACAGAAATATGGAGATGGACAAATTAACCCATTTCCCACTTGGGAAAAAAATTGTGGCTTGCTGCTAGGATTCTTTCAATTTGACATAGGCACATTGAGATCAAAGGAAGTTTGACTTTTAGGTGAAAATAAAACATATAAACTGTTCTTGGGCATCTTAGTTACTTTTTTCATTGCTGAGACAAAATACCCAATATCCAAGGTTAAGGGAGGAATGGTTTATTTCAGCTCACAGCTCATGGAGGTTTCAGTTTATGGGGGCCTGCCTCCAAGGCAGGGTGGTATAGCAGGGGGGCATCACAAGGGACAAACAGTTCATGGCAGGCAGAAGGTACCAAGAAGTGAAGCAGCAGCCTCAGTGCCAGGCCTGGCTTCTCAGCTCATCAGGTTGCCCCTCCGCCACATCCAGGTGAGGCATCTTCAATCCAACCTTCACGCCAGCCTCACACACTTAGTTCCAGCACTCAGCTACTTCTGAAAAACTCCACTTATGACCACAACAGGCTTTGGCGTGACATCCAGACACACAAGTTGTATCAATGGGTTGTTGATGTACCGGAGTGATACAAAATAATAACAGCGAGATACTTTGAGGCAGACGTCAGGCATAAGGTAAGGATTTGAATCTACAGGTCGTCTCTGAGTAACACTGCAGGTGACTGTTCGTGGGCCAAGCATGAAGTGAGATGAAAATGGGGTGAGAATGAAGCAGTAATTTATTTAGGGGAGCTATTGAAATGCATCAACAGAAGGGAAAAGAGGAAATAAACTAACAGGAAACAATCTGAGAGATACCCTGTGCACTTGAGTGTTCCCTGAGCCCTAACAAGACCTGTGAGATGAGGGAGTGTGCCATACAGATGACTCAGATCAGTAGGTTAGTGCCTGCACAGACAGTGCTGCCCCGATTCTGAGTGTATGTTTATGTTAGAAGTGGAGTAAGTACCAGGACTGAATGCAGATGTGTCACACTGAACTTTAGCTTATTTATTCAAATATATTTATAGAGAACTTGCTAGGTCTTGGAGACTTAACTAAAGGGAACACAGCAGTGAATAAGACTAACTAAAACAACTGCCTTCATGGAGCTCCCCATAGTGAGGGTCTGGGAACTCAGAGAAATGACTGGATTCATTCAGGCGCTCAAGAGAATGAATGGCAGATCCAAAGGAGAACAGCTTAGAGACAGCTGGCTTAGGAGGACGTGTCTGTGTTTGAAGCAGTATTACTGTGTGAGGTGAAAGGTGCTGTTTAACAGCAGTGTTCAGTTTGGTAGGAGTGCTCAGGCTAATATAAATAAAAAGATAAATCAACTTTAGCATCAAGAAGCTGTTGACAACCTATACTGCAAAGCTCATAGATAGCTCTAGAATTCAAGAGGTTTAATGCTCTCTACCTGGGGAACCCATGTAGCACAATTTTTGTGTAACACAGACAGATTGGGGGCAGAGAAGTGATTATGCGGTGTCAGAACTTAAAGCTGGGCTGAATGAGGGATGGCTAGATAAGCATAGCGGTCTTCATCCAGTTCCCTCTGGTGTAACTGCAGAGGGACAACTGTTAGCATTTGAGGGAAGTTACAAGGAGGATTTCCATTGTAATATATTAGATATCTCCTGCACAGCCTTAGATATTAGCCTCAGTGTCAGTGATATATTAGAGTTCGCCAGAGAAACATCCAATAGGAAGTATAATATAGGAAAATGAATTACAGAGAAATTACTCTCATAGTTATGGGGACCACCAAGTTCAACATCTGCTTGGAGTCTTAGCAAACTAGAGAATTAGTGGCTGTGTTCCAGTTCAAAGGTTTGTAGTCTCAAGAACCAGCTATGACTGATGTTTCCATTCATGTGTGTGTGGGGTGATCCTGGTTTGAAGGTAGAAGCATTCTTTTTCACTCAGGTTTTTCATCTCAGCCCTTTCACTGATTAGATTAGGAAGAACAAGCTGCCTTACTCAGTCTGCTGATTATGTTATTATCATTATAAACACTTTCAAAGAGACACTTCAAAGCGTTCATCACACGAAGAATTATTTTCCTTTGACCTCAAACTCTGGCCACAGTAGGTAGTTGGTCAAAGGCTCAGGACAAACAAGTTACAGATTCTTGAAAATAAAGTGTCATAGTGTTCCAAAATCTCCTGTTCCCTACAGCGTATGGAGTGAGCCCAGACCATTACTCTACGATTGGTCAAAATCAGAAACAGGCACCACATTTCACCATTGGTTTCTAAGGCACTTCTCAAACCAGAAGTTCCAGCAGAAGGCCTACTCGCATCCATTCAAATTTCCTACTGTTTCTTCTTATGGCCCAGTCCCAGCCAACAGAGAAGAAAATAAAATGTGAGCATTTACGATGTATTTTTAATCAGAAGACTTTTATACGATCCAGGGCACTGTAGAACTCCAGGCTCCAACAGTGCCCTACTTTCCACTTAATCTTCCTTTCCCTGCTTCTTGTCAGCTGTGCATGCAGATGCTGAAATCTGGTTTGTTTATCATGGGGCCAGGAAGATTTATGGCTGGCTGGGTGCGTGTGCGGCTGCCTTCCGCTCTCTTGGCACAGCTCCTGAGCCGCACAGCGCGGGAGACACTTACCCACGCTTCGTGGAGGAGTCAGCCCCACATGTTCCCTGTAGTTCTCATCTGCTTATTTTCCAGCTTCTGCTTTGGTTGAAGTTAAGGTAATTACAAAGTTATTATTTGTCATTTCCATTATCTTCGGGGTCAGAAAGACATCTGTTGAAAGTGAGTATCATCTCTCATTAATGACAACTGGTGGTCAGCCTCTGTGTGGAATTAGAAAATGAGAGAAGGGGCTGGGGTCCCTGCAGGTCACCCATGACTCTGTGTGTGTGTGTGTGTGTGTGTGTGTGTGTGTGTGTGTGTGTGTGTGTTTGCATTCACGCATGAGTGCTTGCAAAAGAAACCAGCCCTGCAGTGGAGATGTCTGTGCCTTACTGCGACATCAGCAATGATGAACTGTAAAGATACACAAAAATGCTTCTGTCTGCTGTAGCCTCAGACTTTTTGACTCACTCATGTGGAGAACACTAATGGAGTCAGATGAACTATTCCAAGTTTCCCTCATGCTGGGCTGTTTATTTTCTTCACTATCCTTCTGCACATAGTTCTCTTTCCAGAGTGGAAGGAGAAGATGGTCTGGAGTTGAAATGCTGTTTTATTCATGAAGAAATCTAAGTTATGACTATGATCTCCATTGGATTTTAGAATAAAGTCTGACTAATGGGTTGATTCTGGAGTCAAGCAGGACATATTTTAGATTTGTTGGTCTTGTGGTCTCTGTTGTAACTGTTCAGCTCTGTCTTTGGAGCCCCACAACACTCTTGGACAATGTGAAAAAACAACAAGACAAAACTCAACTGTGGCTGCATTGCACTAAAACTTAATTTTTTTAAAAAAGGAAGTGGGTCAGTTTTGGCTCACAGGCCAGTTTGCCAGCCCTGGCTTTCATTGATGGGGAACTAAAAGCTTGATCTCAAACAAATAGGTCATACAGTAGAAGCTTGGGATGGGATTATGGGGCCAGAAGAGAGAAAAAACAAAAACACTATGTCAAATGCTACGGCTTCCTAGGCATCAGACATATCTCTGTGCACCAAACTACCTCCGAAAGACATATTTATCCAGCGTCCTTACCTGAAACTTACATTACTGATGCAGACAGACCAACCTTTCTCTAAGATTATGTTCTTTAAATCTGATTGTGTTTTATATCCTTCAAGGAAATGAAATTTTTGTGTATACCTTTCTCTTAGAGCCATGAAAATATGGGTGATACACAAATTTGGGTGACGTACAGATTCTCTAGAGCTGCACCTTCAGTTAGTTCCTTGGAATGCAACTCATTTAAGCCTTAACCATGGAGTCTTATTGTTTCAGATCACATTATTTACCAAAAGAAAAGTAAGCGATCCCAAGGTGTGCTCATAGCCTCCTCCTTTGTTAGGTGGGAAGAATTTCACCTAATCCTCAAAAAGGGAAAGGAAATCTTTGCAGATTAGTGAAGTTATTCCAGATGTCAGTTCAGGAATGATGATATGCCAACCCAGAGACCAGAGCTTAGCCTTCAGAGTACTCAGCAAGACTTAGAATGCGGGCAGTTGACTTCCTGAGTTTCCCAGATGCCTTTACCTCGTTCTCACAGGTTTATTTACATTTGATTAGTCTGAAGGATCCTATTCCATTCTTTTGGGTCTGTTCTACCACAGGGACTCTTAAAATGAATAAGAAACCAGGTCTTCCTTAAGCCTCACAGTGAAATTAAACTAAAAACAAAGATGTTTACTTAAGCTTCAGAAATAGGCAAAAGTAAGAAAAATGTTAAAATTTTCTAAAACTTAAGAAGTTAGTCATGGACCAATTTTAGTTTGTGTATGTTTTTTTTTGTTTTTACTGAGAAACTATTTCTAAGAAACTTTTTCTCTCTCTGAGATCATAAAGTTAAGCCTTGAGAGATGTTTAGTAGGATATCTATTACACAAATACCAGCAAACAATAAGCTTCTGTTAGTTCCACCAGCTAGTTCGGGTACATACATGGTTGAATATTTACATGGACCAGCAGAAAAGTTTCTTAAATGTCCTAATGAACCCTTGCTGTTGTCTGAACTCAGCCACTCTTTACAAAAGTAGAGGACAGAGGATTAGAAAACCAGTAATGATGGTTGTCCTTTTGAGACTCGGAAGAAATTGCTTTCTAAAAGATATAAATGTGTTATATTTATAAAGATTAGGAAAAATGTGTATTTGGGGGATGGAAAATCCTTTAATAAATTCCTTGAAGGCATTGTCTTTAACTTCAATTAGCTTTGTATAGGATAGATGAATAAAAATGAGCCAATATTAAAAACTTTTACTTATAAATCTGAATATAGTTCTTCATATAGTGTTCTGATAAGCTGCACACAAAGATAGATACTGGTGATCTATTATAAATGTGAGTATAAATGTGATTCTTATACTGTGAGAGATTTTTGCATGCATTAGACATCTTGTACTAGATGGCAGTTGATTGAATGCTATAGGACCAGTAACTAGTGTAAAGATTCTACATTGGCATGAGTGGTAGCACTATATAAAATTATTGATTTAAAATAAAATTTAAGACAATAAAAAGATGGGGAAATCCTGATACTTTGGAATTTGAGCAATTTGCATAAATTTCAACATTAAATCAAATTCTTTCATATCAAAAATTTTAAAATAGTTTAAGTAATTGCTTTTAAGAATGTACTGTTTAAAACATAATCCATTTTTAAAGAAAAATAAATAAAATGAGCAATTAAGTCTGTGTTCAGTACTGGAAATTATCTGTATTACCAGCTACTAAGAATATTCAAGAAAATCTTAATCTCAGAAATATCTCACTGTTTCTTTGTTTGTGGCATAAATAAGATGCTTCATCCAGTCTTGGACTCAGTATTGGTTTACAGTATCCATTCGGAAAAGTGCAAAGATATTGACTAACACTCAAAAAAATGACTATAATATTTCTAGCATGGAATTTGCATTGTTGACCAATTATACGGTAAATACTTTAAACAATTTCTTGTGGGAACATCAAAAACCCAATATTACAGGGATTGACTAAGAATTTGTTAACCAATAATTGTTTGCTTAATGCTTGGTGTGTATGCAATATAGTTTTGGAAGGTGAGTTGGACATCTCTATCGACACAAGTTGGGACTTCATTATTTTGGTATCATCCATAAAGGATGATACTAAAGGAACAATCTTAGTAATAACTTACAGCATTAATAAGTGTTAATAGCTATTTACCACTGCAGGCATCTATGGGGCACGTATGTATAGGTAAAAAATAAATGAGACATGATAGTAGAATGCATACTTGTAAAATACAAAATTAGGCTACAAATAATTGTAGTGTGTTTACTACACTTGCCCTCTGACCCCAAAGAATTTTTTGTTTTAAAAATGTTTATACACTGATTTATCAAAAAATCACACACATGTCTATTGCCAAAGGAAAATGTGTTGTTTCCCCCTAAAAAGGAAAAATGTGCATTGCTTTTGTTATCTTACAGTAGTTTTCACATTTCCAACCACAGGAGTCATTTTTCACTTTTCTAGCTGTGCATTCTGGTATCCAGGTTCTGGGTCTGTGTGGCTTTAAAGATGCACATCTAAAAGGAGTATGACAAATTTGCAAAGATCTTGGAAATGATAAGCTTTGTATACAATAAATTATATCGCAGATCTCCTGAGCATGAAAGGACACCATTGATACTTTGTGTTTAACCTAAACCTTGTCCTGTTTGAGGAGATGGCACTTCGCTGTTTCTTTTGTCATTATCCCAGCAACTGTACTCCTGCCTTTCATCTCTTCCATGGCAAGGCTTCAAAGTCCTGCATGAATACAAGTGTGTGTAACTGCAGGACACACTGACTGTTTAGAGTCTGGGAACAAAGGCTTATTTTCTCATTTATATGCCCACAGAGGTTGTGTGCCCTGGAATGCAAGAGGAAAAATAGCAATACTTACACTCAAGGTTAACTTTGCTACTGGACACTGCTGGACGTTGAACGAATCCTTTCGCTTCTTTGACTTTCTGTTATGCAGTTTATAAAGTGACAGAGTTGCCAGCATATGGGTCCTGGTTTCCAATATTATTTTCCAATGCAGAATTCAGGATCAGACAGAAAACTGGCTGATTCAAGGACCGAGGCAAGGAACATACCCAAAGATCCTACAAGTCTTGTGGTGCCTCGAGAAAGCAAAAGCCTAAAGAAAATTTTATAGGACAGAGAAGCTGCCTGACAGAGCTCCTAATGGCTAAAGTTACTACCTTTAAACCAAACAAAACCAAACCAAAAAAGGCATTGCAGTATAATAAACAGCCTAATTCAAACCACAGAATACTTAAACCATGAGTTTATATTGACAAATAATTAAGTGAATGAATAAATACGATAGGAAATATGGTTTAAATCTTCCATACAGAGGGATTCCAAGTAATTTGTATGGAATGAATTCTTCCTCTGTCACGAAAGTGATTACAGTACACTCCTTAAAGGTGAGCTGTACCTTGGGGCTTGTTCACATGCCGCACAGTATGAAATGTGGGACAAAGAATCAGCAGAGAAATCAGCAAACACTGCTATCAATGTATTATTAAGTCTGAGATTGTCAGGTGGCACATACCTTGGATATGATGTAATAAAAAACAGAATTTACCTTTGCTGCTGTATGGGAGGAAAAACAATTTCCTCCCTTCACGTTCATAAGTTCCTAATGAGGACTTCCTGTAAGAAAAGATAGATTAACAAGAGAAAAACAAGTTGAAGAACATGTGTACCTTCTGAATGTGTAAGAGATAGGAAGAGAATGAATAAATCTGTGGAATGGATTTCAAAGAGTTGTTTTGGGATTCGGATTTAAATACCATTATTCTCTGGAAGGGTATGAGAGAAGCCCATTAAGCCAGCACAAGTGCAAGGTCTGTTCTGCAGGTTTAAGTGCAGGTTGCCGCCGTTGGTGAATCTCTGGGGACTGCCTCTCCTTCTCTTCCTGCTGCAAAAAAGAAGAAAATCTTATCAGTGAAGGTTTTGTTTTATTTTTTGTATCTATTAGTACCTGTTCACAGTACATATTGATTGCATTCATTGTGGGGAGATGGGCCATGTAGATGATACACATAAATGTTTTTACATCCCCTTCAATCCTCTAAAATATCACAGTTTCTCCTACATGAGGAATCCAGAGTATAAATAGAGAGCAAAACAAAAATAAATAATAGGAAATAAGGAGATCTTTTATAAATGAGAAGGAAATGAAGAGTTGGGTGGCATAAGATAGGAGATAGGGCATGGGTTAGAGAAGAGAGGCGTGGCTGATCCTAGAATCAGCTGGTTCTCAGCACCAGCTGTCAGGTTGCTGTATGCAAAACTTTTGGTAGGTTCTCATGAGGTGTGAATGGCACAGAAGGACACAAGACACCATGACAAACTCAGTAATATGGCTTTCCTCATGGTAACCCACTCTGTGTTCCTCGGGGCATACTTTTTCCTTCTTTTATTGGGCACAAGTTTCTTCTGCAGAGCCAGGTCCTCCCTTACCCTCATTTTTACTGTGTCAAATAAGCTTGGTCACCATTTTTACTTGTCTTGTTCAATTCATTGTGAAAAGAAGAACGTAGAAACCACCAGTAGAAGGACTGTCCAGCACTTCCAAACCTGGAAACATCAGTTGGTATAGCCAGCCAGGCAATACCTGCCAAGGCCTGATAGGCACACATTTTTGTTTTTCTCTAAAACATTAAGAAGTCTTTTGTCTTTTCCTTCCATCTCTCCCCTAGCTAGGAAACACCGGGGATTCTGTTTATGGCATGTAGAGCATTATTTGCTAGTCTTCTGGCCAACAGGCATGGGAGAAGGAAATGCAAGGCTTATCTTTTTGTTCCAGCCACAACAGACTTTATTTTTTCCATGTTATGGTTTGTTTGCTTATTCATTTGCCACCTTTTCAGGAATTAGCCTGGTTTCCACTCACACCAGTTTATAACTGGTTCGTATTTCTCAGTTTGTGTCTTGGCCAGGAGGGCTACCATGTTGCCTGGCCTTGTAGCCGGCTGCCATGCTGTCACTTGCACAGGGATAGGCACAGGTATTACAGTATTCTGGTGAAATAGAGAAGCAAAAAGTACAAAATGAACAGGTTTATTGAGTTGAGGACATGGAAAGGAGCACAGAAACCATGACAGCTGGGCTGTCTCCTTCGATGATACAGAGGGGCAGAGGGTTATATGACCTCTGATTGGAAGTGGTGGCGGATATTGATGACATGTGAGGAACCGATTGGAATTCTCTGTGCATGCAAACAGGAAGGGGAGTTGTGATTAGGGCTGAAGAAGAAGCAGGAAGTGATAAACATTCTCACTCTGGCCTTCTGCCACATTAGACCATCACCATAATTGTACAGTAATTTATACTAGGGCAAGAACCTTTCAATGGGCTTACTACAAATGTGCCATCTTTTTTCTCTCCTGCTGATTTTATATGCTAAGCTTTTGATTTGGAGGAATATGGGGTTTTGAAAAACAACAAAAAAAGGTATCTCTTTTCTTTTAAATTACTTTAACTGGCACAGCGGCTTTTCCTACACCAAAAAGAAAAATTTTTGTACATTAAAAAAATTCCCAAGGGCATAGACAGCAGCTGGGAGGTCTCTTCCCAGGTGGCACAGGAGGCCTTTACTCAGGTAGTGGGTGGAACCCTCCTAGACTGCGAGTGGGGTCCCTCAGGCTATCATGGGCTCAGCCAGGGAGCACCTGGCACCCAAAGTACCCTGAAGCACTGCCCGCTGGTGTGCTGAGCATGGCTGGCCAGAAGCTGCCCACATGCACCCAAGCACTGGCCAGCTTCAGCTGTCTCAACTTCTGTCTGAAATCTTACCTGAGCTGTCACTTCCTGGCTGTATTTTTTCCTGTTTTAAGTGCAGGGAATTAAAAAACCTATGCCTGATGGCCTGAGAACAACAAATGAATAGTGCATAAAATTTATTCAGCTAACTACGACTATAGAAAAGCAGTGCCATTCTCAGTCTCAGAAAAAAAATCAGAATTTTCATCTCTATTGCTTTAATCAAAGTACTAAAGACTTTTTACTATTGAAATAAATTCATGACATCATTTTCCCAGGTGTCTTCATTCTGAAAGTTGAGTCATCAACAGGCCCAACTAGGTAACTCAGGGAACTTCACTTAGGGAGAAGGTCTGTCCTTATCTCATGAAGTCAAGTGGTTTAACGTGCTTTTCCCTGAGGAGTTAATGGGCCCCAAATAAGGAGACAAACATTTTCACGGGACTTTCTTCTGTGTGTCTGTGAAGGATGCTGGCCTCACTCTAAAGCTTCAGCAGACTTCTTTCTAGTCTATGGTAGGATCTCATAGTGCTTTGTGGGGCCCTCAGGTCTTCTGCACCATCTTAAGGAGTCAAGTTGTCTCTTCTGTACAGGCCCCAAGATGAACCAATTGGAAACCTCTTGGATCTTTGCCACCATATGGATTTCACTTTTTGCCACTAGGCCTTGCTGATGGGAAAGATTTGATCCTGACTCTAAAACCATAACAGCTTATCTACTATTACAGTACGGTTTGGGTTCAGTATGAACTTGGAAGTGGCAAGAAATGGATACGGGATGGTACTTTAAGATGATTCTCCAGTTACAAAATTTCTGCTCAAAATGTACAAGTGGAATCAAATTCCTTATGTGCAGGCTTTTGTGACTCTTTATCAAAGGGAATGCTCAGGGACTATGATACTTTAAAGTGGCCCCACAGGAGGAGAAAAATATTATGAATGATGGTTGTCTCTCAAGAAGGATGTGTCTCTCTGACCTATTTGAGTCAACCTTCACCTGATAGTTTCCAGGCTAGCAAAGCAGGTTGGTGCCCTCCACATAACAGAAACTCCATTAAAGCCTCATGTCCCAGAGGAGCCCAGTGTTTCTTGGCTCCCTCATCAGGCTTCCCAGACAGCCTTGCGCCCCATGGGTGCATGTACAGCTTTAAACCCATAGGTTGAACCTGAAATGTTGCCTCTTGCTGTTCTAGTTTATGACTTACCATCCCCCTTGAGGAGGACCCCGGGGTGGAAGGGAATATTGGAGTCCAAGCCTGCTTTCAGAAGCAGATGTCTAGCAACGAAAGGAAAGACTAGGCCAATTGTCAGAGGACCCTTGTAAGTTTGCAGATGGGTTTCAAACTTTGATCCTTGCTTTTAATTTATCATGATATGGTGGCCAATTCACCTTGGCTGCTTGTTACATTCTACATGAAAGACGAAGAATCCTACAAGAAGTTGGGAATTATGCAATGAGCAATATGCATTGAAAATGGAAGGAAACCACCCTGAAGAGGCTACTTTCCCTGCACCAGGACCAAAGCGAGGCTGTAATATTAATCATGGACTAGAAATGCTGTCTAGTACGCCAGCTGCTCTTGCTATGGGATGAAAAGGTGCATTAATGTCTGTTAACCATGATAAAGTGAACAGGGTCACACAGAGCAGAGAGGAAAATATGTCTTCATAAGCAATTAGTAGAACTATTTCACAGACATACTAATACAGGTCCATCTTCCAGGGAGGGAGAAGTCTTAGTGGAACATCATTTCATCTGTAAATCAGCCCCAGATGTTTGGTGTAAAACGAAAATTTCAGATGGAGCCACAGAGGCCTATAAATTTCTGCATGCTGCCTTTTCTGTGTCCAACAGTTGAGATCAAGAGGAGGACAAAAGGGGCTGAGGATTTAGCTCAGCGGCATAAGCACCTGCCTTGCAAGCAGGAGGTCGTGAGTTCGATCCCCAGTACAGATAAAAATGAAAAAGACAAAAAAAAAAAAAAAAAAAAAAGAGAGAAAGACTAAGACTGTAGCTGTTGCAGTTGATAATTCTTTAAATCTCCTATGTTTAAAGGAAATTCTGAGAGACAACTGGGGAGAGAGTTCCCGTTCCAAATACCAGAGGACTGGACACTGGGCAGATGATTGCTCCAGCCCTCAGTGTGGGCCCTTCTCTGAAAAGGATGAGGGCAACCTGCAGTGCCCCTGTCCATAGACATCGCCATCTCCTCTGAGGACCCCTGGATGGTCATAGACATCATGAGTGAACCAGTTCAACTGCTATTGGTGCACACTGGCTTCCTTCTGGGTTGATTTCCTTCTCTGGAAAACTCTGCAGCTCCATAGCCATAGATGAGGGTGACGGGGAGCCCTAATTGAAGATCCTTTACTCCTTCTCTGACATGTTTCTTTGAAGGCCAAATGATTAACCATGAGTTTTAAATTGTTCTACTGTGTCCTCCTCCATTCCTGGGAAGAGATTTACTAGCAAAACTGGGGTCAATTCTCAAATTCTGGCTAAGGTCAAAATCGATTTTGTTCGTTGGGACTGTACCAGTTTTTCCTGACCAAATTAGTGAACAAGTGCATCCTGCTGTGTGGCATAATGGAGTACCTGGAAGGGCAAATTTAACTACGCCAATAGTTAGAAGACTGGAAGATGCCAGACAGTTTTCCCACTGAAAGTAGTATCTAGTCAAAGAAGAGGCACACAAAGCCTCCAGCCTCTCATAGACAAGTTTCTCAGTCGGTCCCTTTGCAGTATTCCCCTTGTTTCTGTAGTGAAGCCCTTGGGAGAATATATCATGGCACAAGACCTCTGCCTCATTAATGACAGTGTCAGATCCATATCAATTCTTTCCCATATCCCAGGGCATAGTAAGTTCTTACTCTCTGATTTAAAAGTTGCAGTTTTTCCATCCTCCTACATTCAGACTTCAGCGTATGTTTGCAATTGAATCAGAAAATCCCATTACAAGAGAAAAGCAGGGATTTAGAGATAGGCTTCACTTTTTTGCTCAGTACTAGAGAAAAACTTGAGGAACCTAAGGATTAAATAGGGAACCATCCTAAAGTATATAGATATATTCTAGTTTGGAGCCCAGCTCAGAGTTATCTAACTATAATGCTGTACTCTCAACTTTCTAGCTAAGAAAGGATATAAAGTATCCAAAGAAAAGACTCAAGTATCCCTCCAGAAAGTACAGTGTCTGGCATATGTTCTCACACCTGAGAACCAGATCCATACTATCTCTGATCTCGGGCTTCCTGCCACCAAACAACTTCACTCCTTCCTGATGGTAGCTAGTTTTTGTAGGATCTTGCTACCTAATTTTGAATTACTCTCAAAGCATTTGTATGTGGTTGTCAAAGGCCATGAGTGTATGTCCCTGGAATGAACAAAAGTGACTGACAATGCCTCTAGAGAAATAAAATATGCCGTGACTCAAGCTCTAGCCCTGGGAATACCTGACTTCAGAAAACCTTTCTTTATCTATGTATCAGAAAAGATGAATCACTTTGGGAGTCTTGATTCAATGACTAGGACAAGAACCATGCCCAGCAGCATACTTTTCAAAAAACTTAGATGGAGTGGCTGCTGCATGGCCATCCTGCCTGAGAGCAGTATCAGCTACAGCTACACTAACAGAGGAAGGAACAAAGTTAACTTTGGGACAGAGACTGAAGTCCTAACTCCTCGTCAGGTCAGAGCAATTTTAGGGACAAAATATTACATGTAGTTCCAGGGTTATGGCTCACTAAGCATAAGGCCACACTCTTAGACATCCCAACATTATTATAAAAACTTGCTCTTTGTTAACCCTGCTTCTTTTATTGTCTACAGGCCTAGAAGTTAGCCACACTTAGGAACAAGTCATCTCCCAGGCCTAGGCAAGCAGGCAGGGCATCAGTGACCTGCTCCACCAAAACCCTGAGGACATGTGGCTCAGAATGGAAGAACTTTTAGAAAGACATCAAAAGGCAGGTCATACAGTTGTCAGTTCACAACAGGTCACTGAAGCTAAACCTCTTCCCCCAGAGACCTCCGCTCCAAAGGCCGAGCTAATAGCTCTACCTGGGCATTGATATTAGGAAAAAGCAGGGAGTTAAATACCTATGCAGACTCTAAGTATGCCTTTCAGCTGTTTTCTTTTTGATAACCCACCGTATGTTCCTCAGGCTGTACATATTTTCCTTCTTTTACTCAGTGTAAGCTCATCCTGCAAAGCCAGTTTCCCCTTTACTGTCTAGGTTTACATTTTCAAGTAAACTTTCTCACCATCTCTGCTTGTTTTGTTCAATTCATTGTTTGAAAAGAGAAGAACCTAGAAACTACCTCAAAAAGGAGCCTCCAGCATTCCAAAACCCAGTAGTAGAAAGACTGAGCCCCCACCCTCCTTTTTTTGGTACTGGGAATCTGGGAACCAAACTCAGGCTTTCCTGCCTGCTAGGCAGGCACTGTGCTGCTGAACTACATCCTGGACCCAAGATTTTCTTTATAGATGTAAATTTCTCTTACAAGTATGTGACTTGTCAGAGCTTCTGCTGTGTCTGCAGTTTTTCAAAATAGCAGGTCAAACTAATCCTCATGACAAAGAGCCATATTTTGTGGCAGCGTATTCTATTTTTCTGCACTCATTTTGGGGTGGCATCTTCTCAACCTTGTAATAGCTTTCTTCTCAAAAGTTAATTCCAGGTTAATCATGACTAACAACAACAAAAAAATCAGACCCACCCTAATTGAGGTGTGATTTTTACAAAATACCTAGGGAGCCAGAAGGCAAGAGGTTAGGGCGGGGGCAGGCTGACTGCAGAGGTAGGCACGACTGGATAATTGAAAACTTCCAGGATGGAGTCCTAGAACAGTTCCCAAAGTCCAGCATGTGGACCTGTCCCAGAGAACTTGAGCAGGTTTTCAGCAAATGGTGTAGCTCTGACTTCAGCCTGAGGAGTGGGAAATACACAAAAGACAGTTGCCACAGACATGGAGGCTGCTGTGCTCTTTCTCATGAGTCCCCTCTCACGCTGAAGGGTACACATTTCCTCTTTTTACTTGGCCCAAACTAGTTCTCCAAAGCATATTTCTTTTTTTACCTTTAATAATTGCAAACCCTTTTACAATTTGTTCTTGTCTCCACTGACTTACTTCAGGACAGAAAGAACCTGTAAACCACTTCTAGAAGTTGCCTCTGGCACCTCAAAACCCAGTAAAGGAAATACCTGTCAAACCTGTCATGTCAGATGTAACCCACAGAAAATCTAAGTAAACCTCTAACTTCACTTGCTTTCATTTGACTTTTCAAATCACTGATTTTGGAGAAATCACACTGCTGAGCAGTGTATTTGTCTTGGTTACTTTTCTTGCATTGGTGGGACAAAACACCCCACACCCAAAATGAAGGAAAGAAAGGTTTATTTAGCTCACTGTTTGTGGAGGTTTTAGTCCTAATCGGCTGACTCCAAGGTAGGGTGCAATGCTACTGGAACAATACTTCAAGGCAGCAGCCAGAGCCAAAGCAGAGAACAAGCCTTTTCTTTCCCCTTTTATTGTTCACAGGCCACCCTTGCCCCTCCAGGGCAAGTGTAGCACTTACAAAATCTCTGTGTCCTCCTTTTGCAAGGAAGGAGGATGTTTACAATGAAAGGATCCTGGCTCTCTATTGAGTCTCTCAGTTAAACTTCTGAACTTCTCAAGGTGATACAACGTGTCAACTGTAACAGTGCTCTTAGTCTCTTGCTAGTTTTGCCATAAGACACCTCTGATGAAGCCATTTCAAGGATTAAAACTGTTACCAGGCACTTGTGATTTCGATCCCCGGTACCGATAAAAAGTTTTTTTAAAAGTCCTTTTCTGCTTTGTCTGTTCTGCATTTAAGCTGCAAGGTTAATTATTCTTAGAAAAGAAACTAAAAAGACAAATAACAAAACTTAATAATTTGTAACTATTCTGTAGATTTGCAGAACCTAGCTGATGACCTACAGATGATGTCAAAACACACCACATCTAACAGAAAGCGTGCAATTTGCTAATCCTGTTGTAAGTAAAATGGAAGTACTGATAATATTTAACTTGCAGGCAAAGAATATCTTTAAAGAACTACAGGGACTGATCTATTAGAGAACAATGCATTGTTTTCCCAAGTATATTCCAGCAGAAAAAGAAAGGAAACCAATCCCTGACTGACAGAGACATTAACCAAGTTCCACAAGTGAGTCAGCACATGGTTTCTCTGCCATTTGCCCTGTTTGTCCTCCCTTCACTCCCTGTGAAAGTCCTTTTGCATCCCCGAGTACCCTAAAATGGTCTTGATTTGCGGAGATAGTTCTTCCCATCTTTTCACAGTGCTGAAATAATCCTGATTTCCTACCAATTCTCATCCTTTGAGTACTGGCTTTCCAGAGGTGACCAAATGGACTTGAGTCCTATATCAAGGATGGTACAAATAAGCAAATTCTGAGAAACTGTCATAGCCAACAGGAGCCAAAGGAGGTGTAAAAACCGATTGTAATGTGTTATATTACATGGAATCCCGGAACCAAAGACAGAGGTGAAAGAGTAACAAAATCTAAAAAAATGAAGATTGGTGAATATGAATTGATCAATATTTGTTTTTATCTCTAATTAATGATGGATCTCAGAATATGGGCACCTCCAAATACATGGATTTGACCTATTTCAAAATGAAGATTCTAAAAAAAAAAAAAAATAGAAAGATTAATTCTAAAAAATCTTCCTTTCTATAAAAGAAATTGACCTCTATAAAGAAATCTACATGAATAAAACAACCCAACTATAAACAGGATTTTCTATATGATATCTTCCTTTTCCCTGGAAAAAAAAAACTTTTCACAGAGAGAAGAAATTCAGTCTGACAGCTGGTCCACATATTGCCACACAAGGCTTATTCCTGGGAGGTTTTATCCCAGATTAATAAAATTTTTCTCTCTCCATGCAGTGCCCTCTGCTGAAACATCTCTTGTCCTCACTGCCCTGCAGTATACCCCAAACGCTTCTAATCTTACAGGCTTTCCTGTAGCTCAGGAAGTCACTGAAGCCTCTTTAGTTCAAACCTTCGGAATGTTCATACCACATAGGATTCCACCCTATTACTAAATCTGTGTAGTTTTCCTCTTATTAATCTGCCGCTGTCAATGATTTTTAGTGAATATACAGAGAGCAGAAGGAGACCATGCTTCGATCCACTAGCACCATCTTGAGATTTTAACAAAGGATGAAATTAGGTGTGATGTGTAGGAAAGATCTCTGTAGTATCATTTTTTAAGAATTTTATTTAAAGAAAGACTAAGCAAAACAGAAAATAGGTAGAAATAACACATATGTTCAGAGAAAAAATAAACAGTAAGAAATCACTAGTTAATGCTTATATACTGTCCTTTTACAAATAATTGTTCAAGATACAAAAGTGGAACATATAAAGTGGGAATTCAAACAGCAAGACTACAAACAGTTGTGTTCAACTATCAAACAAAAACATAGCAAAACATGGTTATCAATCCCATACATTTAAACATACATGCAGTTATTTATATCTTCATTTATGTTGAGATTAAACAAACTAAAGCAGGCTAAAGTCATTCTGAACAAAGAATGATAGTATTGCTGGATTTCACATTATGACACTCTGGGATCAGCCCTAGGTACTGTAATGTCATTTTTAAAAATTTTTATTTAAAGAAAGACTAAACAAATTAGAAAATGGGTAGAAATAATACATACTTTCAAAGAAAAAAATAAACAGTAAGAAATCACTAGTTGATGATTACAGATTGTCCTCTCACAAATAGTTATTCAAGATACTAAAGTGGAGCATATAAAGTGGGGATTCAAACGGTGAGACTGCAACCAGTTCTGTTCAACTATCCAACAAAAACTTAGAAATATGGTTATCAATCCTGTACACTTAAACATACATGCAGGTATCCATATCTTCAATTATGTTGAGATTGAATAAACCCACACAGGCTAATATCACTCTGCACAAAGAATAATACTATTGCTGGGTTTCACATTATGACACTCCAGGATCAGCACTGGATATTTTAGTGTCTCTTTTTCTTCAAAGTATCTGTTCATTTCATCATGTGTCATCAGATTGGTTCTCATAAACTGTTTATAGATTCTACACATGCATGAGTCTTAACATGTATTTCTATCCTTTCTATGTTAGAGGGAGAAACAAAACAAAGCAAGACAAAACAAAACATATTCCTAACACATGAAAACACATTAAACAAAAAAGACATATAAGACCATTGTACAAGGAATTCTACCATAGTTCCTGTGTTGTCTCTTGTTATCTTCAATAGAATTGGCTATATCATCAGACATAGTACAATTGAATATATCAGTACATAACAGTATTAATAGAAACAGAATTTTGTATATGGTAGAAAACTTAAAAACCAGGTAGTTATCAAACCAGAATGTGTATCATAGAGTCTTGTCATCTTCAGTGTAGTTGCCTATACTCTCAGACTTGATACTATCAATCATATCAGTTTTGAATAAAATCTGTTGGTACCAAACAGCAATCAAACAAACCAGATTTAACTAAGATCAGTCATGATAAAAGTATAAGTCATACAGGGCTCTAGATTAAGATAATAGGAAATTAAAGGTGATTACTGTGCTACATCCTGATTTTTTTGGGATAGCTGTCTGTGACCTCAAATCATGCAAACAGACAACTGGGACAGAATAAAATCTATTAAAAAAAAGAGAATAATATCTATCTAAGCAGAGTGGTGCAAGTAATGTGGGTTTTAAATCTTGATACACTACTAACAATATCTTCTGCCATCTTTTTTAAGACTCTCCCTCCCCTTTCACTTCCCCAGGGTACACCATGTATTTCTGAGTCTGACCAAGACCCTTGGTTTTAAGTTGGGGGACGGGGGAGCAACCTGCTATTTATCTAAGTGGTTCCGAACTTTCTCTCTCCTGGACTTGATCTCTAATTATATTCCTTTACCGATTAAAGCCTGTCTTTCCAACCTATCCACAAATACTGTCTAGTTGACCCTATTACTCTCTGGTTCTCTGTTACATAGAGCATTGCTTCCTCATATTTGATGTTATGTACTCTTTTTCATCTTAATTATATTTCCTACCAATAGCATCTTGGTGGACCCTGCCTCCTGATCTACTCCATGTGTGGTTCCTTTTTTTTAAAAATTTAGTGTATGAAGGCCATCTATATGAGAGATTACAACCAACGTTCACTACCTCATTTCTGTTATGCTCTTTTTTTTTGTCATCGTTGTCTGCTTATCTTCTTCATTCTGTCTTCTGCTCCATTCATTGAGGCCTCTCTGCCACTGTTCCTGGAATCCTAGTACTTTTCTCTCTCTAGAATGCTCTGCAGTATTCTCTGTAGAGTTGGATTGGTGGTCACGAATTTCCAAAGCTCTTCTTTGTATTGGAAACACCTTATTTCTCCATTAATTTCTAGAGACAGTTTAGCAGGATATATCATTCTGGGTTGGAGGTTATTTTAATTCAGAGCTTGAAATATTTCACTCTAGGCTCTTCTTGACTTGATGGTTTGTGTTGAGAAGTTTGCCATTATTCTGATGGGCCTTCCTTTATAGGTTATCTGTTTCTCGTCTCTAACAGCTTTTTGTATTCTGTTCTTAAATTGAATTTCTAGGATCTGTTCTTAAATTGAATTTCTAGGATCTTGATTATTATATGCCTGGGTGTAGCTCTGTTTTGGTTGTAGATGGCTGGAGTTCTGTATGCCTCATACATCAGAATATCATTTGCTTTTCCTATGTTTGGGAAGTTTTCCTTAATTATTTCTGTGAATAGCCTTTGTAGTTCCTTTGTTTGAACACCAGCTTCTTCATTCACATTCTTTATTCTCTAGTTGTAAATCTTCTTGTCATCTTCTAGCCTTTGTATTGTATTGTTATTTTAAAAAAGTTTTTCTTTTCATAATCCCACATTGCAAAACTGTCCTCCAGTTTGGATAATCTCTCCTTAGTTTCTTTCAAGCAGATGGCAATCTTTCCACAGAGTTTTTAATTTCCCAGTGATCTCTTTGAATCTGCTTCATGTATTCTATATTTTGTTTATATTCTTCATCAAATGGTTCTCTCCTTTGTTTGAGTTCCTCCCTTCTTCCATATGTGTCTGCTTGAGGGGTGCTTAGCAACTCTTTTATTAATCTTCTTATATCTTGTTTTACTTGGCTAAATATTTCAGTTTTGAACTTGTCTATGAGGTCCCGAAGATATCTCTTTATGTTCACTGGTGTCGTGTCTGATATTGCATGTTTGCTGTTCTCATTCTCCTTTATATTTTTCTGTCCTAGGTCAGTGTTTTCAGGGTTGGGGCCTGGGGACTTTTTGTTGTTGCTTCCTCTTCCCATCTTTCTTGTTTCTTCCAGGAGGCCCCAGTTTCTTTCTTTGGTGGTTACCATTCTTTTAAAGCATGCTGGCTAGATGACCCTTCCCACTGCAGTGTGCTAATGAGTTGCAGACAGGGGAAGCGTATGTTGGCCCCTCCCATTTGGATTAGTCAAGCTGCTGAGGCTTGCACTGTATTACTGTGCACCGCCTTCCCTCTGGATCAGTCAAACTTCTGAGGCTTCACTGTGTTAGTGTGGTGAGTGTGCGCTGCCGCGTAGGGAATTGATTTCGGATAACACATTGGGTTGCATGATCCAGGCCTAACTCACTCCACCAATCCCGTTCAGGAAAGGAACAACCAACTAAAGTCACTGCTGCCTTTTGTACTTGCCAGTCCTGCCCAGTCCCAGAATGTTGTCCGCCGGAGCTCCCCTTTCTGTGGAATGGCTCCACTCCCGTCACTCACCACAGGTCGATGCAGGCTCCCTGCCTGCTCTGCTCTCCATTTTGCTGGCTGACCCGCAACCTCAGTGTGACTGCGCCTCCAGTGAGTTGAAGTGGCAGAACCTCGGATGGCTCTGCAAGTTGCCTGCTGTGGCAGGAGCACTGAACCTCTAGCTCTTCCAATAATAGCATCAGGACTGTATGTTTGATTGGTTCTTCTCACCTTAGTGTCTTCTTGGGATGAGAGAATTTATCTCTCTCTTTTGGGGCTCCCCATGCTGTATTATGTTGAATTCTAAGTTGACTATCTCAGGGAGCCTCTGTAGCCAGCTGTTATCTATCTGCCATCTTTTAGACAGTCCTCTCTGTACTATCATTGCATCTCTTCTGTACATCTCAAATTATTCTAAAACAATGTTTTATCTAAACATAAAAAGTGACAGAGTTGGACCAGATTCCACTTACTCCCATTTTTGTCCTATGACTTTAATCTGGGTATTAAAGGACTGTGTCTACATGCATGTGGTCTGGAAGAAAGCTGATATAGCATACTTCATCCCAAAGACAGAGATTGATTTTGTGTCCCCTATATCTTTTGTGAGTCTTCTTTGTCCCTATAACTGAGATGTACAGAAGTGCACAAGGGAAAAAAACAATGGGCCATAAGTCTAGACAGTCATTAAATGAGGGGTACATCAAGTTTATACAGTGCTGTAATTTAGGCTGATTGAACTATACAGGACAGTAATCTATAGTTCTGTTTTCTGTTATACATTTCAGTACTGCATGTAAGAGTGATGCAAACAAAAACAGAGTCATCAAGACAGATTTTCTATTGATTTTATATCTGTTCTGAATATTGTAATGTACATGCTATATACAGTTCTTCATTTAGCAGTCAATTCCTTTAAGGACCCAGTTGCAGGAATTTTAACTTGGTCTTCAAATGAGGACCGACTACATTTGCTGGTCATTGCGGTGGGCTGAAATGCTTAGGTCCGTCCGGCAGGACACTGGGTTTAACTGAGATATGAAAGCAAAGCACAGTTGCATGGAAAAGGAAACAGTTTGTAACTGACTTTGAGAGAGATATTGTGATGGAAGAAGAAAAATAATCTGACAAGTATTCATTTGTGTGTTTCCTCTTAATTTTTAAAGATCCTTTGTAATCCAAGTTTTTAAATATTTCACTTGTTGGTAAGACTTTTCTTTGCTGAATTTGTTAAATCAAACTATGCTGACACAGAATTGGTGGCAAATGGAATAAGATTAGCTGTAATTCTCCTTAATTTTCTCTCTGTTTTCACATTTGCTTTCAAGGAAGATCTGTATATCTTCATTAAATGGTTCCAAATATCTAAACTATTTAAGAGAATAAACTTCTTGCAAGAGGTACAAAAAGTTGAATCACTTATTGCTAATCCTAATTTATTTTTTTAATGCTTAAAGACATTTCACTGCCAATATTTTGTCCATGTAATTCACAGTTTTATTACTCTAGCATGATAAAATTATAACAATGAGAAACTATTCTTCCATTCAGCCTTTGTTGTTAGTTTTCTTTGAGGGGCTGTAGTTTTGCGGACTGAACCTAAGAGATCAGGTATATGAGATGAGCATCCCAACCCTTTAAAAATAGTGTTTTTAAGTTTTAAGAGAGCCCAGGCTGACCTTAAACTTGTAGCCCTCCATGTCAGCCTTCAGAGTCGTTGGGATTACAGTGCAGTCGACCCTTCCAATACTTGAAATTTACCTATCCCAGAGGCAGTCTCTCTGGCTCTGGCTCTCTCTCCCTGCCCCTCCCTTTGCTCTGTTCACTGGTGGGATATGAACTTATGCAGTTATTCTTTGACCTTTTGTGCTGTAATATTCAGACTGGTAGCAGCCACAAATGTTTTTGTCTCAGTAGAGATTGTTTTAATGGACAACATTCATACTCTTTTTCCTGTCTGAGAACCCAATCTTCATGATGTCCTCTTAGGATCCTTCATGAAACTATTATGTTAGTCAAAGTAATGGTTTAAGTGACAATTAGAACCGTAATGATGACTGTTTCTTGTCTCTGTTTAGAAAAATAGAGATTGGAAAGTACCCTTGGTAGTAAACTGCTTTTTCATTTTATTGTTGATAAACTGAGGTTTAAAAAGAACAAATGACTTGCTTGAGCACAGCTGAACCATCAGGGCCCTCTGGGCCAGGTTTCCCTAAAACAATGCTTGTGTGTACTGGGGCTTCTGGTTAATTCTATGGTGCTCCTTACCTTTGCTCTTCCTTGCCATTCAGGACCATCTTTTGGTGCCACAACTTTAATCACCCCCATAAATGGTAGATTATTGTTGGAGAACATCAACTTTCTCTGGAGACTTTAATAGGCTGGTTAAGTTCTGTTTAAGAGGAAGAAGTTCAAGTTCACATAAATTTAGTCCCATTCCCTGTACAGACCAAGCACATCCAAAGCCACCCTACCATTTCTGTTTATGAATGTCTATGAAGCTTCTCTCATGGGAATTCTCTAACCTTTGGCAAAGACCATTTCAACCTTAATGGAGTAACAGAGACTAGAGAAGATCTTTGGGGTAGGTACACAGGGTACCTTCATTTTTAATAAAGCTGATGCCTTCCTGCATGTCTGTCACTATCGAAAAGGCATCTTCTTATCACACTCTAGAAGATGGGCATATAGAGGTGGGAATGTAGCTCGGTGTCATAGCATTTGTCTCCCATGTCCTGGGACCTGAGTTCAATCCATAGTGCCCATTCCTGCGTGTGTGCATGCACACACACACACACACACACACACACACACACAAACACATGCACATATACACATACAAATAACATTGAATGGTTAAGGTCAGAGTATAAGATACATTGGTACCTCTCTTTTTTAAAGGATATCATCAAATTGTCCTTTGTACTAAGCTAATATAATAATTAAACTTACTTTAAGATCAAAGAATCCATAGATCCAGGGCCATTTTGTCATGGTTTTATTCCCAAATGCTGCACTGTACATTTCGACTAGACAGCCACTCTTCTATCAATCCCCTATGACATGTTTTGCTCCCAAAGCTGAGAGCTTGGTCAGTAATGATGACCTTTTTATTGTGGATGAAAAGTATATGTAATTAGGAGTATAAATGTTGTTTCTGTTTCCCCCTCAGTGGCAGAACATCATTTATCAAAATTCATTGGAAACACATTGCAGTTGAGAACTTTTGAGATCTATATTAACATATAATTTTCATTATAAATGAGAATGTATATTGTAATAAATTTATATGTTACATTATATTATATATTATAATATTACATTATATTACATATAATGTAATAAATTTATAAAATTCAAAAAATAAGGAAAATAATTCCATTAGAAACATACACTAATTTTATAATATGCTTTAAATTGACCCACTTATTTTATTATTATTATAGACAGCATTGCATAAGAATTTTGAAATATGGCCAAGTCATTTATACTTAAAAATAATGCAAGTTAATATCCAGACCAGCAACAACCTTCCCAATGGATTAGCAATACAGTGATTCACAATGACTTCGAGAAAATATCCTGTGGTCCTATGTATATATCGAGTTACTTTTCATTGTTATCTTTTAAGTGAAGTAGAGATTAGAAAGCATTGCCTTACATACCAGGGTGGTTCTAGATAAAAAAGTAGCAAAATATAACCATTGCAGATGGGAAAATGAAGCTTATCAGCTGCCCTGGAAAAGACCAAGACAGCATAACACATCCGTGACATTCTTCAATTTCTTGAAAGCATAGTCATTGAAATCTATGGTAATAACACAGAATTAAAGAAATAGAGAAGTATAGAACATCAATACAATGATGAATCTATGCCAAGATATTTGTACAATGAGGTTAATGATTAAATTTTAGCAGTCCATGTGTAGAGAGAGAGAACCAAGCCTCACCAGGAGGTGATCTTTGCCTGGAAACCAGTGTTATGAGTAGACCTGTTGTAACCTAGATTTAAGCATTGTGCCTCATTTTCTGTTCTGTATGCATCTTACTGCCTCCCCATCCCCTCCCCTTCCTATCTTTCTAGGTTAAGTTTCAATTTCCTGAAAAGGTTGTAAAAGCCTTAGGTGTCAGTTTCCTGTAACCCCCTCCCCTACCCCTCATCCAGCTATCTGTAATAAAATGTGATGTTCTTTAAGAAATGCTTAACTTCAAGGAAATTACAGGAAGTTCTGTAAGGCCCAAATGCTATCTAACTGAGTCAAACTTCACAACATTCCTGTGCTTTTCGGCTTTTAAACCCAAGCTTTCTAGCTGTAAGACGCACAGTCTCCAAATTGGTTCCTGGAGACTATGATGCCAGGCCTGGCCTAAAATAAAGCCTTTGCTCCACAAATTTTAATTTCTTGCTTCCTTGGGTTTTATTCCAGGGTCCAAGCTATCACAGGCCATGCCAGAGTGCGGGCAGCCAGGCCCAAGTCTCTCTTCGTGAGTCAGTGCCATCTGTGGACTGTAGAAGGAGAGAACAAGGCCTCGCCAGGAAGCGATCCCCGCCTGGAAACCATATAATTTTTATTGTTTTGTTGGGTTGGGTTTTATTCTCTTTTGTGTTGTTTGATTATGTTAAATCTGATGGCATGAGCAGCTATTAAAAGCTAGAGCAATAGATTATGGTAGCCATTTTGGATTTACTATTGGCTTGTTTTGAAGTCCTTTATTGCACTCACTGTTTTGCTTTTATTGTTTCTATTCCATTCTGTTCTGTTCAATTTTTACTATGTCTGAAGGTATCTGCAGCTATTCTGAAGAAAAGAAAAGGCATTATGGTAACTATTGTTGATTTCATAAAGTTTTGAAGTCCTGTATCACTTATACTGGTTTATTTTGATTGATTTTATTTTCCTTGTTTTATCCTCTTTAAAAATTTTTTTTAAAAAACAGTATTTTGGCAGTCCATATGTTTCTTTTCCCTATAGTATATCCACTATAGAAGCTAAATAATGAAGATAATGTTTCCAGGAAAATAAATAACAGACTAACAGTCATTAAGTAGACAATATGAAAAGTGCGGTGGAGCTAGACGTCTGTTTACTTGGGAAGAAGAGAAGAGCTTCCCGTGGCCAGAAGGGAAATGACAAAGGCAAGTGCAAGAGCAAAAGGTCAGATTTGATTATTGTGCTTGTCACTGGCAATCAAAAGCCTTTTGATACAAACGGAATAAATATCCTGATAGTTGTGAAAGAGTCCCAGTGTATGATCTTCCTTCCAAAGAAATACAGATTTGAGAATTGGATTAGATTAGGGATGCAAAAGAAAGAGTTATGATCATCATCATCATTATCATCATCATCACCATCATTTACACTCAAAGTATTACAACTTTGCTATATACCTACCATAAATGTGACAAAATCATAGTTAATTCGGTTTTGTGTTAATAGTTCATTTAGATGTCAGCAGTGATTTCTTTGGTTTATTTCATGGATTAGTATATATATATATATATATATCCCAAACTGCATATTTTACAAATTAATGAGATTTGTCTAAAATAACACAACTAAAATATGTCATTAATGATATGACCTCTGGGTATTTATTTATGTTATTTAAACATCTATGAGCAAAGCTTTAACCCGTGGTTTTATTAAGATATAAATGTAAATGTTTTAAATTAATATTATTGTGAATATCATCCAGAAGTGAGTCCGTTTTGGCCAGAGGCCTTGGCCAAGGGAAGTGTTTATTCACTGACCTGTGCTCATCAGTGCTGGCTTTGTACCACCACACACTGGGGAAAGGCGAGGGTTAGGAGGAGAGGGAGCAGAGTTGGGGGTAACGGTAGGTAGAAAGTGGGGTTGGAAACTTTTGGGGATCCATTGCAGCTCTAGGAAAAGAAGGCAGAGGAATGAAGTGGACATTGCTGCCCAGTGTCAGCTGGAAGACAGAACTGAGAATCCACACACATGCTGGTGTCCACAGGAACTTCTTGGTCCTTAAAGCTTCACTCATCCATGTACCAATACCTTGGAGCTGTCGTTCTGATCAACCAAATAGATGATTTACTGAAGGCCAAGGATAGAGTGTCCCAAATTGGACCCAGGACCCAGCAACTCAGCTACTTTGGGAAATACTGTCTCATAATAAAAATTTAAAAAAGAAAAAGGGCTGGGATGCAGCTCAGTAAAAGTCCTTGCGTTCAATTCCTATACTAAAAAAATGTGTGTGTGTGTGGGGGGGGGGTGAAACACAGGAAGAAAATGAAGAAAATAAAGAGGGCAAGTCAGCAGAATTGATAGTATGTGGTGGAAAACCAATCGCATTCATGTCTTGGTCCCCACGAGCTGAATTTCTTCATCATCTGAAAGCTGGTTGTCTTCACAGACAGGGTTACAGGTTTGCAAGTGTGTGTTTGTTCATAGTGTTAATTTGCTAAGTAAAAATATTCTCTCATGGTGGCATCAATTATGCATCAGCCCAACGCAACTTAGAATTTCAGATTTCTACTAATAGAAGATGGAGTTTACTGGGAGTCAATGTCAAGCCCAAATTCAAACTAAACCCGAGTGGTTCATGATTAAAGTTTAGATGCTGGTTGTAACTATGTGTTTTATCCATGTGACCTTGTAACATTATTGAACTGTGTGGGCTCCTGATGCAGTGAACCCTTTATTAAAAACACACTGTAATTTACTTTTCTTCTGTCTCTCACTCTTTTCTCCACTCAGTGAATAGGTGAATTAAATACACTACATCCTCATCATCGCTCCCTCCCCTTCCCTTGGACACAGGCTTGCCTATTCCCAAAGTAATTGCCTTCCTTTATTTATTTATTTTTTTCATGCATCAATTACCTGAGTGATTGTGACCTGAAATTGGTGAGAGGGGAGAAGCAAATAGATGCTTCTGGTTACAGCAGTCCTGAAACAGTGATGCCTGCACTCTATACTTGGTGACACTGCCTTCCCAACGGGATCACTGTGATATGTGTAACTTCCCAGACCAGGCAACAAACCTCTTACTGCTAATCCTTGAGGTCCAGGGGAGTTTTCACTAAGCCTCCAGCCCAAGTGACCCTTCAGGTACAGAAAGGAGAGGCTCACTAGCATCTTGAGGGAAAGAGACCCTGAGGGTTTCCTCTGTGCTTTACCTCGGATACTATGGACACATGTTATTGATTCTAGAGAAAACTAAGCTGCTCTTTTTAGTTCAGAAAAACTTGACCTAAGTGTTTTGGTTCTGAGGAAATGAAGGCTGAAAAAAATTAAGGAAGAATGGTTTATGTCTGTTGTGTCCTTCATAAAATGGAATGAAGAAAGTTTCTAAAAATTCCCTTACCCATCTCCTGTCTTTTGTTTAACCTATGGTAATAAAGTTAGAAGAACGTGGGTGTGCTGGCTGTGGAGGGCAGCAAAACAGTAAGCACCATGCATCATAGCGCTTAATCGCTGTTTCCATCAAGTTCCAAGGCCAGGCTCCGGAGAGGGATTAGGCAGGAAATAAGGGTATGTGGAGGTTAATTCTAGAAGGGGCCTCGAATTAGATGTGGAGATCACTGACTTAGAAAGCTCCCAGAATTGGATCTAAAAACAAAAATAATTTTGTAACCTGAACAACTAGTTCTGGTATAACAATATGCAGTATATTAACTAGAGTTAATTCCCTCATTTTTTTCTTTTTTGAAATTCTGTATCATTTTTATCCCTTTTTTCTGCTTTGCTTTTAAAAAAATGACATTACTGGAAAGATGGAAAATTCCAGTAAATGTGAAGTTTTGTTAAAGTTTTGATATTTCTATGTTTTGACAAATGATCATAGCAAGGTTAATAGGAGAAACTGAAACTGGGTGATGCTATATGAAAACTGGTCTTTTCACATGTTTTCTATCAATCCAAAACTATTACAGATAAGCTGTTTTTCCCCAGTTGTTTCAAATAAAAACCTCATTTAAGCGGGAAGGCAGTGCAGTCTCCAGTGTTGATGTTCTAGGGTCCTTTGAAGTCAGGGAGAAAGAAATAATGGAAATGATGCTAAGAAATACACTCCATCCTTCAGTAGGTGACCTGGGAGACAAGCCAGGCCCTTCTGTTTTGTGTGAAGAGGACAGGAACATCATGTGTCATTTGAATGATTACACCTAACAGTGGGTACTGCAAAGGAAAATGCTCAGAATCTGGGGTGAATGGAGGAGTCGGTATTAGGAACTGGAAGATGATACCCTCATCTTCTGGACAATGCAGGAGGAGGGACAGTGAATGACCTGCTTGAATAACAGCATTAAGATTGCCACAAAGTGATCTTGCCAAAGCTGGAGGGATCCTAGAGAGATAATAGCTGGTACTGTGTATCAATTTTTCCAAACGCTAAACAGAGCCAGGCATATTTTTCAAGGATGTTTTCAAATGAGACTCCTTAAGTGAGTTGTCAACTACTGCTCTTCCTGTGTTAGCAGTGACCTCCTCAGTGTCATCCACTTGCCATCCAGATGCTGAGACTTTCAGCCTTCTGACCAACCCTACATTACATGGCAATTGAATGGATGATGACTCAACCCAGCTGCCCTGAGAGCAGAGAAAAGACCAAGTTTTCCAGAAGTACTGTCTTGCTAAACCTGAAGAGCACTTGCAGTCCTCATTAGACCTTTCAGTTAGGTGAACCGCGAGAGAGCATCTTTTAAAATGTTGCTTTGGAAGAGTACTATGTCAGCAAACAAACCTCAGTGCCTCGTTAATAAGGCAGGACTCAGGGCTGAGCATCTCGGGCTGCTTCTGATGCCTGTGGGTGAGGAATGGCAAAGCCTGAAGCCAAGGACATTTTGGACTCACCCTCATGGGTCTTTTCAGGGTCACATTGCCTCACCCCTTCAGACTTTGTATGTATCTGCCTCTTGCTCCCTGTGAGTTTGGGTTTAAGATAGAAATAATTCCAGTTTGAAGTCCTTTGAAAAAACTCAAAGGTAAAAAATTTGTAAGTGGTAAGTGAAAATTGTGGTGCAGGTAAAACTTTATCAATTGGCTCAAAGCAATGTGTCACTGTCTTAATGTGTTCAAGCTTCTATAACAAAATACCATAAATCATAAATGCAGTAGCATATAAACGAAAGACATTTATTGCTCACTGTTTTGGAAAATGGGAAATCTAAGATCAAAGTATGAATCTTTGTGGTGTCCAGTAAGGGCCTGTTTTCTGGTTCATAGATGGCATTTTCTTGCTTTGTTCTCCCTTACATGATGGGATGGGCACACAGATTCACAAGTTTCTCTTAAAAGGGCACTAACGTCATTCAAGGGGGCTCCACCTCATGAACTATTCACCATCAAAGACTCCCACCTCATAATTGTCATCTTGAATGTTAGAGTTACAATGTGTAAATTTGGTGTGTGTGCAAGACACATAAATACATAGACCATGATGATATTTTTCTGATAATGGATTCCAAGTTTGCTTCCTTTTAGCTGATGCTTAAGACCAAAAACAATCATGGAAGACAATCAAACTTGCAGTCTAATTCAGAATGGGTGCAAGTGCTCCATTGCTGTGAGGTCTGCATTCTCTGTCAGGGCATAGCAGACTTTTAGCTTACAGGTGGGTCTCTAAGCTGGTTATTTACAATACTCATATGTCTAATTAACATTGAGAGTGGATCCTGGTAATCAATTTTATTAGCATGAATTATTTATTTGAAGTAGATAACCATAGATTGTTGTCACAGAATAAGACGCCTTTAAGGTCAACTCAAAAAAAGTATTTTTCTCCATCACAAAAGCACAGAGGAATCTTACTATTACGCACCCATTGTATTTAGGGTTCAGCACGCTTCCATTGAAAATTATAGCTTTCCTCCTGCAGTGAAATGATTTTACAGCTCCCACAGCTCTCCCAAGGGCAGAATATTGATATTTACCTCTCTCAGAAAGACATGCTTCACCATGGGAGTGCTTACAAATGTTACCTAAATTAGCTATCTTCATAATGAAGCTGACAGGCTCAAAATTGATCATCCTAAACAGTTCCTGTAAGTAGCAATGTCCATTTTGATCTTCTCATGCAGTTTTTCCATAAGTTGATAGCATTAGGCTCCTTAAAACATAGAAACACCAGTAAATAACCAACCAGAGATCAAGGACTTCCAACAAATGTTTAAGAATTTTTTAAAATCTTCATTTGTTGGATATATTCATTATGTGTTACAATTAAGATTGTGGGGCTTATTAGCTCTATTATACTTCTTTAAAATGAAGGTAAAAATAAGACTAAGTTTACAAGAGATACAGAGAAAAATAGTACATTTTTCTGAGAATTTCACTTTAAATGTAACTATCTAGCTTACTAAATATTCAAAATTCTGATGCATTTACAGATTAGAATCTTTAAGGTTTTTTTTTTTTTTGTTTGTTTGTTTTGTTTTTTTTTTTTTTTTTTTGGTCTACAAAGTAGACTGGTGAGACAGAGGTGTGTGCTTTCTTACTCTGAGTCCTCATTTAGTAGTTTTGCTTGAGTCTGCTAAGATTCCTTTCCTTTCAAATCCAGTGAATATCATATTGCACGTCATAAACTGCCATTATTAAGTTAATTGTTTCTCTTTCAACTGGGTTGTTACATAAAGGGCTGTGACTAGTTTATTGCAGGATCTGACAAAACACAGGAGACTCCGGAAGTATAACAGACATACTATAAATGTTACCCATTTTAATAGAACTGCCATGAGCTTGATAACTGTCCCAGACGTGTGACCATTTTCATCACAGAGGTACAGAGCATTTCCATTCCCTCAGAAAAGAACCGTGGTGTCCTTTGTAGTCAATGTTTCCCTTAGCTCATGACCTGAGCCATCACTAATCTTTTTGTCACTGATTTGTAACTTTCCTTGCATTTCATAAATTAAATTAAATTATAAATTAACAAATTGTAATTTCTGAGAAGTGAGATTGCATGTTGAATATTATGCACAAGCTTACGTTTCCCAGAAATGAGTTGTCTGTTTTCCTAAATGGCTTTACTCCCATTAGTATGTGGGAATTCATTTTGCCTTTTTAGATACTGAGTAGTAATATTTAATTTTTGTTTTACTTTCACTACTTTAAATGTTAAATTTACATTCATTTCTCTAAGGCAAAGTAATAATGAACCCGTTTTTTTGTTTTTATTGTCCATGTGTCTTTATTGGTATGAGTCTGTTCAAATCCTTGACTCATTGTCTAAGTTATATTATTCAGGCGTTACTCAGGAGCACCTACAACAGCACTCTACCTTCTTACTGTCTTGTACAGGCTCCTTGCATACTCTGGATAAATGTTCCACATCGATGTGTGCTTTATGAATACTTTCTAGTTAGTGCATTGCATTGTTGTTTTTTAATGGCCTTTTGAAATAATTTTTTTTTACTTGAAGCCTAACTTATAAAATTTTTATAGTTAATGCTTTTTATAGCTGGTATAGTGCTCCTTGCTCCCTATTTGTTTATTCTTTGTTTCTTTTATCCTTTTTCCCCCCATCAAATCCCTTTCTCATCTGTCCCTTTTTCCTCTTAACTTGGCATAGAAACCTCGTCTCTAGCCCTTTAGTGAGACTTTTCCTCTGTATGCTCCTGCATGCAGTTGGGCCTAATTTCCACTTTTTCTCCTGTGAGGCTCTGTTGCCAGTCAATCTTCATGCCTCTGACCATTGGACCTACGCTGCAAGTGAAGTTTTCCTCCCAGCTGGTTTCATATCGAGGATAAGACGATGCGAACTCCTAGCTCTGTTAGCAACCACAGCTGCCATCTGGCTCTTTCTCTCCTGTAGATGCCTCCATCTCTCTGCTCAGGGCCCAGGTGAGTGAAGATAGTAACAACTTTTCCTTGTATTTTCTAAAGAGATTTTCCAAATTTAGATTTATAGTAAAAGGTTTTGGGCTGCAACTAGTTCTTGAGTTCTGTTGCTCTGTTCTAAATAGCCAGTGTCTTGTCTGTCACTCTCTAGGGTAACTGTTTTTGTCATTCTGCCTAGAAACGCTGAAATTGTTGCTTTTGAGAAAAATCATACAATGGACACAGTGCAGATTCTTTGGGGTTGCCGTGCAGCACGACCTTGCAGCCATTCCGTTTGTGCATCTCCCTGGACCTGCACCCCTTGGCACAAACCCTGCTGTTGCTCCTCAACAAAATTAGATGAGGTTTTTCTTTCTTCTTGATTTGTTCCCTTAGTCTGACTTCGATCTAATGAGAGTGCTCTCTGTCTGGCTTTCTCCTTGCAGGAGAATACATGATTGAAACTCTGGAGGTGACCAACCATTATGTTAGCGTCTTGAGAACTGAGTAACACCTTCCTCTCAGGCATCGACCACACTCTGCAGGTTTGTCTGTCTTCATAAAGGATCTCAGTCAGTATGCATTCTTATCCCTCCTCCTTTCCTTTGTGGTACAGAAAATTCTCAGCTCAGTATCTTGTACTTGGTAACATGGACTAATTAGGTCCAGGATTAGACTCATTTCACCTTGGTGGAAGATCAGAGACAGAAATACCTGAGCTCCATTCTTACAGCCTGTGGCCACCAGGGTCCTTGCTGTATTTCTTCTTTTTTTGAGTGTGGAGACTGTGTCTTCTGCAGCCTCCTTGAGGATGCCTCTTGCATTCCTGACTAAGTCATAAAAAGCTTACTGCTGAGTCCTTCTTAGACCAAGTATATGCTCCCAACCTGGGTTACAGTTCCAAGCTTCTTCCTTTGAAAGGTGCCTCTTGAGCTGAATTTCTCTTCCTGGCTTTTTACTTTTTAAACTCTTTCTTGGGCTCTTAATCCTATCCTTCTCTTCTGCTCTCTCTTAGGATCTTTGGTTGATTGGAGCAGTGCTTCACAACCCTGTTGGTGATATTCTCTACCACACAAGGGCTCTGTGTTATTCCTTTCTGGTTGCCCTGGCTTTACTCTGTCCTCCCAGTTCCCCCCACCACACTCCCCGCCCACCTTTCCCATAGAGGCACTTGTAGGATTCAGGACACCTAGAGGCAACTACCTGAAGCAAAAAAAGGGAAAAGGGCTATGGGTTGGATATTCTGTCCATGCAGCTCGGCCAGTGAGACACCTGGTGCCACTACATGTCTTCCCTTTAGCCAGAAATTCAGTCTATAACCTCACAAAATTGTGTCAGGACAAAAGACACTCTAAAAGTTTCTAGAAATGCTGTGCCTTCATACTGAACCATAACAACTTGTCCTATATGCCAGAAACTAATTTGGATAAAAATAGGAAGTGGAGCAAATCAGTTTGACGCTTAGCATGTCAATTCTTATATAAATAAACCAATCCGTTTTGTATTGCTGGATTTATGTCTGAATCATAACTAAAATTTTCAAATGAGAGCTATAGGGCTGCATTTACATCTGTCTATATATTATGTATATGTGATATTTTTCTGCCTCCAGATGGTATTGCCAAATTCCCTTAGGAAGCTCTATTCTAATTGGTATCGAGGAAAATAAACACTTATATTAATTAAATATTCCTAAAGTTCTCTGGATGGAAACTAATCCAAGTGATTTTTAAGGTTCACATGATTTGGGTGACTCTGGTAAATTAGAACAGTTTAATATTGTTGGCTTAATAAAAGCAGCTGTGTCTCCTGTCTTACAGTGGCAAGCATAGTATGAAAACTCATTTTCAGTCTGCTTGGGTTTGCTAGTCAATTAAACTAATTTTATATTTACTAGATATTTAAGATCATGACAATTATAAACTCAGTTGCAATAAAGTTTATTCATGTTGAACAATATTTCAAATTATGTTTTATAATATGTCTGTCTAAACTAGTTACCAAAATCCTTTTGGTGACTTGTAGCTTTAGAATTATACTATGTTAAATGAAGTATCTACCAGATATATAGACCATTTTTAAAAAAGAAACCTTTTGAAAACCCACTTTTGTTCCTCAGTTTTTCCCGGAGGTTTCCCATCTTTCATATGATACAGGGAGCTAAGGAAATTTGGGTCTATTTACAAACTTTTAAAAACTTATTGAAAAACTGTATGTGAACAAACATTTAACTCTACAAATGATACAGCAGTCATAAAATTTGCTGATTAGTAATTCTATTTCTCTCAATAGTAATAGTAAAATATATATTTAATATGTTAATATATTTATTTATATTATGTACTTAGATATACTGTGTGTGTGTGTGTGTGTGTGTGTGTGTGTGTGTGTGTGTGTGTACCCAAATACGTAAACAAAACTCCTGGAATTAAGAAGACTAATGGAAGAGAATTTTGCATGAGAAACCCACAAGGGTCCATTTTCTAAGCAGAAAGGAGTAATTTTATGCAAACATAAAGGAAAAACAAGGAAAAATGATACACAAAATTGCACAAAGATGACATAAAAGCCATTTTATGTCTACAGTAAAATAAATTTGGATATATTTATTTGTAATTTTTAATGAGCTTATTAACAGCACGTGAATGCAAAACTAGATTTAGAGTTTTCTCTCTATTAAAATGACAAATTGTCTTCTTTCACTATCAATCTGCTTATAATAAGACATCTTGACCCTTTGGGTAATCCCACAGAAAAGAAAAAAGATTCCCTGTCTTATCAAAATAATTTCCTCTTCTTTACACCTCATCATGTTCTTGATTACTAAAGAGAGTGGAGTCTCTTCTCTGTTAAAAGGCATATGGTAATTTTGTTTCGTTTTACAATCATGTTACCGACTATATTTACTTTTAAAGTCTTCTTCTATCATTTTGGTTGAATAAATATTGTTTCCCAGCAACTTGTCATCTTGCTTAATCCAGTGTTTAAACCTTTTGACATTTTAGGTATTCTGACATTTGGATATTTTCCCTTCTTCAAGTCAAAGTCTAAATAAAGGCTTAATCCCACAATGAGTTTAGGAGTTCCCAGAAGCCCTTGGAAAATCTCAAAGGATTTCTTCATTTGCCTTATGAAAAGAGGTGTTCAAAACTAGGGTAATGTTGAATTGCATGAAAAGCATTGTCAAATAAGAAGAGAGGCTTAACCTTTTCTAGTTTGTATTTGTACAGGCAAATATTAGCACAAGCATTTCAGAAATTGTATAAAGTTCTTAGAAATTTGCCAGTTCTCACAGTCCATGGTACATTTTGGCATAATATTATACCTTGTAATATTCCAGTTATTATTTATAGAAACAATGAATTTCCTTATCAACTGTATTATTTCTAGAGCAAACTCTCATTGAATATTAACTACATCCATTTAATACCTTTATCATTCTGGGATAGAAGTTGTTTTACTCAGGATCCTTTGTTTCTTTCTTTCTTTCTTTCTTTCTTTCTTTCTTTCTTTCTTTCTTTCTTTCTTTCTTTCTTTCAATAGTGTATAGAGGAGTACTTGCATTAAACAAACAAACAAACAAACAAACAAACAAAAAAACCATGACCATGAACTCTGTCAGGTGCTCTAGGGTTCAGGGTTCTGATGACATTGCTAAAATAATTTTGAGAACGTGGATAATTTATATAGTAGAAAAATTTATTCTCTGAGTTATGGAATCTAGGAAGTTCAAAGTCAAGATGTGGACACCAGCTGTGGGCCTTCCTGCTGTGTCCCCACAAAGCAGAAGGCAGAGCAGCAAAAGAGAATAATTCCATTCCTATGAGATCCCTTTAAACGCAATATTAACCTGTTCCCAAGTACAGAACCCTTGTGACCTTGACATTTCTTCAAAGACAGCGCTTCCCAGCTCTGCCATGCTGGGGATCAATTTCTCAGCACATGAATTTGGAGAACACATTCAGACAGCAGCAGCAGGTGAAGTCTGGCGGTGGATTCTTAGCTTGGCTTCCATTCCTTGAGAAGCTTTTCAGAACCAATGTGGATTTCATTATAAAAGTTTTAGCAGATTCAGCTTGAGATGGTCTCTGGGATCACTTACCATTTCACTGCACTTATGTAAAGAACCAAACCACATTTATGAGTGAATACTTATTTAAAAACAAGAATAATCTTGCTTTATCTTTGGTGATTGCAGAGATAAATTATAGGTTTCCATGAGAAACTATTGTACCTTTCTGTGAACTGTTGAATTTTAGACCTGTTGATTGCTTTTAAGCTATTTTTTTTACCTTTTTGTAGACTGGGTCCTATCATCTTGTATATTATAGAGCTAATTAATGTTTCCAATTATTCTTCTGTCCTCCTTGTTATCAATAAATAAAACTTCATTACCCACATGCTTGCAGACTGCCTTATTGTTGCCTCATCTCCCTTAAAATCTGAAGATGTTCTACACACTACAACGGAAAGCCTGACATGATGTCCAAAGTGTTCATCAGCATAACACATCCTGTACCCCTCACCCTGGCACTTGTAGCTGTGTTGTCCTGGTCTCTCAGCAAACTTGTGAGAGTACAGTATCTGAATCTTCCACGCTCTTCCCCAGAAAATAGCTATGAGTGTGACACTGATCTCTACATCATCACTAAAGACATTCAACCTGCAAACTGAACAACATCTATCATGGAGTTGTTATGATCACCCTTTATGACAGTCCTTTGAGTCTGATATATAAAAATGTTACTGACTTCAGGCCTCAGAAGCTGGGGTTGTAGTCAGCTTCAACCACTAATTATTTTCTTCTTAAGCTTCCATAGAAGCATTAAATGCTTCATTAAACACCTGATCATAAGGTTGGGAATATAGCTCAGTGATAGAGCACTTGCCTAGTAAACTGAGTATAATTGGGTGCAATTGGCAACACTGGGGGAAAAAAAGCTTGATCAGTCTGATCATTCTGCAAATATTCTCTTCTACCAAGTTTTCCTAATGACCAAATGTGACCTCAAGTACACACACAAAGAAATGTGCTTACATATTTCAAAGAAAAAGATATTTCTTCTTTCCAATGAAAGGGGAACTGAAAGAGACTCCCATTTTGACCGGAATCCATTCTAGCTCCTCTGACCTTTGCTGCAACTGGGCCTTAACTTTGACCTATAAAAACTGCCCAAGTGGCCTCTCATAACAAATGGACACACGTCAGCATATTTTCATATAGTTCAAGCTTGTATCCCGAGACTATGCCAAATTTCCCTTAAAGTACCCTCCTGAGACAGCTTAATGCTTCCTACGAAATTCATTGTTTGCCCTGGCCTATGCCTTATCATAAGGAAGTTTGGGTCCTGAATTCCCTCATAGAAAACTTACTCTAGAAAGCTTACTATAAAGAAGTCTATCTTTCCTCTCCATTATAAAGTGAATTTCAACCATTCAGAATTTTTTACTGAAGGACCTATGATCTCTCAAATATGAAAATTCAAGGAAATAACTCTTAGCTCTCACTTCTAAGTCCTGTGGGAAGATAAAGAGCCACTGTTATGATTTCAGTGTTTGTCTCCGCAAAGCTCTTGTTGAGATTGCATTGATATTGCAACAGTATTAAGAGGTGAGCATGCTAAGAGGTGGTTAGGTCATAAGGATTCTTTTCTCATCAGTGGATTAATTGATTACTGTAGGAGTGTGTTCACTACAAAATGTTCTACCTGTATGTATGTATGTATGTATGTATGTATGTATGTATGTATGTATCTATCTATCTATCTATCTATCTATCTATCTAATCTTTCTTCAGACTACTACTATGAGATGACACAGAAGTCTATCATCACATGCTGGGCTTCTTAGCCTCCAGCACTGTAAGCCAATACATCCACTACATTCCTGCTCATTAAAAATGACCAGTCTCAGATGGTAATACAAAGTATGGATATGAACCAAGTGTGTATAAAAGGGTCACAATGAAATCCCTAATTTTGCACAATTAATATGCACCAGTACAACACAGTTAAAAGTAAGGAAATAAATAAATAATCCAATCTCAGCCTGTGACACAGGAAAAATAAAGTAAGACTCCTAAGTTCAGCAGCTACTTATCTGGCCTATCCTGAGGGTTGGACTACTGGTTGGATGGGAAATGAAGAAATGTATTTCAATTTGTTCTTTGCTGATTATTCACCCTTTTAATCTACTAATCTATATTCTTTCTTCATGCATAGTTCTTACTTCGCTGGTTATTGTCTGAATCATCTCTTCATATCACTGAACACAGGTCTTTGGGAAACTTCTTGGGAAACTTCACATGGGAGAAATCCAAAGAACTGCTCTGGAGATACAGTGCATACATAAAGGAATCATTTTTGAGTTTCCTTTATTGAATTAGAGGCAGAATCATCCAAGAGTGATATTGCCTATAAAGTTCCTTTTCCAAGGAAGCACCACAGCTAGGAAGGAGACTGACAGCTAGCAGTGGCATGAGCATTTGCACAAACATCATCCCAAACCCAAATGATGCTGTACATGTGTGGAACTAAACCTTATCTTTTCTCCTGTCAGCCTATTGTCAATCTATTTCTAGGGTGCTGATCTTTTTTTTTTTTTTTTTTTTTTTTTTTGTCTTTTTCCTTTTTTATCGGTACCAGGGATTGAACTCACGACTGCCTGCTTGCAAGGCAGGTGCTTATGCCGCTGAACTAAATCCCCAGCCCCTTAGGCTGCTGATCTTAAGATCTAAATTGCTAGAGGGAAAATTTGTTTCCCCTCAGCACAGCTTAGCTTCAAATAATATTATAGTACCCCACAAACAGTACAAGGACTTTTCAACATTGTATCAGTTCCCTTTCCTACATGGTTACTGCCATGCATTTTTCTCTTATTGGTTATACTCACAATGCTTATGTTTACTTTAATCAGTCAATTAGGTTTTGAGTTATAAGAAAAATACTTCTATATTTCTCAACTAATTTCTATTATGGACATTTTCCATATTCTGTGTATATCCTTGTCTGAAAAACTTCCTTTAACATTTCATGGAGAGCAAATCCAATGGCTATGGATTTTCTAAGCTTTATTGTTTCTAAAAGTATTTATTTCACTTGAGGGTTTGACGATATTTTTACTGAGTAAAGAATTTTAAATTGACAAGTTGGTTGTTTGATTTTTTTCTCCTTCGGATATGTTAAATATATTTCTCTATCATCTCTAGCTTTCATAGTTCATTTTGAGCAAGATGGCTTCATTTTTACTTTCTAGCTGCATAGACAATATAATTTACTCCCTTGATTGCTTTTGGTTAAATCTTTGTGTCTTTTCATGGCTGCCCCATTGTCCTGAACTGTGTTCAAACAGCAATGATAATTTCTGTCACATTAAAACTTTAAAGCTACCACTTTCATCTTATTTATCGGCCCTGGCATCATGAGACTTCTGACTCTTTCCCGAATTTAAAATGACCATGAGGGGTAATGCTTTTGGTTTGATTCAGAACATTGAGGCAGCCACAACAACAAAACTAAAAACCTGATCAAAAGAGGACTTCCAGCACTACCTCAGAAAGTGACGAGAATGTTGGGATGTGTGTATGTTTGTGGCAAGGGGATTATTTTGAGTTGGATTAATAGCAATGTAACTTTTAGGGCAATATATTTTTAAAATTTAAAACTTCACTCTGTTTCAATCATAACAGATGTTTATGGCTTTATTACAGGTTTTGCGCATTTGGATTATGATGCATCTTGACATTATTTTCTTTATGTCCATTTCTCAGTGTGTTTGTACAGCTTCTCGGATGTATGAGTCTGCCTATCTTTTCCGTTAGGTTTGTCTAATTTTTTTAAACCTATCAGGTACAGGTGATCTGCCATTAATGCCATTACATTTTCATTTAAAATGTTGCATTTCTCATCTTCTGTAAGTTCAATTTGCATCTTCGTTTCTGTTATTTATTTCTATTTTAATCATGTGATCTGTTCTTTAACACACTGAGCATATTTATGATAGCTGTTTCGGCATGTGTAGTTTCTAAATTTATCATCTCTGTCACTCCCAAGTCAGTTTATATTGATTGATTTTTTGCTATCTAATATTTTTCTGCTTGTTAGAACATCTGGTAATATTCTTTTGGATGTCAGCCCCTGTGAATTTTACACCCTTGGCTTCTGAGTTTTGATTTTTTTTTTTTTTTTAAGTAAGACTGTGCTTTGTCCTGGCATGCAGTTAAATGGATGTCAATTTGACCACTTCAAGTCTTGCTTTTAAGGTTATATTCAATTCATCCATTGGATGAAACAAGCTAATTTACCCCCCCACACACACACACACACACTTCTAGTAAGATATCTATCCTCCCAGAACTTTGTTTGAAGTCCTGTGTGTTAAGAGATCATTTCATCCTGTCTGGTGAGATTGTAACAGATTTCCAGTCCATGTGAGTGTGTCTTGTTTGTCTTATCGCTCTCTGTGATTCTTTCCATTGTCTTGGACAGCTCTTGTATGCATCAGAAATGGGAGGGGAACTGCCACCTGCACAAATCTCTGGAGCTTGCTCTGTACAGTTCCTCCTGTCGCCTGACTCACACATTCTGGGTGGTTTTGAATTACAAGCTCCTCAAATCAAGGAAACACGGGGCTGTAACTGGGCATCCCTTCCTATGCTGCCTCCTGACAGTTTAGGCTAGATGATGTACTGGGTGATCTTTGTGCTTATATTATGTTTCCCTTCTCTCAGGAGTCCTAGCCTAGACCTGCCTGTTGTCCAGTGTCTGACAACCATTGTACCATGTCATTTGCCCCAAGTTTACTGGCTGTTTACAGCAAGAGAATAACCTTCATTCCTGCTACTCTGTCATGTCCTGAATCATTCTAGCTTATGATAATATATTAAATAAAGACAAATAAATCAAGATCATGTAATGTGAAACCATAGAAATTTAAGAGAAGTACTAAGAAGTCAATAGTAGAATCACAAAGGCAAAGGTACCCTATTATAGAACAAAGGAGAAGCTGAAAATTTACAATATAAATTCTAATATTTTAGGCTCACTGCAAGCAGAAATAGAAGTGGAGCAGGGGAATTCTAATTCAGTATCAGTTTATATACTAATACCTCAAGATTTTTGGTAATGGTATAAAAATTCAGTGCTTGGTAACTTTATCAAAGAGATTATTTTTTAAATGTAATTTTGCAAAGAAAGACAATCATAGAAATATGTGTTCATATCAAAGGGTTTGGAATTGTCACTATACGATATACACTTCTGTTTAGAATTCAGTTTATAAATGATCATTTTTAAGTGGTAAATTGTAACAAAGCCAAGCTTCCAGCCGGTGTGGATCAGAATTAAAACTTGAAGCTCAAGTATCCCTGACTAGTGACTGTAGGTAAGAGTTTAGAGGCATTTTTCTCCCTTAGCATACTGGGCTCCCTACTTTCTCACTGCCCTCTTTAGGCCATTTAAACATTTGACCTGGGATTTAAAGTGACTCCCTCTCCATTCCATATATACATATTGCTACTTGCCACCCCCCACCTTGCTCTTTTGCTCGCGTCCACACCCTTCATTCCTGATCCCCATGATCCAGGAATAGAGGACGGCCCTCCTGATTCACGGCACTTCTTTCCCTGTTGTGGTGCTGCATTGAAACTTTTTCCTTCTGTTTGAAAAATAAGGTGTTAGCCCAGGTATAGTTTTCTGTGGGAAAGGTAGGGCTGGAGGACACCAAAGGGGTTCCCAGTGCCAGAGTGATGGCCACGTCTATACACAGGTCAGACAAAGACACAGGGAGTCTGCCTCCAGGTCAGGTTACCTTGTGAGAAACCTCTGGTCACAGATTGGACAAGTAAGAATTAGACCATCTTCTGGGTAAGAGAAGGATCTGGTGACACCCCAGTCCTCTGCCTTCCCCTTGGGGCAGGTTGCTAGCAGTTCTGGTTTTGGATTTCAAAGGTAGCAGGAGGTGCTAGAGATAGACATGGAACATGACAATAGCTTTCAGAAATAGGCTAATTTTATAATTGGCTAAAATACAGACTAAGTGTACAATGACTTTAGGCCCCAGACAGAGGCTCGGAAAGCATAGATCTTTCACCTCCCATGTCTATGTTCCATCTTTCCTCTGTTGTTTTATCTTCTCCCTATTCTGTAGTTTCTTAGGAGTGTTGCTAGAAGTTTGATAATTTCATTTTATAAAAAAAATCATTTGGTTTAGAAGACAGAAGCTGGGTACACAGGTGCAGCAGTGAGATATAAATTAGAAATCTTTCAGTTGTACTTGACAGAAACCCAACTCAGTAGAGACACTGGGAATGAAAATTGTCTGCATTGATTGACTTAATTCTCTAAAGAGAATTAGTTATCCCCAGACTGATCATTAGATACAATACAAGCTCTATTAAAATCCCAACAAAGGTTTTTGTAGAACTTGCATCTATCATGCACTATACATATATGTTTAAGAAATGAACTTAGATCCTTAACACACACTATAAACAAACAAAAATAAAATCAACTGAAATGAATCATATACCTAAATATAAAAGGTAAGAAATAAGATTTTGGGAGACAATATAAGAGAAAATATTAGTAACCCTGAGTTAGCTAAAGATTTTTGTATATAAAACCACGTTCCATCCATAAAAGAAAGTAATTGATAAGTTGTAATTCATCAAAATAAAAATACTTTGCTTTTCAAAAGACAACATAAAGCAATGGGAAGAACTCCACAGAATCTGAAAGAAAATAATTTTCAATTTATATATGTAATAAAGAACTTAGGTTCAGAATATAAATACTAAGAATACATGCTACACAATTAAAATTTGAGCAAAATATTTGAATAGACTATGCACCCAGTAAATACTTGAATGGCCAGTATGAACACAGAAAGGAACTCAGTGTCAATTAGTTCTACGTAAATACTACTGAAAACTACTATAAAATGTGCCTATAGATGTGCCTGGAGAACTGTCTGTACTCAAAACCTTGAAAACACCAAACATTGTCTAGGATGTGTAAAATGGTAGAATAATTTTGAAACAGTTTGCTTTGTAAAAATCAGCTTCTACATCATCCAGCAATTGTACTCCAAGGACTACTCAATAGACATAAGATAATAATATCCACAAAAATTTATATGCAAAATATTATAACGGTATTACTCACATTCCAAAACCATAAACATCCAAAATGTTTGTCACCTGGCAAAAAATAAGTAAAATGCAATACTTTCATGTAATGAAGCATGATTCAATAATTAAGAGGAAGAAACCACTAATACATTCTTCCAGATGGATTAACCTTGTTATAGTTTAGATCTATATTTTCTCTGCAAAGTCTCATATGTTCAGAGGTGGGGCTTGTAAAAAGGGATTGCATAATGAAGTTGCATCAGTGTGAATTCATTAGCGAATTCATCCATCAGTGGGTTCATAATTGAACAATAGGTGGGGCCTGATTGGAGGAGGTGTCATGAGACAAGACTTAAACGAATATATCCTTGTCCGCAGCGCTCTCTCTCTCTCTCTCTCTCTCTCTCTCTCTCTCTCTCTCTCTTTCTTTCTCTCTCTTTCTTTCTCTCTCTTTCTGTCTCTCTCTCTCTGCTTCCTGGTTGCCATAGGATGAGAAGTTTTTTTCACCCATGCCCTTTTACTATGCTGTTTTTTCCTTGGAGCCAATCAATTAGTGATGGAACCCTCTGAAACAATGACTCAAATTATACTTTTTCTCTTTCAAATTGTGAGTATTGGCATTTTGTTACAGAGATAAAATATATTCCTAATACTGAAAACTTGTACCAGAGAAGTGAAGTCACTGCTGTGACTCTGCCTGACCATGTGATTGAGAAGCCTTTAAAACTGGCTGTGGGAGGAGTTTGAAAGCTTCGGAAATGCAGGCTAGTAAAGCTCAGGAGTCCTGTAGACATTTCTTGATGGGAGATACCAAGGAGCTTAAAAGACAAGAATGCTGACAAGAATGTGGATAGGAAAAGCCAAGTTCATAAAATGCCTGTGGTAGCAAAGATGCTACTGGAACCTGGACTACATTGCAGATTAATTTATCTGGCAAGGGAAATTTCAAAGTACCCCAACATTCAGGTTATGGCATGGGTACTGCGGGCTGCCTTTAGTCAGATTTACTGTGAGAATCAGGTGCAGAAAGCAGAGCTGATGGATGTGAAAAGTTTGGAGTTTTGTCTGAAAGGAAGCTCCTCTAAATTAGGAGTCAGGGGAAGTTAGGATGCTGAAAAAAAATCAATGCCATTAAAAAGAAGCCAAATACTTTGTATTCAGATAATAGAATAGATGCCTTAAAAATGCCTTGTGGGCACCTTAGGATTTGACCAAACCACATCCATTGCATACATCTTAGGCTCAAAGGTATAAAAGGGGGGAAACTTCTTTGAAAGGCTTTGTGTTGAGAAGAGTGGCCCAGTGAGTCTTCCTCACTGTGGAAGTATACTCCACGTCCAGTCATCCAGGCACTCAGAGGCTGCTGAAACCATAATCTTATTAGACTCAGCTTCTGCTCAAGCTGCAGGCAGACCTTTGCATCATCCGTGTTGGTGCTGGTTGTGCAGACACACAAAAGGCAAGAATCGTGAGGTCATGGAGGCTTCCACCTAGATTTCAAAGGAAAGCCTGAGAAGTCAGGCAGTGTGTTCCTTAGAGGTTGATATGCAAAGCTGTGAAAATACAGCCAAAGTGCAGGAGTAGAAATCTGGACATGCCAGAAATGTGCAGTCCTACCAAGGAAGGCTGCAAACAACGAGGGGGGCAGACACTTACTAGGACTGGCAGGTCTGTGACACAGACTGGATTGTATAATAAGATGGACCTGAGCCTTTCGGGGGCCTGAAGTGCAGTATTATAGTGTAGCTCAAAAATGTCCTCTGAAACTGAGAGTCTGTGTTAATCTCTCTTTTAAGTTGCATGATTTGGGTATTTGTCCCACTGACAAGCGAGTGACTGATAGGAACCTCAGAAACAGTGCACTAAGTGAAAGGACTTAGATTCAAAGATGTGTATTGTGTGACTCTATACAAGAACCCAGAAAAGATGAGTCTGTATACATAGATGTTGGATTAGTGCTGGCTGGGAGGGGAGATTGGAAGGCAATCAGCTGTAAACCACCTCAAACAAGTGACGTGAATAGTCTCCATTAGTTTGTGCTGATGATTGCATAGCCCTAACACCTTACCAAAGCTCACTGAATTAATTGTACATTTATTGTGGGTATATTTTGTGATATGTAACCTCTACCTCAGTAAGTCTGTTGAGCATGAAAATGAAGGGAAGGAGTCAGTTGACCAAACACAAGCAGGGCAACATGGATCAGCGAACCTGCCTTCCGCTTCTGCTCGTGTGTGTGTGTGTGTGTGTGTGTGTGTGTGTGTGTGTGTGCATGTACCACTTTCCCTTCACCTCAGGAAATGTGGGTCTTTGGCTTACATTTAATAGTATGCTTCCTTGAGAGAGGTGGAACTAATCCTTTCCTCCACTTGAGAATTCCAAGGCAAACCACCCACTGATTTGCTTTCAGTCCCAATTCTCTTCTGTATCAATCAATAATCGATAGTAATAAAAGGGTCAAGCTTTTTCTATTGTACTGTGGGCATTTGTAACACATGTATCTGTGAAATGTTTCATCCCTGTCTCAATCTATTTTGTCTTAATTAATTCTTAGACTTCTTCAATAAGGTAAGATATCAATATTTCTATTTTATAGACAGGGAAATGAACTCTTAGAGATGTTAGAATACATCCTGAAAGTCATATGACAAAAGTGTGTGTGCAAGAATTTGAACTAGATTTGTCAGGTTGCAAAACCTTTTGTTCTTCTCCCCAAAATATCTCTTGTTTCATTTTTTAAAAAGAACTTTAGTACTGTGCCACTCCCATTTTAGTGTGTTACATTGCCTCTGAGTTTTTTAGACAAAATATTTTCTTAGCCTATGCTAAACCTATAGCTGTCTCCGAAGCCTGAATAAATAGATATTTGCTCTCAAATCCAGGCTGTCACTTTCATACTTCACATATAAGCTCCCCTTTTTCGCACACCACTAATTCTGTGCTTTTCTTCAGGCGTCCTAATGTCTAATTTTCAACAGTTTCCCTCCAAATGGAAATCGTTATTGGTACGGTAAGCATTTGGAGTTTTATTATTGATTTATGCCTTGGGTGAAGAGGTTAATTAAATGTGAATTTTAAGCCGACAACATGATTAGGAGAGTGAAGGAACCAGAATTCATGAATACTTCCAAAGCCATTAAAGCTATTTAAAATGAACAAAGACAGAAGGTGGAGGGATGGGGGAAGGGTGGGCAGCTATACCAGGCCTCCGTTATTTCTGACTGGATTAATGAAATGCTGAAGAATAGCAGACTCTTTCCAAGTCATTCAAGTCCAGCTGGGTTTTTATTTTGCATTTATATTGACATTAGCATGGAATGTAATACATTCTTAATAAACCGCTCTTCCATACTCTCGTTATTTCTTCTATTTCAAAGTGCATCACAGAGTCCTGAGCTTATTCCACATCAACAGACAAGACGATAAGTTCAGGGGAGGATCATGAGTTACCAGCACTCAATGAGTGCACAGGAAACTTTTTAAAAACTTGAGAAGGCTATGTAAACTTGGCATTCCTGTTGACTCTGTTTTATAGGAAGACATTTGAAGTTTGTGTTTAACAATCTCAAGCCAAGTGGCCTTTATTCATCACATGGTGAAAATTATTAAAAAGTATTTATGATACCATGCAAAACAATACACCAAATACTGCAAAGACTGTTATAGGGATTCCATCTTAGTTTGTAACAGGTTGTCGTGTTATTCACTATGCAGTTAGATGAAGAGATTGGTAACTGTTCTGTAGGCTGTAGAAGGGATGCCACATGCTAAGCAGGGCCGTAACACTTCATAATCCATCTGAAAACACTAAGGAAAGCTCTGGCCACTGTGGTTCCATCCACACACATATGTACTGTGCAGAGATAACAGAAAATATGTAGACTTCTATACTGGGTCAGAATCAAAGACTCAGCACAATGGAAGCTAACACTCACACTAAAATAGACAGTTTAGATAAAAAGGATTAAAAGCCCTGACAAATGCTAACATGATGGCTAGATCAGGCTGAAGAAGGGAAGACTGAAAGATTTCCCTTGTAGAAACTGACACCGTATTTGAAAGCCCAGGGAAAGCACCCTCCTTTAACACATACAGGACAACCACAACAGCTTGGCTCTGATCAGCCTGCACTGAGTTTTGTTTTAAAAGCTTTGTCACATCAAGGCCTAAGGCAATTACATCCAGGTCAGGGCTGCCTGTTACAGTGAAAGATAGGAATCAAGGAGTCTGGGAATGGTTCTGCTGGGATCCAGTGTTTCTCAGAGTCACTGGAACTCGCCCTTCATGTTTTCCCGGGGATGCTGCTGTTTGCATGGTGAGTGTCCACACTAGGAATGGTCCTGGCTGCTGCCTCTGCCGCTCACTTTCCTTGGGTCCAGATGTCCAGTCTGCCTTTTGTGCTCCAGCCTTGCACTGTACCTCCTGCCGCTCAGGCATGACAGGGCAGGATGGTCTCTTAGACTTGGCACTAAGGACCTTGGGGGCAAGGAGATTTTTTTTGTATCAAGGTGGTGTCCTGCACACTGAAGGATGCATTATCATTGGCCTTTACTCAGTAGATCCAGTAGCATCCTTGATTATATTAAAGAACATCACTGTCACTCATTGCAATATGTCCCTTTGTATGCAAAATTATCCCTGCCTCTGCATTACTTTTGAAGAGATTGTTTCTCAATATGCTGGCTTTGAAAACCAAATTCAGCCTCACCAAGCCCAATTTATCAAGGCAGGAAGACACTTTAGAAGATTAAAAAGGATGCTAATGTGGACACCAATCCTGATCACTAGAAGAGCCTGTTCTCAGGACCCAGAAATCCATTCATCTTTGGATATTTAACAGGAGGCTCACCAGGTGGCTACAGAGCAGCTTCCTCTCCAGCCCAGGGGACCCTGTGCCGCAGAGCTTCTCACACTTGGCAGTAGGCATAATCCTCTCTGTCTACCAGAAGATTAGGCTCCATGTAGCCAGAATGAGGGAAAATAGCTGCTTCCTCATCTCCTGAGCATCACAAATCTTTTTACCAGGGTCTAATTTCTTTCAGGAAAGTTGACAGATTGAATATCCTCTCCCTTCAAGGGAAAACCTACCTTCCACTCCTGTGTGGGCACTTCACAGAAAATTACTACAGAACAGAAAAACAAAAAATACATACAACACAGCAATGGGTATGTTCTTTATATTTCTTTCTGAGTTGCAAGCATAAAGGATAACTTTTTTCTGTTGTAACACCCATCAAAATTTTGGTTCTTTTAGTCTTAAACATTAACATACACAGAGCAGCAGCAGTCTGTCTTGCATTTATTGCCCAGTGTTTAGAGGAGTGTCTACCACATAAACTATACTCAATAGACAATTGAATTATAGATGGAAGGAAAGCAAGTGCAATTTTCTTTTATGCCCTTATGGTCATAGCCTTTCTTTGCAAACTCAGCTTCCAATGTTCCATCAACAAACAACAGCAAAAGGAATCCTGTTATGAGACCTGGGTTTTTATTCCCATTTTACAGATGAGGCAATGAAGCCCTAGAAATAGTAACTAATTTGTTGATTGGGAAATTAATGTCTCCCCACATGCTCTGCAACCAGGACTTCCCACCACGCCCCTGCTGCAGTCCCACCGTCAGGCATGCCCTGTTACCACCTCTCCAGCCAAATCCCCACCCCAGAGCACTACACTTTGCCCAGGTCTTCACAGAGATAAATTCTGCCTTGTCTCTCCTCCCCATGTGCAGGAGCTCTATTGGTTATCCTTCTAGCAGGTACTCCTCATGGTGGGAATCCTGAGCACATGTACAGGGGAGCCTTTCAGGACTGTGAGTGAAAAGGGCTGCTTAGGAATTTAGTGAGGCCTCAGCCGTGGATGGTGAAGGGGCTTGAAGGCAGCGTGGCACATGAAGAAAGGCCTCGGTGGAGGAACGGGGAGTTAGGGTGCTGGTGTGGGAATTCTATTATCTATAAAATAATTAAACCAAACATCCACCAGGCACCTTGCCTCACAGGACCAATTGTATGAGACAAATTTCATGTCAAAAGCTAGGAGGAGGTTCAGTGTTCAGAGCCACTCACGATTCTAGAGGAAGCAGTGGGTTCCAAAGGCCTTTGAATATTTCAACCAGGAGTCAGAAGTTAAGACCCAGGAAAATCCCTCCAGTACGTGGCTGGTTGTTCAAGATGACCCTTTAGTTCCGACTCTGTGGACACTAGATAAAAATAACAATATCGTACATGCAAAGGCTGAAAACTCAAGAAGCACTTACCTCAAGAAAATGACCCAGTCTGGTGACAGGGCCCTCCCCTGGATAGCAAACCCTCAACAATACTCAGATCCATTAACAGGGGTCAGGAGAGCAATTCTTTTGTTTTTTTTATCTGGTGTGTGTTTGCGTGCACATTTACATGCATTCATATGACCCTAGTTCTTAAGAGGCAATTATGAGATTTGGAATTATGAATAATTTTGATTTTTAAATTAAAGTCATCATTATATTATAAAAATAGCAGAGTTACTAAAGATCTATGACTATGTAAAAAATCGCTTCATTGGGAGCATGCAAATAACATGCTAGGGCTCACTGTGTGTCTAGTCCAGAACCAGCCCATCCATAGAGCCAAGCAGAGCACAGCTCCTCCCACTCCCCACAGGCCACCTCAGAGCAGAGCCCAGCACCCAGGGAGCCCACCTAGTGTCCACCCAGGGGTTTCTAAATCCGTGGGAAACCGCAAAGATAAAGGATTTGGGGAAGGGAGATAAAGAAAGCAAGGGGCCCTGTTCTAAGAACTCAATGATGAAAGAGGATAATGATAGAAGGTAAGTGAAGACACAGAGTAAGAGTTAAGTTCACATCTGGCTTACTTTATGTCTGAATTAACGTCCAGTGAATTGGAAACATTTACTGCATTCTTTCTGCAACCATTTCCCCCTTCCCAACCTTGGTTCCTTGTTCTTCAGCTCTAGTTCACACAATGGACCTTGTCTTTCTTGCGCTGTATCTGCAAAGCTTTACCACATTGCACCGTGGAAATTAGTAATAAAAGGTCACTGTTTCTCCTCACCCAGGGCATCCTTTGCGTGAGGGCCTCAGCAGCAGGGAAAAGCAGGGCCTGAATCATTCCGGTTCTTTCCTATGCTATTGATATTTGTTTTCTGGAGATGAGTAGTGAAAACAAGTTTTTGGTTTTGTTGATTTCCCAGCCTCTAAAATATTTATTTATCTATTGAAAGTTTAGATTTAGAAAATAAAAACAAGTCTCCCAGAATGCCTGCTTGGGAGATAACTACAGTGTTGCACAGATAGAAACTTCCAATGGCAGATTAATAATCAGAAAATTTAAAGCCTTGAGAAGAAAAAATGCAGAAAGAAAATTGCTTTCTGTATCCTCCTTTTTTTTTACTTTATGCAGTTGACTCACAAAACTAAACAAAGAGAAGACTGTACGCATATACATAACCTACAGAGGCTGTTCCTACCAAATATCTTAGTCCAAAATACCCACTTCAGTGCCTGAGTTACTAAATTATTTGCTGTGAATTTTTGCACCAACCTGCAAGTCAGCTAATTACAAAATGTCTGCGCTTTCTCTGTAAGAATAGATGCATTTGGTGCACTGAATAAGGTAAACAAGAGGAAATATTTAGCAAATGATTGATTGAAAGGCGAAGTGGGAGCTACAAAGGCTTATTTTGAAAGATCTGTGAATTAGAGAAGTTTGTTTTGTTTTGTTAGTCTGTGTTCAACAGAAAAGTGAATCAAGCATGGAGAGATATGACATGACATGATATTTTTTCATGTCAACAATAAAACCTCATTTATCTAGTCCCCAATGACTGGAAGTCTTGGGCCACATCCCACAGTGAGGACCTTACAGATGAGATACTAGGAATGGCTGACCAAGCTGGGCTGTCTTTTTCCCAAGGATGCCCAGATGGTGTGTTACCAGGATGAAGATGTAGCTCGGTGCTAGGATGCTTGCTGAGTGTGTGTGAAGCCCAGGATCAATACCAGCACTGCAAAAGGAAAAAACTGCTATTTCATGCTCACACAATTAGGGACCTTTTACTGACAGTCATTGAAGATTGTGACTGTGTCTTTTAAATAGTCTCCATCATTATGATAGCTGTGAACAATTTTACTAATTTCTAAAAAAAAGGAAAACTATTTGCAAAAAGATGGTTATAAATTTTGCAAGTAAGGTGGGAGTCCAATCTATTTTCAATAAGGTTTACCATGACGTAATTAGACTCACTGCCAGAGCCAGGATGTAGTCGACAAAACTTAAGTTCAGAGCAGCAGGAAGATGGTGAAATAGTAACTAGCAAAGTAAACAGCCTCTGGAAGAAACAGTTCAGATGCTGGAATATAGCATTCTGGAGAAGACAAGAAGGAAGGAAGTGGGTCCCCTCAACCCAGGAAGAACCTAGAGTGAGAATTAAAGCCCGCAGAGAGAAAAAAAGAAAAGAAAAAACTTAAAACAAAAGAAAAACTTAACAGAAGAAGGTGGTAGCTGGCAGTGCTTTCACTGGGAGCCAGAAACACCATACGAGAAGTGCTGTTGGAACCTGGGGACACATGGTCACAGTGGAGCTGATGGCTGGCAAGCTTGAAGGCCTCTCCAGGGAGACACGGTGGCAGAGGGTAGCAGTGGACTGGAGAACTGCATTGGCTGGTGGTGAGTATAAGGGACTCAGTCCTCTCTTGGGAGTGGACAATTGGCTGGGGGCTAGTTTGGAGTCCAGCAGGATAAGCCCAGAGCCAGAATAACAGCCAGCTTCATTCAGCCACTCCATACTAATATGGTGAGGGCTCCTTGCCATTAACCAGCTCAGGAGGGAGGTACCAGTCTGACCTACCCCTGTTTGCATTCCAGTAGTCACCAACAGGCTGTGAAAAGCAGCAAACAGCAGGTATCCCTAGCCAGCACACTTCAGAGAAATTATAAACAACAACAGGAAGTGCCAGGGGCCCCCTACCCACTTGTCCTGAAGAAACCAGGAACATGACAAGAGGAAGAAGCAAAAGGCAGGCTCTGGCCTCCAACCCAAGCAGTACTGGTCCAGGAGAGGTAAACACAGAAGAGATTAGAAGTCGCACACTTGAAGTTTCTGAAGCAACAGCAACTGAAATAAAGAAAGAGCTTCATGAGACTATAAAAGAACTTAGAAAAGAAATATTATCTCAGGTAAAAGAAGAAATGAGAAACATAATAAAAGAATTGCTAAGTACATCTAAAGAAGACATAGATGGAAGAATAGAGGAGCATAGAAAAAGGAGGGAAACCTTCAACAAAGAATATAAAATGATTTAGAACACATGAAACAGATTCAAAGAGATTACCAGGAAATTAAAAACTCCATTGAAAGCTGCCAAAACTGCTTCGTTTTGACAAAGAGGAACTGGAGGAGTTCGTGACCACCAAACCAACTCTACAAAAAATACTGAAGGACACCTTAGAGAGAGAGAAAAAAGACCATGGTTTCAGGAACAGCAGCAAAGGAGGCTCACTGAATGGGGCAGACAGTGGAATGAAGGGGAAAAGTAGACAATCAATGGCAGGAAAATAGCATGGCAGAGATGAGGCAGAGAATGTTGGCCATAATCACTGATAGAGATGGTGTTGATTCACCAATAAAAATAAATACTTTTATAAAGAAATACGTTTAAGTCCAAATGGGGTTTATAGACTGAAAGTCAAAGATGAGAAAACAATGCTCTGTATGACAGGGAACCAGAAACAAAGTGGAGGTAGTTTGCTTATGAGCTGCAGATTGGTTAGAAAGCCATGATGCTTTTATACAATGGAAAATTACTCTTCTATAAAGAAAGAAAACCTTGAGGCTCTTGAGGACAAATGGATACAGATTGAGATCATACTCAGGGGTAAAAAGGCTCACAATCACTTGGGTAAATAGCAGATTGCCTCCCTAATATAAAAACTAAAGGAGTTAGTAGGATCCAAAATGTATAACACATCCCACAAAAATGAAAGGGGAGGGATTGTCTAGAAAGGGAAGGCAGTGGCCATTGTTAATGTGTTATCATAATTTGAAACCCATATTGTTTTCATTGTTCTGTTTAGTTTGGTTTTATTCTGTTTCAGTTTGTCTTCCTGTATTAGATTTGATGGCATGGACAGCTCTTCCAAAGATAGCAGGATATATTATGGTAACCATTTTTGATTTCCTATTAGCTTGATATGATGCCCTGTATTGCTTTCACTGTCTTGTTTTCACTGATTTTATTCAAATCTGTTTTATTTGATAGTATCAAGTCTGAGGATATAGGCAACTACTTTGAAGGCAAAAAGGTACATTATGATATATTCTGGTTTGACTACGATCTTCTTTTGAAGTCCTATAATGTCTCCATTAATTTTTATTGGTTTTGTTCTATAGCATTTTGTTCAATTTTATTACGTCTGATGATGTGGGCAATTCTTTTGAAGATAACAAGAGGCATTATGGTAGCCATTACTGATCTCCTTATATTTTGTTTTTAAGTCATGTACCATGCTGATCCTTTTGTATTGCTGACTCTATTTTGTCTCATTTGGTTTTATTCTCTTCAAAATAGAAAAAACAAACATAAATTCAAACTGTTATAACAAAATGCCCTGAGTTAGATTCTGGTTTTGATCTAAGATGGTTTATACAATCTCAGGTGTTCAGAATTGGTGCCCTCGGAAGGAAATGGAGTCATGAGATGTTGTACTGAACAGTGGATGGATTCATTCATGAGTAGGTGGCTGAATGTGCCGCTGGTCACTGGGGTGTGACCTAGAAGCATGCGTTCTTGGCCCTCGTGCCTCCCTTCTCTGTGATTTCAAGCTGCCATGAGTGAGTGGCTTTCCTCGGCCCATGCCCTCTGCCATACTGCTTCTGCCTTGAAGCCAACCAGCTGCAGACTCAAGCCACTGACGCTATGAGCCAAAATTAAATTCTCTTCTTTTACACTTCAGATGTTGGATATGTTACCAGGCCACAGGAAAGTGATTAACACAGTGTAAAAGTTATCTTTTCATTTTTTCAGCACACTCATGTTGCACTGGAAGAAACAATAAACTTTTCCCTCAGGTCTCTCTGTGTATATGTTGGTACCCACATAAAGGGCATATTATTATTGAAATCAGTTTACAGGTAAAAATTTTAAAATGAATCTAAATTTATTTAGTATGCCAGATTTAATTAGAATAGTTGTTAGTTCTTGCACCTACACTATGTAGAAAATTTCCCATCCTACAGTATGGTTACTGCTGTATTGTCTTGAAGTGAGGTAGACGTATAAATATGCCATTCACCTCACTAAATTTCAAATTACTAGAGGGCAGGATTGGACCATTGCATGTTATTCCCACAGTTTAGTGACTCTAACTTAGAAGGAGCTTAGAATATTTCATGAATATTTCTTCAGGTAATACATATACCTTCTGTAAAGGTGATTCCAAAGGAGAACTTTAAAAAGATTCTTAGGGACTGGTAACATTATTGAGATAAATTTAATTCCATAAAGTATTTGTACATATTTTCTATATATGCAAAATGAGATACACTATTTTCCTTGTCTCCTAGGCTAATCTTAATTTTTGATTACCAATCGATGATGTTTCTAAATCATGTAAGTTAATGTATGTGATATTGGGCACACTTAATCTACACCATGAGACCCAACACTGCAAAGGGCACTGAGTCGAAGTTTGACTCCTGTTACTTTTTCATTGTATACTTTCATTATTACCCTCTCAGACCTCAGTTTTCTCTCCTGTGAAAGGGGATATTGAAAATCTTTTATAATTTCAATTTAATTAAAGCACATAGCATACACAAATTATCTAATGTGTGTCTTAGCATTTCAGTGTTTAGTAATAACCTGATGAATATTTAGCCCCTTAACCTATGTGAAAGAAAAATAATATTTCTGAAAACATTGTATTTCTATGAAAATGGAAAGTCATTGGAAGAAATTCATCTTATCTGTTCATTAGAGCAGAATGAGTTGTCCATCTAACTGAAATCACTCTATTTCAGAGTTACAGTGTGCAGCTGAAAATAATAAAACTTTATTCGCTTTTTAAACCCCCCTAATTTGGGCTTACATTTTGCATGCATTCTATTTTGGCCTCGGCATGTCCAATATTTTCTGTATAACTTCAGATGGCTTGTGCTGCTGTATTTTCCTTTCTCCACTACCATTTATTCAGAATTGAGGAGGTTTTCTGATATTAGAGTGGAAATTGTCTGCGGTCTTCAGTTTGGCCACTGTCTTATTTATATGCCACTGGATGAATCAAGATAGGGTAATAATTCTGGCAGGAACAGAAGGGCGAACCAAGTTCTGTGGTTTAAAATGTGTATCATAAATTGTCAGGGTTGTTAGATTTAAAGGGATTCACTTAGAAAAGTACTTAGACAAAAGGAATTTGACAAACAACTACCAACCCAGACTTGATTCACCTCCGTGATGAGAAAGGTGCGTCTCTGTTCCTTTCCTATCCCCAGCCCCTCCTCTTAACCTTACTGTCCACGTGTCTGAGGCTCAGTCACCTAGCAGACAGATCATGCACTGAAAAGTGCTCAGGGTGCGCTGACTCAGGAGAAGTGTCCCCCTTCTCCACCAGAGGGGCAGCTTCCATTTCATTTTAGCTCAACTTGAAATCAATATGTCATTATAAACACATGTGGGGCAGGCAGAGACAGGAAGTGGATACGTATCCAGAATAAAGTAATTTGGAAGCATTCGTTATTCGAAATACGCTGCACACTGAGGAGACGTGAACATTACGAAGTGGAGTTTCTTGCCTCAATCAATATCTTTTCTTTTGCTTACTTGAAATAGTTTTATAGACAAGTATGGTCACATGACTGGCACAATTTCAAATTCCAGCAACATTTTGGTCCTGCTTGTCCATCTCAGTATGTTTAATTGCTTCCTTTTAACTGCAACCCACACCATTTGCCTTGGGGAGAAAGATTCTTGGGAAATTAAAACAAAATGTGTGCTTCAATGCATTTGCAAATAATCGTGTTTTCTGCTCAACGGTTTTGCAGCAGCAGCCTCTTGAGGCCAAAATCTTGAGAGCAAATACTTTGATAATGTTCCTATTTCTATTATTCCCTCACAACATGTAATAAACTAGTATGACAATCATGCAATGGTACATAGTGTTGAGAAAGAGACCAGAACAGGATTTTCAAAATTCTCCTGTAGATTTTCATGACACAAGCCTTCTGTAGATAGCTCGAACATGTTTTGGTTTCTTTTCCTTGTTTCTACTGAGCTTCTTTGAGCAGTTCCATACCACCTCTCTGAATCTTCACCCTCCAAACATTTTGGGGAGACCATAGCTATTTGGCTCCTTGTTCACCTTAGAAAATCCTTTAGTAATTCTTCTAGCTTCAAACCTGCCTTAAATTTAAGGAGCTGTATAATAGCTTTTCCAAGCCTCTTTATTTTCCAGAAATGGGGATGCATTTGCTCTGTTCTAAATTCATTCTGTCATTTCATCAGAAACTGAGGTTAGGATTTGTAACATGAATGAAGGGAAGCTAACTGGCCAGGGTAGGCCTGGACCTCATCCAGACTGGCTCCATTCTACTTTCTGCTTGCTGTCTAGATTCTAACATATACATTTTAATAACTAGATGGGAGAGAGTTCTTTTATATATGAATATTTTAAGGGAGGAATGCATTTGATTACTGACACCAGTTCTAAGAGATTTATGTGAAGAATGCTGGTTTGAGGAATGCTGACCTAAGACTAATAACTCAGTTGGTCTGCATATGGAAATAAGCTATTACATGACAAATATTTGTAGTAAAGGTTAGCTTGACCATGCACAAAATTTTGGTGCCCATTAGGAAGCATAGTTGCATGCTACATAAATTCAGTTCAAATGAAGAGGAAACATTGGCTTTCTGGATGGATCAAACCCTAAGTATCAAATTTAAGACTCATAGCATTGCTTTGTTTGCCTTTATTAGCTGACCCAGGGATTTACCACCTGGGGCTGTAGGCTGATGATAAAGAACATGCTTATCCTACTCATGGGGTTCTGGGTTCAATCCTTAGTACATTACTAATAATGACAAAGAGTTATATTTTAGAGAAAGTGACTGCTAGTGAAATCTTTACACAAAATCTTGTTCTAATCTTACATTGCTCCTGTTATTATTAATTCATTCACACATTTATTTCCTGAGTAATTATTCAAATGGGTGACACTAGATCAAAAACTGTGTGAAGATCTAGCAGAAAATTGAGACACTTAGGAAGAGTTATAATAATACAAGGCAGAAGATGGTACATCTCGTCAGAAAGGCTCAGATGACCCTGAGAGTTCAGGCTAATTGGACTGAAGGCTTCCTTGCCAGGTGATGAGCTTTTGGGAAGTAATTGTATCTTGAGAACTCCAACTTCACCAAGGGGATTAATACGCTGATGAGTTCATTAGCTGAATGGGCTCTTTAGGAGATGGGGCCTAACGGAGGGAAGTAGGTAAATGAAGGTGTGGCTTTGAAGGGTGTATGTGTAAATACATTGTTTTTATCCTTGTCTCTTTCTCTCTCTTTCTGCTTCCTGGCTGTCATGAAGTAAGTAGTTTTTCTTTCATTAATGTGTTTCTTCCTCTTCTCAAGACCAGGCCAATGAAGCCAGTAAATTATGGACTAAAACCTCTGAAACCATGAGCCAAAATAAATTTTTACACCTTTGAATTCCTGTTCACAGATATTTTGCCACAGTGATAAAAAGCTAATGAAGACAATTTTCATATGAAGAAAGTAAATTCTACTTCAAGCAGATGAAAATGACTCCACTGAGTGGACTTGCCTATAATATGAAGAAAAAGAATTTGTATATTTCCCAAAAGGGAATAAACAGAGAAGGTAGCTGTAGAGATCAGTTACAGAGAAATGACTCTAGTAGGAAGAGGATTGATTAACTTGGTCAGAGTGAAATATACAGAAAAGTAACTAGTGGGAGTAAAAATGAGCATCAGATCACCAAGTATTAAAATCAACTTATTATTTTGCACGGAAGTAGAGAATCATTTAAAATAATTCTTATATTTTTATCTTGTTTTTCAGCCAGAACATAATCTATATGGAAGTGTAAAAGCATTCAACACATATCTGGCCTTAAAATAAAAATCCCAACACTCTAGGAGGCTGAGGCAAATTCAAATTCAGCTTGGGCAATTTAGTGAGGCCCAGTCTCAAAACAAAAAGAACTAGGGTTCAATGCTCATTACAATAATAAATAAATAATTTTAAAAGATGGTTAAGAAAAAAACAGGTGAAAAAAGTTTTAAACAAGGTAGTACAGTAAAAACAAAAAAGAGGAAACAAATATATGACATGCACAGCATAGATCACCTTTTAGAGAAATAAAGGTCAATAACCAGACATGCTTTATAGTACAGAGTCTTAAGAAAGAAGGAAAAAAAAGGAAGAATGAAAGAAAGAAAGAAAAGAGGAAAGCTTTAAACTCTTTTTCATTTGTATACTCCTCCAGTAGAGGTTACGCTACCAGGTTTGGGGGTGTTAGGGTCTCCTTCTAGAGGTTTCTGATTTTTTTTTGTCCTGAGCAAAGAATTGGTCAAGACAAGTGCAAACAATAGTAAAGTTTTACATTTATTAAAAGCAGGAAAAGAAACAGTCCCTGCAGAGAGAGTTTGGGCCAAGTAAAATTAGGAAAATAAATACACTTTGCAAGATGAGAGTTGGCTACTGTTAGAGAATACATTAGCGAGGAACTCAAAAACTGGTCTTTTTCGTTTTTCTGCTCCTCAGACCTGGCCAGGTCTATACCATCTTATCAAAGGTTTGCTTGGGTTCTCATGGGAAGTCCACATGCAGGGCTTTGGGAACTGTTCTGTGCATGCGTGCCCGGATTTTGTAATTAATGGTTCACACCTATTTCCCCAGCCATTCTGCCATGCCTTATTCTCCTGCTTCATATCCTGCCCTGCGGTGTATATATCCACACAATTTTTATGGAATGATGAGGGAGTAGAGGTCTCAATATTTTCTCCTGGAAGGGTTTGTTATGGTATGTGTCTGGATATCCCCCAGGGCAGTCATGGATGTGGCCGAGTCTAGCATTTGTGATTGATTAGTTGTCTAGTGCTGGGACTGATGGTGTGAATGCTACAACCACCCAGAGGCAGGGAGCGGGCATACAATATAAGGTAGGTAAGGAGGTATGCTTTTCTGTGTTGCTCCTTTTGCTCTTGTAGCTTGAGGCCAACATGACAGTTGCCCCTTAACCACGCCACCCTGCCTTGGAGCCAGCTGATTATCGACTGAAACCACTACAAACTATCAGCTAAATAAACCTTTCCTTCCTTAATTTTGGGTGTCAAATATTTTGTCTCAGCAACCAGAGAAAAGTAACGAAGCCGGGATTAAAGACCCTGCCCACTGTGGATTATGTGCTCTCTAACTACCTCTGGGAATTGTGGTTCATTGGCTGGGTCTAAGACAAAAGGAAAATGATCAGTAATTATTGAGTTGTATGTTTGATGGGGCAAAGAAACTTTACTACTAGGTTGTGGAGGTAGGACCCAAATATGAGGAGCAGGTCAATTTCCCACACTTCCTGTGGAGGAGAAAGTGTGAAAGAGAAGGATGTTAGATAAATTATCTGGAGCCTGACAGCCATAACCTTAGCAAGATCACTTACATTATGGATCTAATTAAAAATAAGTGTCTCAGTACAGGTGTCCATTTAAGCTGCGGCAAATTAGTCATTAGCAACTCTACTTAGCTGAAACTTTAACAGTACTGGACTTTCACTTTTTGAAGAAGAACCTCAAGTTTCCAGAGGTTCACAGGAGTAGCTTTCTTCTTTTGGGTGGTCTTTTTCTTCAGACAGTTCAAGTGGGGCTGGCTTATTACTAGAAAGGTGAAGCCAGCTATCTATTTTTTGCCACCTTTAAGTAGTGGATATAGCAATTATCACTGAAAGAATCCCTTACATTTTGGCTTTAAATGGTCTGTGGGAATCTTCTATTTCCAAATTTGAATGAGTACTTGATCTCCATGGTGGATGTGAGGTGATCCCCTTGGACCAGAAGTTGGAAGGGCTTCCCATACAGTTAGCCTATTGTAATTGACCTAAATTAACAAGATATTGAAAGAGTCTGGTGGTCTCTGGGTCTACAAACATATTAGAAGATGGAAAAGGTATTATGGCTTGTATCTTGGTGTCTCCCTAAAGCCCCACGCAGTTACGTGTGGACTTTCAGAGTTGGCTGGATGTAGGGTATGTGATACTGGGATTCACAGTATGTGATACTAATCTATTCCATTGATTGGAATTAGGATAGTTCTGGGTCTGGATAGTGGACCCCCCCCCCCGGATGTGAATGGCAATGATCAACAGTCTTACATCCTGGATGGAATATAAAGAGAGAAAGGGAAGGAGGGCTTTTGCTGTTGCTTGCTGCCTCCTGCCTGCTCTCCATGGACTGTTTCTCCCTTCTTCCAAGACGTCCATCTGCTGTAATGTCCTGCCTTTGACACTAAACAACTGTGGTCTGAAACTACTGCAAACTCTGGGCAGAAATAAACCTTTCCTCCTTTGACTTTGAGTGTTGGATATTTGGTCTCAGTGTTAAGAAAAGTAACTAAACAAAAGACTTCCCTTATAATATCTTAAATGTATTCATATTTATCCCAGTTTTGGAGACATTTCATCCCTTATGAAGGGTATTGGTAATAAATGAAACAAAGACTCAGATATTTCTTTGCAAAATTTTTTTTTAGAACTTGCTTTGGGGTCTGGTGTCTCTCATAGCCTTTTGAGAGGACTGGTGTCTTCACATAGAATGGATGTGGTACTTTATTCCTAAAACTTTTGCTACTCCTTGAGTTATTTGAGAGGTCAGAGTGGCCCATTGTCAATCAGAAGAGACTGGGATAGTCCAAACTAGGCAATCAGTCCTTTGAGGACCACCTTGACCTTTGTAGCCCTTTCTGAATAGACAGGAAAGGCCTCAATCCAACCTGTGAAAGTGGACCAATATCTGCTTAATTTCCTCACTTCATGGCATGTGGATAAAATCTGTCAATTTTCCCTTCTGCTATGTGCCTGTCATCCATCAGGTTCTAACAAAGGAAGTGTTTGGGCCTCACCAGGGTTATTGTAGATGCAGAGGGGGCAAGCTTGGCAGTTTACTGGGTGGTCATCACTAATCCTAAACCTGTGAAAATTTGAGTGACTCTTTCTTTTTTAATTTTTCTAATTTTTAAAAATCAAAAACAGAAAAAAGATAGAAATAATACAGAATTTTGTAAAAACTAAGGAATCAACACTAGTTAATATATTACAATTGTTATCTTAGAAGTAGATGCTCAAGTTATAAAATGAAAACATAAAAAATGAACAGACAAGCAATGACAGCACAAACTGTTCTTCTTGATGAACTAACAGAACATTAGTGGTGTGTTCAGCTATCTTACATATTCAAACATACATACAGTTACATGTGTTACCTACAAATTGTTATTTAATTTTGAGTACTTTCTTTCCCTTTCATTATTACAATATCTTTGTATGTTTGGGATCTTATTACTCTTTCAGTTTTTTATTATTCTAATGTAGCATCTCTTCCCAAATGGAAAGAATCATGAAGGCTTATTAAAGCCTTTCACTACTTCCCTTGGGAAAAGACCAGCTTGTTTTCCAAATTCCACCATAGACCCTTCTTAATAACCCCTTGTCCTCCGACCCATTTATCTTCGTAGGGGCTATAGAATGCTTTTAATGGTTCCTCGGGAACTGAGAATAAGACCAGGATTTTAAGGGGTTATAAGGTTGTAGTTCTTATCTCTTTATTGGCCTTTTGATTTCCTAAGCAGACTTGAGACATCTCTTCTTCCTGTTCCTTACAATGCATTACAGGGACCTGCTCAGGAAGACAAACTGCTTCTAGGCGATGTAGAATTTCCTGCTTGTGCTTTATTGATGATTGCTTATTGGTTAGTAAACTACTTTCTTTCCAGATTCCTGCACAGGAAGCACCAGAAATGTGTATTTGGAACCTGAATGGTTACTTACCTTTTTGTCTTTTCCCAATATCAGTATCCAAGTAAGAGCCATTAACTCTGTTTTTTGAAGTGAGCTTCCTAGGGGAAGGAGTTTGGCCACCAGGATGTGTTGTAAGCTGAAAATTGCATAGTTTTACTTTTGATAGTTTTCCTTTCCTTCCTTCCAGAAGTTAAGAAGCTCTAATTAGGGATATCCTTGACCACAATCATGGCTATATCTCTAGAGGAAGGTTTTCCAGAGAAAAAGGTAAAAGAGATAGCAGAATGTACTTTCTCACGAGGTCCAGGTTCTCCCAGGTTCTTTGACAGGAGATGGAGCTATCCATGGACAGGGCATTCAGGTTGTCACAGGCCCCTTGGGTCTTCATCAGAGAGGGAGATGAGGGTTTTGGCTGGCCTAGCTTCTGTCTAGGAGTAGGGGTAGTTGGTCCTCCAATGCCTTGAATCAGATATATCAGTCACCTGACAATCAGAGCAGGACAGAGATGCTAGCTTTGTGCAGTCCTGTGCCTGGTGTTCAATCTTCTTGCATTTAAAGCAGAAACTCCCTCAGATGTCCCTAACTTTTCCCTTAAATAATGTGGGTGTGCTTAAAGCATTGCCAATTATGACAGCTATAATTTTGACCTGTCTTTTTTCCCTATATCTTCTCTTTTCACCCTCATTTAGATCCTGGTTGTTGAACACAAAAAATACCATGTCCAATGATTGGGTCTTTGGGGCTCAGGGGCCCATCTGAAGACTTCGCAATTTACAATGAACACCTGGATCTTAAAAAATGAACTGTTGTCCCACCAGTGACTACCTGTCTCTGTAAGTTGTATCTATGTTTATATATTTATGAAATACTTCTGCTAATCAGCCATGGGACATAGCTGAATTTTCCTCTCTGCCTCTCATTCACCCCACCATATTAACAAAATTCTTAGTATGTTTTCATTCCCATAGAAAGAGCAGCTAACTCAAAAGAGAAGAGGGAGGAGGATCATACATTTTCTAAAATCAAAGGCTTAACTTCTGTCTACAAGGATGAGATTTCCTGGTGACCGTGAGACCAGTTGAAACAAGGGAGAAGAAAAGAAAAAGAAAGAAAAGCAAAAGCCACAAGAAAAGAAAATGGCAAAAAGGCACAACTAAACAATTTGACTGACTCATGTGACCAACTAAAATGGTTGACAAACATGACTTAATCCATGTAGCTGACTCATAGAATGAACCAAAATGGCTGACCTGTGTGACTAACACAGAGCATGAATCAAAATGGCTGCTACTCATTGTAGAAAAGTAGACTGTGTTGAAACAAGGCACTATGCAATCAACTTACTGCTGACACCCAGATGCACAAGGAAATCAGTGGGGAAAGTACAGATGAGACTTTGAGCACAAAATGAAATAAACTTGGGTAGGCAGCTATTTAAGCAGGAGACCAAACTATCAATAGCAAATTTTCCCAAAAGTGTAAAACTATCTGAGCAAAGTATCATAGAGAACAGAAATATGAGCATCTAAGGACATACTAGAGTCTAAGTCATTCGCATGGATCTGGAAAGATCTGTTCTGTGCCTGGCTTATTAACTATCAAAAGGAAAACTATGCAATTTTCAGCTGACAACACATCCTGGTGGCCAAATTCCTTCCCTTAGGAAACTCACTTCAAAAAACAGAGTCTCGTTGCACTTTACTGAATCATACTGAAAATGAGAGGCAGCAAATGGGAAATAGAGGAGAAAAGAAAAAAAGGGAAGACAAACTTGAGGCTGACCTACGAGCATCCGAGAGCTGGGAAAAACACAAAAGACATGCATTTCTTTTCCCTCTCCCAGATGGTGGAAAGGTAGAAAACTATTCCTGGTGTATACAAAAATTTTCTAGAATCCCCAGCTGAAGGGAAAGACAGAGGGGAAAAACAAAACAAAACAAAACAAAACAAAACAAAACAAAACACACACACACACAAAATCTTTTGCAGTCCTAGATTTCAGAGAGAAAGAGAAAAACCAAAAGTTGCATAAAAGGGCTGTAATAGCTGGCTGGTTGTGCCAAATACGATACTGGAATCTCCTTCTAGAGGTAGACAAGACTAAGCGGTAGCAAGGTTTTACATTTATTAAAGGTAGGAAGGGAAACAGGCTCTGCAGAGCAGCTTTGGGCCAAGTGAAAGTAGGAAAACAATACACTGTGCAGGCCGAGAGCAGGCTACTGTGAGAGCGCACACTAGCGGAGCACCGAAAGGCGACTGGCCTTCTGGTGTTCTGCATTCCTCTGTCTGGCACTAGGTCTCAGCCAAAACTTTGCTTGAGTTCTCATGAGAAGTCCATATGCAGGGCCTCGGAAACTATTCTGCCCATGTGTCCTGGGGTTTTGTAATTAACACATCATGCATGTTCTCCAGCTGGTCTGTCACGCCTATTTTCCTGCCTCATTTTAGTAGCCCACTTCTCCTGGAGAGTGCACTTATTTTCCTCTACTTGACCCCATCTGGCTCTCATACTCTGCTTCTTTTTCTGTCTTTAATTAATGTAAAATTTTGCTATCATTTGCATTTATTTTAACCAATTCTTCGTTCAGGCCATAAAGAACCTAGCATCCACCTTTAGAAGGAGACTCCAGATCCCCAAATTCAGTAACAGTTATACTTGATCTTCTTGGACCACTGACATATTTTAAAGTAGTCTCAAACAAAAAGGACTTTGCCTCCAGTGTCTGATTGCAGAGTGTGAAAACTGACCTATCTATTGAAGCAACGGATGTCCAGGGTTTCCATGGTAAGCTTCGATAAAGGTCGAAGACATTTTGTGTTTTCATCTTCATGACAGGGATCAGGTCTTGGTTTTCAGGCTTTACAGGGCTAGATGCTTTATAAATTGCATTCACTCAAAAACTCTGTGCACAATTTTGTATTAGGTGGTAGTCTCCAAGAAGCTCTTGCTCCACAGGGCAGAAGACCATGTTTCCTTCATTCTCTATCGCTTCCTCTCTCCCTACTTCACCCACAATTCTAACAATTTTCTTTTTCTTTCCAATCCCCCCCCCACACACACTTCCTTTATTCAATCCTCTTAGTGTAAGTTTCTGCTAAATTTATTTCCTGGGGCATTTTGTCTTCTATTGAAATGCTCATTTCTTTGCTATTTTACCTACTTTATTTACCTACTTTCACAGGGGCAAGTCTTTTTTTTTTTAATTTCAATGCAAATTTTAGAGAAACAAAAGAGAGTACAGTCTCTGGTAATATTAAGTACTTTGCGAAAGCCCCTTGTTTAATCAGAAGAGACTGAGGGGACGGAAGGGAAGACTGATAAGATTGGTGTGAATGCAGGTCCTGGGGGAACTGATGAGTCTGAACTAAATCATAGATGGTGATCTACAGTATTAATACATTTTCAGCAGTGGCGACAGGATCTCAGTCTACTTGTGTTGGAAAGATAATAGAGTAGTGGGGTAAGAGGATATTCACAGTAAATGAGGAATAACCTTGAGCAGTGTCCACCTTCCATTAACTAACAACTGTGTTGAGAAAGAATCTGTGGCTGGGTTCAGGCTAAGGTGGAAAAAATCCTTAATTACTTATCTAGGTAATATATTAAGAAGATATTGAAAAGAACTTTTTAAAGTCTAATCAGCCATAGTAGACCTCAACAGAATAGCTAAGTAGTCAAAACGAGGGTACTAAATGTACTATAGTTGGAGTTCAAGAATTCTTTACTAAACAAATTGTCTGGACATTTCTGCTAAATGTTCCTATAAGTGGATTCCCAAAAGTTGTTTCTCTGTTTTACTGAATCAAGGGGGGGAAAAAAGAGGTCAACACCAGTCCAAACTGGAAAGAAAGAGAGAGACTACCAAATAAAGGTGATTTCAGTGTCCACATAGTACCTCTTTTTCTGTCCTTGCTGCTGAGTGAGGATCACCTACTCTATTGGCACAGATGACTTCATAATGTCTGGAACCAGAGTTCCAGGCCAGAGGTGCCATTCTGAACATTCTGAACAATCAGGTCTGTTCCAAGAAGTCAACTGAGAAAAAAGCAGTGTGGAGATCCAGAAGGAATATATTCTCAATATGAGCTCAATGCAGAGGGAAACAGTGAACTGAAAGTCTACTTGAAGTGCTCACCGTGTCTGCAGAAGCTGGGGCTCACATGGCTGGCCATTATCTCCAGATCAGTTATGCTGGCTTCCTTGGAGATAAGAAAGTTGCCTGGGCCTTCTTATCACAAGATGCTAATCCATCACACCTGTTGTTCCTGGAACCCAAGGTGATTGCTGGAGAGAAAACTCAGAGAAAGGACAAGTCAGGATGAAGGGAGAGATGCCCAGCTTTTGTTCCACTTTAGTTACCCACTGGGCATCTGCAGGACCCAGTGAAGGGTCAGGGCTTTCAGGAAAAGCACCCTCTAACTCCTTGTTACATTCCTTGTCCCCAAAATGGGAAAAGCTATTTTCTGACCTGCAGAAAAATCAGGATTTGAGAGATAACTAGGCTGAAAAGAGAAGAATGGATTCAGAGAGGTGAAGGATGGAGTTGAAATCATGGATGGAGCCATGAGATCATGATAATTTAATTGTTGGGTTGAAAAGTTCAGGCAAAAACCTGGGAAGGAAAGACTCAGAGCCAGGAGGGCCATGAGAGAGAGAGAGTGATACCACAGTAGGCCAGTTCTATCCAGAACTGTAGAAAACATGGCAGCCAGGCAAAGCGTGACAGCCAAACTGGACAGTTTCAGCTAGCGTGACGGTCCCTTGTCACAGAAGCCGTACTCTGAAATAACCTGGCGCTAACGAACCTTCTCATTCTGTCTCCCTGTCCCACTTTGTCATTTTGAAATAATCAATTGACCTTTTGCTTTTGGTTCTTCTTTCTTCAGAATTTCTCTGACTATAAAATCAATCTCTTCTTCTTAGCTCACTGCGACACTGACTCTGTTTTATAGAATGAAGTCTGGCCCAATTCTGGAATTGAAAATGAAGCTGATTAAAATGAGTACATTAAACTATTGTAGTACTGTCTTTTGACAGCTTGTATCACACGGACAACTTCCAAAACACCTGCTTTCGATCACTGCATAACTTCTAAAAAGTACATTTGGCATCATCTCTCGGTGTCTAGGAAATGTGAGATGCATTAAAGATTTAATGGAAATAGGAGTCAAGGGAAGACTCAGATTCCAAGAGAAATAAGGCTTTTCTCTATCATCAGGATGACAGTGGGGGCCAGGTTATGTGTCATTGCTCTGCCATCAAAGGCCATCTGTGGCGTTTGTACCAAATGAGGAAGCAAGTGGGGCAAGACCAGGGAGATGGCGAGCAGGGCAGCTGGAAGACTGTGGCCGAAATCAAAAGAGAAATGATGAGTTCTGGACCAAGCCAGTGTCTCTGGAGCCCTGGGATGGGTATGGAGGAGGCGAAGGGTGGAGGTGAAGTCACTGCCAGCCTTGGCACTGTGATAGTTAGTTTGGCAGGTGGAGGAAGAGCTCACCCAGGAGCAGAATAAAGGGCTTGGAATGTGATGGAAACTCGAGTGCGGTGTCACAGTGGGCCAGTTCTAGTTTGAGAAATATGAAAAATATTGCAGGAAGGAGGACTGTGAGGGGGCTGAAAGGACTCCATGTGACCTAATTGCTAGGATAATTGACCTGGGCAAGAACAATTTCAGTAGACTAGTGGGAGAAAGACAAGTTAACTACTACATTCATTTCTTCTCCTCCTGTTCTCCCTTTTCTTAACTGAAGGCCAAGTCTGTTGCTTTTGAATGAGAAGTACTTCAGGCGTGTTTATCAGTAAAGGAGAGATCAGTTTGGAAGGGGAAAGAGAAAATGCAGGGGAGAGTTTCTGAGCTGCTGAGAGTAGAAAATTCAAACGCAAAGGCAGGAGGCAGGAAATAGATGCGCATTAACATAAAGGTGTAGCTAAGAGGGAGGATTCACAAGGCACAGACCCATTTCTAGCTCAGTTCCAGAGAAGGGGGACAGAGGGTTTCATTTAGGGTTGCACACTAAGTGTTGGGGTAAATGGGAGAAGGGTACTAGAAACAAATAAAAGATTATCTAAGCAGAAGACCTAAAAAGTTCTCATCCTCTGTAGTTTGTTTAGTCTGGTGAAGTGTGTACTTGACTGTTTGAAACAGTCCTGGAAGGGAAGCTTCTCCTCCTCCTGATTCTGGGGTTTGACTCCTTGGATGAGTTGGTTAAAAAAGACTCAAAGTATTAGGTGAAGTTGAATATTTTTCAGTGAATCCCCAAAGAATGACTTAAGAACTTAGGCTACGGTGATGATTTTTATAAATTTATGTTCTTGTCACAAAATTATTCTATCAGGTTCTTATGGAATCTTGGTGTGGGGGGCTCTTCATTGGTTATATAGCATCAGAACTGTGTAACAAGCATGAATCTTTTACCACCTTCTGTGATGCCCTTCAGACACCTCTATTGTCTAGAGTAAAAGTTTCAATCTTTGAATCAATCCTAGTCTAACTGACCACACACATCTTTCCTCAGAAAAAATCTATGAGCTCCCTCCTTTTGTGATTAGAACAGAAAGCCAGTCACCTGTACCTGGTGACTGACTTCATGTGCCCTATTCTGGACACGGTGAGATGTGCTTCTGGATCCCAGGAGTTGCTGAACTACAGCTGTGGTTTACTGGTACTAAACAGGATAGCACCACCAACTGCAAATTGTGTGTTGACAGCCTTGGCAAGTATGTTTCACCAAATCTATAATTATCTATTATTCTTACGGATTGTGGTTGGTTGATTCCATACTGCGTAGGCACTGATGGGATGAGTTTTGAATGACACACATTTCTGTGTGTATGTAATGTATGATGCATGCATGTGTGCAAGTGTCTAAACACACAATAAAGAATTCAGCCTTTAGAAAAATTGTTATCTCCAGTATAAGAAGTGTCATAGGTAAGGGAAAAGACTAAATTATGATAAGAAGAATCCTCATCATTCTTATCTCTGTTGACCTCATAGGTCCACTCCTGTTGTTTTTTTGTGAGTGAAACATGTTGCTTCAGATCCTGATTTGGTTTGGTGACAGTTGATTCACTGAAGGACCATATGCTCTTATCCATAATTGTGCTGTCCCCAAAGTGCTGATAAACAACAGTGGTTTCGTAGACGAGGAGAAAAATTCATTTGGTGGCAGAGTCTGACTTCAATTGGTGTGAAATTATCTATAGTTTCTACTTTCTCACTTAATGTGAATTATTTCCGGCAGAAATATTAATACCTGTGGTTACAGCGTGTTCTATTCCCACAAGCTTACCAGGGAATTGCATAATATAAATTTATGCACTATGCAATAGGCAAATTCTGAAAAAAATCTGAACAGTAACACACATCCATCTCTGAGGATGTCACCCAAGGACTTGAGAACCTGCATCTGTACCCTCTCTGTTAAAAAGTGAATGCTATTGCTTGGCACTGAGTGACATTTTGACAATCTTTTAACTTTTATCTACTATGACTTGATGGTTTCCAAATTTTACTGCACTTTGGATTCACCAGAGCATATTTGAAAAATACTGAAATTTGCCTCCTGCCCATCCTGATTTAATTAAGATGGAATGTGATAGGGCATGGGGGTTAAAACTTCCTTAGGTACGCCGAATGTGCCATTGAGTTTGCAGACTACTGGTTTAACCCATTACTTAGGTTACTCCTGGAGTCATGAGCTGCAATAGAGTGGAAACTGCACATCTTGAAGAAAACTCAGTGACACTTAAATCAGAGACACTGTCCTTGGGTTAGAACACTACAGAATATTTTACTGCTCTATTTATATGGCAGCTACTTATAGACAAATGATATTATTTGTCAACATAGTGTCAGCAAACTATATCTAATCTTTGTTGTAGACATTTGTGATGCAAGTGCACGCACACACGCACACACGTGCACACACACACACACAAATGCACACCATAAATAAATGACAGGAAGTTTCCAGAAAGCCTTGAGGTCAGTTTGATTTCCATTCTACCTCTTATTTATTGAATTGGATGCACTTAATAATTTCAGTTAGTGCCTTCCCAGATTCACATACTTTATGCCAACTTTATGAAGATAGAGGGGAGATTTGCTTAAATTAAATGAGTGGAACACCATGAATTTCAAGAACAAGGGGAACTACTTTTTCAGATTAAGCATGTCAATATAAAAACAGATTCTTATTTTGCAACAAAAACTAAATATTTTTTCCACTGATCTAGCAGGAAAATTCTCCTTTGTGATGATTGAGTTATAATGTAGCAAATCCACTTCAGTTCATGAAAAGTGCTTTTTAATGTTAAAGGAGGCAAATGAATTAGTGATAAGCTTTGTCAGCAGGGAGCCTGCCACAGTCATTTTCCCCAAGGGAGGAAAGTCTAAAAAGTGCACATTTAGTATTTGTCACAGCTTAAAAGAAAATAACCCGACTTAACCACTATGTGGCTAGTTCTGTTACCAGGAGCTTCAAAACTAGAATTTGTTTTCACAAGCAGATGCTGTTTTTCTTGTCATTTTGCATTGGTGACCATCCAAATAAATGGCAGTTAAGGCATGGCCAGTTTCAGAATTTGGGTGGCTATGACACAAGAAGCACATCTTCACGGAGCCCCATTCTCAAAGGCGCTGCTAGAAATTAGAATCCTGGCTGCACTTAGCAACTGGAGGGCACTAAAAACAGGGAGAAAACATCAAATAATTGGGCAAAACCTTTTAAATGAAATATCGCAGTGAGCACGGCGGGATTAACTAAGAATGAGTGAAATATTGTAAATTAACAATATATTTAGAGCTGCAAACAGTATACTTATGCCTCCAGGGTTTGCATGAACTCTTGGCTCAGTAGGGAGCTACAGTCCCATTAGAGAGACCTAGAGAGAAATGGTGGTTATGTTCTGAGCCTAATTGACGCTCTTTTGTCTTTTTCTCCTCTCCTCTCCTCTCCTCTCCTCTCCTCTCCTCTCCTCTCCTCTCCTCTCCTCTCCTCTCCTCTCCTCTCCTGTTTTCTCTTTCTTCTTCTCTTTTCTTTCTGTTCTTCTCTTCCTTTCTCTTCACCTCTCTTCTGTTTTCTTTCTTTTCTTTTCTTTTCTTTTTATACAGGGAATTTAACCTAGAGGCTTTCCACTGAGTTATATTGCTATATCCCCTCCTCTTCATTTATTTAAAAATATGAGACAGGGTCTTGCTCTGTCACTAAATAGTCCAGGGTTGGCTTGCCTTACAGTCCTTGTGACTAGAATTCTCAGTACGTGGCACCTGTCTCCTCTTATACCATAGTATTTCTGGTCTTGTCCTCTCCAGTGCCTTAAACCTGCCTCTCTTAAATACATGGACTAATTTTTCCTCTTATTGAGGCTTATGCACCATCCACGGAGAATTTTGTAACTGCCTGCAATTGCTCATAATTCATCAATTTTTTCTATATCTATAGCTGCTGTTATTTCTACTACCTAGTACAAACTCCCAGGCAGTGCTGGAAGTCGAGGCGTGCCTTTGTTCTCAATCTGATCTGCTGTTCTGGAGACAGCTTCTTTCTCTCTACACTGTGCTACTCCCCTGGGTGCAGCACAACACCCACCCTTCTCCTCCTGCCCTGGCTGCACCCCATGAGTGAGAATCTGAGATGCCAGTGTTGGTGATGGTAGCTGAATGGGAAACTGCCGGTCTCCAGGGACTCTGTTTCTGGGGGCTCCCGCACAGTTCACAGTAATGCTGTCGCACCCTCAGTGTCATGCTGTCACCTCCTCCTCACTTCTCCCCTCACATACACCAGATGATGGAAGTGGGTAAGCACGTCAGGACTGTGGATTGTGGATCTAACCATTCCACTCTGACTTCTAAGTGAGAATCGTAGTACAGACAAGCAGATTCGGAGGGCAGGACATCTCAATGTTCAGAAGTGAGTATGAAGCAAATCTTTATCTTCCCAAAGTGTTCATCAGCATTTTTATAGCACAGAAGTCTGATTCTGCTGTTTGCAAAGAAAGCCCCAGTGATGGGACAAGAAAAGCTTTCACTGGCAGCAACCAGTGTGCTGGAAGATGAACAGCTAGCACTTTGGTTCATCTTGCTTAGAGACACCAAAAGAAAAAGTTTAGATAGTTTCTTTTTTGTTTGTTTTGAGACAAGTTCTCACTGTGTAGTTCAGGCTAGCCTTGAGCTCACTATGTAGCCCAGGTTGGCCTAGAACTCACAGTGACCCTCTTGCATCAGCCTCCCATGTGCTGGGACTATAGATGTGTACCATTATGTCCAGGTAGGTACCCTTATTTTCAAAGGTTGTTATCTCAGTTTCAGGGGACTTCATTAGCCTTCAACACGGGTTGTGAATATTTTATCTTGTGGCTGAGGTCACAAAGTCATCCTGGACCTATGATTAAGAAAATGCAGTTGTGTAGAGGTTTGCTGTCCTGAAGTCTCAGTTACTGGTTTCTATCACCTGCAGCATTTGCTCTGCTTTTCACAGCTGCCTTAGGTAGGACCCTAACCTGGAAAGGGAGCCTTGCCATCAAAAGGGTTAGCACTACATTAATAAAATTAAAATTAAAAAAGAAAAAAATTAAATATTAAAAAGTAGATATGGGGGGAAATAAAAGTTACACTCATAAATTGAAAATATGGAAGAGAGGAAAATGAACAAACAACTCAGGGTGTGGTACCACTCTTGTTACTTATACTGAAAATAGGTTTATTTGGGGTCTGCCGTCATGTGAGCTACTGGAGATAAAAGGTGTTGCAGATGCCCTCCCTGCCCTGGACAGCCTCACTCAGTGGGCCCAGTCCTGTTCTGGTTGCAGCTCAGATACCAGTTGTATGTGTGTCTTCTCCTTTGAAGAGCATCGCAGTCAACAGCATCTGCCACTCATCCCTGTTGCCATTCTCCAAATCCTCAAGTCCCCATGTGATCAAAGTGGATCCTGGTTTTAAACTCCTGTACTCAGGTGTCAGGGAAAAAGACATTCAGCAATGCACTCATCAAAGAGGTTTAGCTCCTCCCCTACATTTATCATCTTCTCCTTCTTCTTCTTCTTCTTCTTCTTCTTCTTCTTCTTCTTCTTCTTCTTCTTCTTCTTCTTCTTCTTCTTCTTCTTCTTCTTCTTCTTTGTTAGTAAGAAAGAGATCTGACTAGGCAGGTAATCTGGCTTGGTATTTTCTCTTGAAAGCAAGCAAAGAACATGTAAGGATCATTGCAACAACCTTGATGCAGTCTTAAAAGTGTTGGGGCACTGAATAGATGTTAAGTTAAATCAGGCTGAGTTGAAACCTGAGCAGGTTTATGGCAAAGGTGCTGTCTGCCTCTGGGGTCCCAGTGACAAGATTTAGGTGCTGGTCCTGCTGCACCACTCAAGGAGATAAGCAATAGTTTCTGTCAGTGTGGATGACGTGTGCAGAAGAAGAGAAAGGCATAGTGACCTAAGGTCTGTCTTCTGGGGAGAGCTGTCAAGAACCTGGGTCTGGCCACAGTCTGGTTGCTTATTCTGTTTGGTTTGGATCTGTAAGGTTCTGATGTTGTTATTGTCTGAAGGGGTATTTTGGCTTGTGTCTGGATGTTTCCCCAAAGCCTCATGCAGTCATGGAGCTTATCATACGTAACTGAATCTGCAGTGTGTGATGCTGGGATAAAAGGTGTAGGATTAGTAAATCATCCCACTGATTGGTCTGACACAGTTCTGGCTGGGATTACAGGTGTGAGTACTGCACCCACTGTATGGTGAGCAGCTTGCATGTAATATAAGGGACAGAAAGAGGTTTGTCTCTCCCTTGTTGCTTTTGCTGACTTCTACTGCCATGAATGGTTACCCCACTGTCATATCAACCTGTCTTGGAGCCAGATGAATATAGACTAAAATCTCCACAAACTGTGAGCTAAATAAACCTTTTCCCCTTTGTTTTGGTGTTGTGTATTTTTTCTCAACAAGTGAGAAAAGTACCTAATATGGGGCAGTTTATTTTTTATCATGAGATAAGTGCTCCTGCCAAGGGGTTCAGCCTGGCATGGGGATGAGGGTAGTCTCATCACAAGGTCATCTGCCTGCAAGGCTCACTGTTGCAGACCTTGCAGTTAGGGGCAAAACCCAGAGACTCCTAGGTACCCCTCCAAGGATTGGGAACAGGACACCATAAAAACTGACTGTTGGCAGCCTATTGATTACACTGTCTCTACAGCTCTTGAAAATACCTCAGGTACTCTTGCTGTCTTCAGCCTTTCAGGGGAAAGATTGCCTGCTTTAGATGAAAACTTCTTAAATGATCAACATGTGTAAGAGCAGAATCAAGCAAGACTCTGATGCAACATTTTAAGGTAGTAAAGAAAATGGATACAAAATTAAGGCAGAGATGCCAAACTTTTAATTAACTACCACTGGATACCTGCTCATCAGTTATGGCTCATATCTAGATGCTGCTGCCCCAGTGCCTCATGCAGTTCTGTGTGGGCCTGCCTGTGGGGAGCTGCCTGGGTCATGGGTGTGTGTGTGTGTGATTCTGGGTCAGTCCACTGATGGGTTTACAGCCAGGTGTGATGCTGGGAGGTGAAGCCTGCTGGGAAGAGGTGGGTCACTGGGGGCGTGTCCTGGAACGGCGTATTTATATGTATCCCTCCTCCTCCTTTGATCCATCCTTACTTCCTGCCTGCCAAAACATTGGGAATTCTCTTCTGTTATGCCCCTCTGCCTGCGGACTACCTGGCTATGGACTGGTACCTCTGAAATGCAAGACAAAACAAATCCCTCCTACTTTAACTTGTGAGCATTGAGTATGTCAGTAACAAGTAAGAAATCACCTAAGTGAAGAGTCAGTGATTTTGGCAATAGTAGTTTCTATATCCTTGTTACAAGTAGAGTTGCCTATGCTGACATACTCCAGTCTGGTGAATGGGACTGGTTTACAGATTATAGGTCTAAGTTTTTTTTTAAAAAATTGAGTTTTTTACTCACATTGTTTTTAACAAACTTCCTATGTATAAGTATGTAATTAATAAAACAAAGATCAGTCAAAAATGAAAATAAAACATCTTTGATTAAATTATGTAGGACCGGGTCTACAAATGCATTATTACTCTTTTTACACATCAATATTTCACTCCACATCTTACCGGCATAAAAATATAGGTGGTAGGACAAGGTGTATCTGTTATCAATCAGCTGTGGGTGCTTTTGCTTAGTTTAGATGAAAATCATAAGAGCACCAAATGATTCTTCTAGTAATAACATCTCTGAGCTCTGACTGCTGACTAAAGCTTGCTGTGACAAAGCAGAAGTCGCAGTGCCACAATGAGGCATCTGATAGAACCATGCTGGGCTGTGAGGTGCTTAGGGCAGCCATGGGAAACTCCAAGTCAAAACCAAAATCCAGAGCCTTTTCAACCTGTCTCACGTTCATGATAGATGTCTGCAATGGGACTGGAAGCCAGCAGTAAAGTGTAGGGGTGCTCTAGCCAGGTCCCTGTTATAACCTCAAGAGCCTACAGCAAAACTGAGGAAATACAGGAGTAAAATTGGACTTTGAAAAGGTGTCCATTGATCCTGATTCTCCACAGCTGCTTAACAATGCCATCATATCAGTGTTGCACAACCGCAAAGATAAGATGAAAGTTGACATTAGAGGCTACTGTTTGACCCATGAGGATTACTTTAGGGATGTATGTAGGTCTCCTCCACCATCCTCCTTAAAATACCACTGAAACCAAAGGTTTTCCATGCAATTAATTGACACTAGTAGACAGTGGGTAGACGAGCTGGTGCCCGGTCCCTGTGGTATGATGTAAACCACAATCATGATGTCTAAATACTATCGAACAGAATTAGCAAACATCAGAATTTATGCTCAGAATTATAAAACCCACAGGAAGCCAGCTGACTCAACTGCTAACTAGGAAGACACCCAAATCCACACAACAGGGCTCAGAAGTGCTTCCGATTTTAGTGGGTTCAAAATAATGAACTGACCAGTGCCCATCAGCAGAGTTGTGCAGCTCTCCACCTGGATTGCCTCTTGCACCTTATCTGCTTTTGTCCCAACTCAATCCCACCACCAATTAAAGTTCTTCACAACATAGAAACTGCCTCCACCCACCAAGGCAGAAGAGCTCTGCTTCCTCCTGTCTGTTTAGTTCTGTATGGCTCATACAGGGCTGAATCCTAGGGGACTGAAGCAGTGGAAACTCACTGCCCCATGGGTTTGGCAGATGGAAGCCCGAGATACAGGTGTTGGCCAGCTTGGTTCCTATGGAGTCCTTGGACGAAGAACTTGTTCCTGGCTTCTCTCCTGGTTTCTGGCAGTCTGGTGGCATCCGTGGTGTCACCCTGACATCTGTCTTCATCTTTATAAGGCGTACTTCCTCCATACAAGGTCCAAGGTCCTAAGTTGTCCTTTTGTGAGAATATCAGATTGATTCTAGCCCACTCTAGTGCCTCTTTGACTTGATTAGCTTGGTAAAAACTCTGTTTCTTCTTATTCCACAATATGCATTTCAATTCTTATTTATATTTGTTGTTTCTCAATGCAATATTTAAACATGCATGTTCACTTCATTTCACTTAAGAGTATGGTCTCAAGGTGCATGTATTTACTTGGAAATGTCTCAAGTTTATCCTTCTTTATGACTGAATAGTACTTCATTGTATAAAAAAATCACATCTTCTTTATGTATTCCTTGGTTGATGGGCATTTAGGCTGTTGCCAAGATTTAGCTATTACAAACTGTGCTGCTCTAAACACGGGTGTGTATGTATCACTGTGGTGTGTTGCTTTTAGTTCTTTCAGGAAGCTGTTCAGAAGTATAACAGCTGGTCAAATGGAAACTTGAGTTTTAACTTTTTGAAGAATCTCATTGATTTTCACAGTGGTTCTACCAGTCTACACTCCCACCTGCAGTGCAGGGGTGTTGCTCCCCCCACAGCCCTGCTGGTATTTGCTATCAGTGGATTTATTGATAAAAACATTCTTTCTGGAGTGAGATGGACTCTCACTTCAGTGGTGTTTTAATTTGCATCTCTCAAATGATCAATGATGTTGAACAGTTTTTCATGTATTTATTTATGGTTTCTACTTCTTAATCCAGGAAGTGTCTCTTCATTTCAGATGTCCATTTATGGACTGGGTGCTTAAATTTTGGAGATCAATTTTTTTTTTTTTAGTTCTTTACATATTCTAGATGTTAGTCCTTTGAGAAAGAGCTGGAAAATTTTTTTCTCACTCTGTGGGTTGTCTCTTCACCTTGCTGGTTTCTTTTGCTGTGCAAAGCTTTTTAATAAGGTGAGGTCTCAGTTGTTGATTCTTTATGTTATTCCCTATGGAATTGGGGTTTTGTTCACAAAGTCTTCACCTATGTCCTCATGAGTTCTCCCTATTCTCTTTCCAGCAGACTGAGTGTTTCTATTTTAATATTTCTATTTTGATTTTAGTTAGTGCATAGTTAAAGATGTGTCAGAGGAACAAGGGATAAGGGAGGGGGAAAGGAAAAGAAAATTAAAAAAGAATAAAAGAAAGCATTGGAAACAAAGGTTTTGTAAATGAAGAGGAAAAGAGGTTGAAGGGAGAGGATGGGAATGGGGTAACAACAAGAATCATGATATATCATGTATGGGTACCAATTCCTTAAGATCAATGTTATTGCTATGTGTGTCTAAAATGCACTAACAAAATTAACTTTACAAATTAAATGAAATGATTACTGACACAGTGAAAATAAATAAATATGCTAACAAATGTGAATTCAATTAAATAAGATTCCATTGTAAAAAGACCAAACAAACAAACAGAAAACTATTTCTAAATAAGGTGATACTCTAAGATACTGGAATTAAGACTTCAACATATCTTTCTCCTTTTTCTTTCTTTTTTTTGTGGGTGGGACCATGTGTAATCAGCAACACCATGTTTCCCCCATGCCCAGATGTTTCACTGACGTATCTGAACTGCCAGCATCACTGTTCTTGCACGTTGGAGCTGTTAAGTGAAGTAAGAATTGCTTCAGCAGAAAAGCTATGATCCCGTTGCAATCTTCTGCACCCAAGAGGACATGGAGAACCATGTAGCACGAATATGAACTCACAGATGTGCTGGACAAAGGACAGCTCATGTCCTGAGTAACATCCCATCACAATAGTGCAGGATTCTTATGAATTATTTTTGGAATTTGCCTTTTAATATTTTTGGATCGAAATTGACCACAGGTAACTGAAACTGTAGAGAAAAGAATCATACAGATGACAATGGGTAATAAGCCACCTGCATACCAAAGGTAAGGCATGTAGTATGCATAAGAATTACACCTTTCCCTGAGATGGAAATTAAATTTTAAAAGAAAACTGGAAACCTGCAAGTAACGATTCATGAGTTTCAAAAGGTGCTTCCTTTTAAACACATGTGGTCCTATGGCACACAGGAAAACTCGCTCTGCAACCGTGACGCTGCATGCCTGCCTGGTCCCTGCAGCAGCCTGGCTCTCTCTGCACCCTGCTTTCTCCTTAGAGTTCACATCCTCACTGGTGACAGGGAAGCTGGAACTGGCTAAAGCTGAGGAGACACCTGGTGGAGATGGAAGGCATTATTTTCTCCGGATGATTTATACTTTCCGCTTCCCCAATACTATTTCAGAAAAAGAAAGTGCAAGATAAATAATATCACAGAATCTTTGTATTTGCTTTAAAACTATTTAGAGACACGAAGCTGTTAGGTAAAAGTAACAGAGATGCTGTGCTCATTTAGCCTTCTTCCTGGGAGACTTCCTAGTCCATGAGTTTACTTTCTGCCTGTATTTGTTCTCTCACTTGCCTGTCTGTAGGAGTACCAGAGGGACCCGTCTTCATCTCCTTGTGCAGCTCTCATAGTGAGCTATGCAAGTAGAATACATCGCTTTCTGGAACAGCAACGAGGATGCAGATATATAGGACTGGATCACACAGGGTTGCTAAATATCTGGTAAACTGAGATCCACGAGTCGGGGGTCATAGATAGAGTTGGAAGTGGATATAAGAGAAGTAGAAGGTTAAAAAAGTGAAGATTTAACTAAATAGAGTGGGAAAAGTGGGCCACTAGGACAGAGAGTTTGCAGAAAGAAAAGTAGTATTTGTGAGTGACTGGTGGAAAACACTGTGTGTTAGGGAGTATGGGCAGATCAGCCAGGCTAGTTTAGGTAGAAGACACAAGGCAAAGGGGATGGGTACGGAGAGGGGTGGAAGCTTGGTCTCTGTAGCCATCCTACAATCAGCCTGTTTCATTCTCAACTGGATTTTTCCTTGTCTCTAAACTAGGGTTATAATATTTGTCCCTGTACCTCAAGAATTATAATAATATGCAACATCACGATGGTAAATACAATAACATATGTTAACAGCCCCCTTTCCCCACATTTCCAACCCAACCCCAGCCTCCCCTCCAGCCTGAGACTGGGTCCAATTTCCTCCTGGTAAATACTCCCAGAGCAATGAAGGATGATAGTTTTTACCATGACTGGACTGGAAAACAGAAGAATACTTTGGGAAAACAAAACTCTTGCATTTCCTGATGTTTCTGTCTGAAGTACAAAGACAATGCAGGAAATACTGGTTCATCATAAAGGGCCTGGCGGGCCTGGCTTTCCTGGAGTGATGATGTCTCCACGCTCATCTGACATGCTCTTGTCACTGCTCCTCCATCCTCCAGCACTGATGTCTAAAACACTAAGCCGACACAGGGAAGGACGCTGTGACTGGCCAGGAGGCTTTATCTCCTCACTATGATGCTCCAGCTAGAAGTGAGTTAGCCTGCTAGGTGTGTTCAGTTATTCACACACCGGGCATGCAGTTACTAATTCATTCAAAACTCACTCACTCCCTAAGGGAATCCAACATTCTGTTGGATATAAGATGATCTGTATCTTTCACATTTGAGCAAGTTAAACCCAAAGACATGAAATGCAATTCTTAGGAAATTCCAGTACTCAGTCCTCTGGATTAATTTAACAGAAGTGAGTTTTCTATAAGTCTTAATTGTGTTAAGTGACTGTTAAGTCATTGATGAGGAGTTGGCTTTAAAAGAAAGCCAGTGTCTTACAGGTAACAATTGATGATCCCAGTAGGGATGGTGGTTGAGAGACCAGAGTTTTCTGCATCTGTGCCATGAGTTCCAGTTCCCAACATCAATGTTATCTCCCCAGTTTGAGTGTTGGCATATATTTAAGCCAGGTGAACTGTGGCTATTAATATAATCTGAAATTTGGGAGATGAAGTGATTGAACTGATTAAGAATATGAACTCTGTTTGAAGCCTGAGCTATGTTGAGAAGATTGTGTACTGAGAGGAAAACAAAAACACCAGATAGAGAGAGACATGTGTTCTGAATTCTCAAGGTGCTCCTCCACTCCTAGTGATGACCTCTGAAGAACAATCTGCAATAAAGTAAAATGGTACATTTCTGTGGTAAAGGCTTGGTGAAATTCTTGTACTGATACAGACACTATTTAGGCTGCTCAAATATTTTTGTGGGATTATAATAAAAACTTTTAGAAACAAATCTATTTAGAAAGTCTGTGTGGTTCCTCCAATGTCCATGGTTTTCCCGTCATCCTTGTTTTTTCTTTGAAAGGCAATGTCATGCAGCCCCTTTTTCTGGGCAAGAAAAAAAATCAGTGATTGACAACAGTATAGCACTCAAGAACATTCCTGAAATAACAAGTTAATCTGTGTGAATGACAATAAGAAAAGAAGCTACTGTTTCAGACTTTCACAGGGCAATTATAGAAAAGATGGCTGGAAAAATGAGAGGGAAAATACCGATTCCACGCAGTTACAAAGATCCTGGAATTCACATGCAGCGATTTGCTTCTGCCTCTCTTTGGAGTCACCCTGCCGTCCTGGGTGACATGATGAACTAATGTAATGCAGATGGTTTAATTTACTTGTCCATGATGCTTTCTAGCACGGCCTTAGACATGTATCTCATGGGTAGATGAGCTCCAAGAAATGACTTGACATGGTAGAAACTCGTTATACCAGGTCCAGGTGTGTATTAGGGAAACGGTATCGCTGCCCTATTTCCTCTTCTCAGTGAGGATTTAGAGCCCATTAACGGCACATGCCAGAAGGATGTGTGTCGATGTTGCTCCCGGCCGGCAGAAAGGACACACGACAAAGTCTGGCAGTGGACAACCTTTTCTTTTATTTTCCTTCTCCGTACAGCCTGCCCTGGGATCGCTCCCAGCCGAAGCCTCCTTTGGTCCGCTCCCCGCGGCTCCTTCTGGGCTTCTACTTCCGGGCTTCTTCTTCCCCCCCAGGGGTGGCACCAGTATATATACAGATACAGTGTCCAATCATGTTAAAGTAAGCAAGGCAAGCTGATTGGCTAACATCATCAGTTGCCAGGCAGACTATATTGTTGAGCGGGTTGCTTACGCGGTAAGCAGGAAACTAACGTGCTCGATGGGAGGGGTAATCTACCTCAGGCTTTACTCTTTACTACAGGCCTCATGTCCGCCAAGTGAGGCGACCGGGCTCGGGGCTGCGGCTCCCAACATCTCCCCCTTTTTTATTTTTTATGAATGTGCGCATCGTAGCCCTTCCTGGACTGGGTGCAGAGGCTTATGCCCTATGCGTAGGCCCACCGTAGGTCCTTGGCTTAGACCCTGGTCGGCCGTCCCATGGTCCGCCAAGGCCCTGAGGCCCTCGTCCTTTTTCTAGGGCCAGGCACAAACTGGACGGAACCTGGATGCACACAAGCTTGCACTCATTTCCTCTCCATAAAGAAATCCCCTCGGAGAGAAATTTAGACCTGGGCAGCATCTAACAGTCCAGCGGCTTACGTGCAGAATGGGGTAGGGCCTGGCTTAGGTTGAGTCGCACCGGGGGAGTACGCTCTTACCCGTCATTGACTCTCCTACCCAGCTATGTCATAATTTTTTAGAGGAGGAGTGTGGGAAGCTCACCGTCCCTAGACTCGGTCGTAGGCTAGGCGAGCGAGCCATGCATATGCCTGAGGATCTTCTTGTCCATTTCGGGCTACCGCTATTTCTATTCATCTTGTTGGTTGGTCTGTGATGGATCTCCGGTAGGGCAGGTCTGATCTTCAGTCGAGGGCTTTGTCGCCCGTGTCAGTCTCTCCGGTACCCACAGTGGTTCTCGTCCCGATTCCTGCAGAAAAACACAAACCGCGCCTCGGTTCCAGCTGATTACCGGATCCGGGCCCATCCATTGTCATGCCATAGATAACCGCGCATTTCGAGGCAGGCCTTGGCTTACTCCCCCTTTTTGTTTTTTATTTTTTATTTTTTATTTTTATCTTTTTCGTTTTTTTTTTTTTTTTTTTTTTTTTTTTTTTTTTTTTTTTTTTTTATTGGTACCAGGGATCGAACTGGCGATTGCCTGCTTACAAGGCAGGCGCTTATGCTGCTGAGCTAAATCCCCAGCCCCCATTTCCTCGACCGGCGTTTTTTTCAGCCTGCTCGGTAGAGAACTCTGTATACCAGGCTCGCCAATCCAGGTAACTACCCGAGGGCAGACACGCCTTTGCCAGCTGAATCCAGTCCGCGGGGGTGAGGGGCCCAGAAGACAGGTTCTCCAGCATGGCAATGGTGTAAGGCGCAGTCGGCCCAAAGGTTGTAACTGCATTTTTAAGTTCTCTAATCTGCTTTATCTCAAAAGGCTCCCATGCATTATGTCCCTGGCCCATAGCTACTTGTACAGGAAATATCCCGTAGGGGCCACTATCTATCCCAGGTAGTGGATGTACCTCATGAGACAAACGTCCCCCCTGCCAAAGCCGCCTGTAAAAATACCGACCCGCCGGCAGCGGAGCATAAGACGGCGGCCGTGATTGGGCGGAAAATGGGGGCCCGTGCATCACTTCCTGTTCTGGCGAAAGGGGAGGGAGCTCCCACGCGGCCGCCTCGTGGCGAGGGATCGCTTCCGGGAACAGCCCCCAAGGTGGGGCGGAAGGCTTCGCCTCCCTCTCGTGCCAGGGGGCGCTCAGGAGCTCTCTACTCCTCCGCAGACCAAGTTGAGCGGAGCGCAATTCGCGGCGCAACGCTGGGAAAGAACCCTGCGACTCCTTATCGAGCGACTTAGGCTCCTGACAGCTGGTCTCTTTGGCCTCCTTGCCATTCAACTTTCCCTCGTCCTCGGAGTCAGACGACTCCGAGGCTAGAGCCCCGTCCTTCTCCTTAGCATCTTTATTCCCCTTAACGGGCCCCTCTCGGGAGCTCCCTGACTGGGCCTGCTCAAATACCCTGCGTACTTTTGTAAGCTCTTGAGAGCTTTCTCCACAACCACCCTCGCTCTTAGTGTTGCTACCTAGCATGTTTCCCATCTTTTAATATGTTACTCACCGCGTGAGGCCCAAGGAATCCGCCACTTACGCGTGAGCCTGAGGGGAGTCTAAAAGCCCTGTAGGTGCGCGCCACCCAGAGCCCAGGCTTATCCCCAACTCACCTGTCTCGCAGCTCTGTACTGGAGCGTTGTCCGCTGTCACGTCTCGGGGGTGATCAGTCGTTCCCCGTGCGGGCCTCCAAATGTCGATGTCGCTCCCGGCCGGCAGGAAGGACACACGACAAAGTCTGGCAGTGGACAACCTTTTCTTTTATTTTCCTTCTCCGTACAGCCTGCCCTGGGATCGCTCCCAGCCGAAGCCTCCTCTGGTCCGCTCCCCGCGGCTCCTTCTGGGCTTCTACTTCCGGGCTTCTTCTTCCCCCCCAGGGGTGGCACCAGTATATATACAGATACAGTGTCCAATCATGTTAAAGTAAGCAAGGCAAGCTGATTGGCTAACATCATCAGTTGCCAGGCAGACTATATTGTTGAGCGGGTTGCTTACGCGGTAAGCAGGAAACTATCGTGCTCGATGGGAGGGGTAATCTACCTCAGGCTTTACTCTTTACTACAGGCCTCATGTCCGCCAAGTGAGGCGACCAGGCTCGGGGCTGCGGCTCCCAACAGATGTGTATGTAAAGTCCTGATGATTCACAACAATTACCTGGACAGTTAGGATGAGAAGAATTTGGAGAAAGGGCTCAGCGAGATATAATGTAGTGATGAATCATTGCTGTCTGCAGTCAGAAAAGAAGGAATGGGACAGATGTGCTGTGGAGTTACAACTTTTGATTGAACACTCATAGGTAAATGAAAATAAGTAAAAATAATAAGTATGTCTGACTTTCAAGGATTGCATGGCCCAATGGGTCATAACAACCAGTGAACTAAGCATTTCTAATGCTAACATACCCTGTGGTACCTGAGTAATCCAGGAGGAATCTCTTAGCATACTGATTCCACAAGGAAATGTTACCAAAAGCTTTCCACAGTACTGATTCATGAGCTTTGACAAATAAATAGCCATGTGGAGACAAAGAAATATGTATGTATTCCCGTAAAACAGGTCACATGGACAAATGCAGCATCATGCAAATCCACTGTAAGCACGTCAAAGGCATAGGACCCTGGAAGTCTGGAAAACAGATTTGCTTGGGGAACTGGCTAAGGGTGAGATGACAGATAGCTGAGCAAGGCAGCTCGCATACTACATTAAGCTCCAGTAAGACACTTTATTGAGTTGACTTGTGGCGATAAGAAAAATAATCCAGTCTGTAGTTCCTAGAAATTTCCATGCACATGAATTTAAAACAACTCCTTTGACAAGTTGAAATGTTAAAAAGTTATGAGATGCCATTAATTTTTATGTACACATTCATTTTTCTGCCATGATCTGGACTATCTCACTAGTTGTGCAGAACCAAAAGATGGAAGAAAATTGTGTGAATTTATATATTACTGTTCTGATCCATTGTGATCATCACCATCACAAGCAAAAACTACAATGTGCTTTGGTATAAGCGAGAACTATAAAGGACAGCATTAGACAGTTTTTGTTCAGTTGATTCTCTTGGCTTCTTCTGTCCTTCTCTCATGACTGATTATTTTTGAATGCTCCTGGAATATCTGTACCAGTTTCTCCTAAAAGTGTCAGTCACCCCTGCTCTGTATGGCTCTTATTTTATTCATCCTGAATATTGTTAGGTTTGTTCACTTGTAAGCTGCTGGAAGGTGTCAGCTCTGTTCCATAAACTTCCAGAAGAAAGGACCTGGGTTTATTTATCATGTACTTCTCTCAGTGCTTGGACTGGACTTCGGACACAGCAGGTGCTCCGTAAATGTATGTGCGAGTGAACCAAATGATGGTTACTATTTGATGTTACAACTGTAATCATCGTTAGAGTACAATTAGTTACCTGTTGTACTAGTGTTCAACATAATACATAGAGCTGTGTTTCGAAACGAATACTTGCCATATTACCAAGTTATTTTTACTACAAAAATAAGTTAAGAGAGATAAATCACAATGAGCTTAAACTGGACTTATCCAATTTATAAAACTGAAACATAAAAATCTAGGTACAGTGGCACATACCTATTATCCTAGAGTTTGGGAGGCTGAGACAGTAAGATCTCAAGTTTGAAGCTAGCCTAGACTACATAGTGAGTTTAAGGCCAACCTGTACTACATGGTGAGACTCTGCCCTGAGAAACAAAAGTAAATAAATAATAAATAAATAAAACCTAAAGCAACTGTGATCATGACTTTTGCAACCACTGTAGTGTATGACACTAACCTAGCACCTGGTAGACAACTGAGGTTGTGTTACTAGGGTACAAGTCTCCTGATTTTACAATCAATGCCTCTGACTACAAACCAAAGCATAAATTTGCCAATGTTTTAAACATACAGTGGCATGTGGTTAAACACAAAGATGTGCTCCAGGTCTAAGGAGGATGAGAACACCAAGTGAGGAAATGATGTCTGGCACTCAGTAGTCATCCTCCGATGAGTCCAGCAAGAGTTGCAGCAAAGGGAGGGGCACTGTGAGAGAAGACACTGTGATTCCCCTGGTATTCCAGAGAGGAGTACAAGGGAAGTGTACTGAACAGCATGAATGGCAGTGGAGCAGGGAGCCCGCTGGGTTTCTGGGCAGGGCTGCAGACACCGGCTGTTACTCAGAGCATGCAGCGATGGTGACCCCACCGCAGGTATGTGACGTCCACTCCTGTGATTTTGAAATGATGACATCCTTTAGCATCATATGAAATGGGATGTGATTGATCTGCATTACATTAGTTCATCATGTTATTAATTTACACTGAAACAGCAGTGCGTTTGAGTGATCTGTCCTAACGTTCAGGCCTTTCTAGGATGCTGCTTGATAGGACGGTTATGGAAAGGAGATAGGCAAGGAGTTTCACCATCCCTGAAAATAATTCTTATAGAATCGATGCTAACAAGTGTTGACACAAATCTCTGCCAGTTCCCTAAAGCATCATGGACAAGTAAATTAAACCATATCATCTTTATTAGTGAATGTTTATAATACAGAACAGTGATGTTAATTTTAGGGTGCTGGTACATGCACATAACATCTTAATCATTTTAAAACCTTTTACCACCTTCTTCCTAACCTTCTGCCTTCCCTCAGCCTACTTCTGCATCTCCAAGAGCCTATCTTTGTTTGCATTTCTCCTGTGCTTTTTCTGTCTGCCTGTCTGTCTGTCTTTCCGTCTTTCTTTTATTTTAGAGTTCTTATATGAGAGAGTCTGGCTTATTTCACTTAGCAAATGGTCTAGATTTCTACCTATTTTTCTATGAATGATACAATTTTATTCTCTTTTATGGCTAAATAATATTCTAATATATATATATATATATATATATATATATATATATATCTGTTGATAGGCATATAGGCTGGTTCCAGAGCTTAGTTGTTGTGAATTGTGCCCTGCTGCACATGGGTATGTAGGATATGTAGGTATTGCCATATCATTTTTGAAAAGGATTGAGTGTTTTGACATTCTATCATTTTCAAACTTGCTTTTTCTCTTGTACCAGAGACTGATCTCTATTTTAAATCCCACTCAGATAGTCTGAATGACTTTTTTATGCTTGTACCTTTAGAATGTCAAGTTCACATCAACTGGACATCTTTTTCATTAGTTACAGAAGTATTTCCTAACCAGAATAATGAGACACGCCCCAAGTTCAAAATTACTGAAAATCTAGAAGGCCGCGAAGTTCGTTATTCATACCTTTTTTTCGTTCCATCCTCCCTTCGTTTTCAACTATTGAATCTTTCCCACCAAATTTTATTTCCATTGTGGAATCTTGAATTAGTCAAGTAAACTGTGTGCTGAAATCGACACCATTTTCATGGGTATCAGAGGCTTCTAGGTATGGAAGTAAGTGTAAATATATCCCAGTCCAATCTCCATATTTTAGCAATAAAGACAGTCCATCCTGTATCTGGGGATTTTATGGAAAATCACAGCAGAGCAAGAAGCCCAAGGCTCTGTTACAGAGAGCAGCTCAATAGATCATCTTTGGTTGGAGGCAATGGGAAGCCCTTTTCAGAAGGAGAAGAAATTGCAGCAATGGGAAATCTGCTGGCTCAGGTAATGGCTACTCCTGGAGAGTTTTATGTTTTTCTCTAGTTATCTCCTCAGAAGTCAGCTCCATTTTCACAAGGAGCTTCCAGACCTCGAGCAGCTTTGGGTTTGCTAACCTCCTTGTTATTCAGAGGGAAAAGAGAGCCTCTATATCTCTACATCGTCAGCAAAAGTCCAAGATTTACCCTTCCAGAATGGGTTAGATTCATAAGTCAGTTCCCACAGGTAGTGGGTGGACACTTTGAATAGATTCCTGCTATTTTTCTTAAGCAGAGACAAAAAACTGAGCAAGGTACTCCTTTCGCCAGTGCTTCTAGAAGCAATGCCTCTGGGCTTCCTTGCGGCTGGCCCACTAGTTACAGAGAGGTGGTGAGCAGACGGCCCGTGTTTGCTTGAGCAAGTAGGATGGTCACGAATCTACCATCACAATTTTACTCATCGCTATCTCCCTGTCTGACAGTAACTATGACTCCTAAAGACTTCAGTCTGTGTCCTTCCTTGGGCTTCAGAGTGCACTCAGTGTCCCCTCCACTCAGTGACACTCCTGCTAATAATTGGAGGGCTGTGAGTCATAGACCTGAGTTCTAGAACTCAGATTGTTCCCAGCCCAAGCTTCTGCAGAGGGAGTCTTTTCTTCTTCCAGATTCTCCCTCCATTCTGTCCCACAGGCAAAGGCCAGGTTGTAATAGCAAAAGCAGCAAGATTCTTGGTGCTGAAAAACCTCCACTTCCTGGGTTTTCCTGGACTTTAGCACCTTATTGGATTTGGCCCTGGTGTTGCCTGAGGACTTTACTTGCAGGGCCCCCTAAGTACTTAAATATCCACAATTGGGCCATCCAAGTACTCATAGCTTGAAGGTAGATCCAAAGGGATAAACAGTCAAAGCTCAACACTTTTGTGTGTTCCAAAAGCCCTAGATTTCTGTTCACCCAGAACTTTAGCTCCTGTCAAATTTTCTTACAATTCTGCCCTATGGTACCTATCACCATTTGTATTTCCAGATCTCTTAAGGGGAGTCACTTGTATGAGACACATACCTCCTGCATTATTTCCATCATAAACCACCACACAAATGAAAACCACAAATGATTAACTGACTTTTATAAGGTTACAGAGCAACAGAGTCTGACTAAGTCTTTTCATGTGAATAATGAAGTTAAGAAAGGGAACAATTTTAAAGTTCAGCCTAGCTTCCCAATTGACAATTTAGGGGAAAGAGTGAGATGGAGTGGTTATTATTAGCAATGATGGAAGGAAGAAAGGAGGAGAAAGAGACAGACAGACAGACACAGAGATAGATAGATAGATAGATAGATAGATAGATAGATAGATAGATAGACAGAGACAGACAGAGACAGAGAGAGAGAGAGAGAGAGAGAGAGAGAGAGAGAGAGAGAGAGAGAATATGAGTTGATCTGTTACATTAAGCATTCACCTTTACAGGAAATTGGAAGTCAGATAATTACACAATATGATTCAAAATGTTTTTCTTTAAACTCAATAGCAAAATCAGTTATACATACACCTTTGGACTGGCATTTGTTTTCTTGCTTCAAGGACAGAGTAAATACAATTTTGGGAGAATATTCTCTGTTTGGAGTGGTTGACAATAATCTCCTGAAGAATGAACAAGTCCTGATGTTAACATATTTCTATAAGTGATACTTGTCAAAGGAAAGCAGACTCTAATGACCCCACAGCCCCATTGGCTGAGCATTTTAACTAGATGATAAATTTTTAAAAATGTATTGCCTGATTTTAAATTTAGTTTTTGAGATTTTGAAGTCTCTTTTTTTTTAATTTCAAGAAAGAGTCTCATTCACACATGTGAAATGTCTTTTTGGTGAGATCAGAAAGTGAGATCTTCAAGAAGGGGGTTGGGAGGGTACCAGAAGGCAGTGGATGATCAAAGTATGTTACATGCCCATATGACAATGCCACAGCAAAACCTATTACTCTATATGTTTCTATGTACCAATTAAACGAAAATATGAAAATGACATTTTCAAACTGAATTAGGTTTATTAAAATTCAATGGCAGGAACATAAAACACAGGCTTAGATGCAGAAAAGGCCCTGGTTGCTTCTGACATTCCATTCTATTCCAGTTTCATCAAGGTTTTTAGATGGACTGATCTTTGAGAGCTGATCAGAGCTGCTTCAAAAATTTTCCCCAGACTTAGGTTTTGAATCTTTCTCAGTGAATTGCACAATGCTGTTGATTAGCTGGTATTTAGTGATTCTTAAAGTTTTGACTTGAAAGATGGTAATTGCTAGCACAGTACTGCCACAAGTTTAACAGAAGAAAAATAAAGTCAAAACACTTTACTTTGACTTTTTTCTAGAATATATATATATTTTTTCATTTTTGGCAAAGCTTTTCAAATCCTTTGCTTCAAGCTGAACTCAGTAATTAAAAGAATGATTTTTAAAACTCTCCAAAAGGATTTTGCATATTAAAATTCATTAAAATGCAATGCTCACAACACAGGATATTTTATCGTAACTATCTATGAAGAGCACAATGGGAAGGAAATTAGGTTCTTCCTTCACATCCATTGCCCATGTGTGCTGATTGCAATTTAGTTGTATAACTGAGAGCTTGACACATTAACAAGTAGTTACATGGCTATTAATTCAATTTGTCTTCAGAGATTTAAAAAAAAGAGAAAAATGAAATTAGAGAGGAACAAAGCCCTACTTGTTGCAATGTGCTTTTTAAAAAATTTTCCACATGGTGCTAAGGATCAGACTTAGGACTTCACATGCACTAGGCGAGTGCTCTACCCCTGACTGACATCTCCAGTTTAAACCCCCCTGTATTAAACTGTCCAATAGAAATGCAGTAATAAAAAAAAAATGGTTTGCTCTTGGCTAAAGCAAAACTGATCTGTTGGCATGACATGGTAAAAATCCACTTACCTCACAAATAAGAAGTATATCTACCAGTTATGTAAGTCACTGGGCATTATGGAAATCAGCACATAGTCCTTTGATGGAATTCCCCCCAACACTATGCGGTGTCATGAAGACAAAACCAAAATGAGCCTTCTCGAAGAGCCTAGCAGCAAACATTCTCAGCTAAGCCGGGATGGTGAAGCACCAGTGCCCCTCTCTGTGACCTGCCCTAGGGAATGGGCCGACATGTAAATTCCTCCTGTGACCCATTTCAGTGTGAATAAAAGTAATCCAAGAGAAAATGGATATTGAAAGGGTTGTTACAGGCATTGCAAATTATCTGATTTTAAAAATGCTGTCCTATAACATGAACCAAAATCACCTATATAACCAACCTGTCATTTCTACTTAATATTAATAATGTTTTTAATAAACAAATTAATAATTCAGTCTGAAAGTTTCATCTTAATTTAAAATTAGATTGTTACTTGTTAGATTCATAGAATTTTGCCTTAATAAATGAGATTTTTTGTGTTACTTAACATTCTCTACTTACATGTAGCTTGCCTTTCCAAAATGACTAATAATATCCAAAGGTAAAGACTGCACATGACCTTTCTTCTACCCCTTTCTACTACTCCTATTCTGTGGGCTCTAAACATTTGCTGATTTAATGTGTTTAACTATAACTATATGGAGTATTTTGGACCAGTTTCTTCAATGGCTTTTCTTTCTCTAAGGCTGACACTACTGGTTTTCCAGTTGCCTTAGGTGACTTCAGACCGAAGATCTGCTTTATTTTCACCGGTCACCCTTTGTAACTTGGACCTTTTTCATACTCCAGCCTAGTATGAGAAGTGCCTGTTGCCTACTTGTAGAATTTGTGCACAATGGCCTTTTTAAATCTCTGGATCACCTTCCCTGTGAAGGTATTGATACAGAAGTTTAATCTCTGGATTCCTAATCCATTGAAATACTCCTCCCTCGAGACTAGCCATTTGGACACAACTTCGATGCAAGCAGTAACTGTCCCTGAGTATGTGTGCTTGTTTCTGTACCTTCCTAGTGACTAATTCAGGACAAGGCCACCCTCTCATCCCTCTACCTGCTGAAAGTCATGAGATTTTGCTCAACCTAGCTCAGGTAAAGAATATAAATCTACAGGCTCCAGTCAAAGGCAGAGGATGAAATTCTTTACAAATAGGGTCACCCCTGACGTTCCTAGATTCCCAAGCCTTTTCAGCCACCATGTGTATGTGAGGATGCTGAGGAGTTTAGTGGCTAAGGCACGGCAGTGTGTCCAGGCAATGGGAAAGGCCTGAGACCAAATCTACCAGCTCATAGCCCTGTCTGAGCGGCCCAAATGTTCTTAGTCTCTGTTGAAATGCTGCTCTTGGTAATAGAGTGATATTTAAGAGCAGATTTTAAAATGCTCCATTTCATTTTAATTATTAACTACTTGCCTTGAGGCATGTGACAAAAATTCATCCTGTAAAAATGTCATTGGTAAGAAATAGAAATTTCCATATAAAATTTTCCCTGATTAGAATAAATGTGTGTGTGCACTTGAATGCATACACGTGTGCTTAGAGAGCTTCTAAAAGCATAGAGCAAATTGGTAAATTACGTTGTTTGATAACATTATAAATTTATCATAGTAGGAAGCACTATATTCTCTTTTTATTTTGTTAAACTTCATTAGTGCACGCTAATATTAAGTGATGATAGGATTTATTCTGAGAAGCTAATGTATGCAGTTAGCTTATCTTAATCAGTTTCAATCCCATTACCTCGTTCCCTTCTTCTCCCCTCTCCCACCTGTCTCCTTCCTTGTCTCCAGACTTCTGGTGTATCCTCAGGACACTCATTCCAAATATGAAGGAATGTGCTCGAAGGACGTCCTTGTAAATATTACAGTTCAGGTCAGCACCTTGGGTTTTGAAACTTTATACATCTTCTACCAGTTACATAGCTTTAAAATGGTTCTACTTTCCTCGCACCATGGTAGATCATTCTAGAATGGTCACTGTAGATTTCAGCTGCACGAGTCAAGATCAAGAACTAGCAAGACCAGAAAGAGGTTCACAAAACAAGAAAAATATTGCTCCTTGATTCCACATGGTCTGAACACTTAATAGATATTTTCCAAATAGTAACAAAGACATGTTTGTTTTGTTTGTTTGTTTTTGTTTTGAAATACAGAAGTGACAACAGACAACTGTTTCTTTAGAGAAACGAGTGAAAATATAAGTGGAGGAAAAATATATGGGCAATGTATAATGAATATACAGTGAAATTCCATTTACAATTTTTATTTGTGTGAAATGCACATTGCCTATCTGATTGAAAGTTTCATTAACATATAGTGTACACATATAGTGTATTTATTACAATGTCTGTAGCACTTAAAATAGGAACTAGCACATTTACTAATACTTCTAATATAGTTAATTAGTTAATAATGAATAAATTAAGACAGATAAATTAAAAATAATCATCACTTAACATTTCCAGTTTCATACATATAATGCGTGAAAGTCACCACTTTATCCTAAGAAATAAGAAGCTACAAAAACTGAAAAATTAACAACTTATTTTAGATTTGTAAGACACATAAGATCATAGGGCAAACCTGTGAGTTTTGCTAGCCAGACCTTGATGGAATTCTCACAGCAGATAAAGACGAAAGTCTTACTCTCTGGGAAAGGGAGGAGAAAAAGAAGCCATTTTGAAAAATGACAAACCACACTGCCTTTCTAACCAAGGTTTAACCTCTGGAAAAACTACTTACCTAGAGGCAAAGTTTCTGAGGATTTGTCTAGCTTACCTCATTCCAGTGCAGGGGAACACCCAGATCCAGACAGTGGTACCCTTCCATGGGTGACAACAGAAATGGTAAATTCTAGTCCACTCTGATGTGAAATACCAATCTTAGCCAGTCTGGGCATCTTGATTCATCTGTCAAGAGAAAGAGAAAGAAGACAAAAAAAAAAAAAAAAAAAACAGAACCCTGGTGAACTTCACAATTCAGTTACTTACAATTCACTACCAGACTAGAACAATGGACTGTGTAATACTTCTATCTCATACCCTGCCCACAAATACTTTGTTATAGAACTAAAGGAATATTTACAGCAATCCTTTCCCTTAGCACATTACTTCAAGACACCTAGGCAAAATTATAATGCATGTTGAAGGGTAAAAATATAGTTTGAAGGGAGAGAATGTGTATCAATGGTATTTACTTTAGCACCTGCTGAAAAGAAATAACATAAATGTAAGAAAGTGTTGTACAAGATATATGTGAGCAGAACTACAAACTAATGAAAGAAATCAAAGAAGAATGAATGGAGACATATTCCATGTCCATGGATAGAAAGACTCACTACTGTTAATTCTTCACATAGATCCAATTCCAGAAAGTTATTTTAACAAAATGATCTGTAGTTTACATGAAGAGATAAAAAACCCAGAATAGCCAGAGAAATTCAATGAGAAAAATTAAGTCCAAAGACTAACACTATCTGACTTTGAAAATTTTATAACACTGTAGTGAGGCAGAGTGTCTTTTGGAAACATAATAGGCCAATTATTAGTGGTCCAGAATAGAGAACTGAAAAAAAGTCACATATAGTCAGTCATCTCTGACAAAGGAGCCAAGGCAAAACAATGGAGAGCAGATAACCTTTCAAACCAGACAGTGCCTCAGTGATTGCTCATCGCATTCAACAGAATGACTCTATATACAGACTTCACATGCTTCCCCAAATTAACTCACAAGCCATCCCTCATATATTGTAAAGTGGAACATATGAGAAGATCTAGATGGCTCAGGAAGCGTGATGATTTTTTACATATAAAACCAAAGGAATGATTCATGAAAGAGTTGAGAAAATGCATTAATTGAAATCTTTTAAATGTGCTTTACAAAAGATAGTGTCAAGCATAAGAAGATGAGCCACCAACTGAGAAAACATTTTCAAATGGCACAATGGTAAAAGAATATCCAAAATCCAAAATATACAAATGCTTAAAATTCAATACTATGATCACATACAGTGTGATAAAAAAGGTTAATGGTCTTAAGAGACACCTTATCAAAAAGATGCATCATATGATATATATATATATATATATATATATATATATATATATATTTGACAGTAGTGAGGCTAGCATCATATGGATCAGATAAATGCGGACTAAGTATCAGTGAGTACCACCATATACATATTAGAACGACCAAAATCCAAAAGAACATCAATCCCACGAAAATGCTAATGAAGATGTAGAACAAGGGCTTGCATTCATTCAACTTCCAACCACCTCACAAAACAATTTAAGTTTCTTAAAGCACTAAAAAAATCTCCTAACAAAAGATCCAGCACCTGTGCTCCTGTGCATTGATTCAAAAACAGATTAAAAAAGCACATTGGCACAAAAATATGCACAATGATATTTATTGTTTATTTATTCCTAATTGTCAAAACTTGGAAACAACTAATATGTCTTTCTAGAGGACTACATGAAACTGTGTTATGTCCAAACAGGGCAACTTTTATACTAAAAAGGAATGAGCTCTCAAACCTTAAGACAAAGGAAATTTAAATGCACAGTATTTAGTAAAAGAAGTCACTCTGACAATATAATATGTACGCTTGATGATTCCAGTTACATGACATGGGAAGAATTATGCAGCCATGGATTGAAGAGAGAGCAATGAAGAGTAGGGCATGTAAAAATTTAAGACTCTGAAAATATGCTTGGTATGATGATGTTGGGTAAACATAATTACTTTTTTGGCCAAATCCATAGAATGTGTGGCCCCAAGAGTGAACCCAAATGTAAGCTATGAGCATTGACTGACAGCGACATATTGATATAGCCCTCATTTGTACCAAATGTACCATTCTGGTGGATATTTCTTTTTCTGGTGGATAGTGTTAACAGTGGAAGAATATGTTGCTGTATAGAAGCAGAAGATATTTGAGTCATTTCTGTACTTTTTCCACAATTTTGCTATGAAAATAAAAACTGCTCTGAAAATATTAACTCCTTAAAAAAGAACCATAAGTGTACTCCATAGCCAAAATTTTAAATAAAACTTACTATTATGAGCACAGATTATAAAACAATTTTACAGGAGAGCCCAAGTAAATATTGAAGAGCTAGGACACATTATAACTTTTAAAAATAATTATTACTCATTTTTTCATAAACTAAAATTCTTGAAATGACCTATTTTTCTCTTTTCATCTTATTTGGCTTTGTGTTCTCCCAGTTTCCAGTGTTAACAATTAGTTCTCTGTATGTGACTTCTGAGGAGCCCAGCTTATTCTCCACCATCTGCACTATTTCCCTGCCTTGGCGCAGGCTCTACATTTCAATCCCTGGGGCCCGTTTGAACAAGAGGTAGCCAAGTTTAGCATGATTTATGACACTGCATTGTGTCCTACTAAATCCACCTCTTTTCTGAATGGGATTGTGTTGACAGATCAGACTTCCCAGCTACCAATGCAATTTCAGCACACTTCTGCATTCCACCAGCCCCATGCTATCCCACCGCCATACAGTCTCTGGAGCTTCTTCCACAGCACCCTCAAAGAGACAGGTGTAGAATCATTCACCCTTTGGACAAATGTGATGGAAAGAGAAGGCTGTCATAACAACTATGGTAGAGTAGGGAGCACCAAAAGACCATCCTTCTACAAACAATACCAGCAAAATTGTCATAATAACGTTTTTCAGGAAGCTTACCAATTATAATCAAAATATTAGAGCAACCAGAGAAATGCTTAACCAACAGAAACAGCTGAATCTCACAAAGAGAGCCTTGTAGGATTTTAAAACTGCCTTCAAACTAAAGAGAACTCAAAGCATTTCCAGATAAAATCTGAGTGTGTTCCTGATAGAACTATGTTATGGTGAGTAGTAAAGAGACTTATTTAGGTTGAAATGAAAAATTAGTAACATTAATCCACATAAAGAAAGAAAATAGAGCCTTAAAGTAATAACCTAGATAAACATGAAAGTCAGTATTTATTTTGGATTTGTAACTTTGATTCTAATATTATTTAAAAGTAAATTCAAACTAAAATAATTTTAAGTATGTGTTGATAATAAAATAACTATAAATATGTGTACAAAATACAAAATTGTGAATTGTGATACTTGTGGGAAGCCTTGCAATTGACTGCCACCTTATATCAGCAGACAGCAGCCACCTTAACCCTCTCTAGGAGTTAAGTTTGGTAGTTAAGCAGCTCTTTGCCTAGTCTGTTTGGCCCATTCAGGGATTATGTTAATCAGCCTGCCTTATGAGCCCAAGCGCAGGAGATTTGAATTACCCTATAACCCTCAGTCTTGCCACTGTTGCTAAGTTACCTAAGTTATCTCAGAACCCCCCTCCCTCCTCCCCCAATACTCTTTCTTTGAGTAAATGAGACTTGATCAGAATCCTGTCTTGTCTCCATTCTTTGCGTCTCTTGTCCCTTCTCATCCCCACTCTCCCCTAGCATCTATGTTGACTCACCTGTGGGCCAGGACAAGTGGCGCCCAATGTTGGACTCAAGAATAGGAGACCATTTGAAGAATGCTGTTTGTGAGCCCAAAGAAGAAAAAACGAAAAAGAAAATAGAGGACCTGGCAATGTGGGAGTCTGCCACATTGCGCTGAACCTTGGTAAGTGAACAGTGATTATGGGACAAGAAATTAGCCAGCATGAGATTTTTGTTGAAAGTTTAGGAAAGGCTTTAAAGACGCAAAGGGTAAAGGTTAAAATTAAGCAATTGTGTCCATTAGGGCTTAATAAATTTTATCTTGGGAGCAAAGTGACCCGGTAATTGCTAATCCCAACCCCCTCCAGGCTTAGTACACTACAGACCCATCCCACACCAGGTGGCCGGCGCAGACAGAGCCCTTAGTGTAGTCCTACCCACACGCCCTCCCCCATACTGTAATGGCTATATCATTTCCACTTCAGCATGTTTAACTTTTGATGCTAAGAAGAAATTAAGAGACCAAATTAAACTTTTAAAAGAACAGATTGAACTGGAAGAAGATCAAGATTTGACAGCTCAATTAGGAAGGCTAAAAATAGCAAAATTTAAAATGAATAGAGAAACTAACCCTGGAATTTCGTCTGGAACCTCTCTCATTCAGAGACCCCCCCTGAGGGACATGATTTCAAAATTTACCTCTTGGATTTACCCCGTATTGGAATTAAATGCCTACCCCATGATATTCATATTACCAGGTTATACTTGATGAAGTGTAATTTCTAAATATACCATGTTGGGATACAATGTTTAACTACCCTTTTTGTGTGTTTTGATGCTTTACCACTGTAGTCATTGCTCCTTTTAACTAGCTGGGTCATTCAAGGGGGCTTTGGAACAAAGGGGGAATGGTACCCCACAAGGGGGCCACCTAGAAATATTCTATCTCATGCCTTATTCATTGTCATGGTTTATGTCTGTGTCCCCCAGGCTTCATGACTTTGCATTGTGCATTTGTGATTGGTTCATTGTCTAGTGCTTAGATTGATGGTGTCAGTGCTACACCCACATAGGTGTGGAGCCAGGATGTAATGTAATGGAAGGAAGAGGTATGTCTTGCTCTTTGCTGGTTCCTGCTTGCTGTTTGCAGCCTCAATGAACTGAAGCCCAGCCATGCCTGCCTGCCTTGGAGCCAACTGACTGTGGACTAAACCCTCCAAAAACTGTAAGAAATAAACCTTTCCTTTCCCAACTTGGGCTTCAGGTATTTTGTCTCACCCATGAGTAAAAAAGTAACTAAGACAGAATTTGGTACCAGGAGTGGGGTCATTTGCTGTGACTATACCTGACCATGTTTTTCGAGAGGCTTTGGAAATGGCTTGTGGGCAGAGTTTGGAAAGGTTCGGATGTGTCACCTGGATGCATAGGGCTGGAGCAGCTTAGGCTGTTCTGTAGAGGAGATTCTGGTCAGAGCTCAGGAGACCAGAAGGCTGATAGAAAGCCTCATGGTAAAGACCAGGCTTGGGAGGTTTCTGCTGTGAAGAAGGACTGTATTGGTTTTTGGACTCCACATGATGTGTGTTATGGGTTGGCAGAAAGTTTGTCTGCATTTTGTTTCTGCCCAGAGACTTTACCTGAGACTGAGACAAAGGGCAATGGACTGATTAATCTTAAAAAAGAAATTAAAAAGCAATCGAACCTTGAGGCTGTGGCATGGCTATTGTTGGGGGCTTTTAGCCATCTTTACATTGCAAATCAAGAGCAAAGAGCCTAGCAGGATACTTTACAATGCTGTGAGTTTGGCCAGAAGAAAAATTCCAGGAAGGCTGTAGATTGTAAAGACAGAGTTGAGATTTTGATTGTTGAGGGGAAACAGAGAGATAAAAAAGATGGCCCTGGGGCATCCCAGGAAGCAGGTCCCCACCCTGTGCAGTCTCACTGCAAAGGTGAAAGAATTTGCCAAGAGGAGAAGGCTGCAGAGCACCATGCTCCAGAATGGTGACAGAGGCCACATGAGGTTCCAGAATGGCAACAGGGGGTACAGGAGGTTCTAGAATGGCAGCAACATAGAGAAGCTTTTCCTCACAATCAGGTAAACAGAGCCCTGTGATCTAGGCAACTGACCCCTACAGCTAAAAGAGAGAAAAGCCTGGCTACTGCTTCAGCTGGCAGCAGACCTTGGTGGTATCCACAAGGTGATGATTTTAGGTGAAAGGAAAATGCATGAATTCTGAGGGTAAGACAGCTTCCACTTCGATTGCAAAGGGTCTGGGAGGCCAAGCAGTGTTCCCTGAGAGGGAAATTTGTAAAGATGTAAAGGTGAAGCCAAAGGTGTAGTGGAGACCCCAAAAGTTTGGAAAAGCCAGGAATAGAGATGATCCAAGGAAAGCTACAAAAAATGAGCAGAGAGGATTTAAGAAAAAATCTGCAGGAGCCGATATCCCTGGAAGTGCCATGGGAGTAGAATCACCCAAGCCTTTTGGAGCTTGCTTCAGATGCTGAGCATGAAACTCTAGGACTTAATGTTTGTCCTGCTGGATGTTGGACTTGCTTTGTTTCTAATGTTTTATATTCCCCTGTTTGTAACTTTTTGAATGGTAATGTTTATCTTGTGCCTTTGCATTTCAGAAATATTTAACCTTGTTTCATTTGTACAAGGGATTACAGTTAAGTTTGCCATAGAGATTGGAGGACACTTGGGACTTGGACTGTTCTGCAATGCTGAAACTTAGGACTTTGACAACTTTTGGAGGTGGACTAAATGTCTTTTGTATAAAGGATGTACATGAGTCCTGGGGGTCAGGGGTGGAATGTCATGCTTTATGTCTGTGTCCCCCAGGCCTCATGACTTTGCATTGTGCATTTGTGAATGGTTCATTGTCTAGTGCTTAGATTTATGGTATCAGTGCTACACCCACATAGGTTTGGAGCCAGGATGTAATGTAATGGCAGGAAAAAGGTGTGTCTTGCTCTTTGCTGGTTCCTGCTTGCTGTTTGCAGCTGCCATGAACTGAAGCCCAGTCATGCCCACCTGCCTTGGAGCCAACTGAGTGTGGACTAAAACCTCCAAAATCTATAAGAAATAAACCTTTTCTTTCCCAACTTGGGCTTCAGGTATTTTGTCTCAGCAACGAGTAAAAAAGTAACTAAGACATTTATCCTTACTCTTTTAAATTTGAATGCTGCTGGACAATCAGCAGCCACCCACTTTTGGCATACTGAAACACAAAAAAGCAATTTGCTTCTGTACTGTGGAGAGACCTCCTCACTAACTCATGGCATGGTCCATACCAGTCCTTCTCTGAGGATGAGGATCAGTATGCATATACTCTAAATAGATGAAATATGCGAGATGGCCACCAGAACAACTGGTTAAACAAATAGATCATGGCAACAAATAGAGGATGTTACAGTGACTCCAGGGACAAAAGTGACCCCTGAGAGATTTTTCCCAGCTCTTGTTTTTCAGATGATGGAACCAACAGCCTGGATCCTATCCCTTGGGATTATGATGATTCTACAGCTTCCAGAAAAGGAAGGCTTTGGACCCTCCCAATGCAAGGGCCCTGAGTGCCACTCTGTTCTGTTCACCATGTGATTGAAAGGGAGGTATAGTTAAAACAACCCCACTTCTTACACTAGAATGAAAGATTACAATGATAAGATGGCATACCTTTGTTCAGCTCCCAAATGGGAGGAGACAATGCACAAAAATGAGTATGTCTCCCCAAGCCTCCTATAACCACCCAAAATAAGGATTAATTAGACCCATGTCCTGACTTAAAGTGTAGTGCCAGCCTCCCCTTTAGAGTACAGCTATAGGTTTCAGAGATTTCCTCTACCTCCAGGGAAGTTCTCATAACGATACTTCTGACATTGATGTTGGGTTTGTCACCCTCATTAACTGCAGTTCTATAATCAGTTGGACCATTGCTTGAACTGTTGATTTTACTCTCATTAGGTCCTTTTCTTTTTAATAAGTTGATGACCTTTGTCAAACAACAAGTGGATGGCATAAAAATGCAACCTATACAGGTCCATTACCACAGGCTTAGAATGTCTGATGGAGAAAATTACGTGGAGCCTGCAAAACCGTATTATGATAATGCTTTGTGAAAACATGCTGCCTGTTCTATTTCTCTTATCTTAGTGCAATAGATTGGATAGCCAGAGACAGGCAAGTGGGCCTCACATGGGACACCAACCTCCACCTAAGACAGGAACTGGGCCTCTCGCTGCCTTGCCTTCCAATGATGGATAAGGCTAGGTTGGCCCCCCTGTGGAAGCGCCCTACCCAAGATCCTCAAGGATGCAGCCTCTTATACGTCTCTTCTATTTTAAAGTAAAGGGGGACCTGTGGGAAGCCCTGTAATTGGCTGCCACCTTGTATCTGCAGGCAGCAGCCACCTTAACTGCCTCTAGGAGTTAAGTCTCCACTTGGTAGTTAAGCTTTGCTCCTTGCCTAGCCTGTTTGGCCCATTCAGGGATTATGTTAATCAGCCCACCTTATGAGCCCGCCCATGGGAGATTTGAATTACCCTATAACCCTAGGTCTTGCCACTATTGCTAAGTTACTTGCTGACATCTCAGAACCCAACTCCTTCCTCCCCTAATACACTATATATTACTTACTCTTTCTTTGAATAAATGAGACTTGATCAGAATCCTCTCTTGTCTCCATTCTTTGCGTCGCTTGTCCCTTCTCATCCCCACTTGCCCTCTAGCGTCTACATTGACTCACCTGCAGGCCAGGACAGATACTAGCAACACAAATAGGAGATAGGGCAATGTATGAGAAAAATTTTATATTAATAAAAGTAAATTGCCATTACATGGAAATAGATTGTCATACATTAAGATGTAAATTGTGATCACCAGGGCAACTAAATAACTAAAATATTTAGTATAATAATAGGAATTAATTTGACTCACTCGAAAATATTTGCCAATCACTAAAGTCAGTGGTGGAGAAATTGAGAAACAAAGAGACATAACATATTAAAGTAGAAAAATAAAATATTTTCTTATCATTTATTAGATTAAATCTAAATGGAATAAGTGCTCTAGTTGAAAGGCAGAGATTCAAAGGTTTAATGAAACGTATTATATAACTTTCTGCTAACTATAGAAATTTATTTGCAAGGATATATAGGGTTAATTGTAAAAATATGAAAAAATATTTCAGGTAAATAGAAAACAAAAGTGAGGTACACTGACTATACTAATATAAGAAAAAATAAAGATAAGAACGATTAAAAGAGAAAATGAAAGATAACTAAATAATGATAAAAGGATCAATAACCAAGATGACATTATCATTACATATGCACATAAATCCTCAAAATATATGAATTAAGTAACAATAGAATTGATGAAAGAATTCAGAGTTACATGACAACAGATACAGAATTTCATACTCAGTTTCACTGATAAGAAAAAACACTACACATACAGTCAGTAAGGCAGAACATGGACAGTAAGTTAAATCAAATAGACATACCCTGATCACACCATTCAATAACAGGATGTTCATTCTAGAACATTTTACAAAGTGGACCATATGTTAGGCCTCTAAATAAACCTCAGTAAATTTGAAAAGACTGAAATCATGTAAAGTATTGCCTCTGAGCCCAGTGAAGTGAAATTAAAAATCACCAGCCTAGGGGAACCTATAATATTCATAAATATGTGAACGTTATTCAACCTGATCTTAAATAACCAATGATTCAAAGAAAAAAAGTCACACAAGAAATTAGAAAATACTTTGACATGAATGAAAACAAAATTTATGTGATATAAAAAAACTAGCAGTCAGAAGGAAATCTATGGATATAAATGACAGCATTTTAAAAAGAAGAGAGATCACAAATACATAGCCCATCTGCAAGCCTGCTGTAGTGGCACAAGCCTGTAATCCCAGCATTCAAGAAGAATGCTTCTGAGGCAGAAGAATCACTGCAAGTTTGAGTTCAGCCTGTGCTACAGAGTGAGTTCAAGGTCAGCCTGAATTGCACAGTGAAACCCTGTCTTAAAAACAAGCAAACAAATAAAAACTTCAGTAACCCAACTGCTATCTTAAGCAATTAGTAAAAGAATTAAACCAAAAGTAAAAAAATCAATAATACAAATTACAGTGAAGAGTGGGGAGAATCAATAAAATCAAATGTTAGTCACTTGTTATCAACAAAATTGATGTGTTTAGCCCAGAATGACTCAAGAAAAAAAACCAAAGATTCAAAATACTAAAATTAGAGCTATAATCAAGTTTATTACTAATAATATTACAAAAAGAATTTTAAAATAATATTCAGAACAACTGTATTCCAAAAATTAGATGACTTACATAAAATAGCCAAAATTCCCAGAAAATTCATAACTACTAAAGTCAACTTAGGAAGATTCAAAAAATAGGAGCAAAGCTATAACAGGTAGAAATATTCAATCAAGGATCTCCTAAAGCCAAGGGGTATGGGGCTAATATTGTCCAGTTTTGTGGACTGATACTGTCTTAGTCACTTTCTTCACACCAATATACAATATCCAATCCTCACAAATTAATGGAGGAGAGGGTTATTTTGGCTCACACTCTTTGACCACAGCAGGCCAGTTCCAGAACAGGAAGACAGAATGTGAGAGCCTGGGTGGAGAATAACACCTCACACCATGGCTTTCAGGAGGAGGAGAGACTTGAGGGAAACGTGGAAGAGGAGCTACCTCTTCTGACCAGCCCCCCCCACACACACACACATACACACCAAATAGGCTACAGTACACCACAATCACATCACCTTCCTAATGTGCTGCCTCTGGGTGCATGGAGGGTTTAGGGGGACATCTAGATACAAACCATAACCTCACTCAGCTTTACCATAGTGCTGTTTCAGCTTCATTTTATAAATGTTAATGTTACTAAGAAAGTTAGAGTGGCTGGAAAGTTAATGGGAAAACAAAGTAGATAGTCCAGCAGCTTGCCCAGGTGGGGTGGAAATCTTCATGTTGTCGAAAATACAGTAGCATTTATTAGGAGAACATTGGTGTGGCCAACACAGAGATCTTCAGTTACACTGTCGGAAGTTAGATGTCCCAGCGGGAGCCCCGAGAGCCTCCCATCGTAGAAGATCTCTAAACACATCCACTCTGTTTACTCTAGTGTGGAATAATGTACAAGGTTAGAAGATAAATTAAAATGAAAAGCGTAGCTTGGAATTGCCAGGACTAGTTGTCTCACCTGCTAATCAGAATGAAGGCTGAGGAAGGGATGGGGGGCTCTTGGCAGGTGGCCTGCCTGTGACCCGAGGTCATAGAGTGGGCAAGGAATGGAGAAATGGCATTTCTGGGGGCCTGTGACACTGAAACCTAGAGGGTTTTGTCTAGAACTTTTTAATAAAGTCTTAATATGAGCTGCATCAGGACTGGGAGACATGAAGATGCACAGTTGATGAGACGAAAGCAGGAGTTTGAAGAAAAAACATGAAATGTTTGAATATTCACATAAGGTAATTAGTTCTTTACTAGAATGTACTTTTGGGATGGATATTACATTTGGCTGGGGAACACCTGTCCTACTTAGGACCATGAAACAGAAGGTGTGTTACATTTTGATAGTTATTAATTGGACATGTTAAATGGGAATTTATAGAATTGCCTGAACTCAAATGGATTATTAATCTAAAACAGTATTGGACAACTGGCTTTCAGAAAGTGATTTATAATTTGATTCATGACATAATAGAAACTGAGATGTTAGTACAGTAAATTTTCTATGCAATAACCTTGTTTGGTCCATGAGGAGGCAGGTCAGTTATGAAGAATAAAAATAGGTTACCAAACATTGAATAAAATAGTACTGCCTTTAGCATCAGCTGTGTATGATAAGATTTCAAAACTGCAAACAAATAAACAAACAAAAAGAGAAATGAAAGAAGATTTGTATTCGTACTTGGTCTTCTAAATGTTATGTTCTAAATGCTGATTTCATAAAAGAGCAGATTTCCTTCATGTGAAATGTTCTCAGTTTTTATTAACTTGGGGTTATTTAAATTCACCAGCTTCTGTTATAATTTGGTCCAAGGGAGTTTGAATTTAGTTCACGTACTAGTGTGGTAATGTACTATATTTTGAAAATGTTATTTTAATATCAAAAACTGAAGAACAAGTGAGAACTGCCCTAAGTGGTGCTGTTTGATAAATTAAGCAGACTGAAAGATTCACCTCAGATTGTACAATTCTTAGAATTACGTGGACAGCAGAAACCAGTGCCTGGCACTCTACAGATACATAAGTTTTTGTTACTGACTACCCATGGAGAGAAACATGGAGACTACCCATGGAGAGTCACAGCTTAATCTGCATCAGGGAAGACACAAGTGCTGCTATTCTTTATCTGTAAAACTACTTGAAAAAAGACCATCTAAGGAAGAGGTGAATTGGAACCAACCTATGTCAGAACCTCAAAGAAAAACATTGGTGCCTAGACCAATTCTTTTGGACCTTTCTGATCCACACTCAAATTATTTTGGAAATACATGAAACTTGTATTTGTGCCATTTGAGCTTAGGGCAAAGGCTTGAGTGATGCCTTCAGTTATCACTTAAGGGTTTTGAGCAAAGAATTTTAACACCTGGTGAAATGGCACACATCATTTGAGAGACAATTATCAGCTTATTGTTGAGGCTTACTTGAAATTACCCAAATGACTGATGACCAGAAATAATCTTGAAGCCTAAAATACCTGTATCTTAAGTCATGGTAATGTCAGAGAAGCATTCAAATATGCTGAGTGGCACTTAGAAGAATTCTGCAATACAATGAAAATGGTTTACATAGGACCATAATCCTAAGAAGAAGGCAAAGAAGGCAAAATTCATAGTGTTGAAGAGAAGATCTAACCTGGAAACATCTAATGAGCTTCTAGATATTATTATCACATGGGTAGTGACCTATTAAAACTGATTGACCAACAAAAAGCTGCTTGTTTTATGAATGGCAGTTCTGAAGACAGACGGATGGTGTCCTATTTAGAAGCCCACCATAATTTGAAGAGTAACAGAAAATTTGAATTGAGAGGTAGAGAGAAGGTGGAGAAGGGAGGAAATGAAGTGAAATTTTTATATGCACCAGTTCCCTGTGATGAATATAATCAATGTGAACTGCAAAGCTGCACTAAGAAAAATGAAACTTAGAAGAAAAAAAAAAACTGTCAAAAGATGATACGAACAAACTGTCTCAGAGGCTAAACTGCATGCTTTTTTTGTAGTACTGAAGAACTGAACAATAATAAAGCTTCTAATATTAGGGTGTATACCAACTCATGCAGTACTCAAAAGTCTAGCCATGTGGTCAAGCAGACGGACAACAGACAGGTGGATTACTAAAGGGATGTTTGTGAGAGGCACAGTGTCCATGTAAGTCAATATTGAAGTTTAAGGGGCACAGTAAAGGAAAACACATTGATGCCCATCACAGACTCCCTTTCCAAGAATAGAAGAGCATCCTGTTCAGCTGGATTCAGGGTATCTTGGTGTGCTCACTTTCGTGGATATCCTGGGTCCACATTGTGAGTGTACATGTGGAAGCCTTCATGAACCTCTGTTTTGTGTACTACTTGCTGATAATTGACATAAGAGTGTAGCTCTTTCTAAGACTGCAGGGCCAGCAAGATAAATACAACTCATAGATAGCGGCTGGACTGACTGTTCAGGAGAAAAGCTTTGAACACAGTAGGCATGAAGACACAATTAGAATGCTAAGAAGCTGTAAATAGGTCATGAAAGCAAACAGATATTTGTTCTGGACTTTCTGATGTTTAATAAAAATACTTCATGAAAATAATTTAGAGGAGGACAGACTTACTTTGACTCACAGCTACAGGCCATGGTTGTCTGGCTTCATTGCTTTTGTGGTGAACCAGAAACATCATGATGAAAGGGTGTGACAGAGGAAAGTTCTCTACTTCATGGCAACAGTGATAGCATAGTCTGAAAGAGCCAGAGAGGAAGGGCCCCCAAGACACAGCTCCATGGTCTACTCTCTTCAGTTAAGTCCTATCTCTTGCTTCCATTAGTGGGCTAATCGTTGATGACCCAATCACTTCTCAAAGGACTGTCAGGAGCCAGGTTGTCAACAGAATGAGTCTTGGAGGATATTCTAGATCCCAAACACAATATTCTGCTCTTAATCTCCAAGGTTTATATCAATCTCACTTTGCAAAATGCATTTAGTTCATCTGTAGGACTTGCTGAAGTCTCCAGTGCTGCCAAATTTCCAATACTGATCAAAACAATCCAAGTCCAAAGTCTCCTCTAAAGGGCCAGGGATCTAGATCAGCAGCATACAAGATTGTCAGTTGCATCCCCAGTACAAAAAAAAAAGGAAAACAAAGTCTCCTCTGAGACTCAAAACAACTTTTGGCCATGAGCTCTTATAAAATTCAAAGAGCAAGTTGCACACTCCCAAAATACAATGATACTGAATAAACAGTCCCATTCTAGAAGAAAATAACAGGAAAATAGAAAAGAATCAGACCAAAATAAGACTGGAACACAGAAGGACAAGCATTAAATTCTGTAGGCCAGTGTTTGGTATTCAGGTCACATGGTGTGAGATATGAGCTCCAAAGGGCTTGGGTGACCCAAGTACTATAGCTTTGCCATTGTCAATCCACTTGGCACCTCTCTTCAGCTGGTGCTGCTCATTGTAGATGTTCCTTGGTAAACATACTCTGTTCCTGGCACCTCTAAATTCATGGGATCTTCATTTATTGCACCTTGACTTTCATTCTTACAGCTTTGTGAAGGGTTTCTGAGGGGCTGTCTGCAGAGATTCTGATCCTGTTACATAATGCTTGGCCTCCTGGGCCTTCCTTTGAAATCGCAATGGAAGCCTTCATGATCCTCTGTTTTGTGTACTACTTGCCAGCAGAACCGGTATCATATGGACAATCTCAGGGCCCCCTTGGATCACAGCTACAGCATTATCTGGGGGACTTATAATGGAATAATGATAATGAATCAGTATCTTTGGATATTTACTTTTAGATACATCTACTACAAAGCTATTACTTGGGATGAAATTTCTGAGAACAACTTTCCAATAGCCATTCAATTATGCAATGTATGACTCCTGCCAGATTGATCACTGGAGGAGTGTGAGCTTTGATAGGCAAATTCTTAGAAAGTCCTGCTGTTGCATGCCTTAGTGTTATAAAGCAAAATGTGCTTGTTTTTGTAGATGAAAGCTATTGAACAAAAAAAAAAAGAATGACAAGATTGAAAAGAATAAAGCAGTAGACTTCACATGCTGAGTATGAATTCTTACAGGGGACCTCTACACCATGAGATGAAGCAGCTTATTGGAATCTTACAACATTTGGAGACTATGTCCAGACGTGACTAGTCTTCATCTGTCCCCAATATGGGGACACCAGTGTTTTAGGATGCAGAATAACTATCCTGTGTTAAGGACACCTGTACACAATATCAGCAATACTCATGAAACAGAAAAAGTCTGAGGAGCGATAAGTGCCAATCTACCCACCTCAAGGTGAGATAAGCAGAATTTACTTTTAATGAAAAGTGGCATACACAGGACAAGATATATTAAGGAGAATAAGCTGGCTAAGGAGTATTTTTGTTTTAGAAAAAAGCAAAAGATTGGAATAAACATGAAAAGATGATTGGATTTTAATGAAGCGGGTCAAATAAGCCAAATAAATAATGACATATAATGATAGGACCGAGAGTTGGGAAGGCATTATATCCTGCTACAACAGGATCTATCGACAATGTTCACATGGGTGGCAGGCATAGTAGCTATAGTAATGAATCTGCATCCTATCTGCTGACTCCTTAAGGGCTCATCTATGGGAATCCATGGGAATCTTATAGACCTCCTTACTGGGGGAAATTTCTGAGGACATTTGCAATTTACATTGCTGCTCTCCGACTGTACTCACTTCAGAAACATCTCAAAATAAGGCATATCTTGAAGTACAGTAGGCAAGAATGGAAATGATTCTGAGTGATGCCAGTCACTTCTCCATCAGAGGAAAGTGGGCCCAGTTACATAGTAACACACAGTTGGGACCAGTTTCGATGCAAACCTGTGAACTGAGAAAAGATGGAATGTTTCATGTTTATCTTTTCTGTAAACTAGAAATACTGTAACTCAATCATGGGTTATTCATAATAAAAATTGTCCATAATAATATCTAGCTTATGGGCAAAGGATGATTCTGTTGGGAAGAGAAATATCTTTACAATTGTTATCTATCTATTTTGTACTAAAACTACATTGTACCATAACTATATTGTATAACACTCGAGCTTTGGATAAGATTCAATTCCTTGGTCATGAGACCAGTACAAAATTGTGAAGCTGTATGCTTTAGAGGATGGAGAGTCTTAAATCTATCCCTACTCTAAGCTCACTCCTCTAGAGGTTAGGCATATTCATCCTGAAGCTATTGCTGAATCAGACATATACATACCACATTTGATGCAACTGCCCAGAGAAAATATGGCCATTTTACTCTAGGTCAAGATCACGGGTTGGGAGTACTGTTAGGGGGGTGGTAACTTACCCAGCCATGAGTGCTCACATATGGTTCATTCCCAAGAAAGACCTGTGTTCTGTACTGGCCCTTGGTTCCACCTGTGGTTTATAATGAACATTTGTTTCTATACATATAGAAACCTAAGAGCCATGTGAGAGGCTTAATCTAATTAATGTGACTTATGGTAAATTCCTGTTCAGTTCTGGGATATGGAGAAGCTAAAGTTCTTTCAGGTAGCTTCTTCAAGGTTGTATGATTAACACCTCACTAAAAACCTTAGGTGCTAAAGCTTGGTTGAACTTTTCAGATTGACAGCATTTCCAGGGTTGACACACAAATATATCCACAACATCACTTGGAGAGGAAAGCTGGAAGTTTGTACCTGTTTCCTTCTGGTCATTGCCCATGCATTCTTTCCAGTGATTAGTTTTAATCTGTAGTCTTTCACTGCAATAAACCATAGCTCTGAGTGTAAAAACTTCTGAGTCTTATGATAATGAGTGATTGAGCTTGATGTCATCTCACCAATCCTTGACACCAACAGGAAGTTCCTCAACCTGGCAATCTACATCCTTGAAAAATTCAGAGGTAGCATCCTACCTGATAATGAAAGACTAGAAAGCCTTTCCCTCGAACCCAGAGTAAGACAAGCATATCCACTATTCGCATGTTTATTCAACATTGTATTGGAAGTTCTAGCCAGGAAAATTACTCAAGATAAAGAAGTAAATGCATGCAGATTAGAAGGAAAGAAGTAACCATTTTTGCAGATGACATGATCTTATACGCAGAAAATCCATTTAAAAATGCCTTTCCTAGTGATAAAAGCATTAGCGTTCAATAAAGTTGTAGAACATAAGATCAGTATATGAAAATAAGTTATATTTATAGGCAAGAAAAATAGCTCATCTGATAGGAAATTGAGAAAAAAATTCCATTTACAATTGCAGCAAAACAGATACACACTTAGGAATAAATCTGTATAAGACTTGTATACAATAAGTCCTTTTTGAAAACTACAAAATGGTTTTGAAAGAAATAAATAGGAAGGCACATTGTCTTTATAAGTAGAAAAGTTAATACTCTTAAAGTGGAAATGGTCTTAAAATTGATCTACAAATTTAATGTAATATCCAATGTCATTTTATATAAATGGGCAAACTGACCCTAGAATTGCAAAGGACCTCAAAAGTCAAAATAATTTTGGAAAAGAACAAATCTGGAAGACTCACATTTAACTTTCTGTTGCTGGAAAAATAATTGATACCCACATTTTAAAGGAGGAGAGGTTTATTGGACTCACAGTTTCAGTCTGTAGTTGACTGGCTCCCGTGGTGGGGCAGGGCTTCTTACATCATGGATGCTGGGATGGAGGCTAGTGAGAGATGTGCCACCGAAAGCCACCCCACCACCCTGTCTCTAACGGCCCCCTCCTAATGTGCATATTCAATTAGAAACACCAGTGGATTAGCTCACTGATGAATATAGCATCTCCACTGCCCAGTTTTCTCCAGGAGTCCAATAATTCAGGCAGGTAAGCAATTAAAAAGAAGTGGTGCACACATTTTCTGATTTTAGAACTTCCCCAAAAGTATAGTCCTTAAACAGTGTGGTATTAGTGTATTTCATTTTGTTTTGTTTTGCAGCAGGGACTTGTTATGTAGCTCAAGCTGGCCTTGAACTCACTATGTAGTTCAACCTGGCCTCAATCTCATGGAACTCTCCTTCCTCAGCCTCCAAAGTGCTGGGATTACAGGCATGTGCTACCACACATGGCCACAGAATTAGCATATTTTTAAAAATTAACTAAATGTGGATTAAAGATATATATGAAAGATTCAAAACTCTTAAGATTTGTAGGGAAAAATCTTCATTACTTTGGATTAAAAAGTATGAAAACAAAAACACAACAACAAAAGAAAAAATAAGTAAATTGTCCTTCATCAAATTAAAAATTTTTATATCAAAAAGCATTGCTAAAAAAGTGAAAAGACAATCCAAAGAATTGGAGAAAATATTTGTAAATCATATAGCTAATAAGAATCTAACATCCAGAATGTATAAATAATTCTCTAAACTCTTAATGATAAGATAAAAACACCAAACAAAAGCTTGGAAAAACTTAAATAGGCATCTCTTTAGGAAAAAAATGTATAAATGGCAAATTGAAATATGAAACAATGGTTAGCATCACTAATCATCAGGAAAGCGCAAACCGTAATGAAATATAACCTCACAGCCATTAGAATTGTACTAATAATAACAATTACATGTGTTGGTGAGGATGCGCAAAAATGAACCCCTTGTACACTGTTGGTTGGATTGTGAAAAAATACAGCTGTAGAGATTAGTTTGTTGTTTCTTTGAACTTTTTATACACAGAATTATTATATGACCCAGTAATTCCATTCCTAGATATTGTGATAGTTAACACTGTGTCACTTTGGGTAAAAAAATGTTTACCAAATTGATTAGCACAGTTCTGGGTGTGGCTGAAGAGATACACCGAGTAGAGAAGGCTCTCCTTGGGTGCCAGTGACAGCAATCAGTAGGCTTTAGCCTGAATGGAATTAGAGGGGGATGGAGAAGGGAGCCTCACTTCTGTTTCTCTGCATGGGTTCCAGTCCTCACCTTCACCTCAGAAATTGCTTCAGCCTTCCATCACAGATCCTTCAGCCTCCAGACAGACTCACACAGGGCTTTGCTGTTGGCTCCAGGGCTTTGATTCTCTACTGGATACTTTTGATCTCCAGCACACAGGCAGCCCTTTTGTGCTCATTCACCCCAACTCTGCAGGTTGCCATTGTAAACCTACATGGTAAATCCATGTACTATCCACTTATATAGCTCACATTAAATCTGTTTCTCTAGTGAGTACTGACTGATACAGATATGCCCGAAAGATTTAAAAAAAGAGACTCATACATTTGTATGTAAATTTTCATAGCAGCATTATTCACAATAACCCAAAAGTAGAAACAACTCAAGTGTCCATTAGCAAAAAAAGGAGCATTATTTAATATATAATATATATATTATATATATATATATATTACACACATATATATACATGAATATGAATACTATTAATCCATACAAAGGAATCAAGTACTGATACATGCCACAACACCATGGATCTTGAAAACATTATGTTAAACAAGAGAAATTGGACACTAAAAGTCATATTCAATTCATTTCTATTCCTGGGAAGTATCCAGAAATCAGTAATAGGAAATAAGTTTGTGGCTGTCAATGGTGAGAAGGAATGACGATGGGAGTGACTGGGGAAGTTCAGAGAGTTCTGTTGATTAACATGCTCTGGAAATTATGCTAATGGTTTCCATGCACTATAAATGCACTAAAATCCAGTGCACAGTTGCAGTTGTTAGCTTCAGCTATTGACTTGATTGGCTTAAGGGACACTCCGATGACTGGTACTGCACTGTAGTGGGGTGTGTCTCCGACTGTTTCCAGCACGACTGGCGTGTGGCTCCTCAAGGAAGACCTACCCTGGGTGTGGGCTCCACCCAGACACTGCTCACTTTTGGGGACCTTGGAAAGGAAACTTTAGCCTCTTTTCTTTCTTGCATTCCATGTTTTGTTCTACGGCAGAGGACCTCAAAGTTCTCTGCCGATTGGACCCTAGACCTTGCACCAGTGACTCCCCAACATGCTCTTCCCTCACTTCAGCTGAGCCGGACACCTGCGCCATCACCTCCTAGGTTCTGAGGTGTTTGATTTTGGGCTGAGCTGTGCTAAGAATGTCCCTAGATATCCAATTTGGACATGGCTTTTTTGGGATTTTCTTGTTTTCATAATGGTATGAGCTCAGTCTCCTAATGCACTCCCTTTACTTTCTATTATCTATCTATCTATCTATCTATCTATCTATCTATCTATCTATTTATCTATCTATCTATCCATCCATCCATCTATCTATCCATCTATCTGTCTATCCATCTATTCACCCATCCTATCCATTCTCTCTTCCTAGGGAACCCTGAAAATATAATTATTAACATATATACAAAAATATGTAAGGAGTAATTAGAAACGTAGAATGAATGCTTACATTTGTAAAATACTATCAGAATAATAGCATTAATTTCCCTCAAAATACCACCCACTTTGGTTCCAACACATGTATCCTATCATTCTTGTCACTTTATTAAGTGGTTCCGGAAGTCCAGTTTGGTAAACACTACTGCCCAGTGCCATCAAAGCAAAAGGCAGGCCCAGGAAAACATTAAACCTCATTCTCCTCCATCTTATTCACCACACCCAGCACAGTGTAACTTTCAACTCTTCCCCAAAGTCAAAATAAATGTGAAAGGAAAATGTTTTGGGTGGATTCAGGACATCAAGGTATCCAGGGCAGCAGTATCTGGAGTGTGAGCCAGGCCCAGAGTTCAGCCGCAGAGGCAACGAACCCTCAGGGATTACTTCCCTAGGGCCATCTTGGCTGCTCACTTGGTCCTCAGTTACTTCCCCCAATTCCTGCTCATGTTCAGTGCCCATTTCTATAGCAGTTGGAGAGAATCTGTGAGATGCCTGATGTCTGCTGAAGACACTCTGCTGCTTCACTCAATCGGCATCACTTTCACTGCTTTGTGAGAAACGATCCCAGTAGTAACAAACGCCTGCACCTTAAAGGTGGGATGGGTGGAACCCTTGACCTTCATCCCCGGGAGGCTTCTGGGTGCCAGGTAATCAGTCTGGGGCCACTGTCCGCAGTCCCTGCTTTTACTCCCGTGGTCACTTCTCACTAAGGTGTTGGCAGCCTCTTTTGAACTAAGTAACGTGGCTCCATATGGTCCACAAACCATTTGCCTTTTTCTTATAATTAATTTTTTTCTATTCTTAGCTCTTTATATACATCAAAAATCAATTTAAGGTCATTTTCTTCAGAAAAATCCATTTAACTGTCCTTTAAACTTGCTCTCTCCTAGCACCTACCAGGCAAGCGCAAGGCCCTGAGCTCCATTTCCAGTACCAGAAAAAAAAAACAAAACAAAAAACCCATAAACTTGTCTTGTCCTAGACAGTAGCACAAGCCTTGTCACAAGCACCAAATTATATGGTGCTGTGCAAATCTTCATTTCTAAAGAATTGTTTTAAAATCTCCTCACATTTTCAGCAAGGCTGTTAACTTTGAAGAGATTCCAAGTTCCTTAAGCAATTTCTTCTATTAAAAAGCATTTTGTCTCCCTGTGTTTGATCATTGTTTAATAAATTGCTAGTATAAATGGCAATTTTTGGTGAGTGGACAAAATTGTGTAATGATGTATGTAGATGGAAACTGACATTATTAGGCAGATCCCTGTCAGTCACAAGACAGATACAGACCTCCTTAGGGGGCTTAATTGTCCCTGTGTCCTCCTGGTCCAAAGGCATCTGCAGCCTCTTTCCCACCAATCCTTGTCACCGCCTCTTTGGTCTGCCTCGCTGAGCTCCTTCAGGCTCGACGTACATATCTGCCTTCACTCATGCAGTATTACTTTTGTTGTTTTATTATCGCAAAGATACTTGTCCTCAAGACCTCTTTTAACAATTTCCTCCTCGGTGCAGTCTTAGCAACTCACAACCAGCTGTTAAAACAGAGAACAGGGTATGTGTGCGTTGATTAGCGCTTGGAATTCACATGGGTGAGCCACCTAATTTCACTCCATTTGTGGCTTATTCTCAGTAAGACAGTTGCTGGAGCAGGCTGAACACAACAGTGAGTAGACTCTAAGAAGACCCAGAGTTTGCAATGATCTCAGAACCTATAACATTGATTGAGATTCTACACAATGTGTTTCCTTCTTGCATAAAAACCACTGGCTACCTCATGCTTTTGAGAACATTGAGATGAAATCTACTTCTTAAAACCATCATTCACTTCTCCATCATGCTGTGGAGAATGGGACCCATACTATTCTCCACTCTGGAAAATGAACGTGCACATTGAGGCCCTAGAGACAGGAAAAGAAGCTTAAGATTTATGTCTTACATCTCTGGCTGGGGAGAAGGGGAATCTGGAAAGAGTGGAATAGAAAGCTGACAGATTTGGAAGCTGTGTGCTGGAGCGCTGAGCGCCGTGAGGGAATACGCCAGAGCGTTCTGTTGTGCTCTTCCTGGGGTGGTTGCTGCCAGCACCACCAGAAAAAGCCTGTTTACTGAAGAGCATTGTGTCAGCTTCCTCACAGCTGTGCAAGAGCACAATGAGGCCTCCGAGTCCACGTAAAGCCATCGACTCAGAAAGAATAGTCCGCAACCTTCAACATGTACTCTTTTCAGAGTGTGGAAGGATAAGATACAAAAGACTCACGCAGAATAGCCTCTGGCAAAATATGACTGAGTTCTCCATTAAGTAACTGAATCTTTACTTATTACAAGGTGGATAGTTGCTTGGTATTTGGGGGGGGGTGTAGGGGAAAAGATTGGAGGGGTAAGATTTTGTGATTAGATAAGCTTCTGCGTTGTTTGGCAGGGGGTAGTGATATTGGAATGCTTTGTAAATCACACAAAGCATGCTGTAGTACTTCCATTAACGCCCCTGTTAGTTTTAATGTTGGGTAATAACTGCCAGCAGATGACAGCCCTGGTGGCTGCTTGCAGGTACAGCTTGCTCAGCGGAAGCAGAGTCAGCATGAGAATTTGCTCCACGTCATGGGACACTCACAGAGAAGCAACGAGAGGGCAAACGTGAGCTCTGCAGAGAAGGTCACTCAGCTCCTTAGTTTTTGTTTTTAAGAACCTAGACTTTAATAATTAGATGAAATCTGCTTCTGGATTGAGGGCTTCCTATGTAGTTGTGACAAGCATTGTTAGCATTAGGGCCAAACACATATAATGGCTTCTAGCATCTTCCAGCATTTATTGGCATCATGGTACATATTGGCAGCTCAAGGGAAACAGACTACTCAAGGTCAGTCCCATGAATATATGCACAAAGCAGTATAAGCCACATCGCCTTTAAGTAAATATTGTTATTACCGCTGTCCAGTAGTAATAAACTGCCCTTTTCTGCCATCGTGGTGGCCAGTAGCCACTGTGATGAAAGAGACCAAAGAGTAGGAGTTTTGCATCGTTTTCTGTTTACTTAGCAGCTACCTCGGCACACTGCAGGATCTCATTAAACACGGGTTGGAGGAAAGAACGCTCCATAAGAAATACCCTGGCACTCTATAAAGGAGCTCGGTGCAACTTGTGATTCTCGCAATCATTTGAGATGCAGTAATCCTTTTTATTAGACATCCATGCCTGCAGTTCTCTTCATGATCACCTTGCCTGCTTGCCTTATTTATTAGTTAGTTAGAGTTTGACACACGACTCCATTTTTTATGCTGACAACTTTTACAGGTACATATTTTCCCTAGAGATGCAAGTAATTCTCAGACTCTAGGTGTCCTCTCCAAATACCTAATTTTAATACGTCAGGTAAAATGAACATGGGCTTCTCAAATTCCATGGCTTTTAGCTACATATTATTTCCATTTGGGAGGAAGGTTCTGGGAGACTAATTTAGCATCATGCACCTTTGACCCTGTTTCCATCCACCTGGCTCCTGCAATCCCCTTTGACCACATCCCCTTTAGCTTCCTGAAACAAAACAAACGAAAAAGAACAACAGCACCACGAGCACTCTTAATTTAAAAGCAACAATGTGTTCCACACAAGAAGATGCTATTGAAATAATGAAATATCTAAAGGTAGAGGAAGAAAATTGAGATCTCCAAATGACTTAGCAAGCAGGCACTATTTACCTTGGGTAGGAGACAGTAATGTGTTAACCATTAACATCTTTGAGGGACCCTGAGCTCAGAGATTTCCCAAGACTTAGTTCCAAACCCCACTTGTGATCAGAGCCATGGCAACCGCATATCACCTGTTTTTCTCTGGTTTCTTCAGTAACTATCCATGCTCAGTAGGTTGAGCGAGTGGTGAGCAACGCAGCTCAGCTTCTGGATTCCTGGGCCAATGATGTTAGCACCTTTATACATCGGTAGATTCTGGGAATCATTACTATACAGTATTGCTACCCTAGAATTCTGAGTAAAAGAATTTTGCACATTCTGAAACCATGCTGGCTTCCTCTGTTAAAATTTCACAACAATGTACTAGAGTTCTTGGACACTCGAAGCACAATCAAGTCTGGCAGGTGACTTTTGCAGCTAGCAGCACGTGGCTCCAGAGGCACTTCTTTTCAGTCCCCTCAAAATTTAGGGATAATGGTGCATAATTTCTGGAAAAGTCCATCAAATCAGAAGGGAGAGCAAATTACCTAAAGAGCATATTTTCTTTCCCTGTCCTCTTTTTTGCCATTGTGTCATTGTCTTTACTTTTGTTTTCTAGTAATAGTAACATTGGGAATGAGAAAATGACTTCTTAAATTCAAGAAAAGCCAGATGTATGCTGAGGCCCTGGATTTAGTAAACTCTCCGTCTACTGGGCTGAGTCCTAGAATATGATCCTACCTGGAGGCTGTGAGGAAGAAGAAGGCAGCCAATGATGAAAATTACTAAAGCTTCCACAACATTATAATGGAAACCTGTCTAGAGAAGGATCCTTCAGCTGTAATGCGATAATCAGCTGGAGTCTTGTGAAAATACGGATGCTGACTGAGTGGCTGCGGGGTGGAGCTCCCAGACTTACTTTCTAATGCAATGAAGTACAGGATTATTGTGCATATACATTTGCATGTGTGTACATGTACGTAGCACATATTGCATCTATCCTCTATCACTATCACTATCACAAAAGGCAGATGGAAACCTGGTAAAAGATTCTCTTAGCTTTTGATTTTTTTCTTTCTCTTGCAAAGACCCTTGGTCATTCACATTACCAGGATTTTACCCAAGTGAAAATCTAGGAGACAGGAGAGTGACAGATGCCGCCGATGGACACAACTCGACTTGCTGTGGACACAGAGGTCACTGTGCTTCAGATGATGCGAGACTCTTCTGAGATCTTACATAGTGTTTTCAGATTGTATTTGATTGTTACCACAAAAGAATGGCTAGATAGGGAAGACACAAGATTTTAAAGCCAGGTTGGCAGCGAATGAAAATAAAGCAATAAGCCCTTGGGGAAAAGGTAGACTAAACCCTGCTGGTTTGATTAACTCAGACCTGAACTTCTATTTCTCTCTCTCTTGTCTCCTTCTCTAACACAAATAGACACACCACAGATCCAGAAATGCAAACTTCTCTGAAAGCAGCTAGTTTCTGTACTCTTAGCTTCAAGCCAAATGAATAGTAAGACACTGATTTTGGAAATGGTCACTTGAAGACTTGCCTTGTCAGGGGAGTGGAGGAACTAATTGTCCCTGAGCTCAGCAGTAAACCAGATACAGCACACAATGTAAGAGAGAAGATTTCCTGGTAAAAGTGTCCCTTGCTGTGCAGCATACTTATAGCCCTGACAGTGGGTAATAGAATAGGTATGCTCAATTGCAAGTAACCAGGCCATGGCTCTGTCTAGCCTTGTCATAATTCAGAAGTCAATTGCACGACTTTGTAGCACACAGCCCCATAAAGGGCATAAAAGTTGAGGAAGTTGCAGAGTCTGGATTACAAAGTACAAAAAGGAATCTCTAGGAAAGGCTTGAGGAGCACCGAGGGTGCCATATTGGAGAGTTTCACAAAGAAAGCAGCCAGCTTTGGAAGGTAGCAGGAACAGTGCACCATTTGACCTCATTGGCCAAATCAAGCTCAGAGACTTGCGTCTTGCTCTGAAGAAGCCAGTCACAGGTGACATTGTGAGTGGCCATGTGTTAGGGGAAGGATATTAAGAGAGATCACCTGGTCCAGAGTCCTCCAAGACCCACCTATGCTTCTGGAGAGAGAAGGCACTGAGATGTAACACCGTGACAGCTGTTCAGCTCAGTGAGGCATTGTTCAGTTGAGAAACGGAGAGCTCAGATTGAAACTTACCTGCTTCCAATAGCAAGGTCTGTGTAGGTCACTCTTGGTGGTGTGATTCCTCTCTAGGATGTAAGGTGCTTCAGGCCTTGAGAGGAGGTGGCTTGGACACTCAGGCATGGTATGCAGCTATGCAGCCTTCTTTGCATGATTGCAGGACACAGAGCTGAGCGAGAGCTGCCAGAAGTGGCTTCTATAAGTGTCAAAGCAGAACCTGGATGGACATTCTGAAATTTAAAAATATAAAAAGAAGAAAAAATCTAAATCAGTTTCACAAAGATGGGGTCAAGTTTAGAAGCCTAAAGAGTTGGAGAGTAAAGTTCTGGGGGGAGAGGGGGGAGCAGAAGGGCAGCTCTCTGGTCAGAGTTTTATCCAGTTTGAATGGAATGATTTGGCATCAAACTGTAAGAAATCCTCAGTCCAGCTTACAAGCGGATATGGCATCTCCTTCAGAGCCTGGTGAGTTATTACAGCCCCAGACCCAAGAGCTATGCTAGGGCTTTGCTGTAGGCTGATGAACTAAACTTTTATGACCTATAGAAACTACAGTGGCTTCCATGAGAATAGATAATAAAGAACCATCAATTCTAATCTTGATATGCTAATGATGAAGGAGAAAGACCAGAACTTTTGGAAACCTGTCCCTTCTATGTGGAAAACTCTCATCAAAATACAGATCAAGACATTACCTAAAGTCTTATTTTTAAAATTGCTGCTCCTGATTTTAGGCTCAAGTGCAAGATAATCGAAACAAACTAGGTCTGATTTTGGTGGGCTTTGATATCAATAAGCCTAATTTTATGAATGGAAGTCTCTGACCAGTGACAGGATAAACACTTTGACCTGGGGAAAATTTTGTGTCTAGATAGATTTTGCAGAAGTAAACCAGTACACATAAGGGGCAAATAAAGCAACACAAAATGTCCAGCCTACATGGGCAGAGTGAGACTCTAAAAATATGATTACCTGTCCAAGTTTCTGATTTTTCTCATTCTCACTTCTCACTGGAGGCCTCCCCTAGGGCTGGATGAAGGCTTCGGGTGTGTGAGCATGCCACTGCTAGCTTTGCTCCCCTTTCTTCCTCCAACTCACTCCAACTGCAAACTTTCCACTTAAGAAAGCAGAATGCAGGGCTGAAAGAAGTCCTGCATCCTTATTTCAACTTTAAGGAGGTAGGATATTTTCCCTTTGATCTTCAAATCTTTCTGAGAGTTTCAGTTACATCTACTATAGGTAGATGTTAGTGCAGACAGTGGAAAGACCATTGGCATACTCCTCAACATGTTGGACAAGAGCAGAGGCTGAGAAGGTTTTAAAATCCAGCTGTGTATCCACAGGACTCTAACTGGAGATTAACACTTGAAGTTTCCAGTGGAAAACCTAGAATGTGAGCCTGTGAATCCATGTCTTATTTTATTTTGGAACTTTTGAGAGTGGAGACCTCCCTGGAAGCACAGGGCTGAAAAACTGAATTAAAGTCACCTTCAATTCGATTGCAGTGCATATATGAGCGAGGCCTTTGTAGGGCCTAGTGGTTAGGTATAGTGGCCATGGTTTTGCCTCTTTTTTTTTCTCAACCAATGGTTGTCAACCTGGGCTGCACTCTTAGCCAGAAAGTTTAGGCTGTAAACCAACAAAAAGTTCACTCTGTGTTTCACAGAATTTCTTCAAATGTATACATAACATGGAATAGTTTGCTCATCTGGGTAAACTTCTCTCCCAAGAGGATAAATGATTCTCCTGGGCATCCCCTTTACCAGACAAAAGATTTATATAAGATTGGCTTGAAGACCATCACCTTATAAAGTTCACCAATCTTAAGAAAGATACATGAAAAACAGAATACTGATCCACTCAGTTCCCTGCCTTAAATTATGTGTCTTACAACTACTCAAACACATTCCTCAAAATCTTTTAAATATAAAAGGAAATTTTAAAAAGAGCTATCACAAGGATGTAGAAAGGAGGCTGAGAGAGAAGAGAAAGGTGCAGGGGAAGGGAATGATGAGGGAGGTGAAGGTGATCAAATTATGTTATATACTTAGATGGAGATACCAAAATGTAATCTACTGATCTATGAAATTTATATGTATTTTTAAAGTTAAAAATCCTTTAATTGTTTTCTTCTGACTTTCTTCTGATATGACTGAACTTCCATCAACATTTTATTCTCTATGGCATCAGTGGACCAAATACACTTAGGTTTGCTTTATCAACATGACTCCTGGTATTCTTTGGGGAGTCCAGACTTTCCTATACCCAGATCCTCCTCTACGACTCCATGCCTTGCTCAGTGACTCTTTGGGGGGCACTTAGTTCTACCAAGAGTCTCCAAGTTATGCAGGAGAGATGAAGACCAAGCAAATGGAACTGATGTTTGAGTATGGGTATGTGTCTATGTGGCGTGATCTTTCTCTTCTCATCTGCTTGCTTTGTGATGAAGTATGTCTCCTGACAAAGAGTGACAGTGCCTGTAGTTTATTTTCAAAGTGGCTCAAACACACATCAATTTAAGTAATGGGCAGACTCTGTAAAAAAAAAAATAGGAATTTTGCTCTTTCTTTTTCCTTATAACTGGTGCAGGGAGTGGGGTGGGATGCTGAGATATGTAATGATGCTTGTTGTCAATTCAGTGTCCAAATGCACCACTCCTGCTGAGTCTTCTGGTCAGCAAAAGCAGCCCCTGGCATCCTGGGCCAGACAGCAGGGTGATATCTGACTGAGGTGACACGGAAGGAAGAGGTGCTTACGTGTAGCACAGAGGAAGTGGAAACCAAAAGTGGAATAACCAACTTAACTCACTCTGTCCTATTGTTTTCAAAAAGCTGTGACCATCATTGACATTTTCCTGACATTTTAAGGCACTCCATAAATACCCTATAACTACTACCTAATGCAAAGGGTGACCTTCTGCTTAAAATACAGCTATTTATGAGATCTGGTTTTTTCTGCTCCACATTTCCATTTTCATTGTGCTACCCATGTATGATTATTTATTTATGCCACATCTACTTCTACCAAAATTATTTGAGGCAGCTTCCAACTGAAGTGAAAATAAAATGAGGCCCAAGTATGCATCCTGCTAGGAGTAAAGCGCCAGGCACTTACACTTCACACACATTTTGGGCAGTAATGTTACCCCTCATCCTTACCGTCCAGTGTGCCTGGAATCTCACTGGAAATCTTTCTGCTAAGAATATTGTGAGAAGCTGAAAGGAAATCCTGAATTAAAATTTTCAATCCAAAGTAGCAAAACATTTTTCTCTTCATTTGTCAGTTAGCTGAGAGCTTCAGTTCCATTAAAAGCCCCGGAGTACCGATGATGACACTGATTCACAAGCGATATCCTTATCCACCTTCCCGCACCCCACAGAAAAGCACAGTCAGTGTTTCCAATTCTCTGTCTGTCTATTTCCACTTGAAGTGGTCACTCCATATCCAGTATTTTTGGCTTCACAGGTCTTCTGGTATCTGTCACAACCGTTTAACTCTGTTGCTGTGAAGCAAATATAGTCATGGAAAATATGAATATGTAAAGAATGGGTAAAATTTTATTCACAAAAACATGAGCATAGGGATTTCATCCCTTGGCTATGGTTTGCTGACTTCTTATCTGCTGCTTTCTATTATTCTAGTTTAAGCTCAGAGATAAAGTTTAAATTGAAGAAATTAAGCAATAAGTATTCAAATTGGACATAAAATAATTATTGAAGGCATTGCTTTTATTATTCCTGTATTCTGTGTGTATGGGTAGATTTGGTGTGTACTTTGGGAGGATTTTTTTTTTGTAATTATTTATTGTGTTTTGTGGTTCCTACTGTAGTGGACTGAACAGCAGCCCAAAAGATAAACACATATACAAATGTCTGAAACCTATAAAAACTAACTTTGTTAGAAAAAGAGTGTCTGTAGATGTGGCTAAGTTCGAGGATCTTGAAATAAAGGAGGTCATTCTAGTGGACCCCAGGTCTATCACAAGAATCCTTCTATGGCAGCAGGAGGCTGTGGAGCATGCCACACAGATCAGGAGAGCTGGCAGGGAAGGAGCTGAAGAGAGGCCTGCTGGAGCCTGGAGAGGTCCTATGGCCGGGAAACCCATCTCCTTCAGGAAGCCTGCCGCACACTGGCTCTGGGGCCTGGGAGAGCAAGCATCTCGGATGGGTTAAGCCACCTAGTGTGTGGTAATTTGTTATGACATTCGTAGAAAAGCAAGATGCCTGTATTTCTTTCTTTTTCCCTGGAATTAATTCTCATTCTATTCTTTTGCTTTTCATTCTTTTTTCTTTCATTTTTTGGTACTAGGAATTGAACTCACCACCTCACATTTCCCAGGGAGGTGCTTATGATGCTGAGCTAAATCTCCTGCCCAGCTTTTCATTCTTAAAATGCACATTTGACCTGGCAGTGTATCAGAATAGACAGCATACTTGTCCTCCACCAGGGCCATAGAAGAAAATCAGACATATCATTCCGTTCCAATTGTGCTGTTATTGTATGGTGTTTTTATCTGTGTTTTAATTCTCCTCATGGCTAACTTGTCATACTTGTTAAAATTCTATTTTATCTTTTTTTAATCAGTGATTATCTCTAAATCTCATATATATCAATATTCTAATGTATTTGCTTATTATTGTTTCTAGATAATCCTTATTTCTAGATTTAATTTTTCTACTGAAGTACACTCTTTAGGGGACTGATTATTTAATGACTGTCAATAGAGGAAATTCTCTTAAGCTTTGCTGTTTTTCCTTTCTTTCTTTCTTTCTTTTTTTTTTTTTTTTTTTTGTTTTTTTTGTTTTTGTTTTTGTACTGGCCATTGAACTCACAACTTTGCACTTGCCAGGCAAGCGCTTATGCCACTGAGCTAAATTACCGGCCCTAGTCTTTGTTTTATTGGGAAGGATATAACTTTAATTTTGCCTTCAACTACCAGAGCTTGACAGACAATGCCAGGAGGACATTTACTTTGTCCAGTACACCGAGGCTATCTATTCACTTTCTTCTCACATCTACTGTGCTGCTGTGGAAAGGGTTGATGTCTGGAGGTCAGCTGAGGCCAGAGGGTCACCAGCTCAAGCCCAGGCTGGGTGACTTAGCAAGACCTTGTATCAAAACAAAAACTAGACAAGAACTGAGGGTGTAGGTTAGTGCCCAGGCCCTGGGTTTAGTCTACAGCACACACACACACACACACACACACACACACACACACACACACAGAGAGAGAGAGAGAGAGAGAGAGAGACAGAGAGAGAGAGAGAGAGAGAGACAGAGAGACAGAGAGAGAGACAGAGACAGAGAGAGACAGAGAGAGAGAGAAAGTCTGCTGCCGGTCTGATTTTTTATAGGTATTCAGCCTTTTAGTCTTTGTCTATCATTAGTTTGGCTTTTATGGCTCTTTTTTTTTTTTTTTCCTCTTTCAATTGAATACTTGTCTAAAAGCTCAGAACTTGGTAGGATTATTCCAGTCTGAAGCCATGCATCTTCCAATCTTGGGAAAACAAACAAACAAAAAACCAAAAAAACAGGTTTCTGTATCTTCAAATATATTTCTGCCTTCTAAAATTTAAGAAACCATACATTCAAATTTCTCATAAAATTTAAAAAATTTTCTTAATCTTACTTTTATAGTTTTCATTAAATTTTTTCTCATGGCCTGAAATTTCAGTAGTTTTAGTTACTATTTATTTTCAATTTCTTCTTCCCAACTAATTTTCTGTCAAGTGTTTCTTTTATTCCATTCAAAGAGTTATTACTTTTAATGATTTCAATTTTTATCATTAATTTGATTCATTTCATTTACAAGTCAGCAAAGATAGTTGGAAAGTTTCCAAGGGGACCAGTGTGGCACGTCCTTTTTCTGGTGGGGGAGTGGTGTTGGCTCAGGTAAATGTATTTCAAATTCAGTTACATGCTGGTTCGTCAGAATATGATAACACATGGTATAAATAAAGAACATTTGTTCATGGTCAAATTGGGGAGTTTTAACTTTCACAAGAGGTAATTCTTTCCTCTTAGGGAATCTGGAAAATGATGTTTCTGATTGCTGTGTACAGTAATGTGTGAAGTGTTTCAGCCTTATTCTCTTGGAGGAAGTAAGTGTTTCTAAGTCTTGCTGTTTATAGTTCCAGATTTCTATCTCATGGATTCTCTAAGGATGAGGGTCCTCCTTCTGGATTACTGTGAAAGAGCCTAGTCCTCTGTGTAAGTCTTTTACCCTCTCACTTGCTTTTAAGTTGTTCATATAGTGAACAACATTCTGATTGTGAATTTTCTCTTAGTTTCTGCCAAATAAAGTCATTTTATCTTGTTTCAAATTTGCCTGCATATATTCTGAGTTTTCACTCTTTAAAATATGGGATTTGCACACATTTGGAGCTTGAAGGGAGTCCTTGTTTCTTGAATCTGCTCTCTTGCCTAAGATGCTTCTTGGCAACGTCACATTCAAACTCCCCCAGCCCTGGGGGAAGTCTGTCGGCTAATGTTCCAGAGAGCCAAGAAGCCCAGCAAGTGAGCACTGGCTGTCAAGGTTGGATGAGAAGAGAGGCCCTGTGCAGTGGGGGCAGGAGTTAGGCACCTCACAAGAAGAGGGTAAGGGAAAGGGTGAGAAGGAAGAAGGTTTGACTGTGTGGCAGAGGATGCCCTGAGCTCACAGCTGGTGAGAGGAATGACTGTCACGAAAGTCCCCTCAAGGTAAATGTCAACCCAAAGACCGAGCCAGCGAGGAGGTATTAGCGTAGACACACCCCCAAGGCCGAGTGTTCCGCCCTGCCACTCAGGGTATGGTCCCTGTGCAGCACCACAGCTTGTTAGGATCCCTGTGGCATCTCTGTTCCTATCTTGGATCTCCTGAACCTGAATCTGCTTCAGTCACCTTGTTAGAAGGAACACTTGTGAGGCATCCCAATGTCAAGAATTTGTAATCAGAGATAATCTAATCTCAAGAGTGAATGCTTCACTCACCATGTAAATTTAAGGTTCAGAAATCACTGTAACTCTAAAGTTTCAGTCTCCTCACTTGCAAAATGGCACAATGTAACATTGTGATGAAAAATCACAGAATAGTGAGTGAAACAATGTATCCAAAACACTTAAAGTGTGCTTTGAGGCAAATGATCGAAAGATGTTAATTCCTTTGTGATGAGGGTTATCCTGTTTAAAATTAAACAGAGGCCCCAAAATAAAGTTTTCTTTCAAAAAGAAAAAGAGCTTTAATAACTTCTTTATTAAAGCATTATTTTCATGAATCTGTAATCCACTGTCATTCATGGAATGATCACTCACTGAATGCCAGGTGTTAAATGAGATATTAGGAGGAAAAAAAATGAAGAGACAGCATTCCTTGCCCTGGAGGAGTCTGCTGCCTTGATAGATGAGACAGTTAACAAGCAATATGTAGCCCTTAAATCGAGTCCTAAAATATCACAGAACTGAGACAAAAAGAGGACTAATATCTCATGAAAGTGGACAACTATGTATTCTTCTCAAATTAAGAAGTAAATTTAAGAGTCTGCCAAGATAGTGAGAGTACCACAGACTTGGACATAGCCAATACACAAAATTCCACCAAGGAGAAGTAGAGGAAATAGGGGTCCCCAAGGGAGTCACAGCTGCTGTGTGATGGGGAGTTCAAACTGTCTCACTGGAGATTTGAAACTGGAGTCTAAGAAAAAACTGGTAACAGATATATTCAGAGGAGATAACTACGCAAGTTTATTGGTTCATAGTTTTATGTCACACAGGAGCTTTTGGACTGGATACCAAAAGATACAGGGCAAACTCTCTAGTTTTATTCATAGACACTAGGATACCTATGTAGAAGAGTAAATGGACAAAAAAATATGTATGATTAGAAACCCACACTCTGGAGAAAGGCAATAAGGCCTGTCCAGATTCTTCTTAACCCCTCAGTTAGAGCTTCTCGTCCCTGCAGTTATGGAGTAGGACATCTCCAGAGTGAGGGCTTCATGACCTACCCTCAGACAAGGTAGGTTCTAGTTTCATTATGGCCAGCTCTTACACAGGAGGAACACTTTGAGATTTTATGAGTGAATTTTCAGAAAATGGTTCAGCCTTCTGTGATCTGTGTCTTGATTACTTCTCTCTCATTGCTGAGACAAATATTTGATGCCCAAAATGAAGAAAGAAAAGGTTTATTTAGCTTACTGTTTTTGGAAGTTTATTAAGCTTACGGTTTTTGAAAGTTTCAGTCCATACTCAGCTGGCTCAAAGGTAGGGTGGTGTGGCCATTGATGGTGGCTGCAGCAGATACCAGAAGTGACAAGAGCAAAAGGGCAGAAAGGGAAAATCACACCTCCTTCCCTTCCTTATACTGTATGCCGAATCCCTGCCTCTGGGAGGTTGCAGCACTCACACTGCCAATCCCAGCACTAGACAGTGAACCAATCACAAATGCTAGGCTCAGCCACCTCCATGACTGCATGAGGCTTTGGGGGGACACCCAGACACAAACCATAACAACCTGCATTTGGGAAGAGAAATTCTAGCTTGCCTTGGGGAGAAAGAGAGTGAGAGACAGGAGAGCCAGAAAAGGTTGCTTCTGCCTTCATTCTGGTATATTTTCCAAGCCTACCACTGTCTCTCTGATGTTTTCAAGTGCCATCACTTCCAAGGTTTTGCACAGCCATTTGCTCATACATTTCATTTTCAGAATTACTGTGTGAAAGTGAAGTCAGGTTAGGTCTTCCTCATTGATGAAGCAAAGTCTGTAGAATGATCTGGGACATGTGATGTGCATGATGGCTGCCCCAAGAAATCCATGTATCTCTCCTAGCTTAGAAGTGAGTGTTTATTGTAAGATTCAATAAAGATGATCCAGCAACAATGGGAAGAAATCCTTCCTCACATTTAAAGAAAACATTATTGTCAGAACTATCCCAAAGCATAGTCATTTCTTCGAGAAAAATCCCTGCCACATACAAAAGTGATCCATTGCTCCATTGCTAGAAAGGTCAGGTAGGGCTTTCAACTTTTTCTCACAGAGCATCTTTAAGACCTGGTTATATTGCTTTGTAATACTTGCCATAAAATGACAGTAAAGCATAATAGAAGTTTATTTGTCTTTCATTTAGGGAGTCTAGAAATTGGCTCTCAGCTTCAGGAAGGGAATGTATGGCAACTTTAACTCCTGCTAAACATTATCTCACAATCCACTACGATTGCTGAAGTTCCTGCACTTACACAGCAGAAATCAGGAAGGAAACGAGGGAAAAGAAGTGTATCTCTGTTGAGAGCAGATTCCTTTGTGACTCCTTCCTGGAAGTCATAGTCAACACTTCTATCATACGTCATGACTAACCACTAGACCATAGTTGTCTAAATTCAATATGGAGACACATGAATAGCTCAAAAAGAAAAATCACGGTTCTATGAACAATAGGAGAAAAAATGTTGACTGTGCAATTATTAACCTCTATCGTATTCTTCAACCTGAAGATTCTCTTATTTTCCTTTTTAACTTTTTTCTCTCACTTCTTCCACTATCAAAAAAATACTAAGCACTTACTCTATGCCACAAGCAGTGCAAGACTTTAGTGAAAATGCATACCACACACACTCACAGATAAGGAAGTAATTAATTTCAAATGTTTGATTATGGAAGATATTTACTGTTGAAAATGAATCCTCTGATTTGTACCACAGAACCTGATATTTCATCTCCAGAATTTTTAAATAACCTTACATATTCTCTAAAATTTTAACTACAGATTCCCTGATGTAAAATGATGTAACATCCTGATAAATCGATCAACTCAAAATATCCCAAGTGGATAATACAATTAGTATACCAACCTATAGCCCATCACAGCTGAGCAGCACAATGTGCTGTGGGGTGTAGGCTGTTTCCTCTCCTGATCTCCTGGCTGGCCGAGACCTTGCACTGCCTATCCCTAGTCCTGGAAAAGGGGAGAAGTCAAAGCACTGCACCGTAGTAAGACAAATCACCCCAAGCCAGGGACCATCTGTACACCTGACATATTAAAGACACAAAATCTGTTCTCAGGCTCTGCAGTATTCTTTCTCTGCTTCACATTCATGATTATGAATGATTAGCTGAATTTACCCAATTTAATCCAAACAGGTATCTCAAACACAATCTGAAGAAAACAATAAAAGTGAGTCAAGATCCAGGTATCAAAATGCAGACTGCACCACGTACAGCAGGCAGCCGGATGAGTGTACCATGAGGAACTGGTCACACCAATCTGGGAGCAACAGAAAGGCCACAGCTGGGCCCTGTGTCAGCCAGAGAGGGGAACTGCAGGGAGCGGTTCTCATCCTGGGGTTGGGATTCAGGGGAAGCCTAGGTGGGGCTTAGGACTTTCAGGGAGTGCTCTGAGACTACTTCTGGATGTACTCAATAAATAAATAAAAGGGCTGGAGCTGGCAGCCAATGCCACTGCCAGGATGAGGGACTTCACAGGACAAACAAGAAAAAAAGGAGGAAAGAAAACCCTTTGCCCTTTATCTGCCCTTGTCTCCTTCTCTTTTATGGCTCTTCCTGCCGAGAGCTTGGTGAGAAAGGAGAAACAAACGCCTTCCAAAGCAGAGAATGGATCCAGGTAGTGCGAGCTGAAGCACAGTGGCTTAAGCTGGTGCAGCCCACTTGCTTGCCCTGCAAGCGTCAGTACCCACTCCACAGGTCCGTAGGTCTCATGCAGTAGCAGCTGTGAATCTCCATTTTTGCCTCATTGAATGAAGCTGTCCTTTGTAAAATGAAGACCCTCACCCTTGTCCCAGGAAACAGAGAGCAAGATATCTGCCCCTGAATTTATTAAAATCAACTTAATGTCCTCTTCCTTGTTGTCATCTCAGTTTCAATTAGGTGAAACCCTAAATCTTAATTTTGAGTTGAGCCTCCCCCATGGTTGACATGAGGATTGTGCAAATCCCGCAGAATTCTCCTGGCCTTTGCTGGCACTCTGCCCTCTGTGAGGAACGGCCCTGTTCGAGGCTGTCTCCCATCTGTTGTTCAAGGTGTAGCACCAGCTGTGCTTCCTTAGGGAAGTTTTCGCCAGACATAAGCTACCGAGTGCAATTGTTTGGCTTTCTGTGTGCCCCTGCATTTTATTTACCATGCAGTGCTGCTTGGTTGCCTTTCTCTTCCATCTGACCTCTACAGTAATGATGGTCTCTGTCTTTCGATTTAGGTCCCGGGCAGATAGCACAGGAATAGCCATGAAACCTGTGCTCCACCCCTGTTTGTCTGGGTGAGACAAATTCAGTCCAACAGACCCCAAATTCAGGTGACCAGCTGCCCTTAAGAACATCTGACATCCGTTTCTCCTTAGCCCATTTATAGGAAAGGGTGAGTCTGTGAAGTGCAGCGTATCAGCTTTTGGCTTAGCAGTGACATATGAAGTTCACACATTTAACCTTTCCTCTGTGGAGTAAGCAGCATGCTAATTAGTAAAGATGCCCCCTGTGGCTGGGCTGAATGTTCCTTGACTTTAGAGAAGCTTGGAGGTGCCTTACAGAATCCATTCTAAATGGAACAAAAACCACAGTCCCCTGCTTTTCCCTCCCAGCCAGTTTGAATGCATTGTCCTTTTTCCAGCTTGAACTTGAAAGGAGGGCACTTTGCAGGCAAAACATTTCACAGGTCTCCCGCGGAAGCCAGCAGTGGGGCTGCAGATGGACCTGGGCCTGAGGCTGCTCAGATGGGTCCGACCTACAGCTGGCCTTTGAATAATCACTCCCCCCTCCACCCCCGCCACATGATTCTCCTTCTGGCTGGGAGAAGTGGACACCCTAACACTGACCCTCGATGTTGTGCTCCTCAACAGAAGCTTGTTGTTTTAAAAATGTATTTGAGGTGAACATGCAGAAAATCATAAACTGGGAAACTAAACGAGAGTGACCAAGTTTTCATGTTAAACAAAAATCAGCTGGGACTAAAACTCGCTGAATCGGACTCTAAGGTTTATTAAGATGCATAATGTAGCATGGAGCTTTATCCAAACAATAAAAATCATGCTGGGCTGGTGATAACACCCTGATAATGCTCTTGAGTTGTGTACTACGATTGCACTTTCTCTCCTGCCTATGGAATAATAAGAGGCTGATATTGTTAACAAACCCGCTGCAAATTTTATTGGAAAATAAACTTTCTTTTCTATTTTTGTAATTTCATTCATTTGCAGACCTATTTCCAGTTCTGCTCAAAGAAAATTATCATATTAGTCGCTTGCTGGCAATCTTAAGAGCAGCAACGTGCCTGTACACCCACACTGGCTTCCAAACAGGTTTGTGTGCAGGCTCCTTAAAGGACTGGCTAAGCGGCCCTGCCTCATTAACACACTCAAGGGTGATAAAGAGCTTACATTTTTACTTCTCTTTACAAACACTTAATACATCAATAAAATTCCATCCTAGCCTAATTTTTAAAATCTACAAGTTTTTTTTTTTTTTTTTTTTTTTTGGAGGGGTGAAAGAGAAGCTCTTTTTATTTAATGGAAGGAGTGAAAAGATAACTTTTAAGACAATTGCACAAGTGTGATTGAGATTATTAGGAATGTGGTCTGTCATTAGTTAAAAAGGAACTTATAAAAGAAACCAAAGGAAAAGAATGAACAGAATTGAAACAAGGAAGAAATTAGGCTCAGATGCCAAGCAGTAAAGCAGAATAGAAGGGGTGAACGCATTGACAGAGGTGGAATTTGATGGTCCCTAGTAATTCTTGTTTACAATGTAACAATGTTCAGAATGTATAAAGTGTAATCAGATGGACTAAGTAGCCAATAGAGATGGGATGCATTGTTTCACCATTATACCTTGGACCTTTGTGTTACACATGCTCTCCACCTTTGTCTATTTGATCCATCTTGACTTGACATCTTACTGTGTTTTTTTTTTTTTTCTTTTTCTGAATTATGTCTTTACTTCTCCCACTCAACAGTCCTATTTTCTTTCTTCTTTTTGGTACCAGGAATCAAACTCATGACCCCGCGTTTGCCAAGGAGGCCCTTATGCCGCTGATCTAAACCCCAGGCGACTGTGCCATTTTCTCAACTGCAGCATGGAAATGTATTTTATGGCTTTTAGTCAATAAACCTTTATTTTGCATTTTTAAAAACATGAACTAATATCACAATGTATACTTTAGTAGAAATACAAGGAGTCAGGTGGTGGTCATATTGTTTTCATTTGATGTCAGTGACTGTACATAAAGTTTCCTAAATACCAAAATTAGAGCCATTATCTAAAAGTCCTCATTCTTTTTTTTTTTTTATTTAAGAGGAAAAAGAGAAAAACACAAAACAAACCAAAGCGGCGTAAGGGTACACGCAATACAGAACTACAAAACAGAACAAAACAAAACAAAACAAAAACCATAACAGTAAGAAATCACCTGCTAGTAGATTACACACTATCTTCTTGAAAATAGTTCCTCAAATCACAGTATCAAAGAACGCAAGGTGGACATTCAAACAGGGAGACTGCAAACAGCTGTGTTCAATGTTCCAAAAACATTGATAAAGTCAGCTATTTAACACCCCCATACACACTTGCTGTTATATCCGTTAGAGCTCTTTTTCTTTTTTTTTTCCCCTCTCTTTTTTACAACAAAATTTACACATCTTGGATTTTATTACTCCTTAGTGCTTATTACTTTCTTTGGGGGGGGGGGAGAATACAGTCAAATATGGCAAAACAAAGCTGTCAGTCAATACCAAGGAGAGACGTAGCACATGGTGTAGAACAGAGTACAAGGTTATCAACAATGGTTATCAACGTTGTCCCTTGTTTCCTTAAAAAGAATTGTCTATCTTATTAGATATTATAAAGTTGGACAAAACAGTAGAGAACAAGACCAATAAAACTTAGGCATTGTAAACATTACAGGAAAGTCCTCATTCTTGCTAGAAAAGCATCACAGACTCATGGTTACTGAGCCCATCACACAGATTACAGAACACAGCATAATATAAGCCTGTTTTGGGGATGTCTACTGTGTTGGATATTTGTTCTCATGAAGTTCTTTACAATTTGAAATTCTTTCAACAGACACACACACACACACAATGTAAGAATTGAGAATTGAAGAAAAGTTTTGAGAAACTAAAAGTTTTTGAGGACTCAGTTTACAGCACTGCAGTGGTCAGGTGGGCTGCAGTCAAAGCTCACATAGTCTAAATCTCCTTTCGGCCAGGTTCAACCCCTTCTCTGGTTTGCTGACTGAGTTTACACTTGGAGGTACCAGGCTGTCACTTGTCAAATGCCATGCTGCTGATCGGTGCCAATATTGGAGCCTGAACTCAGAACAATGATCTTCTTCACCCAGGTTCTATTTCTGAAGCAAGAGTTGGCGGAGTCACAGGATGATCTACTGTATAGATCAATTGACTTAAAAGTATAATATTGTTCAACTCGCTTTTTTATAAAAAAGTTTATGTATGTAGAACAATGCAAATATATTGAGATATAAATAATGGCAACCAATCTAACATTCAGATTAACAATTAAAACTTGCCAGCAACAGTAAAACATTTTACTTCTTATGTCCTCATATTCTTCATCATGTTCAGTGTATATATTTCATACATACAAAAATATGTATCCAGTTATATACATATATACAATATGCAAAATATATCTATATACATATACACAATATATAGAGATATATATCATGCATATGGCATATATAAACTGTACATGAACACTTTCTTAAATAATATTTACTGTTCAAGCTTTAACCTTCGTATAAAGAATGCCATAATACCTGTGTTTATCTATAACATTTTTTATGTGACTACTGAAGGAACTTAATTATTCAGATTTATGAATGCTTATGTGCCTGTGTCATGCATGGCCTTTTTGCATGCACTAAATAATCCATAAATGTGTAACAATTGACATTTTTGTCCTGTCTCCGGAAGACTTTTTCCCTCTAAATTTTGCTGTTCCAAACGAGGCTGTTAAGTCCTCTTTAGGTGCACAAATGCATATTCTTGTCCATGATGGTTATCTGGCAGTGAAATCTTTGGTCAGCGCTGAGAGACGTGCATCTTCAGAGTGTCTCCAATGTCCGGCACAGCATTTTCTAGTTTTATTGGCAAACAATGTATGACTTTACCTATAATTGGTGTTAGATTAGAAAGCTGTTGTTCAGTCTGGTGAACTTAAACGGTTTCTTCTAGTGACAGTGCCTCTTCATTTCTTTGATTACTAATAAAGTTTAAGTAGCCATCCCAGAACCCACACCTGATAAGCACTAAAGATTCAAATCCATTGGCTCTAAGGCTCAAGCATTTTCACCTTGGCTATATAATCTCTTATTAGCTTTAATAATGTATATAAAAAGATATTACTGAGGCTGAAAAATGCTTTTTAATAGACTCTAAACACTGAAAAATAAATATTTATATATAGAGACACTCACGCATTTATTCACATGCACATATGTGCATGCTCACAGTTGGGAATGAAAAACAAAAATGTATACGTGGAATGTACAAGACATAAAAATTACCCTGCAGCAATCTGGGAACTGAAGCATGGCTCATATTCCTTCAATAATAGTGGTACCATTTATATTTATACCCAGCAGATATTTATACTGTTTATGTCCAGCAAGTATTTTGGGCTGTTGCAGTAGGTGGCAGGTCTGTCACTAGAAACAATTTTCTGTTTCTGAGATCCCAATTCTCTTCTCTTTATTATTACATCATTCATAAAATGATTAAATGTACTTTAATAAAAATAATACCCATTAAGAAGCTGGCTTATATTACTTTTCCTTTTTTTGTCAGTGGACTTACGTAAATAAAATTTACTTCTACAACACAAGAAAACTCACCTAGAACTTCTTTTCTCTGCTAAGAATATATCCTAAGCTTATGGTCACTGAGTCTAATGATTGACAGACTATTACACAGAAATGGAAGGCAGGTGTGGTGGCACACACCTGTAATCTCAGCACTTGGAAAGCAGAGGCAGGAAGGTTGCTTCGCGTGCAAGTTCCTAGTAGTAAATAGCAAAATCAAACGCAAGTAGATTCTCAAAGGTAATTATACAACCATTTTAAATCAGTGTTCTGGGGGACACTGAAAAACAAGCCATTCTCCTTGTAGTTTCACTTCCAAGTTTTTAATATATATATATATATATATATATATATATATATATATATATATATTTTTTTTTTTTTTTTTTTAGTGTTTTTTGGTACTTGGCCTCAGGATACTTGCTCACCTTATAAGATTTATGACACTTTCTGTTTTTAATTTTGTCACTTTATGCTCTTCTGATCACAAGCTCTTTGAAGGTAGGGATAAACTGTTCTGCTCCTGGAAGCTCCAGCTCCTTAGCTAGCGTACCACTTAACGTATGAAGAGTGATTCATAAACTAATTGTATTAAAATGAATTTGAATTATGTTTAACATCTTCATGATTAGGTGCTCAGAAGCCTCACTGATGGGCAGAAATTCAGGCGAGAGATGATACATCAGCTTTTTCACCTAGCATTAGTGACAGATTCTAAAGACCAATGGCACCCAACATCTCCAGTGTCCTGTAGATATGTGACTTAGGCGTGAGTCTCCTTACACACAGAAAAATATCATCGGACCTTCAGTAGCTGGGCTTCCTTGTTTCATCCTTTCAACCTCTTCTGTATAGGTCCCTTCATAGCAGGTCTCATACGAGTTTAGAGTACTCTGGAACTTTCTTAGGAATTGAATTCAATAGCTGTTAACACAGCACTAAAGGGAAAACGTTTAATGTATGATGCTCTAGTTCTCTCCCATTGTTTCATCCTACTGTGACCCAAGTGAATTATTTGACCCAGGGTAAAATAGCCTCCATTCTAGGTTATATATATATATATTTAATTTCCCTTCTCACATTCATCATGAAAAATATAATTTCCTATCATTGGAAATTTCTGGCTCCTTCCCTAGTGCCCAGCAGGGGCTCAGTAGGTATCAGTGCTAAATACACCTCTCTAGAATTTGCTGTCTCGAGGGACATGTGTGACAGTCACAACTTTCTAGGCAAGTGCAAAGCTCCACTTATGGTTGTGTCTAACATTTTATTTCACTGTCTTCAAACTGTCGGAACTTGAGAATCTGGTAGTAGCCCCTTCTTGCTTCTTCTATAAACATCAAACACTCAGGATTGCTTATCCAGAGAAAGAGTCAGAACCATTCACTGGGCATATCTGAATGCTTTCTCATAAAATTTTGTATTTGTTTCATGGTGCACATTTTTAAGTGATTGGTTTTTTTTTTTTTTTTTTGCTTACAAACTGGATTTCCTCAGAACCTTATTTTCCTGACCTGTACGATGAAGGTAATAACATGTCACATATGAAATGAAAAAATGTATCATATAAAAGAAATGATAGTAGTGTTCCAAACATGTAGTACAATGCGATGGTGGTGAGTCTCTCTCCTCATCTTTCTCACTCTCCCTAGGATGAAATTCAAATGTATTTATATTTTCCTTTTGCAAATGTCCATTCCCAATTCCCAGGTCTGCCCCACAGAGGTTATGTCACTTGCATATCATGTGTTTCCTTCTCTGAAGATAAGCTTGAGTGAGAGCAGCCTGGAGAGCTACCCTGAAGCCAGAACAAGGAAGAAGCCCTTGTATGGTGAATGAGAAAGCTGCTACCACAGGTCGCACCAGAGAGTGCATGTTCCTGAAGAGACCAGTGAGGACTGGTCCCAGCAGAGCTGTGAGTTACTCATGACAGCACATCAAAGCTTGTAACGTTACACCTGCCATGCTAATAAACAGCTTGTGGGATATCTTATTTACACCTTAAGTGATCTTAAGAGGAAAGTACTAACTCTCCCAGACTAAGATGAGAACATTGAGGCTAAATGCCATAATTAATCCAGTGGGTTGAGAAGCAGGCTGTGAGCCAGGCTAATGCTTCTCAGGCTGCAGTTTTCACACTGAAGCTAAGCCATTGCTCTTGGGTTCTCAATGCCCGCGAAACGTTCAGCTTTTTATGGTATCTCCATTTGTCCAGCATGAAAGCACTACCTGGTCACAACTTTTCCTACTGGTTCTTTAGCCTCTGGGTTTTCTCCCTTCCATGATGATTGAAGTGTGTTCTGCCATGGGTTCCACTGATCTGGGAACCAGGATAGCTGCATGTTGGAACCCATGGATTTCTGCTATTTGTACATCCAAGCCGCTTTGCATACAGAAATGAAGTTTATCTCCTGATACTCAGCACCAGTCTGTATTTAAAGCTTTCAATGTCATTTTAAAAAGTGTTGCTTCTGAGACAAACTCACAGAAAAGATGGCATTACTATGACAAAACCAATTTCTTAGGAGTCAAAATGATACTCAATTCTTCACCCATTTCCAAATCATATTTGGTCCATATTCTAGGACCTAGTTTCAAAGATATTATAGTCTTTTGTCTTCTTGAAAAATATACTTGGACATTGTTCCTTTCAATCAATCAGATATTTTCTATATTTCTCTCATGTCTTTCCTAAATAATTTGAATTTTTTAAACTGGTCAATGTGTTGGCAAGCTAAGTCTATTGGAATGTTATAGCACATACCCTGTATACCTCAGCACTGGTCAAAGTGTCTAAAATGTACTGTTATCTTGAACATAAGCATTTTTCATTACTTCACCATGAATTAATTTTCACGGTTAACTAAATGGACTAACACACTACAAAGCATAAAGCATAACACAACATTAATAACAGCTCGAACTATACTTATGCCTCCCAGAAATTGACCTTTTCTTAAAAAATAAGAGAGCAGATGGACTGTGTTTTAAATGTTACACTATTTAAAGAAGTTTGTTGTACATGTAGTTACGGCTATGCCCATAACTTAATTTTTTTTCCTAAATTATATATAAAATATGAACCATGTTGAGGTTTAGAATATCACTTTTTTCTTGTGTTTATTAACATACATTTCTACAGAAGATTGGCAAAGAGAGAAACAAAAGATGCTGATTTTGGTGTGAGAGTGATATTTTATATGAAATAAAGCCTTTTAGCTGCTGTCCTGCCTAGCTAGTCTTGACTCATTTTAATGCTCCAGGGACCCTCTGTCATGGGTTCCACTGTTGTGCTGATAGCTGCTCACAGCCAAGCACCCATCAGTGTGCATGAGCAAAAACCCACAGGAGCTTCCAAGGGAGGTCTCCCTGCCCAGAGACGAGTGAAGCACCTTTCTTTTCAACCCAGCAGAATCTGCCTCATAATCAGCAACATACATGTAGATCATTCCATTTCCATGGTATTTTTGGAAGAGAGAAAGCTATACTCAGAATAAGCAGAAAAATGATATAAATGGCCAATTTTCAACCCAACTCTATAGTTTTATCAGAGAAAGGGGAGCAACCTGCAAAAAGCTAGAACAGGGAAACAACTGTGCAATTCACAGGCGGTAGAATGAAGGGGTCAGTAAAGCCATGAAAATGGGTTCGCCTCATTAACAGGCAAAAGGATGCTCAGGAAGGAAATCAGTGAAGTCTATCTCCTGTCAGTGCTCGAACTGACAATCATTAGAAGGAGATTCAGCATCTAGTTCCAACATCGATGTGGAGAAAAGCACGTTTGAAAAACCAACGTTTCAAGTATTCTAAATGCTATAATAAATACTTAAATGATAAAAACAAGGTACACCAGGAAATATTCATAGATGTTCAATTTCTTTGTGATTGGTCAAGGCAACTACATAAACATAATGAGTATTATCTCCAGTAAATACAAAAGAAAGCTGTGACTAATTTGGCAAGAATGGGGAGAAACTGAAGCACTGCTGGTACGGAACAAAGGACAAAAGGAAAGTGCTTACAAGGTTCATTTAGATTGCCATAAATAATATGCCAAAATAATAGGTTGCCATAAATTATGGTCCAGCAGTTTCACTGCTGGTGACATAATTTATAAAAGTTTTGCATTTGTGTACTATCTAGCTTCTGCTTTGTTAATAATGAAATTTGCTGATAATAAAACTTTAATCAATAAGTGAATTAGCACTTTTTATTTCATATAATCAAATGTGATGGGCGGTCATCAAAAATAAGCTAAAGTGTGCATATGTGACTAGATCTCAAAATATTGAGTAAAAATATCAGTTGGTAGATACTGTGTTTAAAAAATGCTCAACACATTTGTGGTTCCACACATGTATAGGATCGTGTACGTTTGTGTTTGTTTAGGTCTCAACATATATGTAAAAGTTTAAGATCGTAAGCTAAGAGGTTTCATACTAGATCCATAGTAGCAACTGTCTAGGTGATTGAACTAAACCATCTATGTCTTTAATACTGCTTGTTTAAAACATAAAAGAAGATGCTAAAGTGTTAACATTTTTAAATTATGGTAGGTGGTATTTATATGGTGTTTATTACATCTCTGTACAAATGAAAGTTTTTATAATAGAAAAGTTGCATAATGATGTGTATAGTAGAAGATAATTTTTTAAAGAACAAACATTTTTATGAAAACATTAAATGCTCATAGACCGGAACAAAGATCTGGAGGTGCATGTATCAAACCACTAATACCGTGGGTTGGGAGGGTGGTATGTACGTGAGACAAGAAAAAATTTTGTAATTCATATCTATTTGCATATACATTGTTTTATTATTTGCAAAAAAGTACCTTAGTTTATTATTTGAAGAATTTAATAGATAAATTTTCATGAAAAATGAATAAATAACAGGAAGAAATAATCCAGAATAAAAAATATGTAGATCACATTAATATTCCAAAGGATCATTAATCCTCGCAGTAATAAAAATTCAAATTGAAACAAAAACGAATCATCTCCCTGCTCCTCTATCTGATTGAAGAAATCAAGAGGAGTATAGAGGGAAAGATGCTGTAGGTAAGAACATAAATTGATCAAACATCTCTTGAGAACGATCTAGCAATACATAATAAATCTTTAGGGAGGGTATTTGTAAAGCCTTGAAAAATTATTTGTGGATATATTCATCCTCACATGTTGATGACCAAAAAGAAATGAGAATAATCTTAATACCAATTAGCAAGAAATGAAAATGAACTACAGTGTATCCAAGCACATCTGTACCATGTGACAATTAGAAGGGGGTCTTAGTCACTTTGCTGGCTGCTGACACAATCCCTGACACCGGCAGCCTGGAGGAGGAGAGTTTATTTTGGCTGAGGGTCACAGAGTCTGCTTCCCCCAGGCAGGAAGAGCCCGGAAGGAACCGGCAGAGGAGAGCAGCTCTTCCTGCTGCCTGGCAGTGGAGAAGGAAGGCGCTGTGGAGACAGAGGCTTGGCTGCAGGCTCAGGGAACCACCCCTCCCCCAGGCCCACCCTCCCCCAGACCCCACCTCCCAACAACAGGTCGGCTCTGGCCTGACCGGGGCACCTTGCGAATGCTCTGCCTGTGAGGCCATGCAGCTTGTAGGGGATGCTGTCATCTAAACCGCAGGAAATTTAAATGTCAGTCAATTTGTGAGCTACTATAACATCGTTACTTTGCTAAGGGGAAAAGAATTGTTAAAAAGACTACTTTGCATGATATTGTTTGTAAAATAATAAACACAAGAATAATTTCATTTGCAAAACTCCTAGGCCAGATTTGGTGGCACATGCCTGTGATCTCAGCACTTAGGAGGCTGAGGCAGGAGGATGGTATGAGTTCAGGGTCTCCCACCCTACGAACTGAGCTCCAGGCCAGCCTGAACTGCATAGTGAAACCCTGTCTCAAACAAACAAGTAAGCAAACAAACAAAATCCTTATCAATGTGTTAACTCCACAATGTGATTACAGAATTTAAATTTTTGGAATACTCTCCAATTCCTTCACAATGGGAATATATTTCTCTTGTTACTAAAAGAATTTAACACAAGCGCAAAAGTTCACTGAAAAATGCAAATGACAATCCACAGTACAGTGGATATAAGTAAGGCATGGCGGTGCACAGCTGTAATCCCAGCACTCAGCACTGGGGAGGCTGAGGCAAGATGATCATTGGGAGTTCAAGACCAGCCTGAGCTGCAAAGAGAGCTCCAGGCCAGCCTGAACTACATAAGGAGACTCTGTCTCAAAAACACCAAACAAACAAATAAATAAATATTTTTAAAATACAGTAGTTACAATTGATCAATTTAGTGATGATGAAAGATAATACATTTTGAGAAATCTTTCAGGATAACAGAAAAAATTGAAAATGTAAGAAAAATATAAACCGATTTGCAAGCTATAACCCAGACATTAACCAGAGCATGACAGGAAAGGGAAGACACAATGGGAATGACGAAAAGCTATGACACTGCATGAACTTTCTCTTAGGTTGAAGAATACAAAGAAAATTGAGCTCCCAAGCCCTCTCCTGCCTACCCACCCTCACCAAGCATTGTGAAATGTGTACACACACTCATGGGAGAGTGTCACAAGCACAAGTTTGATGGAAAGCTCCTACATTTCAGGAATACAGTGACAAATCTGACTACCGTCGTCTAGCTAAAAATGGTAAATTAAAATTGTGTTTCTAATCCTCAGTAATCCTCAGAACATCAGTAAAAGGCTGTTGAACACAAGGGAGAAGAGACCAAAGAAAAACGTGTCAGAAGCAGAGGATAGATAATAACAGACACAAGAAGTGGTGTTCCTCTACTCCTCTTCCTGGCGACAGCACCTGCTGTAGCAAACACAAACCAAATTAGTATCTTCTTGGAAACAAAATGTGTCCATGGAGCAAAAACGGTGCAGGTTCAAAAAGAAAAAAAGAGAAACCTCTGAAATTAAAGTTACAATTGCAGAAATTAAAAATTCAATGGAAACATTAGAAAGGAAGCTCTTGATGTCTTCCTGACATACAAAATAGAATATATGAGGGAAATTCAAATTTCTATCCAGGAATCCCTACCAAACAACAAAATTTCTACACAGAAAGGAGAGAAAATGAGATTTTATCAAAGAAAAAATCTAATAAGTCTGACACTTGAAACCCCACTCTCCAGTAATTCAATTAAAAATAAACCAAAGTCTAATTGGTATTAGGAATTTCAGCAACCATATTGCATGCTAGAAGACACTTCAGAAGTACACTCAGCTTCCTGAGGGAGATGAAACCTAGTCAAAACAAGGCATTTAAATGCGATGGGGAAATAAAGATATTTAAATATCTAAATTGTTCAAAAATAAGTACCTTTCATGCGCCCTTTCTTAGGAACCACTGTGGAACTACTTAGGAACCACTCGTATTCTGCACTAAGACTGAAAAGTAAACCAAGAAAAATGGAGATGTGGAGTCTAAGAAACAGAAGTGCTAACAAAGGGGAGAGGAAAAGGATTTCCTGCAAAATGAGCAGAAGAGGTCCCAGGAGGGCAGCTGTGAAACCCAGCACAAATGCATGTCTTCGTAGGATCTGGTGAAAAAAGGCAACCCAGTGAGGAATAGGAGGACAGGCAGCAGCTGAGAAACTAAACTCACAGACACTCTGGTGGGTTGGCTTACATTGCCAGACTTGTGATTCTTTCCAGCAATTTGAGCCTGGATTGGTGGCTGGTATGCACATAAGCCCAAAGAGGAGAGGAAAAAGGATAGAGGAAAAAAGGTCACACAAAAATGAGATAAAATCTAATAACATTGGACAGCTTATCAGTGGACAATATTAATTACTGAATACTAATAAAAGTACTCAACTAGAGTTAATTATAAGTGGTGAGGATCCACATACCAAGTCTAGAATCTGTATTTATACATTTGTGTTCTTTGGGGGAAAATGTAAGAATGGAATTCTGTATTTTTCTTATGAGGAACTCATTGGATAACAGACCTAAAAACTGAGAAATGACAGCATTTCTATGCTATTTAGGAATATGGAGATGGATTTAGGGGAGGCAGAGCTTCCTAAAAGAAATGCAACATGGAACAAATCACCTTGGGATAATTAAAAGTGGTTAGGCTAGAGGGCTGATATATACAACTTAGGCAAAATTTGGTGCATTAAAAAGTAAATAATCTTTGTTGCAACTACTATAGACTTCTTCAAAGACAATAAACATATGACCCAGAACCCTACTTCTATTTCTTTGCTGATTTTATGTCTGGTTGATCTGTCCCTTGGTAAAAATGGTATGTTAAGGTCTCCTGTTATAATTGTGTTATTGCTGACTTGATTTTTCATTTCTGTTAATACTTGCTTTGTATAACTGGGTGCTCTGGAATTTGGTGCATATATATTTAAGATAGTTATCTCTTCCTCTTGAACTTTTCCCTAACCAGTATGTAGTGACTTTCTTTATCTCTTGAGGATCATTCTTGGTTTGAAGTTCACATTGTCTGCAAACAGAATAGCTACCCCTAATTTTTTTTTTTTTTGTTCCTGTTGCATGAAGTATTTTTTTCTGTCCTTTGACTTTCAGTCTGTGAGTTTCCTTTTGGTTTAGATGGGTTTCTTGTAGACAGCATATGGTTGGATACTGTTTCTTGATCCATTCTGCCAGTCTGTTGCTTTTAATTGGTGAATTGAGACCATTTACATTAATGGTTATAACTTATATTGGTTTATTGTTGGCGTTATCTTTCTGCTGTTGTATCTTTAGCTTTCCATTTTATTTAACTGTCTGCCTTGCTTACTTAGTGTTTTTTTTTTTCCTATGTGTATCTAGACTGTCTTTCAGTATTCTTTGCAGGGTTGGCTTGGTGATCATGAAGTTCTTCAGCTGTTCTTTGTCATGGAAGGATCTTATTTCTCCATCCACTTTGAAGGACAGTTTTTCAGGGTACATCAGTCTAGGTTGGAAATCATTTTCCTTCAGGATCTGAAACACTTCACTCCAGGTTTTTCGTGACTTCATTGTTTGTGTTGAGAAGTCTTCTGTGATTCTGATAGGTTTTCCTTTATAGGTCATCTGTTTTTTGTCTCTAACAGCTTTTTTTTTATTTTAAAGAGGGTAAAATTAAACAGAACAAAACAAAACAAAACAAATCATAAGGAAACAATTTTAAGGAACACAGATTCAAAGCAAGTCCACTGGAGATCTTCACTGTCAATCATATTGTCTCTTGTTTTCTTCCAAATAGTTGTTCACACCTTCACATACAGTGAATACATACATACTGAACATTATAGTAGTAAACTAATCAGAACAGGATGATGAAGGCATTTTAGGTCTTCAAGTTCAAACAATAAGGAAGTCAACAATGTCTGCCATAATATCTCTCATTCTCTTCGCAATAGCTGCCCATTTCTTTACATATTGAAATTAAACATAAGAGATTAGACTAATATAACTCTAAACAGTGAATAATAGTATTGCTAGATTTTATATCATAATGTTACCCAATTAGCACTGGTTATTAGTGTCTCTTCTTCTTCAGAGTATTTGTTCATTATATCGTGCATTATTTAATCTGTTCCCATAAACTGTTTAGAAATTATACACGTGTGAATCTCTACATGTATACCTATCCTTTCTGTATTATAGGGAAAAACAGATCAAAATAAGACAACAAAACAAATTCCTAGAAAAACATGAAATGAAAAAGACATATAAAATCACAATGCTAGGTGATCTACAGTAGATACTATGCTTTCTCTGGTTATTTTCAATAGAATTGTCTACATCACCAGGCATAATATAATTCAACATAGAATTACATAGCAATTTTAATAAAAACACAACATTGGAGACATTTTAGGACTTCAAAAGCAATTAATAATCAAACTGGAATGGATATTTTATTGCATCTTTTCATCTTCAGAGCAGTTGCCCCTTCTCTTAGACTTGATACTGTCAAGCACACCAAATTCGAATAAAATCAAGACAAAACAGCGATCTAACAAACCAGATACAAATAAGATCAGTTATAGTAAGACAATGTAAGTAATACAGGGCTTCAGTTTAAGCTAATAGGAAATTAAGGATAGTTACCATAGTATATCCTGCTATTTTGGGGATAGCTGTCTGTGCCCTCAAATCTAGTATGAGTAGACAACCTGGAACAAAATAAAATCAAATTAAATGGAGCGATAAGACTGATGTGGATTTTAAATCTTGATACACTATTAAAAATGCCCTTTGCCTTCCTTTTTTAGACAATTCCTCCTCTTTCCTTTTCCCAGGGTGCTTTGTATATTTTGGGTCCCACTAACTCCTTTAGTTTTTAGATTTAGGGGGCAACCCGTTATCTACCTAAGTGATGCTGAACCTTTTTTATCCTTGAGCTTGATCTTGAGCTGTATTCCTTTACCTACTAAAGCCTCAAGATTTTCTTTCTTCATAGCTGAGTAGTTCTCCACTGCACAAAAGTGTCATGACTTTCCAACTTATCTGCAGCTGCTGGACGAATTGTTCCTATTTCTCTCTGATTCCCTGTCATATAGAGTATCATTTTCTCATTTTTGACTTTCAGTCTATTAACCCTCTTTCAGGTTGAGTATATTTCCTATTCAGAGGATCTCGATGGGTCCTATCTCCTGATCTACTTCGCCTGTGTTTCTTTTTGTTAGTGTACCAAGGCTATCTATATTAGAGATTATAGCCAACCTTCTCTGTCTCATCTCTAGTATTCTATTTTTCTGCTATTATTTGTTCACTTTTCTCCTTCATTCCACTGTCTGCCCCATTCATTGAGGCTTCCCTGCCACTGTTGCTGGAATCTTGATATTTTTTTCTCTCTCTCTCTAGAATGTCCTTCGGTATTTTTTGTAGGGTTGGATTGGTGATCACAAACTCCCACACTTCCTCCTTGTCATGAGAATATCTTGTTTATCCATTAATTTTGAGAAAGTTTTTCAGGGTACATCAATCTGGGTTGGTGGTTATTTTCTTTCAGGGCTTGGACTACTTCACTCCAAGCTCTTTTTTTTTTTTTTTTTTTTTTTTTTTTTTTTTTCTTTTTTGTTTTTGATAGTTTGTGTTGAGAAGTCTGTCATTATTTTGATGGGTCTTCCATTATAGGTAATCTGTTTCTTTTCTCTGACTGCTTTTAATATTCTGTTCTTGTGGTGAATTGCTTGGATCTTGGTTATTATGTCTGGGTGTAGATCTGTTTTGGTTGTAATTGGCTGAAGTTCTGTATTTCTCATTTATCTGGATATCATTTCTTTTCCCTGTGCTTGGGAAATTTTCCTTAATTATTTCTGTGAATAGCCTTTGTAGTTCACTTGTGCTTACTCCCTCTTCTTCACTCCATTTTTTATTCTTAAGTTATAGATTTTCTTGTTCCCTGCTAGCCTTTGTATTGTTATTTCCTAGTTCCTTGTTATTTTAAGAGGTCTTTTCTTTCATGATCACACCTTGCAAATCTAGCTTCAAATTTTGAAAGGCTAACTTTAGTTTCTGTCAAGGCATTTTGCCAACTTTCAATGGAGTTTTTAATTTCCTGGTAATCTCTTTGGGTCTGTTTCATGTATTCTAGATTTTGTTTATATTCTTCATCAAAGGTTTCTCTTCTTTTTCCAGGTTCCTCCATTCTCCCATCTGTGTCTTCTTGAGAAGGACTTAGCATTTCTTTTATTAATCTTATTATATCTTGCCTCACTTGGATTAGAATTTCAGTTTTAAGTTTGCCTATGAGGTCACAAAGGTATTTCTTTATGTCCACTGATGCTGTGGCCATTGTTGCATAATTGCTGCCCTGGATCTCTTGTTTATTTACCTCTCCTGGACTTATTTTCCCAGAGTCAGTGGCTGGAGGCTTTTTCTTATTTCTTTCTCTTGTCATGTTTCTAGTTTCTTTCAGACAGGTGTACGGTGGAGGTCTCAGGCCCTCTCTGTATTGCTCATGGTTTTTCTAAAGCATGCTGGCTGGGGGCTTGCTGCTTTCTCCAGTTTACTGTTATCCGAGGTGCTTGCAGGGATGATGCGGGCTGGCCCCTCTCCTCTGAACCAGTCAACTGGTGAGTGCCTTCAGCACGTTAGCCTGTGCTGTGTGAACGTCACAGGTTCAGCACAATTTCATCCCTGGCTATTGGGTCCCATCCAGGGGCATGACCCAGCCCAAGCAGATCCCACCAGTCCTCTCTGAGCAGGGGCGCTGACTGATGCCACTGCAGTTACGGGTTCAGGCCTTGTTCTACCCAACTCCAAGATGTCTTCCAGCCAGCCACACACACTGCAGGACCCAATTTCCAGCACTAACTGCAAATTAATGCAGCCCTCCACCTTGGCTACACTCTATGCTGCGCTGCGTTCTTGCGCCAAGGGCTGTGGACTCACCAACTCCCATTATCGGTGGTCGTGGCTTCAGTGCGACCAGGAATCATCCAACTCCACTGCATGCCCTGCAGAGCACGGGACTGGTCCCCTGTCTAGTTCCAGCCTTTTACTCACGTTTTTCCTTCCTTTTTTTTTTCCTCAGTTGCTTCCTGGGTCAAGAGAATCCCTCTCCTTTCATCTGGCTTTCTCAATGTTGTTAAATTCTAGTGTCTGAGTTGTTTTTCTGAGAGAGGCTCTCTACCCTGCTACCTATGAAGCTGCAATCTTCAGAACCCCTCTAACAGCTTTAAATATTCTATTCTTATGGTGGATTTCTGGATGGTGATTATTACGTCTGGGTGTAGTTTTATTTTGGTTATGGCTATTTGGAGTTCTATAAGCTTTACTAACCCTAATGTCAGTTTCTATTCTCATGTTTGGGAAATTTTCAGCTATTACTTCTGTAAATAGCCTCTTGATATCATTTGTGTTGTCCCCTTCTTTTTCATTTATCCTTATCAATCTTATGTTGTTTTTCTTTGAATCATCTTGCAACTGTTGAATTGTTATTTCCTGATTCCTTGTTATTTTCAAAAGATCTTTCCTTTCTTGTTTACTAGCTGCAATCTTGTCTTTGAGGTCTGAAGCTCTGTCTTCACTTTTGTTGAGGTGGTTTTGACAACTTTCAATGGAATTTTTGATTTCCTGTATATCTCTTTGAATCTGCCTCATGTATTCTGTTTGTTTCTTGTATTGTTCATCCAGGGATTCTATCTTTTTGTTTTGTTCCTCTAATTTTTAAACTGTGTCTTCTTTAGATGTGTTCAGCATCTATTTCATTGCTTTTATCATTTCTTCTTTTACCTGGAAAATTATTTCTAATTCGAATTCCTTTAAAGTTTTCTGGAGTTGCTTCTTTATTTTAGTTGCTATTATTTCAGGTATTTCAGGTGTACGGCATATATTTTCTACTATGTACATGGCTCCTGCACTTTCTTGGGATGGGATGGATGTTTGAGATTGCATTTTGGTCTTTTGTTTTGTCACTTTCCTATATTTCCATGTTTCAAGTGTTCCAAGGCTTTCCCTGGGTGTGTTGGAAACCATCTCCTATGCCTTCTCCTTCTGGGACTGAATGGAGGTTGCTGAGCATGGTCCATTCAGGCCCACAGGCCCTCCTGTGCCACCACCAGTGTTCCAAGCAGCTGGGAAGACACCTAACCACTGTGAATGGTAGTCCAAAGCTCTCCCTGGCAAGGACCAATGCAGTGGAACTCACTTCATGTGCCCTCAGCTCCCCTGATAGAAGGTCGCTGGGCATAATCTAGTCAGGCTGCAAAACCTCCCAAGCCTAGTCTAGTGTGGCTGGAAGCTGAACGGGTCCTTGACCACTGGCAATGATGATCTTAAACTCTACTGGGCTCGGGATGGTGTGCAAGAACTCACCCTGCTGGCAGCCCAGTTCCCCTGATGGAAAGAAGGTCACTGGGGGTCAGAACCCTACTTCTGAGTATATGTTCAAACAGTTAAAAGCAGAGACTACAATGACATTTGAAAACCAATATTCCTAGCAGGATTATTGCAACAGCCAAAATATGAGAACAAGCCAGATGTCCGTGGACTGAGGGATGAATAAACGAAATGTGGTACATTCGTAGGAGAGAGTGTTATTGGGTCTTAAGAAGAAATGGAGTTCTGATAACTGGCACAATGTGGATGGGTTAGGGAGAAATTTGCTAAGTAAAGCCATACACAAAAGGATCAGTATTGTATGTTTCTCTTAGATGGTGTACCCAGGACCCCCAAATCCCTAGAAACAGGATGGAATAGTGATTTACAGCGGCTGTGAGGCGAGGAGATGGGGCTTTGAATATGAAAGACAACAATAGTTACACACTGCTCTGGGTATCATACTCCTAAAAGAATGCCCAAAATGTTACACAGAGTACAAGTCAGAAACAAAACAGTATTACAGAAGAGAAACACACAGATAATAGCACACTTTCTTTTCAGCATAGTTCATGTAGAGAAACCAATGATATAAATGAAACAAATTAGCACAAGTATTGAAATATTTTTAAAACTACAGAATATATTGACTTGGGAAATTACTTAAACACTTCATATATATATATATATATATATATATATATATATATATATATATGATATTTCCTGTAAGAGAAACCAGGCACTATTTAAACTTGTGTGCCTAACGTCTTTCACTCAACACTGTGGCCTTAAGTTGCCTCCATTTTCCTATGATTTGTCTTTCTTTATGTCCAGCCCTAACACATTGTGTATAAACCCCACAGTTTTTATTTATTCATCCATTAATGGACATATATGCTGTCTCCAATATCTGACTACTAAAAATTATGCTATAGACAGGATAAAGAAATGCCCATTAATGATGTAGGAAATGCAGTTTCTTGGGGTTCAGGGGGAATTTAACGTGCCAAGCCTGGGAAAAGGAGGGAGAAGCTGTGAGTGGTGATAGCCATGGGTGAGCTCTGTCCCTTCAGAGCTAAGAGAAGACACAACTGTGACCCTTGTGGAAGCCATGAGACAGACGCCATGGCGGCTAACCTGGTGGTTGAGAAAATTTGGACACAGGGACCTCCTTTACCTAAATCCATCCTCCTTTTCTGTCAGTGGTAATTTTAGTCTCTCTTTTTTTCTTTTTTCTTTAGCACTGGTAATTGAATTCAGGACCTTCAAATGATCAATATTTGTAGCCTATTTTATTTTATTATTTTATTTTCTATTTTATTTGACAGGATCTTGATAAGCTGTTCCAGTTGGGCAATCTCCAGCCTTAGCCTCCCAGAGGCCTGGCAAAACAGGTGTGCCCCATCGCACTTGGGTCATTCTCAATTTTTATGAGAACACTCACTGGGTTTCAGGTTCCCAAAATTATCCCATCTGAGTAATTGATCGTATTTCACACAGAAGTACAGAAGCAATTGAAAGGACTGAATTTAAAGCTATTATCAATACTGAACTTAGGTTTAAACGTCATGTAGATTCATGTGTTGCACGATTTCTAGAAAACTAAATTTCTCCCAGTACATTTGACTCCTGTAAGTTCTATATCCTTGGATTCAACCAACTGCTGCTTAAAAATATTCAGAAAAAATTAAAAACCCAGTAAAGAAATGAGCAAGTGAAATGCACAGACATTTTGCAGAAGTAGCACAAATATCCAGTGAACACGTGAAGAAAGTTTGAAAATGCTGACCATTAGAGAGTGCAGATGAAAACAGCCCCTCCAGAAAGAGTGGCTATCAGCAAGAAATCTGATAAGAAATGGTGGTGAGCTAGGAAGATGGACCCTTCTACCTTCTATGCTGTCAATGCCAACATAACCTAGGATAAACGCTATGGAAAACAGTACAAAGACGCTTCCTAAAACTAAAAGTAGGAATTCCATTTTATCCAGCCCTCCTCCTTTTGGGTGTCTTTCCAAAAGATTTTAAGACACCCTGTTACAATGATCATGCACCCCCTGTTTATGGCAGCACAATTCGTAATGGCTAAGTTTTGGAAGCATGCCATATGCCCACCCACAGATGAATGGAATGTGGTACTCACACACAGTGCTGTACTACTCAGTCATAAAGAAGGATCAACTTGTATCATTTGGAGGCACCTTGAAACCATAATGCTAAGTGAGATAAAGAAGACACACGAACTTCAGTATCACATGGTTCCTCTTACATGAAAACCCCAAGTATAAACAAGGAGCAACATAAAAATAGATAATAGGAAGTTGGGAGATAGACCTTTCTTAAATGGGAAGGGCATCAAAAGATGGAGGGAAGTGTTGGGAGCCGCAGCCCCGAGCCCGGTCGCCTCACTTGGCGGACGTGAGGCCTGTAGTAAAGAGTAAAGCCTGAGGTAGATTACCCCTCCCATCGAGCACGTTAGTTTCCTGCTTACCGCGTAAGCAACCCGCTCAACAATATAGTCTGCCTGGCAACTGATGATGTTAGCCAATCAGCTTGCCTTGCTTACTTTAACATGATTGGACACTGTATCCATATATATACTGGTGCCACCCCTGGGGGAGAAGAAGAAGCCCGGAAGTAGAAGCCCAAAAGGAGCCGCGGGGAGCGGACCAAAGGAGGCTTCGGCTGGGAGCGATCCCAGGGCAGGCTGTACGGAGAAGGAAAATAAAAGAAAAGGTTGTCCACTGCCAGACTTTGTCGTGTGTCCTTCCTGCCGGCCAGGAGCGACATCGACATTTGGTGGCCCGCACGGGGACTGATCACCCCCGAGACGTGACAGCGGACAACACTCCAGTACAGAGCTGCGAGACAGGTGAGTTGGGGATAAGCCTGGGCTCTGGGTGGCGCGCACCTACAGGGCTTTTAGACTCCCCTCAGGCTCACGCGTAAGTGGCGGATTCCTTGGGCCTCACGCGGTGAGTAACATATTAAAAGATGGGAAACATGCTAGGTAGCAACACTAAGAGCGAGGGTGGTTGTGGAGAAAGCTCTCAAGAGCTTACAAAAGTACGCAGGGTATTTGAGCAGGCCCAGTCGGGGAGCTCCCGAGAGGGGCCCGTCAAGGGGAACAAAGATGCTAAGGAGAAGGACGGGGCTCTAGCCTCGGAGTCGTCTGACTCCGAGGACGAGGGAAAGTTGAATGGCAAGGAGGCCAAAGAGACCAGCTGTCAGGAGCCTAAGTCGCTCGATAAGGAGTCGCAGGGTTCTTTCCCAGCGTTGCGCCGTGAATTGCGCTCCGCTCAACTTGGTCTGCGGAGGAGTAGAGAGCTCCTGAGCGCTCCCCGGCGCGAGAGGGAGGCGAAGCCTTCCGCTCCACCTTGGGGGCTGTTCCCGGAGGCGATCCCTCGCCGCGAGGCGGCCGCCCGGGAGCTCCCTTCCCCTTCGCCAGAACAGGAAGTGATGCACGGGCCCCCATTTTCCGCCCAATCATGGCCGCCGTCTTATGCTCTGCCGCCGGCGGGTCGGTATTTTTACAGGCGGCTTTGGCAGGGGGGACGTTTGTCTCATGAGGTACATCCACCACCTGGGATAGATAGTGGCCCCTACGGGATATTTCCTGTACAAGTAGCTATGGGCCAGGGACGTAATGCATGGGAGCCTTTTGAGATAAAGCAGATTAGAGAACTTAAAAATGCAGTTACAACCTTTGGGCCGACTGCGCCTTACACCATTGCCATGCTGGAGAACCTGTCTTCTGGGCCCCTCACCCCCGCGGACTGGATTCAGCTGGCAAAGGCGTGTCTGCCCTCGGGTAGTTACCTGGATTGGCGAGCCTGGTACGCAGAGTTCTCTGCAGAGCAGGCTGAGAGAAACGCCAGTCGGGGAAACCGGGGGTGGAACAAGGAAATGCTTATGGGAGAAGGTCGGCACGCTGATGATCAGACTCAGTTCCCCGGCGCTGTCTATGAACAAATCAATGCCATAGGGCTCCGCGCCTGGAAGCAGGTAAGTGGTGCCGGAACAGCCTCCTTGTGTCTTTCAAAAATAATTCAGGGTACCACAGAGCCATTTGTTGACTTTGTGGCCCGAATGCAAGATGCTGCCGATAAGATATTTTCTGATCCGGGAGTGGCTCGACCGCTGGTAAGGCAGCTGATTTTTGAGCAATGTACAAAGGAGTGCAAGGCAGCGATAGCTCCTCATAAGAACAAGGACCTCAACGCCTGGATTAGGATATGTATAGAGATAGGGGGGCCGCTCTCCAACTCGGGAGTGGCTGCTCTCCTGGCCGCGGCTGTACAGCAGAGGGGACCTCGCGGGTTAGAAGGGGAATGTAAGGCTAAAGGGTGTTTTGCCTGCGGGGAGCCAGGACACATTAAACGTCATTGCCCAAACAATGCAGATGCTAGGCCTCGCCCTAGGAATGAAGAACCATATGTTTGTGGGCGATGCAAGAGGGGATCACACAAAGCTGAGGAGTGTAGGTCGGTCTTTGATGCTCAGGGCAACCGTATTTGTGGACGAGATGCTAGAGGGCCAAAAAAACGGCCAGAGGGGGCCCCCTTCACAGGCGGGCCCCCGCCCCAGAGACAGGACAGCTCAGGATGGCAGCCTTCAACAAGGGCCACCCCTGGGTCAGCAGGTGTGGACCTCAGTGTCGCCTCCAGACTTATATTAGTGCCTGATATGGGTGTTCGAGTGGTTGAAACCACCTTTAAGGGACCGTTACCCGAAAATTCCGTGGGTCTGGTGATCGGGAGATCCTCCACGGCCCTTCGGGGTCTCATAGTAGTTCCGGGGGTCATAGACTCAGACTACACAGGACACATTAAAATTATGGTTCAATCTCTTGTGGGTACTATGGTAATCAATAAAGGAGACAAGATAGCGCAGCTCTTGCTGCTCCCCAGTCTCCACAAGAGATTCCCCTCAAAGCAGAAAATTAGAGAAAGTCAAGGTTTCGGTTCCTCAGGGGAAGTCTTCGAGGGACTCCATATAATACTTGATAAAAGGCCCATGCTCTCACTTAAGGTCAATGGCAAGAATATAACAGGGCTCCTAGACACAGGAGCTGACCGTTCCATTATCTCTAGAAAGGATTGGCCCTCCAACTGGCCCACCAACACTGCAGATAACACGCTGCAGGGCCTGGGGATGGTGTCAGCTCCTCAGGTTAGTGCTTCAACCCTGCTCTGGTGTGATGAGGAGGGTCATCAGGGCCATTTCCAACCATTTGTGTTACAGTTGCCAGTGTCTCTATGGGGAAGGGACATCCTCACTCAGATGGATGTCACGCTTACGTCAAACTGCTCCCCCCAGGCTAAGGATATACTCAGGAACCAGGGATATACCCCCGGCAAAGGCTTGGGCAATGCCCTACAGGGTCGGACATCCCCAATACCAGTAGAGAACAAAAAAGGTAGGCAAGGGCTGGGTTTTTCTTAGGGGCCGCTGAAGAAGCTCTCCTACCCACTTCGATCAAAATCACCTGGAGGTCAAATGATCCGGTTTGGGTACCTCAGTGGCCCCTGCCTAAGGAGAAGCTATTAGCCTTGTCAGAAATAGTCAGTACACAACTTAGATTAGGACACATTAAGCCGTCAACCTCCCCATGGAACACCCCCATTTTTATAATTAAGAAAAAGTCTGGCAAGTGGAGGCTGCTCCATGATCTAAGGGCGGTCAACGCGCAGATGCGTCCCTGGGGGCGGTCCAGAGGGGGCTGCCAGCTCTCTCAGCCATCCCTCAGTCCTGGCCAGTTCATGTTATAGATCTTAGAGACTGTTTCTTCTCAATCCCCCTGCATCCAGAGGACACTCATAGGTTCGCCTTTACTTTACCCACCATTAACCAAGAAAGCCCTGATCTCAGATACGAGTGGATAACGCTGCCCCAAGGTATGGCCAACAGTCCCACTATGTGTCAGATTTACCTTGATTCCCTACTGGCCCCCCTACGAAAATCCTTTCCCAAGATAAGATGTGTGCATTACATGGACGACCTTTTGCTCAGCGGCAGGGACCCAGACATGCTAAATAATATGCTCGGCCAGTTGGTCGAGGCCCTGAGACAAGCTAATCTGCATGTTGCCCCTGACAAGATTCAGGGAGGAGAAATGGTGACCTACTTAGGCGCGAAAATCTCCCCTATGCTAGTCTCTCCACAGAAGGTCACCATTAGGACGGATGGCGTTAGGACCCTAAATGACATGCAAAAGCTATTGGGAGACATTAATTGGATTAGGCCATATTTACATATACCAAATTCAGATCTCAAACCCCTGTTCGACCTTCTGAAGGGAGACCCAGATATAGCCTCCCACAGGAGGCTCACTCCTGAGGCAAGAGCTGCCTTACAGAGAGTGGAAAAAGCCTTAGGTGGGGCTACCTTACACAGAATTGAACCAGGGCGACCCTTTGATGTCTGTTTGCTACAGACTAGTCTACAGCCCACAGCGGTGATTTGGCAGAAAGGACCATTACTGTGGATACACCCTAAGGTCTCACCTGCAAAAGTCATAGAACATTACCCGGAGGCAGTCGCTTCATTGGCCCTTGAAGCGCATGATAGAGCTGTCCAACATTTTGGCTCAGGACCACAAGCCATCCGAGTACCCTATACCGCCAGCCAGATCAAGACCCTGGCTGCCTGCATAGATACATGGGCCATTCTGAGATGTGTTTTCCATGGGGATATAAACAATCAATACCCTAAAGACCCTATCTTGTCATTTGTCACTCAGCACCCTATAATTTTTCCAAAGGTTACTGCCTCTGAGCCATTAGTCCCAGCAACTACAATATACACAGATGGCTCCAAGACGGGGATAGGCGCCTATGTGATCCTAGGCAAGCCCCCGGTTACCATACAATTTGAACCTGATCAGCCTCAGGTGGTAGAACTGCAGATCGTTAAAATGATTCTTGAACGGTTCTCAGAAGCCATGAATATTGTCTCCGATTCTAGGTATGTGGTCAATGCTATGCAAGTGCTTGAGACTGCCGGTTTAATTAGATCCACTTCCACAGTGGCTGGGCTGTTCCTGTCTATCCAGACATTGCTTCAGAACAGACACCATAAGGTCTTCACCACCCACATAAGAGCACATACATCCCTGCCGGGGCCCATGGCACAGGGGAATGCGGCTGCTGATACTGCCACTCGCCCGTTATGGATTTTTACCTTACTAACACCAATCGAGCGAGCCCGTGCCTTCCATGATAAGTTTCATGTCAATGCCAGGACACTAGCAAACCATTTCCATGTTTCCAGAGCAGATGCACGAGATATCGTGCGACTATGTGACTCCTGTGCCACATACAAACCTGCCATACCGATGGGAGTAAACCCTCGAGGTTTGATCCCTGGTGATGTTTGGCAGATGGACATCACACATATACAGGAGTTTGGGACTCTTAAATATGTTCATGTTTCCACAGACACCTGTTCTCACGTCATATTCGCAACAGCAGAAACAGGTGAAAAAGTGTCTAATGTGATCAATCATTGCCTGGCGGCTTGGGCCGCATGGGGCAAACCAAAAATATTAAAAACTGATAATGGACCAGCCTATATAGGCAAAGCCTTCAATGAGTTCTGCAAAATGATGGAGGTTCAATTAAAACATGGTATCCCATACAATCCCCAAGGTCAAGGAATCATTGAGAGGGCTCATAGAAGCCTCAAAGAAATTTTACAAAAACAAAAAGGGGGAGTAGGCCAAGGCCTGGCCCCAAAGGCACAATTATCCATGGCACTATTCACACACAATTTTTTAAATTTAAATAATGATAATTGCTCCCCAGCCGTGGAGCACTGCAACCCTTCCCCCAACCATAAAGGGTGGGTGAAGTGGAAAGATGTCCTGACAGGACAATGGATGGGCCCGGATCCAGTGGTCAGCTGGAACCGAGGCGCGGTTTGTGTTTTCCCACAGGAATCGGGACGAGAACCACTGTGGGTACCGGAGAGACTGACACGGGCGACAAAGCCCTCGACTGAAGATCAGACCTGCCCTACCGGAGATCCATCACAGACCAACCAACAAGATGAATAGAAATAGCAGTAGCCCGAAATGGACAAGAAGATCCTCAGGCATATGCATGGCTCGCTCGCCTAGCCTACGACCGAGTCTAGGGGCGGTGAGCTTCCCACACTCCTCCTCTAAAAAATTATGACATAGCTGGGTAGGAGAGTCAATGACGGGTAAGAGCGTACTCCCCCGGTGCGACTCAACCTAAGCCAGGCCCTACCCCATCCTGCACGTAAGCCGCTGGACTGTTAGATGCTGCCCAGGTCTAAATTTCTCTCCGAGGGGATTTCTTTACGGAGAGGAAATGAGTGCAAGCTTGTGTGCATCCAGGTTCCGTCCAGTTTGTGCCTGGCCCTAGAAAAAGGACGAGGGCCTCAGGGCCTTGGCAGACCATGGGACGGCCGACCAGGGTCTAAGCCAAGGACCTACGGTGGGCCTACGCATAGGGCATAAGCCTCTTCACCCAGTCCAGGAAGGGCTACGATGTGCACATTCATAAAAAATAAAAAAGGGGGAGATGTTGGGAGCCGCAGCCCCGAGCCCGGTCGCCTCACTTGGCGGACGTGAGGCCTGTAGTAAAGAGTAAAGCCTGAGGTAGATTACCCCTCCCATCGAGCACGTTAGTTTCCTGCTTACCGCGTAAGCAACCCGCTCAACAATATAGTCTGCCTGGCAACTGATGATGTTAGCCAATCAGCTTGCCTTGCTTACTTTAACATGATTGGACACTGTATCCGTATATATACTGGTGCCACCCCTGGGGGAGAAGAAGAAGCCCGGAAGTAGAAGCCCAAAAGGAGCCGCGGGGAGCGGACCAAAGGAGGCTTCGGCTGGGAGCGATCCCAGGGCAGGCTGTACGGAGAAGGAAAATAAAAGAAAAGGTTGTCCACTGCCAGACTTTGTCGTGTGTCCTTCCTGCCGGCCAGGAGCGACATCGACAGGGAAGGAGGGGAAAGGAATAAATAAAAGGAACTAAGCTGTGTTAGGTACATGCACCAACTCCACACAAGAAATAGAAACATTATATACAGCAAATATGTACTCATAAAAGTTTAATATGTGTGTCTGTGATGAATATGTTGAAACATTTTGCTGATCATTATTCCCTAAACAGCACAGTATAATGACTCATTCCTAGCACTTACATTCTCTAATGTTTTATGAGTAATTTGCATGCCGTTGAAAGTACATAGGAGAAATCTGGGCATGGTGATGCATGCCTGTAATCCAAGTACTCAGCAGGCTGAGGCAGGAGGATCACCATGAGTGTGAGGCCTCCCTGAACTAATAGGGAGACCCTGTCTCAAAAATGGGAGAGTAGCACAAGTTATAGGAAGTGTTGTGCCATTTCGTATGAGGGCTTTGAGCATCTACTGACTTTGGTTTCCACAGTGGGTCTGAATCTAACCCTTTGGGGGATACCAAGGGACATGTGTGTGCATTTGTGTAAACATACATATATATGCATATGCATATGTACAGACATATTTATTCAGCAAAATGCAAAATTTCCCTGCTGCTCATTCCCATTCCTATTTTTTCTTTTTCTTTTTTTTTTTTTTTTTTTTTTTCCTTTTTATTGGTAGTGGGGATCGAACTCACAACTGCCTGCTTGCAAGGCAGGGGCTTATGCGGCTGAGCTAAATCCCCAGCCCTTCCATTCCTATTTTCTACACTAGCATAACCTTTCTTGTACTTCTCTTCTCGGCTGAGTTGAGACTTCAGCTTCACCTGCTTTTGCTTGACTGTCTTAGCCCTCCTTTGATATGACAGGAGTGGATTCATCCAGAAGATTTCAAGAAGGTGCTAAAAGTTATTGTGAGGGCCACTTCAGCCAGTCCCAACCAGTGCTGAAAGTTTCTACCAATTGTTGTATTATGGATCATAAGAAAAAGACATTGGAGCATTGCCACATAAGTAGAGAAGCAGTGTCGCACTGTTCTAGACTAAGATTGTTACATTTTCTATCAACGTTATGAGAATGTGATATGCCTGCCTTTCCAGAATATTAGTCCAGGAAAATTGCTATTTTCATTCATTCATGTTTTTGTTTATTAACACGTCAAACATGTGTCATAGATCTACATTTAGATGTCTAGGAAATAATAAATCTGAATGCAAAATTCCATGTTGATCTAAAGACTAAAAGCCAGTGCATGTGTTATGAAATACAAAAGCCTGGCTATGCACTAGAACAGTGGTGATAAACCTTCCCTATAAAATGCAAGATGGGGAATAGTTTAGGGTTCACAGTCTGCGTACGCTATGACCTTTTCCTCCTACTTTTCCTCCTTGCCTCTCCTCCCTCCAACATCTTTTATCATTAATCCTCTCATTCCTTCTTCCTTTAAGAGTGCAGAAACCATTCTTAGAAACTTAACTACAAAAACAAGGGCTACCGCCCAGACTTGGTGCGTTGACTCTGTGGTTTTCTGCCTTTATCCCAGAGCCTTGCTAATCAGAGGAACCCACATGGCAGCATCAACATCACTGGGGATTTTATTAGAATGTAAACTACCAGACTCCATGTTCCCTAAATCAGTTAACTATTCCTGTGTAATAAACTCCTAAAACCAGCGATCATCTATCATGTGTAATGAGAACACGGATCTGTTGGTAGCGTATGGCCTGAGTGGGGTTGCTTCACACAAAGAGGACAGTAAACTTCAGGTGTGCCACACAGCCTGGCTTCTAGATGCCTCTTGACTGTCTATTGGGGCACCTCAATCCTCCCCCACATGGCCTTTTAATTCTCTAATGGGCTAGAGTTCCATGCTAGTCATAAAGTTCCAAGAAAGAAAATGGCATGGACATGTCATAATCTGACCTTCCCCACATTCTGTTGGTCAGAGCAAGTCACGAGGCAATCCAGATTCAGGTAAAGGGGAAATAGAATCTTCCCCTCTTTCCAAGGGACTGGGAAGTCACATTGCAAAGGACGTGGACACAAAAGAAGACAAATAAGTCTGGTTCTATTTGAAATGTGTCTCATCTGTGCATTGAGAACTTTTGCACATTAAGACCACTCCCCACCCCCCAAGCTGGATCCTGGAGGATTTTCACAGTTAGCTACCAATGTCACTTTCTTGCCTTTCCTCCCGAAATGGTTCCGTGTTCATCTTCCAAACAGCCAGGTTCTATGTAGGTACTCAATATCAACCAGAAAAGAAAGGTCTCAACTAAGGGATCATGGCTCAAGCTGTCTTTCAGAGACTGCTAGACACCAAGAGGCAGCACACGCTGTACTTCCTCTCCTGTCCCTCCCAGGAGCAAATACTGTAGGTCCCCTGGCAGCTCTTACTTCCTCACATGCAGTGGTATTTTGTAGCCTTCAGTCAGTGAAAGAGGTGTTTCTATTGGCAAATTGACATTTACCCAAAGTGATATAAGCACTAGATTCTCTGTGGGAGCTACCTGGGAGGCACAGTACGAAGGGAAAGACCCTCAGAGAGGCAGCAATGGCAGAACGGTGATGAACACTTCTCCAGCTGAGCTGCAATGACTTGTACTTCCTAAAATCTTGAGTGTGTTCATGGGACAAATAGAAGACTTTTTCTTGATGACCTCTCACCTGAGAGTCAGCAACACCAACTCAGGACCCAGCCTGCCTGGGTTAAAATCACAACTCTGGCAGCATTTCTTCATCTCTGTATGCTGCAGTAATTTCCACCATTAAAGCAGGGAGGTAACAGTCACTAATGGGTGAGGATTCTTGGGTATGCCAAGGTCTTCGAATAGTGATGTTTTCTAGCAATCAGAGTAGTACCTGCTTACATTAGTATTATCTTCTTAATATCAGTATCACTATTGTTTCTTGATATAAGAAACGTATGCCTCCTTAGAATTAAAAGTGAATTTTCGTGATTTAGATAAAAATTTTCTTCTTCATTGTATGGTCACATTCTCATTGTATCAGTACTAGTTGAGTTTCTCAGATGTGGCTGGATTTCTTTATTTCTTGGGTTTAAAGAAATGACCCATTTTCCATAGTGAGTGAGCAGTAGGTTTTAACATGCAATCTTGCTGTTTGCAAATGTGGCAGCTGCGAATACCAGCGCTGTGATATACCATGCTGCTACATTAAAATAATAATGACCATAATTACTCTAATGAGTACTCTTCATATTGGTTTGTTTCCAGCCCTGGAATAGCATCAGTTACTGCCATTGCCTCTTGTTCAACTTGACCGAAGGGCTGATTTGTCACAGACATGTAATCTACCAGCAGCGTGCAGAGCAGGAGAGAAAGAAATTAAAGCGAATAGAATGAAGAGGGGGAAAGTTGTAAGGAAAAGAGAAATGAGACAGAACATCCAAAGGCTAATGCTGATAACTCATAGCATTTTTTCATAAATAATTTACATACGCTGTCCATAGTTAGATAATCTAAATAGTCACATGGTAAAATTTTAATATCAAGTTATCATTTAATACCAACAATTATGTAGGTTGCCCTACATAATTTTCCCTAGGTGCCACTGTCATCTGGGACTCTACTCAATAGATATGACAATGCAGCATCTCTTAGCTCTAGGAAATGGTACAGTACACAGAAGAAAGGATTATTAGGACCATCATGAGAAGCAAATTGCAGCAACCACACCAAGAATGTTGATTTTTCACCATGTAGAGCGAAGTGGTAAGTAAACACTTTCCATGGATCTACAAAGGTTCTTGGCATGCATGCTGCCTTGGATCTGGTGAAAACATAGGCACCCCAAAATGCTATAGTCTTCTTTTTGGTACTTTGAAAATCCCATAGTTACAGAAAAAAAAAAGGCAGCATCAACAGTGTGTAATTTTCACCTTGAAAAGTAAATTGGTCTCAGCAGCTCCCTTCCATCTGTCACCATATGTGGAGGCTTCCTAACAAAAGAAACCTCTCCACTCACTTACTCTTAGTTAATGCATTTACCCTCACCTATGAATTCAAAAGGCAATTTCTATGAATTCAAAATCCATACACGTTCAGAAAAAAATTTGGAAAATATGGGAAACAGTAAGACAAAAATGAAAAACTGCTTGGAATACCACTCTCAGATGACAATGTCAAGCACTCTTGTGGGACCTCTCCCAGTATTTTTAAAGGAAAAGATAATAGAAAATATTAACCATGTGTTTCCTCTGCATTAATGATAAATGATAACTAAATCACTTATGGTAAGATTGTTCACCACAAAAATGAGCACTTTACTCTATGACTCTTAAGAAATAAATCACTGTAAGTACCTGATAATTAAAATACCTTGTACTGAAGTCTGATAAACACCCTTAAAAATGCACAAATCATACAGGTGCAGCTTGATGCGTTTTGATGAGATGAACACATTTGTATTTCCAACTTCTGGATCAAGAAATGGAAGATCACCAATGTCACCATCTCCCCCATCCTGACTTCTAACACCAACGATTGATTTTGCTTGTTTTTGATCATAATATAAATGGAATCATATGATGTAGCTTCTCTGGGTCTGCTTTTATTTTATTGAAGTTATGGGTATGGCATTGTTTTTTTAAAAATATCCTTATGTACTTCATATATTTAAAAATCACATGTAATGAATCCAGTTTTTAAAAACATAATCCTTGTTTGATCTGATAAACCAGACATAGCAAACCACTGTTAGGGTCCTGTGATCAACTGTCTGGATCTTCAAGGATACACTTCCCCGAGAATCACTGAAATTTGTGTTTTTTTTTATTTTCTTGTGTGTTGGTTTTACCACCATGAGCATTGCTTACGTCTTTGAACTCCAGTAGAGAGTCCCCAGTGGGCAGCTGTGGGAGATGGGAGTGCAGTGAAGAAGCTCATCCTGTATTATGTGTTTTAGGACTGGAAGCAACTTCAGGCATTGTCTAACCTCTGAGACTGCAGGCTCAGGCCAGGTAAGTAACTCACTGATACACAGCTGATTACTGGCACAGGTCTCAACTACTATCCTCTGTGTTATACCTTGATATATCATAATTTTAGCTTGGATAGATTGGAGAACACTTGCCAAGGAGGTATAATTAGAGTTCTCAGCTTCTCTGCACATCTTGTTTAGTTTAATAGTCGGCTTTATTCCACTCTGTTTTAAAAGACTGTGGTCCAGGAGTGAAATTAACTTTATAAAATGATGTGTCATTTTAGACTTAAAGGTAGAAGGCTTCATCTAATTCAACGCAATTGACAAATCTGAGACTCAGAGATGTTAGATTGTGGTTGAAAACAATTCAGCACTAGAAACCCATTGTCTTGGTTTTTTTTTTTTTTTTTTTTTTTCAGAAATGTTCTCATGTGGTCATTGTTATGCTAATAGGATTAGAAAATACTCCCAAATAAGGCAATTCCTCTTAGTTACTTTTCCTGACATGTGTGAGCTGCTTCAGGTAGAAGATGGTCCTCTTTGTCTTACAAAAGCTGTCAGCCCTCCAAATTTGAAGTTAGTCTATTCAGCCAATAGTACTCTTCACTACTTTCAGGAAAGACCAATCATATGTGATTAACTAAGGTGGTAAACTTAGCAGAAAATTATTTTTAGGGAAAAGGGAAATTTAGGAAGGGGACAAAGGGAACATATGGATTTCTAAGAGAGAAGTGTATTTAGAGAACAAGATCAAAATCTGTCTAAAAATTCTTTCCTGACATTAGGCTTCAAAAACTAGTCTGCTCCTTTGGAATATGTTAGTCAGATTTTTGTTGCTCTGACAAAATATCTGAGAAAAACAACTTCCATAAGGAAAGATTTATTTTGGTTCATGGGTTTCAGTTGCCCACAGTCGGCTACCTCCTTTAGTTTTAGGCTTGAGATCAGGCCATGTTCCATAGCAGAAGAACATGGTGGAGGACAGAAGAAACTGCTTACTTCATGGGCATCAAGATATAAAGAAGAGAAGAGGGAAAGGGAGAAAGTGACTGAGATCAGATATAACCCCTGAGTTCCCGGATATAACCCCTGAGTTCCCGGATATAACCCCTGAGTTCCCAGATATAACCCCTGAGTTCCCGGATATAACCCCTGAGTTCCTGGATATAACCTCTGAGTTCCTGAGTGATTGAACTCTTCATTTTAACTAAGCAACAATTTTCTGTCCCCAGCACTTCCCAGGATCCCTGTACAGTTATAACTCATCAGTGGATTATCTATTTGATGAAGGGAAAGCCCTTATGACCCAATCATTTCTCAAGAAGCCTGGCAGTGACAACCAAGTTTCAACACAATGAGCTGTTTGGAAACATTTTGGATCTCAGCAACAAGAAATGGAGGGACCCAGGCTGGAGGCCACAGTGCTCTTTTGAAGAACTTAATGAGGACACAAGATCAAGCCACATTCATCCACAATCTTGCTTCTCAGCTTCCCAATGTGGAATTTAAAAAATAACAGACATAAAAAAAGACAGGCACTTTTACATTCATTGTAAAGGATTTTAGGATAGAATTTGAGCCATTCCTTCATGAAAATAAAAATGTCCTTGAAGAATAGCTTGTCAAGATGTGTGTATTACAGCAAAATTGAAAATTTAAAAGCATAAAGCCATGACTATCATGCAACTATAAAAACTACAAAAATGTCCAAGAGGAACACACTAATGAAAGTATTAATTAATGTGGAAACAATTAAGATGTTAAGATTGATCTAATGAAGAGCTTTAAAAGGCATACATCAGGGATGCTGAAATAAATTTATAAATTGATGCAAAAAACATTGTATGCAAAAAGAAATATTCAGTTTCATTCTGTTGGGTACAATTCATTTGTATTTCTGCAGACAAGACTCATTTGTATTATATTCAATTTTTTTTTCGAGTTTGCAGAATTGTAAAACAGCTCAAAGACAACTGATGAGAGCTCCAAAAGGTGCCCTAAAGAAGATGTGAGTCCTCTTTTTTATTTCCATTTCAAATTTGTTTATAATTATTCCTGATAGATGTTGTGATGCAGGAATGTGAAGCTTTGTGCTCCTCCAGTCATGTTGTACCAAAAATGTAGACACTTCCTACTGGCTAAAGAAAAACCAGAAGAGTGACATGAGCCAGGCTTCCTGCAAAGGCGTGTGTTAAGTGCCTGCATTGCTTATTATTCATTGTCAGCTGATTATTCTACTACTTCAGCTGATGGAAAAGGGTGCTTTATTCTCAATAAAAATGCGCTGACAGATAGTGGAAAAAAGGAGCTGCTCGGTATTTCTTTTGGAGAACAACGTTCTTAGTGCCTTAAGGCCTGAGCAGCATTTTAAGAGTTTTGGGGTTTATGAACAGACACCTTAGAGCTCATATATCTCATTCCTAGTGCACAAAAACCCAGAGAGAGGGAGAAGTGTCCTTAGGAGGTTTCCAAGGAGCCAATATCAACAAGATTCACAAAGCAGGACAAGACTGACACTGCGTAAGTTCAGAAAGGACTGTTTACAAACACCTGTGATACATCCTGAATGACTCGCAGCAGAATGACTGAGTGAAATTCAAGAGAGGGCTACATGTGCTACATTGACCAGCCAGGGCCGGCCAGGTCTGTTGAAACATGTGACCATCTTTGTGAAACTCAGGAAAATCCAAATCATAAATTATATATTAATGAAAATGGATTAGTCCTAAAATTATCATAGGGTAAAATGGGTTGCTTGTTGAAAATGCTGCTTCCTGTTTGGATTCCTGAAGTTCCTTTCTGCATGACTTTCATAGTAATTATAGTTAAAAGTTCTCATTATAGAAACAGGGTGATGCTCAGAGAATGTGGTTAGTCACATGTAGTCTGGCTACAGAATTCCTCTTCTATGCAATCTATTGAGGTGTAAACTGGTTACCCTCATGTCAGGGTCCTCCATGGGAAGAATGAGGGATCTCCAACAGCAAGACAGGAAGGTTTCAAAGTTTGGCTAAGTTTCATCTTGCCAAAACACTTGAATGTAACTTTAGAGCTAAACTGAGATTTTCTTTTCCCTAAACCCTCATTGAAATGGATCTTCAGCACAATAGACAGGGGTACCCGAATGTTCAGAGATTACAAATTTTATTCCGCCCTCATTAACAAAGTAAAACATTTCTGTGGGGCCCCCCTTTCGGCATGATGTTTTCCCCTTTACTAAAGATGTATTATTGCATTGAGCCTCCTCTGATGTTTTGCCTTCATTTTATATTGTTTATTTAGAAATTAATTTACAGGGATTGAGGTCATTATTTACAGGACCATGTCTGAAATCCAGTAGATGCATCTGTAAAAAATTTGGCTACAAGCAGACTGGCAAGGGTTTAAAACTATAAAAATCCTGCTTGTGAACCTAAAGTCAAAACAATCAGTCATATCTAATCTGGTCATCAAATATGTAAATGCACACAGTAGGATACAAGTAAGAAAAATAACCCAATTCAGTTCAATTCATAAATGTATTGAGTATTCTATAAAAATACTATGCAATTCTGTATTATTACCATAGGGGTGATTTAGTAGATATTCTTCGAGCTCCTAAGAAACATAAGAGGCAAAGGTGACATATGTGTTAGAGGCATAGAAATCATACTTTCACAAAATCATATTATTAGATGGGAATAAATGCCACCAGAGCAGCAAGTACAGAAGGAGGAGGAGGAGGAGGAGAAGAAAAAAGAGGAAGAGGAGGAGAAAAAGAAGAAAGAAGAAGAAGGAGAAGAAGAAGAAGAAGAAGAAGAAGAAGAAGAAGAAGAAGAAGAAGAAGAAGAAGAAGAGGAAAAGAGGAGGAGGAGGAGGAGGAGGAAGAGGAGACAATTTAGAAACAGTTCAGGTAATTCTAATACATTTACCAAAATGGTATTTAAAACACTTGTAGGATTGGCTCCACCAGAAATGTCAGAACCCAGGCCTGGGAATCTTGCTGGTATTAGCTATGGTTGAACCCAGCAGTGAGTGAAGTTCAGGAGAAGTCCTCGCATCAGTTGGTTTGAAGATCAGCTGGACCCTACTGTCGTTTATCTCAGGAGTCTGGTGAGACGACCTCAGAGTGCAAGGGGTACCAAAGAGTGCTTTGCTGCAATAAGAACCAGATCATAATAGCTAGTGCTGATTTAATACCATCTTGTTTTGAAGCCCCACCAAATGATGGCTCTTCTGTCTCCATTGGTTTTATCATGATGTGTCTTGCTGAATTTTATTATATGTGACAGTATAGGCAAAGAGATAATATAGAAACCATTGTTGGTTTTGTGTTAGCTGGTTCTAAATACCCTACAATGCTTTCATCCACTTGAATTGTTTTACACTGTCTTCATATGTTTGATGTGATAGTATACAAAGTTATATTCAAATATTACAAGGAAAAAGACACTATGGTAACTACTATTAAGTCGGGTTATTTGGTGGTGAAGCACTAGGTTGCTGAAACTGTCATACTTTGACCTGTATTGTCATGTTGTTATGTCCTCTTTTATCTCAATTTCTCCCTTATTCATTAAAAAATTATTTAATTTTTTTATTACTTTTTTAACTAAGGGGGAAAATCAAAAAATTAGCAGGATATATTATAGTAACTTTTTTGATTTCCCATTAACTTGATTTGGAGTCCTGTAATACTCCCACTATCTTGTTTTGACTGACTAGACTCTCTTCTGTTCTGTATGATAGTATCAAGTTTGAGGGTATAGGCAACTACTTTGAAGGCAATAAGATTCACTATGATGCCCATTCTGGTTTGACTATTATCCTCTTTTGAAGTCCTGTAATGTTTATAATGTTTAGGTTTTATTGGTTTTGTTCTCTACTGTTTTGTTCAACTTTATAACACGTAATGACATAGACAATTCTTCTTAAGGAAGCAAGAGGCATTATGGTAATCATTGTCGATAACCTTGCACTCTGTTTTTACATCATGTGCTATGTCTAGCCTTGGTTTTGACTGACAGCTTTGTTTTGTCATATTTGATTTTATTCTCTTCCAAAAAAAAGTAATAAGAACTATGGGAGTAATAAAACCCAAAATGTGTAAATTTTGTTGTAATAAAGAGAGGAAAAAACAAGTGCTCTAAAGGATACGACGGCAAGTGTGTTTAGGTGTGTTAAATAGATGACCATTTTAATGTTTTTGATTGGATCATTGAGCACAACTGTTTGCAGTCTCACTGTTTGAATGTCCACTTTGTATGCTTTGATCCTGTGACTTGAACCACTAACTCTAGGATGATAATGTGTAATCTGTTAACTGGTGATTTCTTGCTGGTTTTTTTTTTTTTTTTTTTTTTTTTTTTTTTTTGTGGTTCTGTATTACTTGTACCCTTATACTGTTTTGTTTTGTTCTGTTTTTTCTCTTTTTCCTTTTAAATAAAATTAAAAAAAAAAAGAAGAAAGAAAATCACACTGGCCACAGCCGCTTCTACTGGATAAGAAACCACGTGAAGAATGGAGAGGGTGTGTTCTTCACATGGACCCTTTCACTCATTGGCTCAAGAATTTATGGTAGCCAGTTTTTCTTTCATTGCTAATTCCACATCTTCTTAGACTGCTCATAAGAAGGCAAATAAATGAGTATTGGAGTCGTTATAAGAAAAGTTCAAAGTAAATTTGACTATAATTATTTCAAGTTAATTGTTAAAGAGTCATGAAGGCACTTTGTGCTTCTAATCTGATGGTGTGTATGGTTAGCAGTCAGAAAGCACAGTAGCGAAGCGGGTTTGTGGCTCCTGAATTACAGCAGGTAGATTTGTGGTAAATGTTCCCCAGTCGCTGTTCAGCAGCCTTCATCACCGTCATCACAGATATATCAAGCAGCACTGCATGTAATTATGATTATAAAGCATTTGTCCCTCTCATCAAACATTTTAATGACAGATGGACAGGGTCTTCCTGTGTCACCCAGTTGCTCAAGCTGTGCTGGAACCCACAGTTCTCCTGCCTCAGCCTCCCCAAATACCGGCTCTACAGAGATGTAGTACCGCACCTAGCTCATGACGGTAAAAATTTTTAATGAAAGACATGTTCATGCCCAAACATACCAGAATAATTTTAAGGAAAACATTAGGAGGAAAACCTGATAGACTGAAAAGAGGCAGCATTGGGTTGAAGGAAAAATGGTGACTTCTAAGCACTGCAGTGTCTTCAGAAGAATTTGAGTGAAAGCAGTCAAAAGTAGTATGTTCTGTAAAAATGAAAAATGCCCCTAAACAGATGGTGTGGTGTGCAAGAAGCGACAGTACGGAAGGAGACACGTAAATTTTATAGACAATGCCAGGTCACTTGCTCAAGAAAGTATTTCCTCCAGTCTAGAGAAAGGGTTATAACCACATGACCATTGCTAGTGAGGTAAATTCAAGAGTGCGGTATATATAGACTGAAAGAAATTTTAGTAGAAAAATTTTAAGTCTTTGTGCAATGTTAAAATACTAAAATATAAAGCAATATTTAAACTGATACAGAAAAATAATTTTAAAAATTCAGTATATCTAACAAATGACCGAAAAGAGGGATTACAGTAAATTTTAAAAAAACCTGACAGTCTAAAATTGTTAATATTCACAATAACTGCAATTAGACTAACACATTAAAATTTTCAGACTATAATAAACCAAAGCAAACTAAGCCCTGCCAGTTTTTATTTATCTGCCAAAGACACTGGGCAAATAAAAGAAAACATAAAATATTAATATAGTATATGTCACATGCCAGATGCAATTCCAATTCTAACAGTAATGCTGGGGAACTTATTATTCAGTTAATCTCATAAACAAGGTAATTGAGGCACAGATATTAATATGCAGCAGAGAAATTTTAAACCAAGTCAATCTGGCTTCAGAAGCTTGACTTCAATTACTTTAACACACACAACAGTGAAAATTATGAAGTTTAAGCTTCTCCAATGATATTATTAGAGTATATAAAACATAAGGTGAAAACCTTTAAAAAGACAAAGAAATATTACTCAGATATGTGTCCCAAGCATAATTCCTTTGGGACATATGTCATGAAACCAGTTTGCATCTTGCAATATTGCTTTAAATTGGATAAAGACTAATACGACCACACAAAGAAATAGTCTCACAATCAAACTGCAAGAATGTAGTATCTTTCTCTGTAAAAATGACATATCAAGCACAAGTAGAAAATGCAGTGTTTTGGACAGAATATGCTGTCCATGTTAGAGTCTATCACAGTCAGCCTATCAGTTTTTTCCTATTAGGCCCATCTTAATACAAGTGCATTCTTACTATCAAGTTGACACACTTGGCTGTACAATGTGATCTTTGCCCAAAGTCAAATGAATAGAAGGGGCAGGGGCTGCTTCTGGCCACACGCTGGAAGCATCCTGTATCCCACAGCGTTAGCCATGGCTCTTAACCACGGCTCCTCCTCTCTGCTTCCTAGATGAGAGAACCAGAGCTGGAGCCACGGCTACGAAGAGAAGCCAAATTTTAGCTATTGTTGCTATCAGCCCCTGTAGTTTTGGAGTTATTTGTTATACAGTATAAGTTGGCCCAAGCTTATTAGTGATACATTACATAAGCCCATAGTCCCCAGGTCTCATGGTTTAGGTATTGTTTCTCACTACGCCTACGTGCCCCAGAGTCCCAGCAGCAGCACTGTGCCCTATGCAGAGAGATTGCAGAGAATCAGGAAGAGAGCTACACTGTTCTTTGATCAACATTCTCTGAAACCAAGGGGGTCAGAAGCCAGGAAAACAGCACAGAAAACTGGACACGTGCTGGTTTCTTTCCTTCCTTCCTTACTTCCTTCCTTCCCTCCTTCCCTCCTTCCTTCCTTCACTTCTTTCTTTCTTTCTTTCTTTCTTTCTTTCTTTCTTTCTTTCTTTCTTTCTTTCTTTCTTTCTTTCTTTCTTTCTGCATCCCCTCCCATTTCTTTCTTTTAAATAACTTACTATGGCTGAGTTCAAAGGGACAGGGAAAGAAAATATTCCAAGTGTCAAGGAGTGGAAATCTAGGATTATTTGTGCTGAATATAGCAACACAAATACATTTTCCACCAAACTCAGTAGGCACCAAATATATCTGAGCATTTTCATACACACACGGGACATTTGAAAACTTCAGCACATATTGCAAGAAAAGGGAACGTTCCCAAACAGCAGAACTTTGGTGTCAGACAGACCAAACGTTACAGATGCTTAATGAAACATAATTAGGAATCAGTCTTGCAATAAGCATAGATTATCATATTTTTAAATATTTAAAATCCTATTTAACATAACTAAAGAAGAGTTAACAGAAAATGGAATGCACATATACATAATAGTGAACAAGTAACATATAATACATGCTAAAATGTACATGATGGAAATAAGGCAATTCTTAGGAGAAAATATATTATAATTTTTTAAATAAAAGAATGAATAAAATATTTTGCTTTAAAAGTATATTGAAATAAGTCCAAAGAGAGAAGAAAATTACAAATAAAAAATCAAACTTAAGAAAATATAAACATAAAATAAGAGAAGATATCAGTAGAAACCTTTTAAAAAATATTTTGTAAAAGGCTAATAAGTAAATTCTTGCAAAATAAATTATTCTCAAGGTGGCAAAAAACAAAAATAAACATTAGGAAAAATAAGTAAAAGGAGAAACTACCCACATATACAAATGATCGGTATCATCTTCTTATTCTTCTTGGTTCGTGTCTTTAAAATTAATGTAAGTGTTAGTTAAAGGTTTATCACTCAAAAAGCACCACTCAAATTTATGGATGTCTTCTTCATAGTAGTATCAAAGAACTGAATTTGTTTATATTCATTCTAGAAAATATAAAAGGCTAGGTTACCTTGAAACTTCAAAATAATCATCTGACAAAACATTAGAATTATAATATTGTCTGATGCATATTAATACATAAAGACTGATGGTCTGCATGCTCCAGCAAGAATTAATCCAAAATTGTAGCAAAAAAAAAAAAAAAAAAAAAAAAAAAAGATTCCATTCAGTGTGTAGAGGATAACTTAATGAAAATGTATTAGGTCTTTACTTGTTATAGAGAAAATAATATGTTTACTGAAGAAATTAAGAGGTCTTAATGAAAGTAAGAAAAAAATCATAGTTCAATATTCCATATTATGATAGAAATGGCACTTTAAATCATCAAGGGGCTGAATTATTCCATAAATATTTCAGGAAAGTTTTTTAAAAAATAGATCCTTACATCACATTATTGAACATAATAAATTTCATAAGGATTAAAGATATAAACACAAAAGAACAATAAATCTTGTAAACTTTCTGGAGGAAGATTAGAAAACTCCATCTCTCTTTGTTAGGGAATGCCTTAAATATTGCACAGTAGTTGTTCAGGTTATAAAATAAAAGTGTAAGAAGTAGACAGACTAAAAAATAACAGTACAAACTATTCTGTCTGATAAATTTACAAAAACTTAGTAATATGGCTATCGATCTTGCATACTTAAATATGTGTACAGTTATATCCTTTAGAGCACTTTCCCTTTCTTTATTATAATATCTAGTATTCATTTTGTATCTTATTTCTGTTTAAGTTTTTATTATTTTTATACTAGAGAGATATGATTTTTACAATTGTGAGTGATTTATTTCTTTTATGAAGATAGTCTCAAGTTGCCTCTATTTGCCTATTAAAGCCTCAAGATCATCCTTATTTATATGCAATTTATCAACTAGTGATTTCTTATTGTTGTTTTTTGAAACTTGTCGTGAGTGTCTAGGGCACTCTGAACTCCGGGGAAGGTAAACACACACGCACGCCTTGTCGGGACACGGGGGGTACAGCGCTTGGAAAAGAAAGACAGGAGAGACACCTTTGCTGTCTGCACCGCGTTACACTGCACTGCACTGCACTGTACGCACAATCTTTATTTTAGGATTCATATATAGTAAACCCGATCAATTCACAGAGCCCAGATAATTAAGTAGTGAAAAGGCATTCTTTGTGGCAAGCTACAACGTGACAGACTACAATGTTTATTCTAAAGCTATCTAAGTGAGGTAAATAATCACAACCAGTTCTCATAACCTCTCTAGCCCAGGAAGAAATTCATTAGCTCAAGAATGTTGTTAATTTGTCTGCTGTTAGTGTCACAAAGGGTGGCCAGCCACTTCCTCAAGACTTCTGCAAAACAAAGCCAGCTCACAGTATGGATTCCAGAGGGTGAGGGCTCACTGAGAACAGGCATTCCCGTTCTACCTCCTTCTCGCATACCAGGGCGGCTATTGTAAATTGCAGGTTAGAGGGGGTTGGGCCTACAAAGTGACACCTCATCCCCCACACTTCCTTCCTTTTTATTTTTTAACAACAATTTCCATAAGATCAGGTTATTAATAGCATTTCGTCTTATGCAGTAAAAATACACAAGAACTATGGCAATGAGAACTATAATTAAACTAAGTCCCATGCCACTAAAAGTGTGGGTAATGCTCTGCCAGATTCCTTTGGAATCTAATCCTTTTAAAGATTGAGCAAGCAATTGCGCGAATTGTGCTAGGGATTCATCATCATTTTGCTTTGCAAAATCCTTGTCAATTTGATTATGCAAAGATTTTATTTCCTCCTGGGCAGAGGTGTTTCCATTTAAATACATTCTAATCATTTCCCATTCATGTTCTGTCTGATTATAAGGTCGTTGGGTTATACAGAAAGTAGTTGAATTCTAATCACATTTTAAAAACACTTGATGCTGAAGAGCCAATATTTTTTTACCCATCCATTCAACTGTTTGTTTAAGGAGGTCTATTTGTTGTTGTAGTCTGGCGTTTATTTGCCACTGAGTTAACCAAAGTTCATGAGAATTTTCATGCCATAATTTTACAACATGTTTTTCTTGCAAAGAGGTTTGTAAAGCTATTCTTGAGACTGCCGCTAGGGAGGCTACAGTTATCAAACTTAACAGTATAGCAACCACTATTCCAATAAATCTTTTTGTACGTTTTAACAGATGTTTAAAAAATTTAGTAGTAACAGAAATTACCGGGTCTTGAGACCAAGGTCGAGTTAAATTTACAGGCAACCAAATATGAGTTTTTTGTTGTAACAGCATAACTGTATAAGGCTTAGTGAAATTTAGTGTGCTATTTAAGCATGTAAACAATTGACAATTTAAACAAGTACAAGAAAAATGTGTAAAATTAAAAGTTTCCACTAAAAAGACATAAGGCAGAGGTGCACAAACAGTAATATTATACATTTTAAACCTAGTAAAATTATAAGTAGTAGATACAGATCGACTAGTCCCTGAATATGAAACATTGTACAAGGTTACAGGTTGCATAGCGGCTGGGATCTTCCAAATATGATTTTGAAGGTGATGAGGGTATTCTTCGGCTGCAACAGCAGGGTTAGCGATTCCACCATCTCCCCACCACAAGAGAGCCGTCTTTTGTTGAAATATAGGAGCTCCGTCAGTTATTTTCTTTGGATCTGGAAGACTATACACAACAGAGAGATTACATCTTGTCTCATTCCATTCAGCACATCCATTAACGAATTTTCCAAATGGTCCCCAAATAATATACCCATCAATATTTTTAGCAAATTTTCCCATACATAGTTGCCAAATTATGGGATTATAAGAAATATTTTTATAAGTGAATTCAGGGCATACAGGAAATGTATTTGTATCAGGTGCTGTTAAATTTCTCCAGGTAACATTAAAGGTTTGAGCAGCCAAGGCTTGAAGCCTTGTTCTTTTGTTGCCTGCTTTTATTCCATGTTGAATCCAATACTGCCATCCCAGAGGGATGCAAGGCGGTTCCCCAATGCAAATAGGCCTTTGATTACCATAATAAGTAAAATTGAATAATGTCCCATCATCTTGATTGTGGGGGGTTAAATCAGCCCACGGTGCTGACAAAATTTCTCTAGGTGTGGTATAAAGTAAAATATCACTAGTTCCCCATTTTACAGGTTCTAATAAAGGGGGGTTTGGAATATATGCCCAGTACGAATGCGGAGGTACCTCAGTCCCCGACGCAACAGTGAGCAAGGCACATAAAGCTAAAAACAAGTTTTCAGGGTTTAAAGGCTTTCCTGCTTGAAGGACAAGCCGTTGCCCTTCTATGGTCAATTTCTTTAATTGTCCCCATGTAGGGAGGGGATTTAAATTTGGTCGCTGTGAGCGGCGGGATTTTCTTAGCTTTAATCTGGCCATGGCTGCGATAGGAACAAACTCAGCATCCTCAGCTTCTAGCTGGTTTCGCGCTCGCTTCTGAAGGCACGGTTCCGGTTCCTTGGGGAGTTGTCTCCGGGGCTGGTGAACAGGATCTGGAGACGCGGGTCCTGATCCATCGTCCAGGGACCCACTGCTGAATTCCATTTTCTGTGGAGATATAACCAAAACCTTTCCCCCTATAGAGCAATGTGCCCCTCTCCCATTCAGCCTCTGGAGCTGTTTTAGTCCAAATAGGTTCATTAATCACAAAAGGCTGTTGTTGCTGTTCAAAATGTTTTTCAGCTCTTGTTAATATTTCACCTTGTGGTAAATTGAGAAAATTTAAAATAAACAATGCTTGATGCAGTAATGTTTTTGGACTGTTTTGCAATTTAAACAGTATTGGTATCTGAATATCCTCCTGACTCCTCCTTTTTAATTTTTTAATTTGTAACTTAAGAGTGCCATGTGCTCTTTTAACAATAGCTTGACCCTGGGGGTTATATTTAATCCCTGTAATATGAATAATATTATGGAGATCACAAAATTGTTTAAATGTTCTGCTAGTATAAGCAGGTCTATTATCTGTTTTGATTTTAGAAGGAATTCCCATAACTGCAAAAGTCTCTAATAAATGTACAATAACATTTTTAGTGGATTCTCTCTGTTGAGCAGTAGCCCATAGAAATGAAGAATAGGTATCAATAACTACATGTACATAAGAAAGCCGACCAAAAGAAGGTACATGTGTAATATCCATTTGCCATAATTTATTAGGTTGAGTTCCTCGAGGGTTGACACCTGCGGGAATAATTTTTAAATGTAATGGTCTACAAATAGGGCAAGCTTTTACAATCTGTTTAGCTTTTGTAAAAGGTATCTTATATTTAAGATGCAAATGTCCTGCATTTGCATGATTAAATTGATGTTCTTCAACGGGTGTGGTGAACATAACTAAGGAATTCACTGCATTGTTACCTGATACTAATGGTCCGGGTAACTGAGAATGAGAACGTAAATGAGTAATAAAATAAGAATGATTTCTTTTTTGAACATGTATTTGTAAATTTTGAAATAAAGACAATAAAGCAGGCTTATTAGAATATAACACAGCTGAATAGATATTTGTCACTACTCCAACAGAATAGGCCGAATCGGCTATAATATTAATAGGTTGGTTATGAAAATCTAAAAACACTTGTAATATAGCAAAAAGTTTATTTTGTTGTACAGAGTTAAAATTTGTCTGACGTACCCAGTAAGATTTTTGAGTCCAATATGCAGCTTTATTTTTAGATCCATCTGTAAATATAGTCAAAGCTTGTGGAATTGGCTGTACAGCTAATAAGGTATTAACCACAAATTGTTGACGTCTAAAAAAATCCCATAATTTACTTTTAGGAAAATGATATGAAAAAGTTCTCATGAAATCTGCTAAAGCAATTTGTAAGGTTTCAGTAATTGACAACAAATATTCTCATTGTTCCTTAGTTAAAGGGATAACTATATTGTTTATATCTTCTCCTATCAAAGTTATAGAACGAGCTCTACCATTCATAATTAAAGCTGCAACCATGTCAATATAAGGCATAACATTTTTAGATTGCTTAGTTTTAGTGAATACCCATTCTACTGGCATAGCATTTTGACCTAAAACTGCAGAGGGATATTGAAAAGTATTAATAATATATAAAGTTAGAGGCAATTTAGGATCAATCCTAATTAAAAATGCATCCTTAATTCGTTGTTCTACAAACTGTAATTCTTGTTCGGCTTTTGCTGTTAAAGAACGAGGGCTGGATGGATCTGAAGAGCCCTGTAGAGTAGCAAACAAATGCTGTAATGCATGGGTAGGAATACCTAGTGTGGGACGAAGCCAATTAATATCCCCTAATAATTTTTGAAAATCATTTAAAGTGGATAACTTATCTCTCCTAATAGACATTTTTTGTGGAATCACCTTTTGTCTAGTAAGAATATATCCCAAATAATGACTAACTTTTTTCTTTTGAATTTTATCCTGTGCTATTACAAGTCCAAACGGAGAGAAATATTGAGGTAAAGTTTTTAAAATATCTTTTAAAACATTTTTATCACTATATGAGAATAAAATATCATCCATGAAATGAGCCGTATAAACCTGAGGCCATCGTGCACGCACTGGTTTTAATGTTGCATCAACATAAATTTGACATATAATTGGGGAATTTTTCATTCCTTGGGGTAAAGTCCTCCATTGATATCTTTGATAAGGTCTTTGATAATTTGTTTGAGGAATTGAAAAAGCAAACCGTTTTCTATCTTCTGGATGTAATGGGATGTTAAAAAAACAATCTTGTAAATCTATAACATATACAAACCAACCAGCAGGGAGCGCTGAGGGTAAAGGAATACCGGGCTGAAGGGCTCCCATTTGAATTAAGGATGAATTTACAGCACGTAAGTCCGTTAAAAGTCTCCACTTGCCTGATTTCTTTTTTATCACAAATATTGGAGAATTCCAAGGAGATGTGGATGGTTCTATGTGATGTAGAAAAAGCTGTTGATCAATCAATTCCTGCGCTGCCTGTAACTTTTGAGTAGTCATAGGCCACTGATCTATCCAAATTGGGTCATCATTTTTCCAATTAAGCTTTAAAGGATTCATTTCCCTAGGCTGTAGAAACATGCAAAATATTAAAAATGTATATAAGCTCCCCATTGTTCTAATACATCTCTTCCTAAAATAGAAACTGGTACCTCTAAGATATAAGGTTTAATAACAGCAACTTGACCCTCTTCATTTTTTATATGTATATGCATTGTGGCTTGTCCAATTGTATTTACTGGAGTTTTACTTACTCCTTTTATATTACATGGAATAATAGTATAAGTAATATGAGAAGGCCAATCAGTAGGTTTAACAATAGTAATATCCGAGCCTGTATCTATAAGAGCCTGAATTTTCTTATGCTCAATAAAAATATTAATAAGAGGTTGTTGTTGAGATAATTTAGCTGTCCACATTACATTAATAGGGTTAGTGCTGCCGAACCCTCCTGTTCGCTGAACAACAGAGGATCCTATTGGGATATAAGGCAGTAAAATGAGTTGAGCTATACGTTCTCCCTTTAATAATTTATAATCTGTAAGTGAGGACATCAGAATTTGAATTTCTCCAGTATAGTCTGCATCTATAATTCCTAAGTGAACAGTAATGCCTTTTTGATTTAAACTAGATCTACCCGTGAGCAAGCCAAAAGTTCCCGCAGGCAGAGGACCAAAAATTCCTGTAGGAATTCTCACGGGAGATTGTCCTCCTCTTAATTCTACATCTTTTAAGGCTGGTATGTCCACTGCGGCACTGTGTTGGGTGGCTGGCTGTAGGGAGAATACGGTAGATTTACCCCATTGATTTGTCCGGGGCCCGGGGTAGGGCCCGTTCTCCCGTTTCCCTTTTGTTCAGCTGAATTAACTTGTTTACTCCTGCATTCACGAGCCCAATGATTTCCCTTCTTGCATTTTGGACATAAGCCAGGAGCTCTAGATCTCTTTTTTTGATCATTGCCTACAAGTTTTGGACAGGCCCTCTTTACATGTCCTATCTGACCACAATTAAAACATTTTAAAGACTGTTCCTTTTTAGATTGCCAATTAGTCCACGTGGTTGCCATGGTCTCAGCAAACAGTTGCATTTTCCTAGATTCTGAATTTAAATCTTTACATTGTTTTATAAAATTGTCAATCGTTCCAGTATCTTTTATTGGAATTAAAGCCCTTTTGCATTCATCATTAGCATTTTTAAAAGCTAACATTTTTAAGAGATGCTCTTGTAAGTCTTGTCCCACTACTGTTTTTTTTATAACATTTTGAAGTCTTGTAACGAACTCCACATATGGTTTATTGGCTCCTTGCAGAACTTTAGCCCAAGATCCATATTCTGATCCTTTAGGCCGTATTTTATCCCAAGCTTTTAAAGCAATATCTTTTAATTGAGCATGAATCTCTCTTGGAGCTCCTGCCTGATGCTCAACAGTATCAAAGAAACCTGTACCAGAGAGCATGGGATAAGAAAGGAGTCTAATATTTGGATCTCGATCGTCAGCATTTTGTCTTGCCTTTTCCGTACAACCTTTCATAAACCACATGTGCCACTGTAAATATTCTGGCTCCTTTAAAAGAATTTTGGCCAAGGCTTTCCAATCATAAGGAGCAAGATTACCATAGTGATCTGCTACCGATGTTATTAATTCTCTAGTGTAATGAGCCTGAGGGCCATAAAGGGTTACAGCCTTTTTTAATTTTGCTAAATCATCCATATTAAATGCTTCCCATCTAGGGGGAACTGCCTCTCCATCTATTGGCTGAGGTCTGATTACAGGGAAAGCAAAGGCAGGCTTTTCCTCATCAGAATCCCCTAATTTTGGTAGATCAGCCAAAGCTAGCTTGGCTTTACTCCAATTAGGGTTAGATGGAGGAGGTGCAGAGGGAACTATAGGCGGGTTCTGCTTAACGGAGAGTTGTTTCACCTCTTGTGTTAAATGCTGTATAGCCTGTAAAATTGGGCGATTGTCATAATTTGATATTGCTGCGGCAGCTAAAGCTGAGTCGGCTGTAGCGGATTTTACTTTTGGTTTGGACGCCTTTTCACTACTTAAAGCGATAGCGTCATTTTGAACTACATTCTGCTCCTCCTCTGTGAGGGGCAATTCCTGAATAACTGGCTTAATTTCTAGTTGAAGATTTTCTACAATATGTTCATCTTCCATAGCTTTTAATAAAGAGTACACAACCGACCAAATAGCCCAAAAACGTAAAGGAATCTTTTCCTCCTGTTGCATAGCCCTTTCTATACTAACCCTTGCCTTCCTCCATACTTCTACATCCAAAGTTCCTTCATCTGGAAACCAAGGATTATATTCTTTAATTGTATCAATACACATATCCAAGTCAGCTGACCTGAGCGATATGCCATATATAGATAATAAATGTTTAAGAATTTTTAAGAAAGGAGAGGAAGCAGATTGTCCCATTTCCCCGTAATAAAATTATACTTACCTTCCTAAGCGACCTTCGGAGTCCCTGAATTCGGGCGCCACTTGTCGTGAGTGTCTAGGGCACTCTGAACTCCGGGGAAGGTAAACACACACGCACGCCTTGTCGGGACACGGGGGGTACAGCGCTTGGAAAAGAAAGACAGGAGAGACACCTTTGCTGTCTGCACCGCGTTACACTGCACTGCACTGCACTGTACGCACAATCTTTATTTTAGGATTCATATATAGTAAACCCGATCAATTCACAGAGCCCAGATAATTAAGTAGTGAAAAGGCATTCTTTGTGGCAAGCTACAACGTGACAGACTACAATGTTTATTCTAAAGCTATCTAAGTGAGGTAAATAATCACAACCAGTTCTCATAACCTCTCTAGCCCAGGAAGAAATTCATTAGCTCAAGAATGTTGTTAATTTGTCTGCTGTTAGTGTCACAAAGGGTGGCCAGCCACTTCCTCAAGACTTCTGCAAAACAAAGCCAGCTCACAGTATGGATTCCAGAGGGTGAGGGCTCACTGAGAACAGGCATTCCCGTTCTACCTCCTTCTCGCATACCAGGGCGGCTATTGTAAATTGCAGGTTAGAGGGGGTTGGGCCTACAAAGTGACACCTCATCCCCCACAGAAACTCTGTATTATTTCTACCCTTTTTTCTGTTTTGCCTTTTTTCTCTAAATAAAATGACATGTGACTGAAAAAATATTGCACAGGAAGAATAAATTATAAAGAATAAGAAAGATAAATATCTGCATCCAGAAAAGGATTTATTTTAGGATTGATCATGCATAAGCTTTTTTATCTTTTATTAGTCTATGTTTGCAATACATAATAGGCGCATTCATCATAGGGAATTGATACATATACGTATCACACCTTGATCCTTTTAGCAATCCAGTATTTACTCTTTCAAGGCTCCCTACATAATTTCATATTGTCAGATGTTTATGTGACATGTTATTTAATTTCCGTAGGTTAAGCCCAGGAGTGGTTAAATCCACTCCACTGTCTGGATAAATAAAGTTTTATGAGAGCACAACCACACTCATTCTTTTTCTTACAGCCTATTGATGCTACACAGACAGAATCGAACAGCTTTCACAGACTACTTGTGGTTTCCAAACACTAAAATACTCACTGTGTGACTCTTTACAGAAAGGTTGCCCACTCTTATTTCTGTCACTCTCTTCCCACTCACAGTTCCCTCTGTCACATTTGCTTCCCTATCAGGGACCCCTGGATTGGCCAAGGACATTTGTTTTGGATTTGGCTAATGTAGTGTTGAATGGAAGATAAGAGGGTAGAGTTGTCAGCATGTACTCAGATGATTTACAGGAACTTTGGTGTGTGGAAACAAAACATTATTTGTGGGAGACAACTCGAGTGACTCCCTTTGAATGCAGAACAATTGCTGCAACTTTGATTATACAGAAACTTATTTCCCTATTCTGATACAAACAGAGCTGACTATGATATTTCCTTTTCTCTTCAATTGGCTCTAAGCACTGCAAATAAGGCAAGCAGAGGTGCTGGTACTCAGTCTCTAAAGCCATCAGGAAGTCTCCTGTTTCCTTGCATAGCATCTCTCTCTAAAATATACAAGCACAGCAGGATGGTAGAGCCAGTCAGCTCCAGGAATGTCAACTGGGTATGAGCCTTAAGGTGAAGAGGCTATGACTCCCAGGGCACAGAAGTTTACATTTCAGAAACTGAAGCAACAGCCTCCTAAAACAATTCAGTTGCTGCCTTAATTGAGTTATGCAAATTGATCCTTCTGCATATCCTTATTTTTGCATTTTGCAGAGATGCTTTTCACACTATCTGACTAGTCTGCTCAAGTTACTCACATAGTTCCCACCGTCCTCACTGTCCTCATCCTCCAGCCACTCCCACTTTTTCCACAAGATAATAAATTCTGGGAGAGGCTTACTATCAAGGCCTTCTGTCTGCACATCTTCAAGGGCATTGGATTTAGGACCCCTTGGCGACCTTTAACTTGGTGTCTTTACTCTCTCTCTCACCGTGGGTAGCCTTGCAGGTAGTACATTGGAATTTTCTTGCTGAGGTTCCAATAACATCTCAAAGGGATTATAAGTATAACTTTTTGTATTGTGAGGAAGTCTGGGGAAGGATTATAATATTTGGGTAACTGTACTCTATATTTGTGATTACAATATTATTGACATTATGGAGCTGGAGCTGGCTTGCAAGGAATTTAGAAAAAAAATTATCTTCCATGTATGAGACATATAAAATTTACAGAGGATTTGGTTTTCACTGATGCCCAGTCAGAGTAATTCCCTGTCATTAGTAATGCACTACGGAGAGGTATAAACACACACTGTTTCCATTACTTACTGAGTAGCATAAAATGTATCAGCATTCCCGTGATTGTAGAGCTAAATTTTCTAAGTTTACCTGTGAGTAAAATCTCAGGTTTATGCACCTCGATTTTCAGTGATAAAATATAAATCTTCACCAGCTAAGCTATAGAAATGACTAAATTTTCTTTATATCTTCTTTACAGGAAATGTTGCAGAAATCTTTGCTATATGGAGATATCATTACAGGTTTGTGATATTTATATCTGTTTTATATTCATAGTTTGTTGTGTTTTTTCTTTTCATTCAAGAGTTTTCTTCCTATTTAAAATTGGCTTTGTTATTGTACTTTTTCCCTTAAGAGAATCCTCAATTTTGAAGAATTTTATGCCTCGCAAATCCAGTTTCTGACTTTCTGAGTGGGAAAAGGATTTTCATAAAGTAAGGCAAAAGGCAAACTTTAAAAATATATTTGTCCATATAAAACTCATCAGCCACAAAGCATCCAGATGCACTTCACAAAAAACAAACCAAAACAAAAGTCCGAATTAGGAAGAAAATATACTGTTTTAATTATTAACATCACAAATAATAATAAGAAGAACAACAACAACAAAAAGAACAAAAACACAACTCTTCCCCCAAACTGACTTAACAATGAGAATTCCAGCATAACTTATTAGGATGTAGCCACTGCTTTCAATTCCCATGCTTTTAATCCTTCAGCTGGCTTTTTTATGGGTTCCAATGATTCTTGCCCATATCTCATCACTCAACTCATAACTTTTGCAGTTTGAGTTATGACAAGAAAACTAGCAAACCTTTTTTTATTCCTTTTCCCACATGTAGAGATTATCATATGTCTAACCAGTGACAGCATGTAAGTAATGTTTTCTCTATTACATTGAGAACTTTCGCTCTTTCACTTACAGGAAGATTTTAAGTACTCTTAATGATATATCCTGATTGTAGTAGCACTGTTCTTGTAAATTGGGGGCATTGTTAAATTAAATAAAATTACTTGAATAAAGACAATGCATAGTACCTCACCTAATATCCCAGAGAGTTACTAAGTGACTAATAGGTGAGTAGCATATGCAGTGCGCACAAGGATATTCATTTCTTGGACAAGGATGAACAAAAAGGCAAGTGATTCCATCCCACCATTTAAACTTATGAATTACTGATTTCTGGAATTTCTAATTAAAATTTTGTACACTGGTTGACTGTAAGTAACTGAAGTCAAGGAAATGAAGCCTTTGATAAAGGAAATCTACCATACTGTTTCAGATGACCAAGTCAGTTATCTCTGTGAACAAGAGATTTATTTGAAAGTAGTAATTGGCTTAAATCTGTTAGTTAAATCAATTACTGTAACAAAGAGGGTGAGCTTCCCCTAATTGATTTGAATAGAGTTAATCCTAAACAATTATACTAATTGGTTTGAATAGAATTAATCCTAAACAAACTGCTTTTGTGTCATACAATGGGAGAAGAGAGAATTGGATATTGTGGAACTCATAAAAACAAATTGGATAATTAACAAAGTATATAAACTTATAATCCTCCAAAAAGGATGCAAACAATTAATAAACGTTAGCAAAAATCTGGGAATGGTCGTTTGACAGTTCATAGAGCTCTTTGGCTAAGTTTTGAAAACATTATAAAAATTTTCATAATGAAACATTATTATTTTATCATTTCCTGCTTTGGCTGTGGATTTTTCTATTTTACTTTTATTCATTACATTTTGTTCCATGATTTTAGAACTCTGGTACCAAATACATAAAAATGCAGTGCTGGGATTTCCTTATGGTGAATTGTAATTTTTATTGTTATATTATGACTTGCTTTTCTTGTTTATAATGTGTTTTTCTGCTTTAATGATTGAGGGCTTGAGGTATGTTTTGCCCAATATTAAGGAAATGTCCTATGTTTTTCTTTTTGGCTAGGATTTGGTTGGGTTTTGCTATAACTGACATACTGTGTAAATTTGAGAATTCTAGAAGCTTAACTAAGTAACTCAGCAATTCTACATCCTGGGTGCAGAGTGCAGGTCCTTACTGTTCAGGATGTTGTTTATTGTGTCAGTTGGAGAAGTTTAGAAGTTTAACTGAGAGACTCAGCAGGTGGCCAGGATCCTTACTTTGTAAATATCCTCACCCTGTACAAAAAGGGGGGCATGGAGATGATGTATTATACCTTCCCCTTCCAAGGGAAGGGGCAGCCTGCTTACACTATAAAGGAGGAAAAGAGGTTTGCTTTTCCAATTTTTGCTCTTGTTGCTTTTGCTGTCTTCTATCACTCTTAACTGTCGCCCCTCTACCATGTCGCTGCCTTGGAGCAAGCTGATAATGGAATGAAACCTCCACATACTGTGAGCTAAGCAAAACTTTCTTTCCTTCTTTCATTTGAGGTGTAGGGTATTTTGTCTCAGCAGTGAGAGAAAAGTAGGCAAGATAGTACTTTTTCCCATCGCTTGACTTTTAAGCCTTCTATTTCCATTTTAATTTTATAAACAACAAAATTACATTAATTTTGTGCTGTTTAATAATTGTTTTCTTCCTCCCACATTTAACTCATGTGCAATTGCTGCTGAGAGAAACAGAAAAGCTATCTGCTACCTACAGGCTGGCCTGGACCTGTGAGGCAGGGCTTGGCATTTCCAGCAGTAGCTGGGTGCTCATACCTGGGTTGTGGTGACTTCCTAGTAAACATAATCAATTTTAGAGATACTGACATTAGACAAGCTTCTTTATGAACATGTCAGAGAAACACACAAGCAAGAGTTCTCCATAGTGGTATGTTAGACCAAAAGAAACACTGTTTTAACCAAAGCTGACCAAATCTCTGCGGAGTCAGCACTGGAGTTATCCTGTGACCTCATGGTATGCTATTTTCTTGGGACAACAGCCAGTGATGCCAGACTCCTTTGAATGCCAATATACCCCTGGTGGTCTTCAGTGTGTCACGTCTGCATTACCAGTCACTGCTAAGTCAGGACTCATTTCTGCTAATCTCACATAACTTTATTTATCATGGTGTCATTTTTATTTTTCTCCTTTATTACCTTTTGGATTATTTTCTTCTTCACATCCAATTTCTCCTCTGTTTATAAACAGACTGTATCAATTGTTTAACATTCACCATCTTTTCATGTTAATATATAACATAGGGCACTATTGGCCACAATTCCATTATAGCTTCTTTCCTCACTCTCAAAGTAAGTACTGCTGTTATCATCCTGGTTTTTGTTGCTGCCGTTACTGTTTGGAGACAGGGTCTTGCTATGCTGCTCAGGCTGCTCTCTGACTCCTGGATTCAAGTGATCCAACTGACTCAGCCTTCATAGTAGCTGGAAATGCAGAGCCATAGGACCACAGCGAGCAGTGTTTCTAATACTATGCAATGCATGTGTGGTAATTTGGGTCTAAGTATATGTTACTGTTTTTACTCCCTATTAATTTATTCAGTCCAGATTTTTCACCCGGGGTTTATCTGCTTAAAGCACATCCTTATGTTTTCCAAAATGTCTTCAGTTAAAAATTCTCTTTTTTAAAAAATAATTATTTCCTGTTTACTCGTAAAAGATGTCTAATAACACACTGTAAAATTCTAAGTTAACTTCCATTTCTCTCGGCAGACTGAATACATCACCTACCTGTCTCCAGCTTCCTTCCTTCAAGTGTTTAAACTGTCCACTTAAGGCTAAAGTTTAAACACATTTTGCCTTTATGGCAATTCCTTTTTTACATCTGCTTATCCTCTAGACATAAGCTCAGGCCCACTTATTATTTTTAAAGATCATAAATCCAGTTGTTTTGTATTTTGTGTCTAAATCCTACATCTGAAGTGTTTGTCCTTTTTTGTCGATTGTTTCCTGGTTTTGCTGGTCTTCACTTATGGTTCTTTGACTCTGACTTGTTTTATGGTTTTTGAATATAAAGTGCCCTTTTACTTGGAAACGTATTAGTAAATTCTTGAATCTGTTTGGAAAGAATTTGTATTTGCCTTCCAACAAATGTGTGTGAAACTGATGCAAATCTGAGGACAGTTAGTTTCTGCTTTTGAAATGTCTCAAATTGCAATGATAAAATAAACATAGACAATGATCTCACATAAGGCCCAGCATATATATTCACTGAAGACATTCAGTAAAGCTTTAAGATTAATAGGGAGCTGATAGAAATATTTATATAAACTCCTCCTTGGCAATGGTTTAACGTCCAGGCTTCTATAGATTTGTGAGTTGTGTCAACTCAACGGTGTATTTTGGGGATTAACTGATCTCTATATTTAGTTCCTTTGGGTACACAAATGTTGGCTAGTCTTGTAGAACACTCACAGAACAAATTGTTCACAATCCAGGGTTTTACTGTATTTTTTTCTGTAATGGCTGAGAGCTTAGATAATGGACCTAGAATATCTAGATTTTGGTTCCCTCTCTTGGTTGACCCTCTGTCTATCTACCTCATCTCCACTTCCATAAAATGAGCTGATTCTTCCCCATCTTACCTTCCCCATCTTACCTTTCAGTGATAATTATAAAAGTCATACAATAATGACATTTGTTCATTCCAGGGTTTCTAGGGCAAGTTTATCAGGGAACAACTATGTCTTGTTACAGAAGAGCTGAAAATCATTGATGAATGGGAGAAGGAAACAGATGACCAATGTAACCATCTTATTCACGGTTTTCTCTCAAAGGCTGAAGTCAGTCTTCAGCCTTGCTGGTTATTGTATGTTGAAAGGAACTACAGAAGGATAAGGGATTAAGGGAAAGAGGCAGAAACTTAAAGGCTCCAAAACACCATGCTGGAGGGAACACAGTTTGAGTAATTCCTAAGGATAAAAGGACAGCACTGAAAGGCCCTTCAGAGCAGAGTGGCTGCACAGACCATGCGGGAAGGACGGCAGCAAAAGCCACCACGTGAGATGAGACAGAGACTGAGTATCCACGGGGGGCCAACGTGGAACAAAGGAGAAGCATGGCCCAGAGTAAGATCCTGTGGTCTCCTAGAGTCCTGGGGAATCAAGAAAGTCTCATGCATGGAAACTGAACGGTCAATTTCTGACCATATGGAAAACTTATGTTTGAAAATTATTGTAGAGTTTTACAGACACACATGTTTATGTGGAGGAAATGTATAGTGCTCCAGGAGTCATAAACACGCTTTGATGGATTCTGACCACAGACCACATAAAGCTTCTAAACAACTCTGCTGGGAACAGGAAGACGACACAGGTGTGTTTCCAGAGCTTAGGTGTTCAAGGCAGCCCTTCCCCTGCCCATCCCTCCCCGCCATCCTGTCTGCTTTCTTCACAGCCCACTGGCCTTCAGCATCTAACCAAAAGTATATGTTTATTGTTCACATCCCCCCAGGAGGGTAAGTGACAGGAGGCCAGGAACTTTCGTCCATCTTAGCTGTTAATTTGTCCTCAGCGCCAATAAAACTGGCTAACATATAGCACTTATTCGATAACTATTTGGTAAATAAACCAGTCATTTCTCAACATCAAGCTTCACAGTTTGTGCAACACGGGGCACAGTCAACATTTTCCAGATAAATAAAACCCCTAAGCTAGATTTAGGCGTAAAAGCGGGATTTGTTCCCCTTTATGTGAACACACTGTTTCTCTAGAGGTATAAATCCCAGATAAATAAAACAAAAACCAAACACCTTCCAGTTTGGTTCTTTCCAGTGTGAACTCTGAATTTTCTGCACTTGATCTGATGAAAAGGTAAGAAGGGAAGAAAACCCAGCCAAAACAAATAAATCTAAACAACCAACAAAACTTTTATTTTCATCTATTATGTGTCAAGTTAAATTGGCCTCTGTGTATTATTTTAATTAAAAATAATCCTCTTGAGTACAAATGAGAAAGAAAAATGTAATCACTGGCCAACCTGCAAATTACTTTAAATAGTGTTTCTGGAACCTGAATGCTAATAGCAGATTCTTGTTGTTAATAGCCCCTTATTTCAGAGAAAATTACTCCTTGCCATTTGCTTAATTTGCCACATAGCACGCATGACTTATTTAGATCTAGTGGTTTGGGGTAGAACATGAGCTTTGAGCTTCTTGTAGTTGCAATATTAATATTTCTTATATGTGGAGTTTTATTTTTGAGACAAAATAAAAATGGTTTTCTCTAACTGCTTCTGCTAAGGTACGCATACACTACAGCTCCAAATATCCCAATAGTTCTTGAATGCTTGCTAGAGCTCCCTCATGGTGTGCTGCCCTGCGGGACTCTCTGAGTAGCCTTAGCTCAAGGAGGGGAAACTAAGGCCTGCCTCCTGAAGGATTAGGTCTGGCACATTTCTGAGATTATCTATCTCTTTGTCTCACAACTTTTAGATCTCTGTTCCAAATCTACCTTACCCACAGGATTTACCAGCCCAACTGCTGCAAAGTAAGAAGCCTTTGCCCTGGACCTTTCCCTGCTTCATCTGTTCCCATACTTACCAGCAATTATTTGCTGATTTCTTCATTTTCACCCTCACTTGCAATCCCTAGAACAGAAGTTTCAACACAAGCAACAGCTTTAAATTTTGTTTACTTTTGCATCCTTAGCACCCTGGAAAGTGCCTGATTCATGGCAAAATCACTGCATAGTGGCTCAATGAGGGAAATGAGTCAATAATAAAAAGAACATATGCTCAACTTTGATGTCCTGGAAGTGTTTTGTTGTTTGTTTTGCTTTGTTTTTCTCCTCTACCTTAGCCTTTCCTTGTGTTCATTCTTTGACACAAGAAACCCTCAATAAGCTGCATTTGTGCAGTAGGTGTACTTACTAAATTCACACTTTCCTTTCGGCAAGCAGAAACTTTCAAGTTCTTACATACAAAGAAGAGATTAAGTGTCAAGAGTGACTGAATATCTCCTACCCAAAGACAAGGGCCTCTTTATTTTTATTTTTGCAGATCTAGGGATAGAACCTAGGACCTTCAAACTAAGTTACATTCCCCATCCTTTTTTGCATTTTTAAAAATTTGAGGCAGTCTTGCTAAGTTGCTGGTTGCCCAGCCAGGCTTTAGTTTGTGATCCTCTTGCCTCCTAAAATGCTGATATTATAGGTGTGTGCCACCATGCCCAGTTCCAGAGCCTCTTTGGTGACCTGGTTCCTTGGGCTTTCCACCAGCTCACTTTTCTACACAATTAGCACTTGCTGGATTCATTTAAGTGTTTTAATTCAAATTCCTACTTCAAATGAGCAAGTTTATTGCCTATTAACCCCTATCCCCAAATCTCTGACCTCATATAACCCTTTTGTCTCCATATATCATTTGAATTGCCTATTATAACTGATTACAAGTTCAAAACACAGTAAACATATCTAAAGTAAAATATGTGTACATAATTCTATCATTTGGGGGAACTTAGTCTTAAAAGTGAAAAGTAACATAGAACAGGAAGTACAGGATGTCGAGCTGCAGTGACTGTAGGAACAGAATCCAAGACGGGCTCCTAATGGCATCATTGACCTGGAGCAGTGGTGCATGGTAGAAAGTGAGTCAGAGAGGGCAGTCTTGTGTCTTCCACTGATGGGATTCAGGGACCAGAGACCAGTGGAAAGCCCGAGACACAGTAAGACCCCAGCTAGACAGTACAGGATGGACTGGAGGAAAGTGGCCTGGAAAAGTCCACAGCAACAATAACAATATGAGCCAGCAGGTGAAGTTAGGTGAACCAATTCTTTATTGGGGACAAAGACACATGGAATAGAAGCGGGTAGATAGAGCCACGTTCTTTTTCTTTCTTTTTTGTCTTCTGTATTTTCCTTTTTCTTTTTTAAACAGCAGATGAAAACTCTAGTGACAAAAACTAATCCCAACTTTGAAATCCAGAGACAAAGATCAGACTTAAATGCAGCACAAAGTGCCCTACACTCTTGGCTAGAGTACACCTCCTAAGACTGGTAGAGGACCTACCACAGCACTGTAGACACGAGAGGACTCTCACTACTTTTATTTTTCTTTCTGATGGAATTTTCACGTAGCAATCTGCTGGGTTAGTGCGTTTTGTTTTGTTGTGCTTGTTTTTTGTTTGTGTTTTCTTCCCTTTTCTTTTCTCTCTCTTCTGTTCTGCCCTGTTTTTCTTTCTGTATGGTTGTTGTTGATTTCTCTGTGTGTGTGTGGTTATTTTTGTTTCCTGTTTTTTCTCTTTTCCTTTTCTTTTCTACCTTTTTCCCCTCTCATTCACAATTTAGATCTTTAAATGTTCCCTTTGCATTATCCCACCCTTCCTCTCTTTTATCAACTATCTCAATTGATTTTAAGAGACTTTCATGTGGATGAACATTATCTCTTCCCTTTCTGATTCACTTCAATATTTCTAGACTATCTCTTTCAACCCTTTACTCTTATATCCTACAATTGCCCAAAACTTGGATGATCATCCTATGCACACCAAAATTGCTCCTGTTATATTTAACCTCACTCTTCTTTCCATCTTAACCTCTACCCCTCTTAAACCCACCCACAACAGGGTAAAAATCACTCTACTAAGTGGAAAATTATTGCATACAAGTTCTTGGTATAAGTTGAATTATATTATATAACTATAGAACTTGCTCCTATAGTTAAAGATATTAGGATAATAGTTCCCACAGCTTGTCAGTAGTCAGGCTGCTTTTGAGTCTATTGTTATTGACAACTGTACTACTTCAACCAGAATACCAGAATTGTTATGTTTCTTCCCTGTATGACAACACTGAGATTTCAAGGAGTCGCAACCATTAGCATAGTCCAGCAATAGGTCTTAAGTAGAAAGCCATCCCACATTCTTAATGTAGTGGGAAGATACTTTCTTGGGCTAGACGAAAAGAACCTATATAGAGGACATCTCTAAGGAACAGATAACACCTATGAAAACATTGAAATCAAGGATAAAGTTATCTAAATAATAAATCTACATCCTTAACAACAAAAAAATAAGAAATAGAAAATGACAAAAGGAAGAAGCAAAATGCAACCCTAAACACCCAACCCACCCAGAACAAGTCTAGAGCACAAAGAGACCGAGGAAATCAGAAACTAACCATTGGAAATCTTTGAAATGATAGCATCAGCTGTGAAAAAACAAATGGAAGAGCTCATTGACATCTAATGTACAAAAATAAATGAACATTAAATGAAAGAAATTAAAGCAAATGCAGATTTAAAAAGAAAAGGAGAGAGCATAGGAAAATGATGGAAACCATGAATGCTCAATATAGAAAAGATATGGAATGATGAAACAGACCCAAATAGAAATTCAAGAGATTGAAAAGTCCACTGAAACTATACACAACAAATTGAATGAAAGTGAGTATAGAATATCAGACCTAGAAGACAGGAATGTGGCTAGCAACCATAAGAAGCAAGATAATCTTAAAACTAGCAAGGGATCATTAAAAATCAGTCCAACCATTATAATACGAAGCAAGGAAGCACATAAGATTGACTGGAGTCAAAGAAGTAGCTGGGGACAGTGTAAAAACCCTTTCCCAGAAATAATGACAAAAAACTTCCCAAACATGGATAAATAATTTAATACACAAATAAATGAAGCATATAGAATTCCAAATAGCTATGACCAAAATAAATCTACACCAAGGCATATAATAATCAAGATTCCATAAATTCAATAAAGAACAAAATGTTAAAAGCAGCTAGAGAAACAAAACAAATCACCGAGAAGGAAAGCCCATCAGAATCACAGCACACTTCTCAACAAAAACCCTCAAATCTAGTAGAAACTGGAGTGAGGGATTTCAAGGCCTAAGACCAAACAATCTTCAACATAAAACTATCTTTCCAACTCAATGGAGGGGCCCTAGGATGTAACTCAGTGGCACAGTACCTGCCTGGCAAGTGCTAGTCTCTGAGTTCAGTTCCCAGTAAATGAGCAAACAAACAAACAAAAATCAATTCAATGGAGAAATAAGATACTTCAGTTGCAAAGAATAACTGAATAAATTGATAACCAGCAAACCACTTACACAGAATGCTCTGTAAATAGTCTCAATGCACTAATCAAAAGAAATAGGCTTGTAGAATGGATCAAGAAGCAAGGTCCAACAATATGCTTCATTCAAGAAACACATTTAACTCAGAAAGGAATTCATAGACTAAAAGTCTAAGGATGGAAAACAACTCTCAATGCCACAGGAACCAATAAAAAACATTGAGTGGTAATTCTACTTTACAAGTAGACATTGTAAACTTTAAACCAAAATTGATCAAAAGTGACAAAGAAAGTCATTACATACTTGTAAAGGGTAATCTCCCAAAGGAAGAGATAGCAACCATAAATTTATATGCACCAAACAGTGATGCACCCAGCTACACAAAACAAATATTAAGTGACATAAAAACCAAATAATCACTAGCGCAATTGTAATGGAAGACCTTAACACCCCACTCTCACAAATAGATGGTTAGATCAATTAGACAAAAAAGAAAATCAGAATTAAACAAAACTGTAAACAATGGATTTGGTAGATGTCCACAGAATGTTCCATCCCAAATCATCAGAATACAGTCTTCTCAGCTGCACATAGGATGTTCACCAAATTAAACAACTTTATAGCCCCCCAAAATGTGTTTGAGTAAATACTGAGGAATTTAAATCATTTCTTGCACACTATCTGACCATAGCACAATGAAACTGGAAATCAATGGCAAAAGATACAACAAAACTACCTAAACACATGGAAATTAAAAAACACACTTACGAGCAATCAGTGAGTCACAGAGAAAATTCAACATGATATACAAGTAAACAATAATGCTGATACTGCATATTGAAACTTATGTGATGCAATGAAAGCAGTCATAAGAGGAAATCACAGCAGGAAAAAGAGGAAATCACAACAGGAAATTAGAGCTAAATCAAATAAACAACCTAATGCTGAAACTCATACTTCTAGAAAATGAAAAACAAATGCAAAGGTTATATGAGGGAAGAAATTATAAAGATAAGAATAGATATTAATGTAATTGAGACTAAAAAATAATGCAAAGAAAAGTGAATTGAACAGTTCTTTGAAAGAGTTAATAACATTGATAAACTATTGGCTAATCTCATCAAAAAGAGGAAATAAAAATCCAAATTCAAGCAACTAGAAATGGAAAGGAGGAAATAACAACAGGTCCTATAGAAATTCAGTTCATCAACACCAACAACAAGAACCTATATTCTAATAACATGGGAAATACAGAAGAAATGGACATATTCCCAGAAGTAATCAAATTACCAAAACTAAATCAAGAAGATATAAACATTCTAAATAATCATGTATCAGCTAATGAAATTGAAGATGTAATTAACAATTTATCAACAAATAAAAGCTAAGGCCCTAATGTCATGGTTGAATTCTACAAGATATTTAGAGTGCTAATGCCACTAATGTTGCAACTCTTTAAGGAAATTGAAAGGAAAGCATACTTCCAAAATCATTTCTGGAGGCAAGTGTTACCTTGATTCCAAAACCAGTCAAGAACCAAATAAAAAAACAGAAAACTACAGGCTAATCTCCTTAATAATGATAGATACAAAAATCCTTAATAATGTACTGGCAAACAGAATCCAGTAAGTCACAAAGAAGATTATATGCCATGACCAAGTTGGATTCACACCAGGAATATAAGGATGGTTCAACATATGCAAATCAATAAATGTAATACACCATATAAGACTCAAGGAAAAAAATAAAATGATTATATTAATAAATACAGAAAAAACATTTCATAATATCCAACACACATTCATGAGGGTCTTCCTCTTAATCTGATAAAAGCCACCTATGACACACCAGCAGCTAACATCATACTAAATGATCATAAGCTGAAAGCCTTCATTCTAAAATCAGGAACAAGACAAGGATGTCCAGTATCACCTCTCCTATGCAATATAATTCTGGAAACATTAGCTGAAGCAATTAGACAACAGAAAGAAATTAAGAGAATAAGCATAAAAGAAATTAATTTATCATTAATTGCATATGAAATAATGCTCTACATCAAAAACCTCAAAGGCTCCACCAAAAGACTTATGGTTTTAATAATAAATAATAAATTTAGTAGTATAGCTAGATGTAAAGTCAATACTCAGAAATCAATAGCATTCCTGTACACAATCAACAAACTTACAGAAAGAGAAGTTAAGAAAATGACACGCTTTAAAATAGCACCAAGAACTTGAAATGCTTAGGAATCAATCTAAACAAAAGAAGTAGAAGATTATTACAATGAAAACTACACTATTCTGAAAAAGGAGATCAAAGAAGTTATCAGAAAATGGAAAGATATCATTTGCTCATGGATAAGAAGAACCAACATAGTTAAAATGGCCCTACTGCCAAAATTGTTACACAAATTTAGTGCAATCCCAATCAACATACCATTAATATATCTTACAGAACTAGAGAAAACATTCCTAAATTTCATTTGGGAACAGAAGAGACTTAGAATAGCTAAAGCAATACTGGTTAACAGATGCAATTCAGGAGGCATCACAATGTCCAAAGTGAACTGAAGTTGTACTCCAAAGCTACTGTGATAAAATCAGCATGGTATTGGCAAGAAAACAAAAACAAAAACAAAACAAAAACCCCTGAGGATCAGTGCAACAAAATGGAAGATGCAGGCACAACTTACAAACACAGTAAACTACCTTATCTTTGAAAAAAGGGCCAAGCATCACTGGAAGAAAGAGTCTATTTAATAAATGGTTTTGTAAAAGCTGACTTTGCAAATGTTGAAGACTAAAACTAGAACCATGCCTATAACTATGCACTAACCAAAAGTCTAAATGGATCAAAGATGAAGTACTAAAGCAGGAAATTAAATATATGAGAAGAGAAAATAGGTAAAATTTTAAAGGCATAAATTTTAAAAGCAGAGAATTCATGAGTAAAACCCAAACTGCATGAGAAATACAACAAAAAATCAACAACTAGGATCTTGGTTTACTAAAAAACTTTTATACAACAAAAGAAGTCACCAACAAAGTCTAAAGACAACTCACAGGGTAGGAAAAATTGCAGCCAGTTGTAGCTCAAAGGACTTATATCTAGAACATACGAAGAATTTTTAAAAATTAGGACCTCAAAATTCAAAGATCCAATCCAAAAATGGGTATCTGAGATGAATACACATTTCTCAGATGAAGAAAAACAAACAGAAAATAAATATATGAAAAAATGTTCAACATTACTGGTCATTCAAGTCACGCAAATTAGAACAACACTGAGATTCCCTCTTACTCCAGAAAAAATGGCTATCATCCAGAAATCAGCCAATAATAAGTGATGGTGGGACTATGCAGAGAAAGGAATATTTTTGTACTGTTGAGGGGAGAGTGGTGCAATCACCGTGGAAGTCAGTGTAGAGATTTCTTTAAAAACTAATTAAACCCAGGTATTCCTCTTCTGGATATCTTCCCAGAAGAATTAAAAACATTATACCACAACAATACATGTGTACCCATGTCTAGAGCAGCACAATTTGTAATAGCTAAAACTTGGAAACCACTCAAATGCTCATAAATGGCAGAATGCATAGAAAAGATGCTGCATTTTTTATATAATGGAATATTACTCACCCATAAAGAAAGATAAGTTTGGGACTTTTATAGATAAATGAATGCAATTAGAAACCACACTAATAAGTGAAATAAATCAGACCCACATATGTAAACATATTTTCTCACTAGTTTGAGAATCTGAAAGAATAAATTCCAAAATGTGCAATAGATGCTGTGAATAGGGAAAAATTCAAAAGAATTCTTCAAAAGAAAGAAAAAAATCTTATGGGAGAAGGAAAAGACACACACACACGCACGCACGCACGCTCGCACACGACGGTTATGGTAGTTCTACATCTAGTTTCTCTTGGTTCACTGAGGTGAAAGTTTTGGGCTAATAATTTTCAGGACCATGCTTTGTGCCTATATCTTATACTCTGAAAAACTATTGTGAATATAACAATGCTCAATGTGCTGGTTTTTGGGTAAGTCTCTTACTAGACTTTTTTGAAACTCTATTTTATTATATTTTACTGTTTTCTGTTTAATAAAAAGAGAGCAGCAAGAACAAATGTATGCTAGATTCAATCTCAGCTCTCTTTGTGATCATCCAGCTGTTTAATATTTTAGATTAGGGTCTCTCTATGGTCAGAGATTTGCACTGACATGACAATACTTATACTATTAGGATATTATGTGCATAAAAGCTCTCTGCATTGTATTCATCGAAGGACATAATTGGGAGAGTAGCCCAAGTACAGAAATTCAGAATCAGTTATGATGATTTTTACCTAGGATGTCAGCTTGACATGTGTTTACCATAAAGGCTTCCACTGTACATCGAACTCGTGATCTTGCATTTGCCAGGCAGGTGCTTATGCTGCTAAGCTAAATTCCCTGCCTAAGAGAAATAATTGGTTGCTTTTGTTTTGTTTTTATTGTCCTGGGGATTGAACCCAGGACCTTTTACAAGCCCAGCAAGTGCTGTACTACTGAGCCACATCTCCATCCCTCACCTTTGGCCTTATTTAATTTCAGTACATGGAAAAGGGAAATACACACATTTTTGAGAATTCAAAATTGCTAAGTGAAATTTTGCTTCTTTCAATGACTGAGAAAATAGAGCATAAAAATGTTAACACTGATCATGCAAGAATCTCCCAATGTTAGAAGTCAATTTCCTAAAAAAATCCCTTCAAGATTTCAATCGATGTTTTCTTGTATCATATGCAAAGAAGTAGTAGGTAATAGCTGTTTCTTAAATGACCTCCCAGCCGATGGACCTCAGTTTTGGTTGTTCAAAAGCCTGTTTTGGCTGCCCCATCTCATCTTCACACCACCATGAGCTATAAAGATGAGTGGTGAGAGTGAAGTCACAGTACAGCTCACTTGGGTCACAGAGACAACACCATGTCTTCATGTTCCAAATTCTTCCTTCTAACATCTGTGGGCTCTCTGTCTCTAGAGCACTGACCTGAGTACATAAAAACTTTAAAATACAACTTGGAGGATGGACTTGCTTAGTGTGAAATGATTCTAACAGTCACCACCTTGGGTGAAGTTGCTGAAAAGGTTGTTCCCAAAGTACCAGGAAAATCTATCTGGGGTATAAAACACCCAGGAGACAACATTGGTATCTCTACATTAAGTTTCTTTTGCACTTATTTTATTTTAGAATATTATTTATATCATACAATTTAGCAACATTCAGTCATCAATATATAATGCTGATGCATAAGGAGATTTTATTAATTTATAATGTTCTATGGCATTTCTTATGCTGTGATGGCATTAAACATTTTAGGGTCAGGATTTGTGTCTTCTAATTCTATCTTCCCTAGTCCTTAGCCCACTCCTCAACACTACTCAGCACACTCTGTGTCAGTTGCTTTGCAAATGCTCGTTCCCAGATTAAGATACAGAAAATCATTCATCATCCTAATAGTCAAGCCTGGTTAATTGTTCTAGAAATAAACCAGATCAAAAGTCAAATTGAAATGCAGTATTAGATACTCCATGTTCTTGCTACATGGACTTGGTATTTAAAATATATTTCCAAGTAAATACAGAGAAGGCTTGGTGTAGTGCCCCAGATAGTGAGGAATATAGTAAATTGGATAGTAGAATTGTGGAAAGTAGATTCATCTCTTACCTTTGTTTCCGGCATAATAGTGGCACAGATTTAAACTACAATACATTAGTTCCTACATGAATGTGCATTTCAAAACTAATCGTTTTATTTAGAACCTAACAGATTATTTTGATGTGAAATTTTCAGTGACATTGAATTTTAAGAGCAGATTATTATTTCACTATTGAATTTATGTCTTTTGAATCTGACAAAGGCTACCAAACTAATCTTTTACCTGGGTATTTAAGTTCATGACCAAGGGGTTCTTTCTTTACCGAGGTTTCATGACACTATACCATTTTGTCCAGTAAATGAATATATATATTTTTTTTTCTGTCCAAGGAATAACTTGCTTATAGTTGAATTCTTTCAGCAATAGAAAATTTATTGTCTTCTTTAAAAATGCATATGTTTACAGCTCTCTAGCTGTTAACTTTTGCTATGTTGGGCCTCATTTACACCTCAGTATACTTAAATTCATCCACTGGTCCTTTATTCTACCTCTTGAAAGCAAAGGAAAAATACATAGCAAACTTCTTTCATACACAGACTTTTGAATTAGTCTTCCTGTTTCTATTCTAAGTACATTTCCTTCCAGCATTTCCTATCATCCCTCAGATGTCTGTGGATCATTCTTTGTGGATGACCTCTGCAAAGACTCTAGTCAAACATGCCCATAAGGTTCTTTCTATTGTTGCCCTATCAAATAACCACAATCTCAGTGGCTTAAACCAACACAAATTTATCATCTTAAAATACATCCATATTTGTAAGTGGGTCTCACTGGGTTCAAGAGAAGGCACATCAGGACTAAATTATTCTCTAGATTCTGGAGGGGAGAAGTCAGGCTCCTGCCCTCTCTAGCTCCATAAACTGCTAATATTCCTTGACTCAAAGTGTTCCTGATCTTCCACCAGACATAATGATTTGTATTCTTCTGGTAAGAAAAAAAATATCATTAGGTCTGAAGTCTATCTTTCATTCTGAAGGGGAAAGCAAACAATATACAGAAATAAATAACTTGGTTAAATTTTGCTATAAAAATAATTTGACTTCATGCTAATATTCACTTAAAAAGTGTCTTCATTTATGGGATGATGTTAGTTGAATATCTCTTGTCTACAAGGTTTGATTATGATAAATAAACCTGGAATCTGATTTATGAAGCATTACTGTTATAATATGTCAACTATATGATGTTCTGAGACTAATGGGCAAAAGTTGTAGGCCTGCATGCCTGATCTTTGTTTCAGGAATGTTCCACATGCATCACTTAGGAACTTAACATGTTAATCTGAGCCAGGAACATTTGGAGTCTTACCATAAATCCTATGTGACACAGGAGGACCATGGCACTGCAGTGAGGGTCATAGACATCTGGATTACCTGAATCTTTGATTACCGTGTACTTATAAAACTAATAAAGTTTGATATTGGATTCTGTCTGTTTCCACTCTGTCTGACAGTATAACTATTGCACTACCTCAAACAAATAAGGAAAATCTCTAAAAATAGAATGTCAGATGTTAGTGTTTTATCTTGTAAGCAGAGATTATGTAATCTAATCGACTATCATTTTTTCTTATCTGCTTAAACTTGGTTCTGGTCAATAATAATACCAAGAAATATCTGTAAACACTACAGGGAATTCCAACACTCAAAGTACAAATGAGAGGGAATAAATAAGTAAGTAAAACGAATGAATAATATGAAAAAGAAAAGAGAAATAACAACAGAACAGAAAGAGAATAAAATGAATTGACTGTGCTGGGAACTGGTGGGACTATATCAGGAATGGTCCCAGGTACTTCTGGACTCCAGCTTCAAGGTTAGAACAGAAATCCCTAAGGTCAGTCTGTGATGTGGCCCTGAGCTAACAGGAGATCAGTCATGTTAAACCAATTACTCAAGAACAACCCTGAAATCATTCCACAGATAGGAAGACCAACTGCCTCATAAGGATGCAGGTAATGGCAGTAACAGAAATGAATGGAAGTGAGTACTTCATTAATTCTAGTGACTAAGCTTAGAGAGGGTTAAAGATGGACTTGAAGAAAATGAACAAGAATATTCAACCTACACCACAAGCATGTAAGATGACCATTTTAGAGATGATTTAGTGGAAAATATACTAGGTATTTGCATTTGGAAGAACATTAGTCCTGTGAATACAATTTGAATATAAAAACAAAAAGTGTATGGAGAAAGATTATCTTTCTAGATGAGAAAACATTATTTTTGGTAAAGATGACATGCAAGAGGTGAACAGTACACGTAATAGGGAGTGGTTTGCTTGACATTTAAAGATACTTAGGAGATATGTTATAGGATAAGCATCAAAAGAGTGATTGACATTATATATGCACTATTAGCATATACTTCATATTACTATTACTCTACTGCACAACAGAGGATGTTTGATAAAGAATGCTTTGGATTCTCTGATGGTTTCCATTTCTCTCAGTATTACATCTAAAACTCTTACCACAGTCCAGCTGGCCCTGAGGCCAGGTCCCTCTCTGCTTTCTATCTCTTGCCACACACTTTCATTCAGTCTGTTCCTGCCAGGTAGGACTTGTGGTGACTGGGATGTCCTGTACGAGTGTCTCCACCTCTGCTCCCTTTCCCTGTGTATTGTCCCCAGCTGTTCATATCCAAGCAGATCACTTCTTTCCTTCATTTAGTTCTCTGTCATTTCACCAGAAAGGCTTCCATGACCATATTACCTAAAATAAAACTCATTTTCACTGACTCATCCTGCTTTCTGTATCTTTACAGACGTTCTCACCATCTTACATTGATATTTATTTCCTTATTATGTCTTCCACCTCTCGACAATTTTCCTAACAGTGACAAAGTTTTGACTGTTGTTGTATCTCCAAAGCTTAAAATACTAACTTGAAGTATATCATTAGACCAATAAATCTACTCCATCATGTCTTACACTTTAAAATGGGTACCTAAAAATAATTTGATGATTCTAGTTATTATTGATATCGATGTGCAGTATGTGTGTGTGCATACAAGTGTGAGTGTGTGCATGTCTAAAGCTCCAAGAGTCTGTTCATATTGGGTTAATTTGTTCTAGCAGGGATACATGTTCAGTAGAACAGAGAGATTCGGTGGTGGCTCAGATGTGATTCCTCTTCTCAACCTCATACCAGGGATTAAATGAATGCAGCTTATTCCCTGCTCATTCCAGGAATGGCAAGTATTAGTGAGGAATACTGAGTTGGTTAGTGTGCATTCTTCCAGAAAGGATTTACACTGGTAGAACTTTGTAAGGCCCAAAGACTGGAGTGGAACGGAACACATCTGTAAGTACATTCTATCTCACCTAGAAGGGCTCTGCCCATAGGGTAGCCGTATGTATTCTAATACTTTCTCCTGTTTCTTGGAACGGGACATGTGTTCTCACTTTCTAGATAGAGAAATAGAGTTTAAGTGGATTTCTCACCTTCAGATGGCAAGTTCAATGTGGCGTGACCACCGTGCTTTGTGGTCCTTTCCTGGTACACTTTTCATCTAGAGTTTTGCAATTAATATTTCAGCAAACGGAGTAGAGCTTGAAGCAAGTTCATGTGCATGTTTCCCTTTCTGCTCCTTATACATTAAACCAAGAACTTGACAGCCCACGCACTTTGGAAATTATGAACTTCAAAACAAATTGTTGTCAGTTGATAACAGCTGGATATTCACGTATGTCAGATTTCTCTCAGAAGATGACTTGTCACAACAGCCTGAAGAACATACAAAGCACATAGGATTTTATTTAAGAAATAGAAGACGATGAGCTCCCAGGACCCTTCAAAGGAAAACTCACTTCTAAAAATGACAATTAAGCATCAAGTGAGTGAAATCAGAGGTAAAGCGTACTGTATTAAAGCTGAAAGTGACTTCGACCCTATGTTTCTAGCATTTTACAGATAGAAAATGGAGATGTGTGGAAAAATGATTTGTCCAAATAATAGACAGATTTGGCAGTTAAATATAGTTGTTGGCATCTGATTTTCTCTCTGATTACAGTTCAAAGTCACTACAAAAGGTATGAAAGAAATAAAACCCTTTTTGTGGACAGGTGATATGATTTTCTATGTAGAAAACCTAAAATATCCATCAGAAAACTTCTGGAATTAATGAACAATTCTAGAAAATTGCAGGATACCAAGTTAATAAAAAAATCACACCTTTCCTGAACAATAGCAATGAGTAAGTAGGATTTGAAGTTACTTATAGTAATAAATTAAATAAATAAAACACTTAAATATGAATCTAACACAATGTATCTGATTTGTGTGAAGAAAACTATAAAATGATGATTTAAAAATTAATCAAGAACTTAATAATGGAAGCCATTCCACATTCATGAATAGTAGAATGAAGTGTTTTCAAGATACAGATTCTTTGCAACTTGATCTGTAGATTCAATGCAGCCCAAGCCATAAGTACCAGAAATTATTTTATAGACATTAGCAAAATGATTCTAAAGTTTTCCTGGAGAAACAAAAGAGCCAGAATAGCCAATCAAATATTGAAGAAAAGTAATGAGGTTGATACTATTGAATTTCTAGAATTGTTACAAAACTATAATAATCAAAACAGTCCATTACTGGCAAAAGAATAGAATATACACAACAAAATATAGCCACATAGGTATAGTCAAGCAACTTTTGACCAGAGCAATGCAATGGAGAAAAGTAGTCTTCAAAAACAATGCTTGAAAAACTGGAAATCAAAATGCCAGAAAAAGGGGAGAGGGGAAGTGATTCTAGATAGAGATAGTGTACTCTTCTTCACAAAGTTCAACTTAAAATGGGTCATAGGTCTAATGGTATAAAACATTTAGGAAATAACATAAACAGCTACCAAACATTGTGCATGGGAATAGCCTATTACATTTAACACCAAAGACTTCATGGACTTGATAAACTGGACTTCACTAAAATTACAAGCATTGATTGTATGAAAAGCATTCGCCAAAGAATGAGAAGAGAAGCCACAGACTAAAAGAGCACAGTCACAGAATACTTGATTTTTAGAAAATTATCCAAAATATACAAAGAATTATTAAATTTCAACAATAAGAAACCAAACCATTCAATTAAAAACTGTGCAAAGACTTACTGCACATGTTCCACCAAATAGATACTACAGATAGAAAACAAGAAAAAATATTCAACATCATATATTTTGGGGGAAATGCAAATTAAAATAACAGCGATGTAGTAATATGTGTGTATTAGAATGGCTAAGACCTAGAATGCTGAGAATACTAATCTTAGTGAAGATTTAGAGCAAAGGGGCTCACACTCATTTTGTTGGTGGAAACGAAAAAACAGTACAGCTACTGCAAAAGACATTTTGGTAGTTTCTCAGAAAACTAAACATGTGATCCTACAAAAGTGCTCTCCGGGGGCTGGGGATTTAGCTCAGCGGCATAAGTACCTGCCTTGCTAGCAGGCGGTCGTGAGTTCGATCCCCGGTACCGATAAAAATGAAAAAGACAAAAAAAAAAAAAAAAAAAAAGTGCTCCCTGATGATTACTTAAATGAACTGAAAGCTTATGTCCACACAAAACCCTGACATAAACTCTTACAGAAAAATTATATATAATTTCTCATATTTGGAAATGGACTACATTTCCTTCAGTGGATAAATGGGTAAATGAACTGGTACATCCAAGCAGTGAGATGGTATTTAATGCTAAAGGGAAATGAGCTATCAAGCCACGAGAAGACATGGAGGAACCTTAAATGTATATTTAAACACACACACACACACACACACACACACACACACACACATATGTATATATATGAAGCCAATTTAAAAAGGCTGTTTAATGTGCAAGTATCTTATGGTGAAAAAGTCACACTACTGTGAGAGTAAAAGACTCAGTAGTTGCCAGGGGGTGACAGAGTGAGGTGCTTAGGCTGTTGTCACAGAATAACGTGGACTGGCTGAAACAGTCTACTACTCACGGTTTTGGAAAGAGGTTAAATTCAAGATTAAGATCTAGAAGATGGGGTTTCTGGTGAAGAATTTTTCTTAATTTGCAGATAAGCTTTTCTGCATTACATACTCATATAACAAGAAGGAGATGGGAGAGAAAAAGCACTTATTTTCTTAGAAGGGAAATAATCTCATTTGCAGAAGTCCTACTTACAAATGTCATCTAAGGGCTTAGGTTTCAGTGTATGAAATTTCAAAGGGCACATAAAGGTCATAGCAGGAAGGATGAATTGGTATAGCATGGAGAACCTTCAGAGAACTCTAAGTACCCTATCTGTTACAGTAATGGTGGATTTAACTTACATAATTACCCAAACTCGTTGAACATACTACTCTGTGAGGAAAGGGTAGCATAAACTATGGCCTTGGAGTGATGATATCAATGCAGCTTGGTCAACAAATACACCAAATATATCACTGTCATGGAGCTGTTGATACTGGAGCATGGTGGTATATGTCTGTAATCACAGCACTCTGGGAGGCTGAGACAGGAGGATTAGAAGGGCAGGTCCTGCCTGGGCACCTCAGTGATTTAGTAAGACCTTGTCTCAAAAAGTAGAGGGCTGAGGATACAGTTCAGTGTAAAAGCTCTAGGTTCAATCGGAAGCACAAAAGGAAAACAAGAACAAACAAACAAAAAATAGGGAAACATGTTTAATGGCTTGTATTATTCTACAAAACTAATACAATTTGACAAAGAAAAGAAATGATGGCTAAGAATTAGAGAAGATGACATTCAGTATTACATATATGCAATAACATTGTATTTACCTCAATAGCTCCAAAAGAAATCATTTGATGTTTAGAATGTCTTCAGACCTTATAGAGCAAATGCTTTCTCTTTTGTATTTTTTACAAGTTAATTTGGCTAGTACTGCTTTTCAATTAGTTTTCAAATGAAGTTACTTCATCTAGTTAACATACATTTTCAAATGATTTTTTCATTTCACAAGTAAATTTTTGTTAAACTATAACCAGATTCATTCATCTTTTTTTTTTTATTATTGTATGTTTGCAATGCATAGTAGCAGTTTGCTTTAGGGAATTTGTACGAGCATATAACATATCTTGATTACTTTTTGTGGAGAATGGTTAGTTCCACAAGTCATCCTAAAATAAGTCATATAATTAATGCTGTTGAAGTTGATACTGCATATATAAAAACTGTCCATGTGTATAAGAATCTACTGATGATATCTTAATTCACATTACATATACAAAGCATATTTAGTAAATTGAATTTACAGGACACGTAAATGTGAAAAAAAAAAAAAAACTTCACACAATAAAATACAGGTACAGGTCAGGCTAGGCCTACACTATAGTATAGAAGAAACTGCTCATTTCCCAGAAAATTCTACACACTTAGCCATGAATCATTGAAAGGAACAGAAAGAGAAAAAGAATTTTAAAAAAAAGAGAGAGAGAGAGAATCATACTGATTTTTTCAAAATCATTTTTGTTAAAGAGTACAGCACCCAGTATTCCCAGGCAGTCTCTCATTCAGGTACTAACCAGGCCCAACCCTGTTTAGTTTTTCTTTTTTTTTTTTTTTTTTTTTTTTGTCTTTTTCTTTTTTATCGGTACCAGGGATCCAACTCACGACTGCCTGCTTGCAAGGCAGGCGCTTATGCCGCTGAGCTAAATCCCCAGCCCCAACCCTGTTTAGTTTTGAGATCAAACAAGATTGGGCACGTTCACACACTGGTCTTACATCACTCTCTCCCCAGCACAGTTCATTCTCTATAAACCTCCATGATTTCTTTTGCTGAACATGAATGAGTTTATCTTCTTTACTGTGTAAAAACAAAGGCAATAACAGGAACAAACACAAAAGATGCTCCCTCCCCGGCACATGAAGACACT